>NC_142480.1:52142500-52767500 GCF_049115385.1 Moschus berezovskii
CCGCTGGATCATGGAGAAAGCAAGAGAGTTCCAGAAAAACATCTATTTCTGCTTCATTGACTATGCCAAAGCCTTTGACTGTGTGGATCACAATAAACTGTGGAACATTCTGAAAGAGATGGGAATCCCAGACCACCTGACCTGCCTCTTGAGAAACCTGTATGCAGGTCAGGAAGCAACAGTTAGAACCGGTCATGGAACAACAGACTGGTTCCAAATAGGAAAAGGTGTACGTCAAGGTTGTATATTGTCACCTTGCTTATTTAACTTATATGCAGAGTACATCATGAGGAACGCTGGGCTGGAAGAAGCACAAGCTGGAATCAAGATTGCTGGGAGAAATATCAATAACCTTAGATATGCAGATGACACTACCCTTATGGCAGAAAGTGAAGAGGAACTCAAAAGCCTCTTGATGAAAGTGAAAGAGGAGAGTGAAAAGGTTGGCTTGAAGCTCAACATTCAGAAAACAAAGATCATGGCATCTGGTCCCATCACTTCATGGGAAATAGATGGAAAAACAATGGAAACAGTGTCAGACTTTGTTTTTTTGGGCTCCAAAATCACTGCAGATGCTGATTGCAGCCATGAAATTAAAAGACGCTTGCTCCTTGGCAGGAAAGTTATGACCAACCTTGATAGTATATTAAAAAGCAGAGACATTACTTTGCCGACCAAGGTCCGTCTAGTCAAGGCAATGGTTTTTCCCGTGGTCATGTATGGATGTGAGAGTTGGACTGTGAAGAAAGCTGATCGCCGAAGAATCGATGCTTTTGAACTGTGGTGTTGGAGAAGACTCTTGAGAGTCCCTTATACTGCAAGGAGATCCAACCAGTCCATTCTAAAGGAGATCAATCCTGGATGTTCATTGGAGGGACTGATGCTAAAGCTGAAACTCCAATACTTTGGCCACCTCATGAGACGAGTTGACTCACTGGAAAAGACTCTGATGCTGGGAAAGGTTGGGGGCGGGAGGAGAAGGGGACGACGGAGAATGAGATGGCTGGATGGCATCACCGACTCTGTGGACATGAGTTTGAGTGTACTCCGGGAGTTGGTGATGGACAGGGAGGCCTGGCGTGCTGTGATTCATGGGGTCGCGGAGAGTCGGACACGACTGAGCGACTGAACTGACTGACTGACTGACTGATGGTTTTTCCAGTAGTTACGTATGGATGTAAGAGTTGGACTATAAAGAAGAATGGATGCTGAAGAAATGATGCTTTTGAACTGTGATGTTGGAGAAGACTCTTGAGAGTCTCCTGGACTGCAAGGGTAAGAGGAGAAGGGGTTGACAGGATAAGATGGTTGGATGGCATCACTAACTCAGTGAACATGAATTTGAGCAAACTCCAGGAGATAGTCAAGGACAAGGAAGCCTCACGTGCTGCAGTTCATGGGGCGACAAAGCATTGCACACAACTTAGCCATTGAACAATAACAGCTGCATAGGACAAGGGAGAAAAAGGAAGTACAATGTGTTTGTATGACACATATTAAGCATACACTTAATTTTAATGTCATGTGTAAAACCACTTTCTTCCCTGACGTAACTCACAGCACCCACATTATTGCCTAAGCCAGCTAACTTTTAAAACACTGTAATGCCCTCTAATTCCTCTCTGCTGTCACATAAGACATGAGGAGGGGGCTCAATAGTCAAAAGGATAGGATGGAGGCATCTAGAAGGCAGGAAGGTTGAGGAGTCAGGAGAAATCTAGCTGAGTTCATTTTCATGCCCATAATAAAAATAAGTCTTTTTTGGCTTGGAAGACCAGTGATACCCAGGTTTCAATGTAACTGTATTATATGCTGTTTACATTTTAATGTAAGACCAATGTTTCTTCAATTTATAATTACATAAGCTTGGGAAATGTGGTGGGCTTCCCTGGTGGCTCAGAGGTTAAAGCGTCTGCCTCCAATGCGGGAGACCCGGGTTCGATCCCTGGGTCGGGAAGATCCCCTGGAGAAGGAAACGGTAACCCACTCCAGTATTCTTGCCTGGAGAATCCCATGGACGGAGAAGCCTGGTAGGCTACAGTCCACGGGGTCGCAAAGAGTCGGACACGACTAAGCGACTGAACAGAACGGTACCAAGGGAAGAACAATCCAGAATGTTGAACTACATTTTATCCTTTTAACCACAATTTTTTTTCAAACACAGTGGTTTTGAAGTATTTATTAATGTAGGTAGGGTTTACTTTGGTTGTCTGTGAAGGCAGAAGCCTTATTGTTTCCTTCAGTTTGTATCTGTGCCCAGCAAGGATCAACAACAACTATTAATCCTATTAAACATTTATTGTTAGCTACCTGTGAGACATGTAGTACTTTAAGTACTGTATTAACTGGTTCCTGGGGCTGTAATCTTAACCACCATACTATACTGACCACATGCTGCTGCTGCTGCTAAGTCACTTCAGTCGTATCCGACTCTGTGTGACCCCATAGACGGAAGCCCACCAAGCTCCCCCATCCCTGAGATTCTCCAGGCAAGAACACTGGAGTGGGTTGCCATTTCCTTCTCCAATGTGTGAAAGTGAAAAGTGAAAGTGAAGTCACTCAGTCGTGTCCGACCTTTAGCGACCCCACGGACTGCAGCCTACCAGGCTCCTCCATCCATGGGATTTTTCCAGGCAAGAGTACTGGAGTGGCTTGTCATTGCCTTCTCCGATACTGACCGCATCAGTTCAGTTCAGTTCAGTCACTCAGTCATGTCTGACTCTTTGCGACCCCATGAATTACAGCACGCCAGGCCTCTCTGTCCATCACCAACTCCCGGAGTTCACTCAAACTCATGTCCACAGAGTCGGTGATGCCATCCAGCCATCTCATTCTCCGTCGTCCCCTTCTCCTCCAGCCCCCAACCTTTCCCAGCATCAGAGTCTTTTCCAGTGAGTCAACTCGTCTCATGAGGTGGCCAAAGTATTGCAGTTTCAGCTTCAGCATCAGTCCTTCCAATGAACACCCAGGATCGATCTCCTTTAGAATGGACTGGTTGCATCTCCTTGCAGTATAAGGGACTCTGAAGAGTCTTCTCCAACACCACAGTTCAAAAGCATCGATTCTTCGGCGATCAGCTTTCTTCACAGTCCAACTCTCACATCCATACATGACCACAGGAAAAACCATTGCCTTGACTAGACGGACCTTGGTTGGCAAAGTAATGTCTCTGCTTTTTAATATACTGTCAAGGTTGGTCATAACTTTCCTTCCAAGGAACAAGCGTCTTTTAATTTCCTGGCTGCAATCAGCATCTGCAGTGATTTTGGAGCCCAAAAAAATAAAGTCTGACACTGTTCCCACTGTTTTTCCATCTATTTCCCATGAAGTGATGGGACCAGATGCCATGATCTTTGTTTTCTGAATTTTGATCTTCAAGCCAACCTTTTCACTCTCCTCTTATAGATAAAACACAGTGGCACTCAACAAATACTTTTTCAGCTATGCATGACTTGAGGGAGAGCTTTCGTGGTGAGTTTGCTTTCTGGTTACTCCCTTTTTATCTGTGTATAGCTTAACATGGAGGGACATGTAAGAGAAGAGAAGAAAACCCATTACAAGCCCAACACACACCAGCAGGTTCATTCTCCCTCCCCTTGGTCCATTTGATGATTCACACACTCTGATCTATTGTCCTAAATGGATGACCCCCTAAAACTAACTTACTTAATCTTGGCCAATGATGATTTTCTTGTTTTAACTGCTTTCTGGATACTTAAAGAAAGATAATAAAAAAATAATAATAAATCATGTTATATCTCCACTTTGCCAGTGGTAAGATGTGGTTAACAGCACTCTCAGACTGCAGACCCATTCTGCAAGTTTATCAGAACAGGCATCTTCTTGGAGAGGTGAATTCTCTTCTTCCTCTCATTAGCTGACAGCACCTTTTGGTTACATTTCATATTTCTGAACTTGAAGCACACGTTTGAAAAGACAATGGATGAAAACTATTCGATTAAAAAGATGAAGCAAGAAGACAGTGCTCTCTGATGACTGTATTGTTTTGTTTCTGTGACTGAGATTCATCATAAAATCTACAGACGAAGGACATTGGAAATGATCTGGCCCAACTTTCTGGACTTTTAGACCAAGAAACTTAAATAAAGCCATAGAACATGTTTTTGACAGTTAAAACTGAGGTCTCCTGATATTCAAAACAGAATTCTTTCCAGTGTATTGATTCCTAGGGCAAGGGAGTCTATGTTTCGTGAATTGCATACAATAAGAAGGATTACAATGAAACAGATTTAAGGAAAAAACCCAGGAGTGGGTGGAGTAGAGCTGCTCTTTAAAGAACCAGATATACAGTGCTGTGAAAGAAAACACAACTGCCTGGCTAGAACATGATTGAGGAAGGGCAACCTTTAATGTCATGCTGAGAAACCAATTTGAAGGTCAGTTATGAGCAAGTCTGCAGAAAGTCTCAAACACCAAAATAAAGGTAATGCTGTATTGTTGATGATTCTATTATTATTCATTCAACTGCATTCACAAATTATGCCTCAATATTTAGAAGATTGATTCAAACTTGGCCTTAAAAAAATCACCATGGAGACCATAGCTAACAATTTTGTTTCCACCAGGAAGTCTCTCATAGACAGTCAAGCCCAGAGCACTTAAATACTGGCTAAAAAAAACTTCCCATCAGAAAGAAAATCAGTCTGGATTCATGTAACTAGACTTAATGGAAGGAAATTTCTCCAAAAGGTTAATTTCTGCCTTCAGCAAAGCCTTCGTAATGGGCCATTATATGGTGAACAGTGGAACAGAAGAATGGGGAATGTGCATATCTGATGTCTTTGCAAGGCAATATGGAGATAAAATACAACACAAAGGTCCAGTCCCTGAGAAGCAACCCTATCCTTGCCACAGGAGGTGATCTATCTGTGACCTAATTGATTGTTTTTCTCTAAAGACTTGTGATTTGATTTACTCTCAGGATTCTCTTTCCTAACAATTCTCTGGCCTCTACTGCCAAGCAAATCTACACAGCAAGAAGAAAAGGGATGCATTTCCATACACCCTTTGTACATCGGCCCAATACCCTGTCCAATCAGCTCCCTGTCCATACAGTCATCCATTTCAGAACCTGGAAGATCTGGACTATTGATATTAATCAAATGATTTAGTAATGGCCCAAAGTCTCCTACCCACTGTTAAAGGTGTTGACAGAGCTTAAAGTTAACGGTTGGCTCTGTAATGGCTGTAACACTGGGTTTAGACAATTGCTTGGTTGTTTGTAAGCACATTAGGGAAATTCACAGATGCATAAGCAATAGTGGATATAAGAGGGCTCTTAAAGGGAGTGTGCTGGAAGGAGCTTTGAACTAGGTCTTGGGAATCCTGGGTATGAGCCCTATTTCTTGCTAGCTTAGTGATCTCAGGACTCATCTTCTTTCACTTCAGTTTCTTCATCAGTAAAGTGTACAAGCTAGATAAGACTCACTTTATATTCCTTCCATCTTTATAGTTCTGCGATTTCACAGTTACATTCATTATGTCCCTTAGAATGTCAAACACAACCAGAAATAGGCATTTAATAAACATTCTTAGATAGCATCACATATGATTTTTTTTTACTTGTACGTATTCCCCCAAACCATTCCATCTTTTAAAGTACTCAGCTAAACACTCTGCAAATTACACATTTCATTTCATTTATATATTTAGGCAACTATGATGCCTTCAGGGTTATGGTTATAAATGATAGTATTGACTTGTTTTAAGAAGCAAATAACTCCAGGAAAATGTGTCCCAATAGAATTCAAAGCATTTCCACGCAAAGTCCTCCTCATCAACCACACACACACACACACACACACACACTATTAATGTAAAGTTTCAAAATGTGCAAAATTTTAAAAATTAATGTTAGCATGAGAGAATACAACAAACCAACAACATCAGAAAACACTGTTGGTCATTTTGTTGGTGTATTTTTTCCATTAAAGTAATTAACACTTTTTTATGTGGATGCCTATAAAAATAATGTTGAATTATCATGGATAAGTCCTCTGTTATCATTTTATTTCCTAGATTCCAAAATCCTGTAATGCAAACACCAGTTTGATGTCATAGCAGGTGGATGTGTTCCTTTAAGATGCCAAAAATTATATTGTAATAATTGCTAATTTTTTGAAAAGATTTATCTATAAGAGAAAATATTTTTTAAACAAAAGGATCAAACCAAACTGATTCTTTCTAACTAAACATCAGAGGCCCATCTTGCCTTTTGGCAATTATAAAATAAACTTATCTCTTAAAATAGAACACCCTATTCAGTGGGTCTTCTCTCAATGCTAATTGCTAACCTGACACTCTTCTTTCATTCATAGGCAGACCCCTTCTACTTATTTAAGTGTTAAGTATGTTGCTACATGCATCATCCCATCTGTTCAGAGTTGTCTGAACTGAAAGGCAAGACAGGGTTTTTCTTTAAACTCTGGAACGTCTTTCAGAGATTAAATTACTTGTCTAAAGTCACACTCTCAGCAATTAAACTGGAACAAGAAACCACATCTCTTAATTCACATCTCAGCAATATTTTCACAGTATTTGGCATGAAGGAAAGCGGGGGAGCCACACTCATTTGTGTTATTCTTTGTCATTTACTTGTGATCTTTTTGTTAGATTTGAGGGCAAGATAAATACAAGTTTGATGGTGTGGTTCCTTGTAAGCATAGTAGAAAAGTGGAAAGGGTAATGCATAATAGATTGTTCAGACTTGAGAAAGTCAAATTACACGTACACATACCTTTGCCTATCTGCTTACCAAAGTATTATTCAACTAAAAGTTGTATATTGGGGAATTGGGGAAAGGCATGTAGGTGGTCTCAAGGCAGAGGCATCTCATGGTTTACAGAGTCCAGAGACAATGCTCTGTGTATTTGTGAATATGATATATAGGGCTTCAGTTGAACACCAGAAATGAATGTTGATGACCATAAGTATGGATATTTTGGGAAGTTTGCCAGTTATATTTAAAGCTGAAACAATAGCTGTCTGGACACCTGAATTACTTCAAAGAGCACCAAGTTGACTGGTAATACCAAGCAGTTCTTGGATTTTAGAAACTCCTGAGTGTTTAACTGGTTATATGAAAGGGATTTCTGGACTCTTCTCTCATTTAATTTTGTGACTTTTTAGTCTGGGAATCTCATGTAAAATATCAGTAGAAAATTTAAGTTCATTTATTCTAGTAAAATATTTGATTGCCAGAAACTTTGTGATTGAAAAAGTTTGAGATAGATGAGAAAGCGGAGCACTTTCTAACCCGTCAAAAGGAGCCTATAATTGGGCTTCCCTGGTGGATAAGAATCCAAGCGCCAGTGCAGGGGACATGGGCTCGATCCTTGGTCCAGGAAGATGCCTACATGCTGCAGAACAACTAAGCCCGTACGCCATAACTACTGAGCCTGTGCTCGAGAGCCCATGCTCCAGGACAGGAGAAGCCAGCACAACGAGAAGCTTGAGGGCTGCAAAAGAGAGTTGTCTGTTCTCACTACAACTAGAGAAAGCTGGCAGGCAGCAGGGAAGACCCAACACAGTCAAAAATTTTAAAAAGGAGCCTATAATCCACATACGCAAACACACACATGTTAAAAAAAAAGACTGAGCGATAGATCACACACACACTGATCTTTAAGACTCACACCTTCTTCCACGTATGTAAAGGCTTCACTACACAATACCATGTTCTGGAAAAAACAAAAGCAGTGGGTCAAGCCAGTCTGGATTGAAATACCCGCTCCCCTCCGTGTTCGCAGAATAATCTCAAGCAAGTGGCTCGACATCTCTGAGTCTCAAGGAAAATCAGAGTTATTGTCAAGATCCACACAGACTACAATTGGGTCTTTATTTATTTATTCATTTTTACAGTCAAGGCATGTCTTGGACCAGAAGCTCTCTCATCCTCCTGTCTGAGCTGGGTGCTTTCTGGTCTTTGGTTCTGTCTCTCTTCTCTACCTGTGTTTCCTGGGCATCGCACTTTCTGCCAATACACAGGCTCAGCATCCTGACATCTTCAGTTTTCATACCGTTCTTCTTGGGCTCAACTTCGCCTTGTAATTTTTCAGACTGCTGTTCCCTGAGCTAAATAAATCAATATCTCAATTCTCTTAGTTTAAATGGCCCATAAAAGGGTCTGATTGGCCTAGCTCACTTTTGGAAAGTTTGTTTCATAAGCTGTAATTATGTGAAATAAAAAATATAAAGTTCTTAAAATTATATATATGTGTGTGTGTGTGTGTCTGTGTGTCTGTGTGCATGTGTGTGTAAGTCACTCTGTCATGTCTAACTCTTTGCGACCCCAAGGACTGTAGTCGACCAGGCTCCTCTGTCTGTGGAATTCTCCAGGAAAGAATATTGGAGTGGGTAGCCATTCCCTTCTCCAGGGGATCTTCCTGACCCAGGGTTCAAACCTGGGTGTGCATACACACACACACACACACACACACACACACACACACACAAATCTGTTGCTATTGAAGTATTTGTTAACCTTTGGTTTAATAATGTCAGTGGGAAGCCTCCTCAAGTGAGGTTGTGCAATATTCAGTTAGATTTCTCTTTCCATCAGTGGTTTTGTGAGGAGTGAGTGCCCCAGAGGTCTTCATAGGCAGAGAGACACATGACTGAAATTTCTAGTACACTGGAGCTTTGAAATTTTCTTATCAGTGACTGCTGCTGATTATGATGATCAATCCTGGATTCTACTATAGACCTCTAATCTATGTACTGTGTACCTCTCATCGATGTCTTCTGTCTAGATCTTAGTCTTAAAATAACTTTCTCTGTTGTTTGTAAATTCAGCTTCTGTAAGGCATAAGGAATAGAGATTCTTAGCTTATCTCAAACAATTTGTTAAAATGATATGCAACCAGTCTTCCTAGAGATGGAAACTTTGTTCAGGTCTTGACAATAGTTCAAAGAATGATGATGCAGAGACCTTTTAGTGGCTGGCCCATGGCTTACTATCCTTCAGACTATTGCTTTGGTGCCTTGGCGATTCTTTACTTCAACTCCTATTGTTAGCACTGTTTTTATATGTATCTCAAAGTCAAACTCTTCAGCAAAGAAAAATCTGGTTAGCTTGGAAATTCACCATCAGGCAAAAGGCACTCTTGTTGGTATTGGCTAGAGTTTGTACACCAGGTCACCTCATGAGCCTAAGGACTGCCTATAAACAGGCTGTTTGGGGATCAGGAGTTAAATCCTTTGTATTCAGGACGATGATGTTACTGCACAAAAATATAGCAATCTACATGTCACTGAGACTCTTGGAAAGATGTTGTGTGCATGGCGGGTGCACTAAGATATTCAGAAGACGCCATTGTAAACATTAAACATCTTGCTTGGACTGAAAGTTTCAAAGACTAGACATGCTTCAAGGTTCAAAAATAGTTGTATTCATTTTGTTCAGAAAAAGACTTATATATTGAGGATAAAGTAAGAAGAAATAAAGTCATGGAGATGGAAGTTGGCAGGGCAAATCGTAATGAACTAATTCAACTAACTTCTGTAGGAGAAAGGGGATAGGGAAAGACTTATAAACCTAGAGAAAATGAAAGGGGATAGATTAACAGAAAAGAAGCATGAGAAGAAAGTGAGCACAGAGGAAACAGAAGAAAAGAAAAATAGGAGGAAAAGAGGGGAGAAGAAGCAGATATTAGTGTTTCCTTCCCTTAGAGATTAGAGTCTTTCTGTTCTCCTTGGTTCCATGAAAACAAACTCTTTTCTCAAGAAAAGAGGAAAATCTCCCATCAGTGACAACAAGCCTGTCAGCACCGGTTTGGTGGAGAGCAACTTAGCTCTGTTAAGAACAAGGCATGAGATAGCATGCACATAAGTATAATGTAGCAAACATACTCTAAGATAAAAGAAAGAATATTGGTGTTGGTGTAAAGAAAATATTTAGGTTTTGTGTTAGAAAAAGTTTCTATCTAGTAGCATTATAATACATTTTCTTAAAGGGACCAGATGTTCCTATGATCACCTGGTAAGTCTTATGATCACGTGTCATGTCTGTTAGGACAGTGGTTCTCAAAATGTGTTCCATGGACTAGCAGTGTCATTATCACCTGGGGACTTGTTAGAAATACAAACCACTGGACCCCATCATATACCAACTGAATCAGAATCTCCAGAATTTGAGCTCAGCACTGTGTTTCAACAAGCATTTAAGGTGACTTTTAAGTGGCTAAAGTACGAGAGACACACAAGAAGGAAATGTTATGACTGTTTTCATTATGCACTTGGTGGATGTCTGATGCTGAGAAGTGAAGTCAGGTACCCAGGGAACCTATGAACAACTGGACTCTGGTTTCTTCCCTCCCACAGTTCCCCTCTATTTGTCAGGCTTCTTCCCATTTCTAAACCCTAAGAAGTTCCAGAGATATTATGCCCCTCTCTCTTAAATAAAGAACAAACCAGGAACCTAAAAATACAACTAGCCTGCTGAGCTCCCTTTCTACTCATTAGATTTTCTGGGATCATGATTAACAATAAATGGACACAGCTTTTCCATAGAGGAGCTCTTCAACAGTACTATCACAAGGAACAGGTCTCTACTTCAGAGTAATATGCTAGCCACAAACCCAATCAATAAGCTCTGGGCACTCTTGCAATATAATTGAGGCTTGAAGCATTCTGCTAAGATTTTACCCCCTTCTACCTTAAAGGGAATTTAAAGTTTTCCATGTCCTTGCCAATGAAGATCATTCATTTCGCCATGGAGAAAGCAATGTTCTTTCAGGGAAATCTGTGTGCAGCTTTGATCAGCTGATTAATCATGGTGCAAACATCTGTGTGTGTGTATGCACATGTTTGTGTGTGCATGCTACACGTGAATAGGCATTCTGTCGAGGCAGACGGAATGACTTAATTTTCTAGATTTAATGATTTTCTAGATCTAATCTAGAAATCCTATGTCCCTGCTACAAATGTACAAATTGTATGCAAATCACCTACAGTAACTGAAATACTCTTATGGAAAAATCTCTTTTGTATATATAAATGTTATAAGTTCCTTAGTGTGAAGTACCATCTGGGCTGATAACTCCAGGAAGGCATAATGACATCATGGCCTTGTTGGGGAAAGTAGAAGGTCCTTGTTCAATTCACATGGATTCAAATTTTGATTCTGCCACTTATTAGTTACATGATGTAGGTCAGGTTTTTGAACTTCTCTGAGTTTCCATGACCTAGCCTGTACAATGAAGAAAGTAATAGTTAACCTTAAGTTTTATAGTGAGCATTTTTATGAGATAATATTGATAAACAAATTGAAATTAGAGAGTGGTAAATGATGAATGCTTTGATAAAAAGACATGGCCTGGCTCTCAAGAATCAAATAGTGTACTTGTAGAGAAATTACAGACACATGTGAAGCATCAAACCTCCATAAAAGAGATAAATGGCCAATCAGTGGAGCATGAAATGATATGGATAATTGTATAATAAATGGTTTAAGGGGTCATAGGTGGAGGAATAGAGTGCACAGGAGTTATAGGAGAAGATATTCAGATGAGGGGCAATTTAAACTGGCCCCTGAAGGGAGGGAGGAAGAGCAAGACAAGGTGATAACACGCAGGATAAACTTAGGAGATGGTGAATAGCCCACTTTGGCTGAAAAGCTGGCTCTGGGGCCATGTGTAGTTGAAGATAAGCCTAGAAAGGCAGGCTGGAGTGGACTAAGAAACCTCTGAATGTCAAGCTAATGCATCATTTGGACAACTGAAGGAGACTGTCGTTTCAATTCATTTTAATCTGTCCTAAACCCACATAATTCAATAGATCTAGTTATCCCTTCTCCCTATTTATCATGTTTTCAAAGTTACCTTGTATAAGAGGGAAACAAGGGGCAGGAGATAAGATATGGGCACATCACCTTACGACTGATGGTGAGCTCTGATGACCCTATGACTTTGCTCCTCACCCCTCAGGCCTGAAGCCTGTGGCTCCTTTCTGCTGCAATGTTCTGGGGAGGAATCCTTTTGCATTTTTTGAGTTTTTACTTTTCATATGCTTTGGTCACATTTCCCCAGTGAGATCAGAAAGGCTCTTTTTCACCCAGGTCTTTTATCATAGCTCTAATAATAAACTTGTTCATATTTCTTGGGCTTCTCTGGTGGGTCAAATGGTAAAGAATCTGCCTGCAACACAGGAGACCCAGGTTCAATCCCTGGGGGGAATGGCAACCTACTCCAGTATTCTTGCCTAGAGAATTCCATGGACAGAGAAGCCTGGCAGGCTACGGTCTTCTTACCACTCCTAAATCAGTCCTTTATCTCAATTCTTTATTCCGAACTTCAGCTTTTGCATTTGTAATTCTTCTCATTGGTAATGACTCCCTAGAAATTTTTACTCATTACCTCTTTTCCATGCTAGATTGTTTCATTATGAATATTTTTATTTAGTTTTATATAATGAATAAAAATAGCCAGATTCCCTTTTTGATCCTAGTAGATACTCTGTGTCACTTATTGGAATAATTTATAGCATTCACATTTATAATTACAATTATTAAATATTGTCAGTCTTGTTTCTGTTTAGTTTTTTTTACTGTTTAATTTCTTGGCTTTGTTTTCTTGTTATATGAACTGAACACTTTTACTGTAGTTTTATTGGTGGATTTCCAGTGTTAATACTATTACTTATGATATTAAGGCATTCTAAAATAAAATACTATTATTAAAATCAGCATTATTTTATATTTATTAAACCTTGTCCTTACTAAATTTCTGATTATAAACTAATCTTGATTTATCTTATTTCCTAACTAACCAACATATGTAATCGAATCAGTGGAAGGTTGAAAACTATAAAATTAGCTCAATCCCTCCTTGTGACTGAGTATAGTGCTTTCAAATAAGCCTATATGGAGACTTCATTGAAGAGCCTCTTGATGAAAGTGAAAGAACAGAGTGAAAAAGTTGGCTTAAAGCTAAACATTCAGAAAACTAAGATCATGGCATCTGGTCCTATCACTTCATGGCAAATAGATGGAGAAACAATGCAAACAGTGAGAGACTTTATTGTTTTGGGCTCCCAAATCACTGCAGATGGTGACAGCAGCCGTGAAATTAAAAGATACCTGCTCCTTGGAAGAAAAGCTATGACCAACCTAGATAGCATATTAAAAAGCAAAGACATTACTTTGCCAACAAAGCTCCATCTAGTCAAAGTTATGGTTTTTCCAGTAGTCATGCATGTATGGATGTGACAGCTGGACCATAAAGAAAGGTGAGCACCAAAGAATTGATGGTTTTGAACTGTGGTGTTGGAGAAGACTCTTGAGAGTCCCTTGGATTGCAGGGAGATCCAACCAGTCAATCCTAAAGGAAATCAGTCCTGAATATTTATGGGAAGGACTGATGCTGAAGCTGAAACTCCAATATTTTGGCCACCTGATGCAAAGAACTGACTCATTTGAAAAGACCCTGATGCTGGGAAAGATTGAAGGCAGGAGGAGAAGGGGGCAAGAGAGGATGAGATGGTTGGATGGCATCACTAACTCAATGGACATGAGTTTGAGTAAGCTCCAGGAGTTGGTGATGGACAGGGAAGCCTGGTATGCTTCAGTCCATTGGGTCACAAAGAGTCAGACACAACTGAGTGACTGAACTAAACTGGAGACTTCACTGGTTGTCCAGTGGTTAAGACTCTGCGCTTGCAATGCAGAGGGCACAGGTTTGATCCCTGGCCAGGGAACTAAGGATTTTGAGCTCAGATTGTAAATAGTCTGCCTGCAGTGTGGGAGACCCAGGTTTGATCCCTGGGTCAGGAAGATTCCCTGGAGAAGGAAACAGCTATCCACTCCAGTATTCTTGTCTGGAAAATCCCATGGATGGAGGATCCTGGCAGGCTACAGTCCAAGGGGTTGCAAAAAAAAAAAAAAAAACAAATAAGCCTATTTGGAGTAAGCATCAGTTTATTAAGTTAATTTTCCATATAGACCTGAGCACTCACACAGCACAGCCTTCAATTCAGGTGGGAAAAAGAGACCCAGGGAGTGGAAGTCTATTTCATGAACATTTCGTTGTGTCTCAAATCCATCAGCAGATATTGCTAGATCTACTGCTGTTGCTGGACACATAGAGAGGGAACACTCTGAGAGTGGGGGAGGCAGCCCCTATCTGCTTCTCTTTTGTCCCACTCGGAGCCCACTGACAATGAGGCTGCCTCCTAAGTTAGAGGTAATCCTGTTGCACCATCTTTGCCCTATTATATGGAATAAGGTGTCATGACATCAATTACAAAGCACTGGGAGAGAAGTAGCTCCACTTACTTCTATTTATAAACTTCTTCCTCTTACCATGAAAACTCTGCTCTCTGCAATGTTACCAAATCAGTGTCTTCGAAGGCTCCACCGATCTTGTCCTTTCTAAAGATCATATTATTAGAGTTTAAATGTTTCACAATGTTGTGTTAGTTTCCGCTGTACAACAAACTGAATCAGTCATATGTATGTATATATTCCTTCCCTCTTGAGCCTCCCTTGATCCATATAAGAGTTTTTCCTTAAGAACTAATGCCAACTTGTGTGTGTGTGTTTGTGTGTGTGTGAATGTGGGGTGGGCAACCAATCTCTAATCATCTTAGGGTTTGAGTGTGGACTTTAACTTTTAGGATCTTGATTTTCCTTGCTAAGTGTTTCTGGTCCTGCCATCCTATAGTCACTTCAGATGAGGAAAATATCAACCAACTGACCAACAAAAATAAAAAGCATTCAAAAGAAGATCAGGAAGACTCTGGTCAAGTTTCTTCGTGGAAGAAACTTTGACTTATACCAAATGACATGGAAATCCATTCCCAACAGAGGGAAGAGAGGGTAAGAGGACAAAAAGTGTTTCTCCTGTTGCTTTTAGCTGAGACACCTTGTTGAGGTGATTGGCTCCCTGAAAGCCCTAGGAAATAGAATTTAAGTGAAGTTGAGAGGCAGAGATAGTTTAAGATTTGGAAATCAGGGAGCCTGACCTAATAAAGGAAATTAAGCATCTCTTAAAATGAGGCCATGGTTATATGGTGCTCATAGGTCTCTGGGGGCTTCCCAGGTGGCTCAGTGATGGTAAAGAATCCACCTGCCAGTGCAGGAGACACAGTAGACAAAGTTTCCATCTCTGCTTTGGGAAGATCCCCTGGAGGAGGAAATGGCAACCCTCTACAGTATTCTTGCCTGGAAAATCCCAAGGACTGAGGAACCTGTTGGACTATGATTCATAGTGTCGCAAAGAGTCAGACACTGCTGAGTGATTGAGTACCATAGGTCTCTGAATAAAAGCTCACAATGAACCCTGAACCTGGTATTCCAGGGTGGCTGCAAAATAAACTCTAACAAAAAATACATGTAGTCACTGTGAATCCCTTACATTGTTCAGAATATTCATAGACATGGTAGAAACCCGAGTAACCATTTCCTGACTCACAGCAGACACTTTTAGGAAAATCCTGCTGATTGGCACCCCAGTCTAGTTTTGTTTGGATGGAACCGTATCCATCCATGAATATATCATTTACCTTTAAAAACATTTCTCTCAAGATTACAGTGTGCTTCACGTATTCCACATGCACATCACCACCCATCACCATCAACCCACTGAGAGAGTCCTTCAGACAATCACACGGCATTTTAACCCAGAACAATGGAAGGAAGATGGAGCAACAGTAAGATTCATGGGTGCACTGAGAGAGGATAAGTCTTGAAGAAGTTTGAAAATAAGATGCTGAAAATGAATTTGAGAAAGAAACCATGAAGACAAGTTTGTCTCAAGATGATAAAAGAAAGGAGCTGCATTGCTGAGGAGGATCACTTACTTTATGGAGGTTTTCTACCAAAAGACCATGGGAGGGAAGGGAACGCACAGTTCACATCCAAATGTGGCCTCTGTCCTAGGTACTTACTTTGCACACACTCCTCGGACTTGGTGTCCTCATTTACAAAATAGAGGTCATGATATTTACTTACTTAGCAAGGATAACATGAATAGTAAACACTCAGCCTAAGAAATGGTGCATGGAAAGGAACCATGGTCACTTGTTGTTTTTCTTTAATGATCATTATTATCATCACCATTTTCATAGACAGATAAAATGGCTAAAACTTCCAAGCTGGAGTGTGGGAACTGTTATGCCCTATAAACAAATTTTTGCAGATTTCCTGCTTCCACTGAATTCCCCTTGACAACCTCTACCCACAGTCTTCTTATCCAAAACAAGCAAACCTCATCTTCCATTTATTCAAAATATTGCTGTTTGAGATGGTCTTCTTTTACTAAAGATTTGAGGGCATAGGTATGGGGTCCAATGAGACCCCACAGAACAAGAAATGAGTTAAAGTCAAACATTCCATGTCTTTTTTCTTTTTTAATAAATCAGGATTTCTCATGACCTCCCTTTTCTCCATGGAGCTTAGCCTCTGCCCATGTCAGGAAGTCCTCTCCCTCCCTCTTATTTCCTGCTAGAGCCTCAAATCTCTGTTTCTATATATGCACAGAGAAACAGCTCTTAGTCCTTTTACCCCCACAATGTTCACATTTGCATATATCCCTAATTAATTGAGCCACCTCCTTAAAAAAAAAATGGAGTATAGCTGCTTTACAGTGTTGTTAGTTTCTGCTGTATGTATACATATATCCCCTCCCTCTTGGACCTCCCCTGACCCACCCCACCCTCTAGGTCATCACAGGGCACTGAGATGACCAGCCTGTGCTGTGCAGCATCTTCCCACTAGCTATCTATTTCACATATGGTTCTGCATGTATGTCAGGGCTAGTCTCCCAGTTTGTCCCACTCTCCCCTTCCCCCACTGTGTCCCAGTATCCATTCTCTACACCTGCATCTCTATTTCTGCCCTGCAAATAGGTTCGTCTGTACCATCTTTCTAGATTCCATACATATGCATTAATATTCGATATTTATTTTCCTCTTTCTGACTTACCTCACTTTGTATGACGGACTCTAGGTCCATCCGCATCACGATAAATGACCCAATTTCATTCCTTTTTATGGCCGAGTAATATTACGCCACTTCCCTTGATAAAAATTCCCTCTGCTCTGGATCTCTACCCTTAGCATCTGTGAGAACGAGAAGCAGCCAGATAAAGTGAGCAGAGGTAGTTTTCATGTGCTGACTTGTGCTGTTGTTATCCAGAGACGCCTGTCTCCTTGTATGTGGTATGAATGTGCCTATCCCAGAGGCTGGAAAGTGAGATGTACTTAATAACGAGTAGCATCCTTTCCCTACCTAGCCCTCTTGCACACATCTCGCCCTGAATGACCAGATTGGAAAGCCGTTTCATTGAAACCCAGAGTGTGTGCAAAGAGGAAGCAGAGTCCCAAAGCTGAGAGACAAGGTCAATGAGGGCAGCTGGCCCTGGCCCACGCAGAGGTCCAGGGACAGCAAGGGCACTGTTAAAAAGCTCTCTCTCTGAACAGCCAACAAAGAATCAGGGACGAGTGGGCGGATCGAGTGTGTGGCAGAGAGGAAATGAGCCTGAGAAGGGGGTCACACCTTTGCTCCACGGCCTGCCTCCCCTCCCAGGTGGCATCACACCCCCGTTCTCAAGCGCACCACACCTCCGGAGCCTCCGGCAGCCCCATCCTCATGGAATAGAATGCATGAGACTCTGCCCCACGCCGCCCCCGAGTTTGCTGACTCAATTCATCCCCCACCACTTTTAGGCCTTCCTGTTTATGTTGTCACTTGGTTTCATTATTTATTTTTAGCCCTGATTTCGGAAGCTTTTATTCTGCTGGGCTTTGGCAGGGTATCAACAGCATCATTCTGGGCTCTGAAAAGATCATTGTACAAGCCTGGCCTCAGGCCCTCCGGGGACAGAGCGCTAGTGTGGGCCACCTCACGCCGCCTCTTCATCCTCCTGGCCGGTCCAGGGGTGCTGGCGTTCCCCACAGGCCGGCTGGCTCAGTGGCCACGGATATGAGAAAGAGACATGACCTTAGATTTCACCTGGCCCAGCCCTCACTCTCCAGTGGAGAAACGGAGACCCAGAGAACCAAAGCATGAGCCCCAAGGTTTTCCATGAAAATGATAGAGTCAGACCCCAACCCGTGGGCTCTTTTCAGTCTCATGCTCTGTCCCATACACTAGGCAGCAATTTATGGAACAAAATCAGTGGTTCCTAAATGACAGGAACAACCAGCATGCCTTCTTCATTTATATATATATATACATAATATATGGAAGTATATTTTTTTCTGGACTCTGAATGCACATACATTCATGAGAAACAAAAAGCTAGAACATCAGTAGGAGTTCCTCTCATGGTATCTACATGCCCTTCTATTTGTTATTGTTTTGCTTTAAGAAATACAAAAACTTTTTTCTTTCTTTTTTTTTTTTTTGCTGCGAGCCAGGAGCAGTAAGCTGGTATGGCTTGCCTCCTCGGACGGCCTGCGTTAGCAATGAAGAAGGGACACGCTTCAGTTCCCAGGACAATGGTCTCTTTGACTGGGAATATACCAAAGCAGAATTACAAGTGTGCAAGAATAAACAAGGCTGGAGTCAATCTAAAGTTGTCTTACACTGTGTTTTATTAAACTCAATGCATTTCCGTTCCTATGTGCAGCGCCTAGGTTTGCTTAATTATAGATACCCGGGGTGAATGCTAATGGATGCAGAGGACAGTCCTCGATTGGAAACCAAGGCCCTTTTCTGACCTCTACAGGCCATTTGGAGGAAAAAAAAGGAAGCTGCATCTGGAAAATTATAGAGCAAGAGGCCCCACAGACCAGGGTCTGAGGGAGATTTTTCCTGTATGCTTCACTGATGCTGCTCTGAGTTGGCCAGACACATGTGTGCCCTACTTTCCTGCAAGCTCTGCTATCCATGTCTAATAGGTTACTGAGGCAACGGGTAGGAGGTCATTCTCGTGAGACATGCAGGCTGGAGATGGAGATCTTGATCATTTAATGTTTATGTATTTAATGGAGACCCATCATTCTTTGAGCACCATGCTAGGACCTCAGGATACTGCAGTGAACAAAATCATTTCTGTCCTCCAAAAAGGTACAGTCTGGTGGGGGGAAACAGAAGAGTCCCCGGGGAAAATCTTGCAACAAAAGCTATGATAGTGTTCTGATAAGGTGCTATGAGAACTCAGAATCAGATCATGGGAGACTACCCGGACAAGAACAGAACTGAAGCACACAGTAAATGAAATTTGGCACACAAGAGGAAGCAGAGGGAAGAGGGTAGAGTGAGTTCTGGAAACCTAAAGTGACTTTTAGGACTTCCGTATGGGTTTGTGTTAAGAGTGGAGACCAGGCAGTTAGCCAGTGGCTGGATCAAGAAGGACTCAAGGGGCTTCCCTGGTGGTCCAGTGGCTAAGATTCCACCTTCCAGTGCAGGGGATTCAGGTTTGAACCCTGGTCAGGGAGCTGAGGTCACACATGCTTTGTGGCCCAAAACCCAAGACATAAAACAGAAGCTGTATTGTAACAAATTCAACAAAGGCTTTACAAATGGTCCACATCAAAAAAAAATTTTAAAAAAGAGACGGGCTCAAATGCCAAGTCACATTAGCATGTTAACCTCAGGACAATGGGAGCCCACTGAAAGATTAAAAACGGCAGAAACAGAAATAGATTTTCTTTCCAAATCTCCTGTCTATATGGGAATAAAGGGCTGGAGAGGAGACAAAGTCAGAGATGAGAACAGTAGTGAGGAAACCATTGCTTAAATCCAGGTGAGGAATGGACCAAGGAGAAAGAGGAGCGAATTCTAAGCAGAGCTAAGAGGAGGCTTGAATTCATCCACTGAGTGAAGAAAAAATGCCTGGCTTGGTCAGCCATTGGGCCATATGTCGGACACATATAGATTCCCACTGAGATGGTCAAGTCCAGGAACCAGGATGTAGAGACTTTGCTGGGAGGGGACTCTGACATTGAACTTGTTCAGTTTGAACTTAAAGTAGAGATTATACAGGGATGTCCTGGAGGAGGAAATGCCAACCCACTCCAATATTCTTGCCTGGGAAATCCCATGGACAGAGGAGTCTGGCGAACTACAGTCCATGGGGTTGCAAAGGGTCAGACATGCCTTAGCAACTGAGCACGCACACATTTAGTGATGTCTGGTACAAGTTGTTTGTATTTGAGTCAAATATTGAAACCAACACTGATACATCTTCATAGTGACAGAGGAAGATGGCCCTCTCCATGGTCCTTGAGGGGCCTTAAGGGTTCTTGGAAGAGGCACTCTTCCTTGGAATGCAGGCTCTGGGTTAAAATCATCATTCTGCTACGTAATAACTGAGTAATCTTAGGCACACAATCTTGGACAGCAAGGAGATCAAACCTTCTAAAGTAACTTCTTCATAATGAAATGTGTGTGGGGGTGCGCTGGTTGATATTTCATCCAACATCATCCATTCATTGAACTCCAACACCCTCAAGGTCACACTGCTGGCCTCTGTGCTTACTCACTCTGCCCCATGGCCAGTACAGAGCGGACCTCGGGGTCCCTCTGGCCCTGACCTCCAAACTCAAGTCCACATCAGACACCTCAACTGAACTGCTCCAAAGAATGGTGCTTAATGCTGATTATTTTGTCAGCGGGATGCTCGTGATACATGTCTGCTCTTAAGAAATCATTTTAACCCTGTAAGGCCCTACAAAAGATTATAAAAGATCAATAAAAGCTCCTCATCAGAACAGCCAGTTTTGCTCCATGCATTTTAACAGTTCATTGCTCTGCTCTGTTTGGCTACTTGTCATAAGAGGCAATGTGATTAAATTGGTAATTTTCTCACAACCATGCATTCTCTTCCAAAGAGAACTGGATCTTTTTCTTTATGACCCGAACAGGCTAAAAATATACACAGGCGAGAAGACCAGCTTATGTCATATGATGATGAGAGAGCCTCACGTCCTACCCCCAGTTCTATATGATAGAGCAGCGTAAAATCATCATTTAGCTACTCCCTGCCTTTAGAAACAGGAACATGATGATAAACCTTTCCTCACTCACTTTGTTTTCTTTCCAAAAATGTTGAACCTATACATTATGTGTGTGTGTTTACGTGAGGGAATCAAGATCAATTTCAGCTCTCTTGTGTTGGAACGTGTGTAACTGATAATTTTAAGCTATATACAGTTGAATCTTTTTATTATTAGGTGCATAATGGCTGAAATATGATCCATTTTTATCTAAAAATTTCCTTTAAGCAATTCCTTTTTTTTCTAAACAGTACTTTTTATCAAGAATCAGTTGGGCATGTGGCACACATGGAACCGAACTACAACACAAACAGAAGAGGACATCTGTTGCTAAGACAGCAGCAGACTCCAAACCGCATGAATTATTTTTGCCCAAAAAGGCCTGCATAGTTAGTACCCAGGCTACACTATCATGTGTCTTTCCAAGACCAGAGCCTTTAGATGGCAGGGGCGGTTTGTACCAACAGGGCCAAATGAATCTATCACTCTGATGAGGGTGCAAGTGTTCAAGTCTACCATGCAGGTCTCTTTCCAAGTCCCTAGCAAGGATGACTCGTGTCAGGCATTTATTTCATGGAAATTTCTTATTTTGGCAGAGGGGAGAGGCTCCCCTTTGACTATGAAATTGACTCTACAGCTCCCTTACTCAGGGTGGGTCATGGAAACCATGAGTGAGAACTCCTCCCCTTTTGGTGTAACGTGACCTTATTTATGTTGGCAAGGCTCAATGCAAGCTTTAACTCAAGGACCAGATTATGTTCAAATGTTCGCTGTAGCTCTGAATCCCTTTATTGGAAACCCAGGAGAAACTGGAGCCAATGGATGGGATTAAAAGAAGCGCACAGGCAGCCAAACTGGCACAACACACCTGGAGTCATGTGCAGTTCTCAACAAAGTGAGCCTGTGTGTTCAGAGCACCTTGATGATTGCTGCAGCAGGAGACTCTCAGAGACTCTGCACCTCTGTTCTCACTGCTGTATCTAAATATTTGCATAATCTAGGCAAGGACAAGGCCACCCTGCTCCTTTGGAATCTAGCCTCACATGGGGAATAGTCTTCCATGGCAACCAACGGCTTGAGAGGCTGGGCTATACTTGGGTGAGATGTCAACTGTAATGAAACCGATTCCCTTCCTATAACACACACTCTGATTTGAAAGGGGAAATGGAATAACTTAAGGGAAATTTATGGAATTTCATTGAGACATTGGATGTCCAGGTTTGAGGCCGGGGGAAGATACATTTTTGAGAAGCTTTAATATTTCAGGTACAGGGAGACTGAGAAGTAATAGGTAGGTCCATGTACCTTAGAGTTCTCTATTCATTGGCCAGTGGGGATGGAGCTGTAAAAAACACATAAATAAAGCTGTAAATGGCAAGCAGAGCAGGCTATAATAGGAATTTATAAATGGTACATTAGGGTCACAGAAGAGAAATTATATAACTTGACTTGGGGTGATTAGGAAAGGTTTTATGTAAGAAAAATGATATTTGAAGCAGGTCTTGCTGCCCCAAATGAGGTAAAGGGAGAAGCTTGTCAGAGACAGAATGAAAATGTGAGCAGTTTTAAAAAAAATCATGAAGGGCATTATGGTAGCTCAGGTGGCCCTAGTGGTAAAGAATCTGCGTGCCAATGCAGGAGAAGCAAGAGACTTGAATTCAGCCCCTGGATCTGGGAGATCCCCTGGAGGAGGAAGTGGCAACCCACTCCACTAATCTTGGTTGGAAAATCCCATGGACAGTGAAGCCTGGCGAGCTACAGTCCATGGGACCAAAAGAGTCAGACACTACTAAGTGACTGAGTACACAGAGCATAGAGACCCAAGAAGTCTGTGTGTGTGTGTGTGTGTGTATTTATGGGCATGTTCATGCACAGGAACCAAAATGATGGAATAAACGGAGGTTTTGTGATCCATGGAAAACTAAAGAGAGTAGCCATGGGTAGACCTTGAATGTAGAAAGAAGCTGAAAAGTCTCCCGCACAGGGAAGTGGCATGAAGAGGCCACAGATCCCACCCTTAGGGGATGGACGTTTGATCCTTAGGGGATCGCGAGGAGCCTTGTGCTTCTCTACACATGATGATTATCCTGGGGGTGAAAAAGGCCCCCACCCCGTTCCAGCCCTGCCATGCGGAGCACCAGATGACAGCTGGCACAGGACAGCCATGTATGTGGCCTGGACTCCACTTCACTTCTCCAGACACACTTCTTTGCACAATCTGCACCACATGTGCTTCCCATTAGCACTTAACAATTCCCTGGAATTCCTGAATAATCACAGTTGGCTCCAAATTCGGTAGAACACTTTTCAGGACAATTGACTATTGTGGTTTGGCCAGCAAGAGACACGTCTGGCTGAACTGGAAGATCCATAGGTGACCTGTGATGAGCCTCCCCTCCCCTCACTCTGCTCCCAAACTGAAGATCAGTGAAGTGTAACACACAACGGCCTCCTGTCCTAGCAGGAAGGGAAGAAAGTCTGCTCCCCAACTCTCCTGCTCCCTCCAAGCTAACTTCTTCCCAGTTGACTTGAGTCTGGGTTCAGTGGCTCAGGACTTCCACCTGGGTCTCCAAGCTCACTTAGTGTAGCTTGACTTCTTCTACTTTCTTTCCTGATGTACTTCTGGATTCTCGGAGTTTTTTCTTTCCAATGGGACATCTTATAGATCCCAGTATTCAACATGGCCCCAACTGCATTTCTTATCTTGCACCTTATCCCAAACCTGTGAAGCGTTATTCACTCAGTCGTGTCTGACTCTTTGAGACCCCATGGACTGTAGCCCGTCAGGCTCCTCTGTTCATGAGATTCTCCAGGCAAGAATACTAGAGTGGGTAGCCATTCCCTTCTCCAGGGGATCTTACCAACCCAGGGATCAAACCCGAGTCTCCTGTACTACAGGTGGATTCTTTACCATCTGAGCCACCAGGGAAGCCCTGCTTCTCTAATAATACACCCAGTGTGCTCCTGAGACCATTGAACAAGCAGCATAGCAAGGGTGCAGATCAATCAGTCATAAACATGTGGTACAGCAGGAATGATATATACATGTCGACATCAGTTCTGGTCAAACCTCTGCTGAAAATCTTTGTCTCCACTCAGCATATTCAGAATAAAGACCAACCTTTACATCAAGGCAGGATAAGTATTCTTGATCTGATAGATGTCTAGTTTGTCAATTTCATCTCCTGTCACTCCCCTCCTTTCCCCACATACAAGCACATCTTTTGCATCAGTCACACTGAACGTTTTATTCCAACTCTCACCCCACCACAGAGCCTTTGCACAAACTCTTTCCACTTCTTAAGATGTCTTTCCTCCTTTTTCTAACCAGGAAACTCTCACATATCCTTCCAAAATCACCTAAACTATCATCTTTTGGAGTAGACTTTGCCCACCACTACTGCCTTCATTGGATGTGGTGCTTCTGTATCATCCTCTGCAGCCCATAATGCTGCTGTATTGCAACAAAATGTTTATTGTCTATCTTTGGCTTCCCAGGTGGCTCAAGTGGTATAGAATCTGTCAATGCAGAACACGTGGGTTTGATCCCTGGATCAGGAAGACCCCCTAGAGAAGGAAATGACAACCCACTCCAGTATTCTTGCCTGAGAAATCTCATGGCAAGAGGAGCCTGATGGGCAAGAGTCCCATGTGGTCCCAGGGAGCTGGACATGAGTACACACAGAAAAGCATGACACATAGCAGGTACTTAATATATATTTGTTACAATAGATGGATCAATAAACAGTCCATATTCTTGGCTTTTCCTGAGTACATCACATAGAAATTTACCTGCCCTAGGCACATTCTCAAAAGCATGCTAAATAAACAATTTTGAGCTGAGATGCAAATCAATGATGTGTTAGGGTTATTTCCATTCCTCTCACCATTTATATATTGAACAATGTTATCTTCTTGACCCTCAAAGCAATGAAACAAACAAACAAACAAAAAAATAGAAACAAACAGAAGCATTATGTCACCCTCTATTTAAGAGTGGAAACACTAAATATGGGAGAAGTTAAGAGAGGCTTTCAACTTGGATTTGAATTCAGTATCTGTTATTTCCCTCAAATTTCTCGTGTATGTTACAGAAATCTGAATGCCTTAATATAAAGAATGAATTATGATTTCTGAATGATGGCAAAGAAATTTGAAAAAGAGTCAGAAAATAAAGGACTATTTATAATAATAATAATGTAATAATAATATCTATTTCCTAAATCACAGCACACATAACTTTGTCACATCCATTGGGGCTAAATTAAAGCAAAAGGTTTATATTTTTCTGTGGCTTTCTGCTGTTCTAGAAGTGTGGACTGTCAGTTTTCTCTGAAAGTATTCTGTTTCCAAAATCTATTAGCAGTGGTAGGTATACTAGGAAAAGTTTCTTTGGCATGTTTTTGATACTCAATATACATTGTTTTCACTTCAGATTAAATTTCCAATTTTTAATCTCGCCTGCCTCAAATAAAGACTGCGTTTTCCAACCTCCCTTTCAGCTACTTCTGTTCCTAGGACCACTTTCTGGATGATGAGGTTAAGCAGAAGTAGTATGCATAGTTTTGGACATATGAAGAGCATGATATCCTATTTCTGTCCTTCCTAATGCTGACTGGGATGGAGATGCAAAGTGTGATGCTTCAGCAGCTATCTGAGACCAAGAAAAGAAGCAACACATGGTGTGGGCTAGACGGCTGCTGAAGCTGAGTGCCTGGCACCAGGCACTCATGGTACTTGCTCTGGTCTGCCTATATCTGGAATTCCACGTGACAGACAAATGGACTTCTCTCTTACAAAAGCTACTACTGCTGTTTTGGATTTTCCATCTCTTATAACCTAATTATCACGAAATATGTATGGCATCTGGACAAACATACATTTGTTCTAGCATATTATCTCCACTTTATCTTCCCTTTTAATCTGCCTTCCCAGCCTCTTCTCATCCTTTATGCTTTGGCCCTATACACTGCATCGTTTCCATTTTCAAACTGTTTCCATCTGTCTGTTGCAGGGCCCTGCTGCATTTTCACTTGCCCTAAGCCATGGCAGCCTCCTAGGCTCTGCTCTGACAGAAACTCCTGCCCTGATCCCCTCCGGGAAAAAAGAGTATTTCCCAACCAAGTGACTCTATAGACTGTTTCGCTAACTGAGAATACTGCCATAGCATGTTCTGCCTGTGTTATGGTGGAAAATAAACCAACTTTATTGCCTGCAATGTGCCAAACTCTGTACTTTTACATATGATTTCATTTCATCTTCACAATAACTCTGTAATATAGACATGCTCATCTCCACTGAAGTGTAGTTTAGGGAGATTTGATTACTTGCCTTAGTTCTCATAACAAGCAACTGCCAGATCTCGGATATGAGCCACATCCATCTGAATCTGAAATGAATGAAGTGTCCACTGTGTCTTGCTGCCTCCTAGGATAATGGTAAGTGGCCTGAATTTCATAGGATTTTCAAATTTGTAAAGACTTTGGCCATGTTTTATTCATGTAAAGACTTTGGTCACTTATTCACTATTATGCCTCCTCCAGTAGGACAGCTCCTGGCCTTTACTGGATCTGCAAAATAGAAACTATTAAAACAGGCCAAGGATGATTACTCAGTTGTACAGTCTTCCATGTTCAATCACCCAGCAAGGGAAGACCCTGCCAGCACGCTCAGAGTCTCAAGGAGGCTCCTGCTGTGGGTTGAGGAGCCCAGATACTATAATAGGAAGATAGCAGGAGGCGATAACCCTCATACAGAGAACAATGTGAATGATCACTTAGAATTTTGGTTGAGAAGACACGAAGAAAGTTAACTATTTCTAGTCCATTCTGGTTTCAAGTAAGGATGGAAAAGAGCTCAGAACAGTCTTTAGAGGACCATAGAAATGTTGAGAGTCTCCCATTCTAGCATAATTACAGCATATCTAGCCATCTAACTACTGGGTTGGCCAAAACATTTGTTCGGGTTTTTCCATACGAATGAATGTTTTGACCAACCCAATATGTAAAACGCTATAATTAAGAAGTAGCCACCTTCAACGCATAGTGAAACTGGAACAAAATCTAGATGTAGGGATGTTGACCTCACTCAGGCTTTCTGTGCTGACATTGTGTGTGTCTGATGGCAAAGCAGCTGCGTGGCAGCTAATCCAGTGGCCAGAGGCACAGAACTTGCAATGAACCTCAGGGTTACGGGATGGCTTTTCTTCCCTGCCCCGTCCCCTCCTCTTCTTCCTCTCCCTCATCCTTGTGGAAAGCGCACTCTTGGATCTGCCGGTCCAGCTCTGAGAAGCTCGCTTCCTGGTCCGAGCTGCTGTCAGTACCGTACTCAATCTCCTCCAGGCAGGGAGGCTCGTCATCCAGTTCTGAAGCGATGCTGCTGCTGCTGCTGCCTCTGCTGCGAGTTCCCAGAAAACATGGAGAAGAAAGGAAAGAGAGAAGGAGGGAAGGAAAAGGGAAGAAAAAAGGAGGGGAAGGGGAATAGAAATGGAGGTGGAGAGGAAGGAGGGGAAGACGAAAAGAGAAGTTACCCAAAGAAAAGAACGTTTATAATTGGTTGGAAAAGAGAGGGTGGGGATTATCTTCACTGAGTTCTAATCTCAAGAGCCCCTTGTTCCTTTCAACATGTGGCAGATAGCACCCTGTGTTCCCAACCACTACCTTGCAACAGGGGAAGAGAATCTATAAAACCTATGGGCTTCCTTCTTCATTAGCCAGCAGAGTCTGCATGTCTAAATCCAGTCAGAAGATTTCCAATCATGAGTTAGGGAAGCCTCATTTATTTAACATCGTCAGGGCCCTTGAGGCTCAAAGTGAAAAATCAGAGGTGGCTGTCATTGACTCTGTGAACGTCATGTCCATTATGCCCAGGAAAGAGTGGCACTGGAATTCTGATAGGTAGGATGCAAAAATCTTTAATGCTTCCCACTATAATGAACAGCACTATAAGTCACGTTACACAGCTATCCCTTCATCATGGTGGATGCCTGATTGAAATTAAAACAAAAATAAATCCAGGTGGACATTAAAGGAGAGAATGAGTGGAGAAATAGCACTCTCTTTCCACTGTATTTGAACTCCCTCGTCATCTCCCAGATCTCCCTCCAGTTTATTCACAAGTGGAAGATCACAGATACTGACCAACAGGAGACAGAAGGGAGCGATAGGAGTGAACAACGAACCTGGACCATATATTATGAGCAGGAGAGATTTCCTCCCAAGGAACTGTATTATCTTCCTCATTTGCATGAGGTACCTTTTTTCCTGAAGACTTCTTAATCACTCCTTACTTAGGATTTAACCAATTAGGATTAGCAGCAGGCTGGGTTTCCACTCTGTGATTTATAGAAGGCGAGCTCTTCATAAATCAGGCAGAGATGTTCATCCACCTGCCTCACCATAAACAATGAAAATGGGGAATCAGCAGCGTGGTTACATTTCAGCTTGGGAAATGCATCAGAGGCCAGTTTCTTAATTGTTCACTAACTGTTAGGAGCCACTGCATACTCTCTGGGTACTCAGTACCCTAAGCTGAAGGTCTGGTGGGACATTTCTTAAATGGAGAGGAAAGAGAAAAAGTCTGAATCTTGATTCCACCACATCACAGCATTAAGTTATTATCATACCTTACAGGCTGAATGGTGGCTGATAGCAGTTGGATAAAAGAAGGTAAGAGCCATCCAGTCGTAACACAAGCTCAAGTTGGCAAGGACACCAAGTGCCTTTGACACAATTGTCACCATGGTCAGTGTTGAGGTGACAATGCTATACGATGTCAAGAACCTGAGTTTTAATCTTGACCAGGGGACCTTGGAAAGACCCTTTCCCCTCACAGAAGGGCAATGTTAACAACTCAAAATTTGTTGTGAATACCAAATAAGAGGACACACGGATGCAATCTAGCAGAGTGCTCTGCAAAATAAAGCTGAGCAACAAATTGTAATCCCCTCTCTTGTGGATACTGAAAAAGATGGTGAAACATGGTGCTGAAGGTGAGCAGGAACTGAGTTGTGTTGCTTCACACTTTCATTGCTGCAATCACTATTACAAAACCTTCCCAACTGGCAGCACTAATAGTTTCTCTGAAACATAACTTTTAGGATGCCATTTCAAATAGCACTATTTACAGTAACTTGCAAGAACTCGGCCTTGCTTACTAATGCAATATGAGTATCAGTGGATGGGATGTTCTTAAAGGTCCAGTTGGCAGGTGTCCATGAGTTAACAGCAGAGTCATTCATTCGCTCATAAAGCCCTGCCTTCCCTCCACTGGAGTCTGCTCCAGTCTCCCACAGACTTGGACCTTTCCTATGACAGCCAAGTTAGCAGACCGTTCCTACTGTGATCATTCAAACATACCAGGTTGAATATGTTTTCAAGTCTTGATTATTCATGCAAACAATTTCCTATGTCTAAAATAATCTTCCAACTCCTCAACATCCAGCCAAATAAGATAGATCAACCGTAAAAGCTCGTCTTAATTTCCATCAAATGACTGTTTCAATGACTCTCTTACTGAAATGCCTTCCTCTAAATATACATTTTCGTATATTCACTTAATTTGTTTTGATCTTTAATAGTGTTTATATAGTCTTATATTGTGAATAAGGCTCCTGATTCTGATTCATATTTATATTATTCTATAGAACACCTAGAAAGTGCTGAAAATATAGTAGAAACTCTTTGCACCTCCATGAACCCACGTGGGTCCTCTGGCCATGGATTTCCCAGGCAAAAATGCTGGAGTGGGTTGCCATATTCTCCTCCAGAGATCTTCCCAACCCATGGATTGAACCTGTGTCTCCTATATCTCCTGCATTGGCAGGGACGTTCTTTACACTAGCATTACCTGGGACGCCCAGATAGGTGATAGACAGACAGAAAGATACCTGAAATAGATAGTAGGTATATGAGATAGATAGATAACTAGTTCCCTGTGTATACTACATATGCCTACTGTCATTAGCAAGGCAACTGGAGAGTGTGGGAAGCAGGGCTCCTTCACTAGCTTCAGAGAGGTGGCAGAAAAAATGTCTTGACTGTGCATATCCATGAGTTTCAGCAATGCAGAGGGAAAGTGTGTTGGCTGCGTGGTCATGGTGAAGTTAGGCTGGGAATTGGAGAGTGCCATGACCACTTTCACATGCCAGCCCCAGCTAGGGAGGAGGTGGGTACTGCAACCACCTGGGCTCTCTGGCTTCAGCAGGGCAGTGGTCTAGTACCATGACCACTGGCCCCTGTCCATCCTAGCAACGCAGCAGGAGGGTGCTCCCTCCAAGCTCACTTGCCTATGCCAGCAGAGTATGTGGAGAAGACACTTATCAATACCTCTATCTCTGGGGAAAATTTTCACAGATCCCTGCCCCTCCAGCACATGTGTTTTTAGATTAGGAAATGAGTCTCACGTACACTCCAGGCACTTTTCAAGCTGCTATTTTTCTTTTTTTCCCTCTGTGTCTCAGGGTGGGTAAGACAACATGTGAGTCATTTGGAAGGGAAGTCTCAGATTCTAACAGCACTTTGGACACCAGCCTGGTTGGGTCCCTTAGCCAGACATTTTAGCGGTTCATCTCTCTGGTGCAGACCCCAGGCATTGGGTAGGACACCAGCCCCTCACTCCTCTGATAGAAGCACTAGCTGGATGAGATCTTTCCATGTCCTCTGTTGCATGCTGGTTTTCAGGCACAGTTCTTGCCAGGGCTCTGTCTCAAACTTTCCAGCCATTCTCAGTGTGGCCCTTAAATTCTTTGTAGTGGAAAAGCAGGTCATTTAATTTTCAGATCTTTTTCAGAGGGAAACAATTTGTATGTAGCTGTAGAGGTGTGTCCATGAACAGAGGTAGGGTCAGAATCATCCTGTCCTGTCATCTTGATCCCACATTCATGAGTTTTATGTATGAATTAAACCATTAATTAATGAGCCATTAATTAATTGTCAGTATATTTTAGTAATTTTAAATAAATATGGTTTCCTTTGTCAGTCATATTTATAAATAAGTATAATCAGTTCAGTTCAGTTCAGTCGCTCCGTCATGTATGACTCTTTGCAGCCCCATGGACTGAAGCACACCAGGTCTCCCTGTCCCTCACAAACTCTTGGAGTTTACTCAAACTCATGTCCATTGAGTCAGTGATGCCATCCAACCATCTCATCCTCTGTTGTCCCCTTCTCCTCCTGCCTTCAGTCTTTCCAAGCACCAGGGTCTTTTCAAATGAGAAAGCTCTTTGCATCAGATGACCAAAGTATTGGCATAATATATAGCTTAGATATATATCATGTAATACATTGCTTAAATATATACTGAGGTGTCAAAAAGTTCCTTTGTGTTTTTCTGCACAATGCTACTGAAAAAACAGGAGAGACTCTCTGGCTTATCCAATAATTAGTATATAACGAACAATGTATAATATAAAATTTATATCATTAATATATTAATATTATATATTGCATATTAATATGTTATATATTTATATGTTAATACATTTATATATGTATATTTTTATATATTTATAAATTAAGAAGGCTTGTGCTTATGTGCTCAGTCATGTCTAACTCTTTGTGACTCCATGGACTGTAGCCCACCAGGCTCCTCTGTCTTTAGGATTTCCAGGCAAGAATATTGGAACGGGTTGCCATTTCCTCCTCCAAGGGATCTTTCTGACACAGGGATTGAACCTGCATCTCCTGTGTCTCCTGCATTGGCAAGCAGGCTTTTTACCACTAGCGCACCTGGGACGCCTTCAGCAGTTTAATTGTATCTCTCAATTATTTGCCCGAATGTGTAAAGATCTTGATGAGTTAGAGAACCACAATGCATATTCAGGGACTCCCACTTCTGGATAAACAGAAGACTCTTTCTCCCTTTTCCTCTTCATCTCTCTCTCTGGATATATTAAAGAAACTGAAACATGGATGAAACGTGGAGAGAAGAGACCAGACTAGATGGGGGCCTACTGGTCAAAGTGGCCGTATGTTCCCTGGATTTTATTTCAGCCTCACATACTCTAGTCTTGGAGCTAGAGAAGCTGACAGCCTGGCAATGTTAACAAGACAAAAAAATCCCTGACAAGAACTTGCTCTTTATCCAAACGATGAGAAAATGGAGTGACCTCACACACACACACAAAAAAGTTTTAAATTATAAAAGCTGTATTCCAACCAAACCCTACAGAAAAAAAAAAAAAACAAACAGTAGTCCTACCATTATCCTGCCAATAGAGGTGTGGTAAGCCTACATTCATGCGACGAGTTGACTCACTGGAAAAGACTCTGATGCTGGGAAAGGTTGGGGGCGGGAGGAGAAGGGGAGGACAGAGAATGAGATGGCTGGATGGCATCACCGACTCTGTGGACATGAGTTTGAGTGCACTCCGGGAGTTGGTGATGGACAGGGAGGCCTGGCGTGCTGTGATTCATGGGGTCGCGGAGAGTCGGACACGACTGAGCAACTGAACTGAACTGAACTGAAGCCTACATTTCTGCTCTCATCTGACTGTATTGTAAGATCCAAAATTACAAGGAAGCTAAGGAAGCATCAGAGAAGGCAGAATAGAGCCAAAACGTGCATCTTCAATGGGCACTAATGTGGTTTCTTACCCAGTGATACCAGTGGAGGCCCTGTAGGGGAGCATGAACTTCCAAACACAACTATTGACAACAAGACCACTCACTACCAGTGTTAAAGGACACCAATAGCACAAGGTAATCACACTGCTTCCACCCAGAACAATACTAGTGAAGGCGTGGTTGAAGCAAAAGCATTCACCAGTGCCCAGTAGTAGCAAGGAGTTCTCAGCACCATGGGTGTCCATGGAGCCTAAGGGAAACCTAGAGTTTCACCTTCATGCGGTAATAACAAGATTCCTTCCTTTCCTGTCTGAGTGGTATTGTAGGAGCCCAGTCCAAGCAGGAGAGTTTAATAAGACCTATATTCTCATAGGTCTTATTCTTATATACAACAAAGATAATCATGATCCAGAAAACCACAACGGTGTGATCACTCACCTAGAGCAGACATCCTGGAATGTGAAGTCAAATGGACTTTAGGAAGCATCACTATGAACAAAGCTATTTCAAATCCTAAAAGATGATGCTGTGAAAGTGCTGCACTCAATATGCCAGCAACTGTGGAAAACTTAGCAGGACTGGAAAAGGTCAGTTTTCATTACAATCCCAAATAAGGGCAATGCCAAAGAATGTTCAGACTATGGCACAATAGCACTCATATCACATGCTAGCAAAGTAATGCTCAAAAATTTACAAGCCAGGCTTCAACAGTACATGAACCGTGAATTTCCAGATGTTCAAGTTGGTTTTAGAAAAGCCAGAAAAACCAGACATCAAATTGACCACATCCGTTGGAACATAGAAAAAGCAAGTGTTCCAGAAATAAAACCTACTTCTGCTTTATTCACTATGCCAAAGTCTTTGACTATGTAGACCACAACAAACTGTGGAAAATTATTCAAGAGATGGGAATACCAAACCATCTTACCTGCCTCCTGAGGAATCTGTATGCAGGTCAAGAAGCAACAGTTAGAACTGGACACGGAACAAAGGATTAATTCCAAATTGGGAAAGGAGTATGTCAAGGCTGTGTACTGTCACCTGGCTTATTTAACTTATATGCAGAGTTCAGTTCAGTTCAGTCCAGTCGCTCAGTCATGTCTGCCTCTTTGCAACCCCATGATCGGCAGCATGCCAGGCCTTCCTATCTATCACCAACCCCCAGAGTTTATTCAAACTCATGTCCATTGAGTCAGTGATGCCATCCAACCAACTCATCCTCTGTCATCCCCTTCTCCTCCTGCCTTCAATCTTTCCCAGCATCAGGGTCTTTTCAAATGAGTCAGTTCTTCACAGAGTATATCATTTGAAATGCTGAGCTGGGTGAAGCACAAGCTGGAATCAAGATTGCCAAGAGAAATATCAATAACCTCAGATATACAGATGACATCAACCTTATGGCAGAAAGTGAAGAGGAACTAAAGAGCCTCTTGATGAAGGTGAAAGAGGAGAGTGAAAAAGCTGGCTTAAAACTCAACATTCAAAAAACTAAGATCATGGCATCTGGTCCAATAACTTCAGGGCAAATAGATGGGGAAACAATGGAAACAGTGAGAGACTTTATTTCTTGGGGCTCCAAAATCACTGCACATGGTGACAGCAGCCATGAAATTAAAAGATGTTTGCTCCTTGGAAGAAAAGCTATGACCAACCTAGATAGCATATTAAAAATCAGAGACATTATTTAGCCAACAAAGTCCATCTAGCCAAATCTATTGTTTTTCCAGTAGTCATGGATGGATGTGAGAGTTGGAGAATAAAGAAAGCTGAGCACTCAAAAATTGATGCTTTTGAACTGTGGTGTTGGAGAAGACTCTTGAGAGTCCCTTGGACTGCAAGATCAAACCAGTCAATCCTAAAGAAAATCAATTCTGAATATTCATTGGAAGGACTGATGCTGAAACTGAAGCTCCAATACTTGGCCACCTGATGCAAAGACCTGACTCATTGGAAAAGACCCTGATGCTGGGAAAGATTGAAGGCAGGAGGAGAAGGGGACAACAGAGGATAAAATGGTTGGATGGTATCACCAACTCAATGGGCGTGAATTTGAGCAAGCTCCAGGGGTTGGTAATGGACAGGGAAGTCCATGGGGTTGCAAAGAGTCAGACACGACTGAGTGACTGAACTGAACAGATAGTCTCATAGAGTAATGCCCAAATTGTTCAGATTTCACTCATTATATTAAGACAACCAATAGATGACAACTGCAAAATGACACAGATGTCAGAATTATCTGACAAGGATTTGAAAGCAGACATCATGTAAGTATTCCACTGAATCATTGTGACAGACAGGAAAAAATAATTGAATGTCTCAATAAAGAAATAGAAACTATCATTAAAAAATAAGGAGCATAAAGAAGAATCGAAGGAAATTGTAGAAGTGAGAAATACAGTAATAGAAATGCAAAACTTGACAAAGAAACAGAAACTTCCAATAAAGAAACAGAACATATAAAGAAGAACCAAATGGACATTTTAGGACTAATAAGTATAGATATTTAAAAAATACATTAAAAAATTCAATGGTTAGGCTCAACAGCAGAATGGAAGGAACATAGGAAAGAATCAGTGAACTTGAAAATAGAACAATAGAAATTATTCAGTGTGAATAACAGAGTGATAATAGATGAAAACAATAAATAGAATATCAAGACAAGATCTATAATATTCATTTAAGCAGTCCCAAAAGAAGAGAAGCTAATATATATATATATATATATATATATATATATATATATATATATATATTCAAAACAGTAATGGCTGAAAACTTTTTAAACTTTGCAAAAGATATTAATCTACAAATACAATACTGAGCAAGTAGATAAACCCAAGGAGACATGATAAGATAGGTAACAAATTTTCTGAAAATTAAAGGCAAACTAAAAATCTTCAAAAGAAAAAAGAAAAAAAGAAAGAAAATCTTGAAACCAGTGTGAGAGAAAGTTTAGGGTCACAGCATTATAGTGGAAAAATAATCCGAATGGCAGCAGAGATCTCATCAGAAACCACAGAGGGAATTACAAAACAGAACACCATTTTTCAAAGTTGAAAAAAAAGATCTACCAACCCAGTACTCTTAAATACTATACACACACACACACACACACACACACAGAGCCTTCAAGAAATGACTGGAAAATAAAGACATCTTCACACAAAGTAAAATTTTGAGGATTTGTTGCCACCCTACCTTAAAAGGATGGCTAAAGGAAACCCCCTAAACAGAAATGACTGAATAAGATTATAATGTTGGAATATGAGAAAGGCAGAAAGAACAGCAAAAGAGTAAAAATATAAATATAGAAAATAGATTTTTTTCCCTCTTGAACTATTAAAATTATGTTTGACAGTTGGATACAAAATTATACAGTTTGTTATATAAAATTATACAGTGTGTTACAGTTCATATAAATATTTAAGCTAATTATATAATAAATGATAAGGTAAAGGGATGTATAAGGAGGAAAGTTTTCTACACTTGAACTGGTAAAAATGTGACACCACTAGGTTTTAAGTTATGCATATAAAATGCAATAGCTAAAACACAAAAATATGTATGTAGAGCCTGGTGGGCTGCAGTCCATGGGGTCGCTAAGGGTCGGACACGACTGAGCGACTTCACTTTCACTTTTTACTTTCACACATTGGAGAAGGAAATGGCAACCCACTCCAGTGTTCTTGCCTGGAGAATCCCAGGGACGGGGGAGCCTGGTGGGCTTCCGTCTCTGGGGTCACACAGAGTCGGACACGACTGAAGTGACTTAGCAGCAGCAGCAGCAGCAGCAGAGATAGCACTCGAGATCTTATAAAGAAATAAAAACAGAATTGTTTAAAAAATCCACTAACAAGGAGCCAGGAGAAAACAAAACTAGAGACTAAAAGGGAAAGAGAACAAACAATAAAATGGAAGATTAGCTACAACTTATCAATAACATTAAATGCTATGTAATTGTCTATATAAACTAACTAAAAGAAAGATTGTCAGAGTAGATTTTAAAAATGTGACCCAACTGTATGCATAATAATTTGCTTAAAGTATCATGAAATAGATAGATATAAACGCAAAGGATGGAAAAGATACACCATGTGAACATTAATCAAAAGAAACCAGGAGTGTCTGTATTAACAACATCAAATAAAATAGTCATCAGAGCAAAGAAAATAACAAGGGAGATAAAGGGATATGATGATAAAAATGTCAATACATCAAAAAGTCAGAGTATTCTTGTATGTATATGTACCAAACAATAGAAGTTCAAATTATATGAAGCAAAACCTGATAGATTTAAAAGGAGAATTAGACAAAACTATCATTATCATTCAAGACTTCACTCCTTTCTCAACAAGCGATTAAACAACTAGACAGGAAATCAGTCAAGGCATAGAAGACTTCAACAACACCATTAACCAACAACATAGAACTGACATTTATAGCATACTCTCCACCAAATAACAGGAGAATACCTATTATTTTCCAATGCTGATAAAATATATATCAAGACAGACCATATCTTGAGCCAAAAACACATTTGAACAAATTTAAAAGATCTGAAATAGGTCTGGGTTCTCTGACCAAAGGAATCAAGCTGGAAATAAAAAACAAAAAAAGATGAAAAGAACATTTCCAAACATTTGGAAAGTAGATAAGAAAATCAGGAGGTCAAAGTATCTGCATATATATTCATATATATGAATGAAGATATCAATATATCAAATTTTGTGGCAAACAGAGAGAGTCATGGTGAGAGGGAAAGTTATAGCAGTAAGTGCATACCTTAGAAAAGTCTAAGTCATAAATCTAAGCTACACCTCAAGAAAGTAGGAAAATAAGAGTAAAATAATCATGGCAGAAAGTGAAGAGGAACTCAAACGCCTCTTGATGAAAGTGAAAGAGGAGAGTGAAAAGGTTGGCTTGAAGCTCAACATTCAGAAAACGAAGATCATGGCATCTGGTCCCATCACTTCATGGGAAATAGATGCGGAAACAGTGGAAACAGTGTCAGACTTTATTTTTGGGGGCTCCAAAATCACTGCAGATGCTGATTGCAGCCAGGAAATTAAAAGACGCTTACTCCTTGGAAGGAAAGTTATGACCAACCTAGATAGTATATTAAAAAGCAGAGACATTACTTTGCCAACAAAGGTCCGTCTAGTCAAGGCTATGGTTTTTCCCATGGTCATGTATGGATGTAAGAGTTGGACTGTGAAGAAAGCTGAGCACCGAAGAATTGATGCTTTTGAACTGTGGTGCTGGAGAAGACTCTTGAGAGTCCCTTGTATTGCAAAGAGATCCAACCAGTCCATTCTAAAGGAGATCAGTCTTGGGTGTTCATTGGAAGGACTGATGCTAAAGCTGAAACTCCAATAATTTGGCCACCTCATGCGACGAGTTGACTCGCTGGAAAAGAGTCTGATGCTGGGAGGGATTGGGGGCGGGAGGAGACGGGGACGACAGAGAATGAGATGGCTGGATGGTATCACCGACTTGATGGATATGAGTTTGAGTGAACTCCGGGAGTTGGTGATGGACAGGGAGGCCCGGCATGCTGTGATTCATGGGGTTGCAAAGAGCTGGACACGACTGAGCGACTGAACTGAACTGAACTGAACTGAATCATTTCATGACAAATAGATGGGGAAACAATAGAAACTGTGACAGATTTTATTTTCTTGGGCTCCAAAATCACTGCAGATGGTGACTGCAGCCATGAAATTAAAAGACACTTGCTCCTTGGAAGAAAAGCTATGACAAACCCAGACAGCATATTAAAAAGCAGAGACATTACTTTGCCAACAAGATCTGTCTAGTCGAGAACTCGGGCGGCGGATCCCAGCGCGGCTCCTTGGAGCCCGCCGCGGAGCAGCGCCCCGGCGGGGCCCAGGAGGAGCAGCACTATGGATTCCTTCAAGGTAGTGCTGGAGGGGCCAGTACCTTGGGGCTTCCGGCTGCAGGGGGGCAAGGACTTCAATGTACCCCTCTCCATCTCCCGGCTCACCCCTGGAGGTAAAGCTGCACAGGCCGGCGTGGCCGTGGGTGACTGGGTGCTGAGTATTGATGGCGAGAACGCGGGGGGCCTCACACACATCGAAGCCCAGAACAAGATCCGTGCCTGAGGGGAGCGCCTTAGCCTCAGCCTCAGCAGGGCTCAGCCTGCTCAGAGCAAAACGCAGAAGACAGCCGCTCCGACCGCTGGTCCCAGATGCCAGCAAGCAGCGGCTGATGGAGGACACGGAGGACTGGCGGCCGAGGCCTGGGGCAGGCCAGTCCCGTTCCTTCCGCATCCTCGCCCACCTCACGGGCACCGAGTTCATTCAAGACCCGGATGAGGAGCACCTGAAAAAATCAAGGGAAAAGTATGTCCTGGAGCCGCAGAGCCCACGCTACACCTGCCTCCGGGACTGGCACCACCAGCGCTCTGCCCACGTGCTCAACGTGCAGTGGTAGTTGGGTCTTCGCCGGCCGACTGCCCTCTCTGCCTCTTTCTTGCTGTTCCTCCGCCCCAGGGCACCTCCCCTTGGCACCTCCCGCTTCTGCCTACCTCACCCATCCCTTCTCTGCCCCTGGACTGAGCCTCCTGCTGGCCTGGCCCCAGCTGCCCTCCTGGCACAGGGCCCGGCTCCATCTGACACTGCTGCCTTCACTCTTTGCCCTATGGTACTGCTGTCTGCCAGGTGTGTGCTGGCTTCTTGGGCATGAAAATAAACATTCTCGGCCCTGCAAAAAAAAAAAAAATCTGTCTAGTCAAAACTATGGTTTTTCCAGTACTCATGTATGCATGTGAGAGTTGAACTATAAAGAAGACTGAGCACCAAAGAACTGATGTTTTTGAACTGTGGTGTTGGAGAAAACTTTTGAGAATCCCTTGGACTGAAAGGAGATCAAACCAGTCAATCCTAAAGGAAATAAACCCTGAATATTCATTGGAAGTACTGAGCTGAAGCTCCAATACGTTGGCCACCTGATGTAAAGAACTGACTCACTGGAAAAGACCCTGATGCTGGGAAAGAGTGAAGGCAGGAGGAGAAGGGGACGACAGAGGATGAGATGGTTGGATGGCATCACTGACTCAATGGACGTGAGTTTGAGCAAGCTCTGGGAGATGGTGAAGGACAGGGAAGCCTGGCGTGCTGCAGTCCATGGAGTTGCAATGAGTCGGACATGACTGAGTGACTGAACAACCACAATAAATACTAAAGCAAACAGAAGAAAGAAACAATAAAGATAAGGGCAGAAATCAATGTAATTGAAACAGAAAAACAATAGAGAAAATCAATGAAATGAAGAGCTGACTGTCTGAAAAGATATATACAACTACCAACCTCTATACTGAGAAAGAAGAAAAGAAGAAAGCCACTAATTACCAATATCAGGAATAAAGGAGGGACTATAGGTTTGGGGCTTGCCAGGTGGCGCTAGTGGTAAAGAACCTGCCTGACAATGCAAGAGACACAAGAGACAGAGATTCGATCTCGGGTCAGAAAGATCCCCTGGAGAAGGGAATGGCAACACACTCCAGTATTCTTGCCTGGAGAATCCCATGGACTGAAGAGCCTGGCAAGCTACAGTCCATAGAGTTGCAAAGACTCGGACATGACTGAAGTGACTTAGCTACACACACACATGCACACACATACACACAGATTATAGACACTGCAAGTATCTAAATAAAAAAATTGATGCCACAAAAAAATCTCCATAACCATAAATTTGACAATTTATATGATAGGAATCAATTCCCCCCCAAAAGCAAAATTACCACAATTCACCAAATATTATATATAATTTGAATAGCCCTGTACCTAGTAAAAAAATTGAATTCATAGTTTAACACATCTTGAAAAAGAGTTTTCTAGAACCAGATATTTTCAATGGAGAATTCTACATGATTAAAGAAGACTTAAATAAACAACATACTTGCTTTCAGAAAATAAAAGAGGAGGAAAGACTTTCCATTCATGTGAAGAGTCAAGTATTATTCTAATACTAAAAACAGACAAATAGAGTATAAAGAAAAGAAGATACAGACCGATATCTCTCGTGACTACAAATGCAACATCCTTAACAAAACATCAGCAAATTGAATTCAGTATTCTATAAAAAGAACTGCATACGCTGACCAAATGGGTTGAATTCCAAGAATGTAAGATTGGCTTCATATTTAAAAATTAAGAAGTGTAATCCACTGTATTTACAAGCTAGTGAAGAAAAATCATATGACCATATAAATTTATGGGGAAAAATTGACAAAATTAACACCCATTAAAGATTAAAAACTCTCAGACAATATAGTAATAAAAAGAGACTTCCTTACATAGGTATAAAATACAGCAGCAGAAACAGATACTACAAGGCTGAAATCATATGATGATTGGGTAAAGACTACTGAGTAAGCATTTTTTAAATAATTAAGAAACTAGGTAAGTTCTGGAATCATAATGAAAGCATAAGTCATTCTTGATAAAGAAAAGATAAAATTGAAAATTAAACAGATTCTCTCTAAAAAATAAAGAAAAGAAAAAGAAAGAAAGATACAGTGAACAACCCAGAGGAACATTTAAATGGCACAAAAGACACATTTAAGCAGAGAATTAATAAGCAATAAGAAATATGTTTAGAAGCAGATTGCAGAGTAAATTGGTAAGAGGCAATATTCAAAAAGATAATAGCTGAAAAGTGATAGTCCTCAAATGGAAGAAACACCCTGGGAAGAAGTAAGATTTGAAAAAAAAGTTCACAATTAGATACAACAGGATGGACACTAATAAAAGAGGAGAAATCTTAGAGAAACTGAGAGATAAACGACAGATTACCCTTACATGAATGACAGATCAACAGTGTGGTTATCGTTGTTCAGTCACTGGGTCGTGTCTGACTTTGTGTGACCCCAGGGACTGCAGCACAGCAGATTCCTCAGTCCTCCATTGTGTCCCAGAATTTACTCAAATTCATGTCCGTGGAGTCAGTGGTGCTATCTAACAGATCCCCCATTAAAAAAAAATGAGGAAATTATATGAAGGAAACACTCTGTGGTATCTCTGCAACATGTCTAGGAATATAAAATTATTCCAAATTGAAAGTTTAATTTTAAAATGTTCTAAAAGTAATAATAATGTTTAAAGCTAGTCAGAAAAAAAAAAAAAGAATAACTATCTTAAAGACGCTAAGGGATACAAATCCCATACTAGAACTATATATTGAAATAAAAGCAAAAACTTTATTTTTCTTTAATGAGGGTGAGATATTTTCCCACATATGGGAAATCAATGAAAAGACCACTATAATATATACTTCATAAGGAAAAAACTGAATTGATAAAAGTAACAGGCTCACAAGACATGATTCTGCTAGAAATACTAAACATGTTGCATAATTTGGAAAATATACTTGCATAGACTGAGAGGAGTCATATATAGGCAATAAGAACAGTGATTTAAAATATTCACCATGTACATGTGTTCCCCATCTTGAACCCCCCTCCCACCTCCCTCCCCATATCACATGTACACCCGAGGCGGATTCATGTCAATGTATGGCAAAAGTCAATACAATATTGTAAAGTAATTAGCCTCCAATTAAAATAAATAAATTAAAAAAAATTAAAAAAAAGAAAGCTGAGTGTCGAAGAATAGATGCTTTTGAGCCGTGGTGTTGGAGAAGACCCTTGGGAGTCCCTTGGACAGCAAGGAGATCCAACCAGTCCATCCGAAAGGAGATCAGTCCTGAATGTTCATTGGAAGGACTGATGCTGAAGCTGAAGCATCAGCTTTGGCCACCTGATGCAAAGAGCTGACTCATTGGAAAAGACCCTGATGCTGGAAAGATTGAAGGCGGGAGGAGAAGGGGACGGCAGAGCACGAGATGGTTGGATGGCATAACCAACTCGATGGACATGAGTTTGAGTGAACTTCGGGAGCTGGTGGTGGACAGGGTGGCCTGACGTGCTGCAGTTCACAGGATCACAAAGAGTCGGACAGGACTGAGTGACTGAAATGAACTGAACTGCACTGCAAAATCTGGCTGCCTTCATGGCACCTTGGAAATAACTCCCAGGCAGAAAGATGTGATGCACAGGGAGTCCATCTAAAGTTTTTAATTTTTAAAGGATAAAATCTTTCTTACATCTCTTGTGTAAAGCTTGAACATAACTTTTCAAATTCAGAAAATTGAACACAACTTTTAAACCTTGAATGTAACATAACAGTTATACAATCCTTTACAATATAAAAATAAATTTGAAGACTTCCCTGGAGGTGCAGTGGTTAAAAGTCTGCCTGCCGATACATGGGACATGGGTTCTATCGTTGGTCCAGGAAGATCCCACATGCCGTGGGCCAACTAAGCCTGTGCATCACAGCTACTGAGCTGGCATTCTAGAGCCCACCAACTGCAACTACTGAAGTCTGAGCATTCTAGGGCTCACTCTCTGCAACAAGAGAAGCCACTGTAATGAGAGATCGTGTACTGCAATGAAGAGTAGCCCTTGCTCACTGCAACTGGAGAAAGCCCAGGTGCAGCAACAAAGACCCAGTGCAGCCAAGAAGGGAAAAACAGATAAAATAAATAGGTAAATAAGTTTAAAAAATAAATTTGATATCTATTTCCCATCATGGTAAAACCCTAAGTCCATCCAGAGATAATCATAATTTAAAAAGATATATGTACCCCAATGTTCATGGCTGCTACATTTAGCCAAGACATGGAAGCAAACTAAATGTCCATTAACAGATGAATGGATGGAGAAGATGTGGTGCATATATACAATGGAACATTGCTCAGCTATAAAAGAATGAAATAATGCCGTTTGCAGTGACATGGATGAACCCAGACATTACACTGTCGCAGAAACCAGTATTCAAGAAACCAAGCACCACACTAGAAGAATTGGAGAACTCAGGTTTATTATGCTTTTGGGCCCAAAGGAGTTAACACTCCAAGCTCTGAGCCCCGAACAAGGGGATTACAGAGTTTTCATAGACAGACTGTAGTGGGCAATACTGGCTGTTAATAGGCTGGTTTAAACTAAGGGGTATCACGTGCGCGGGGACAGCAGTCAAGATGGTGGGGGAATGTCTGGCCTGGACAGGCGTGATTAAGCAGGTTTGTAGGGGCTGGGTGATTGCAAAGATCAGGATAAGGGTGAGTGAGATAAACTCCAGTTCCTAGTATTGCAAGTCCCCACTTTCTGAGACGATGTGACCAACATGAACTAGACTTTGTAAGGGGCAAGCTGAGTTACAGGTAGAAGGAGAAGGAGGTTATGTAAAATTTTAACTTTTCCTCTTCAACACTGAGTGAAATGAGTCAGAGAAAGACAAATATCATAGGATATTGCTTATATGTGCAATACAAAAAAAAAATGGTACAAGTGGACTTATTGATAAAACAGAAATAGAATCCCAGATATAGAAAACAAACTTGGTTATCAAAAGCAAAGGGTGGGAGGGGGATAAATTAGGAGATTGGGATTAATATATATACACTACTATATATATACAGAAAAATAGATAATTAATAAGAATTTACCATATAGCACATGGAACTCTACTCAATATTCTGTAATAGCCTATATGGGAAAAGAATCTAAAATAGAATGGATATATGTGTATGTATAACTGATTCACTTTGTTTTACAACTGAAACTAATTCAACATTGTAAATCAACGATACTCTGATAAATAAAGTTTTAAATTAAAATAAATAAATAAATAAAATATTCACTGACCAAAAGAATGTGAGCAGAAGTGATGTTTGTCACTTTCCTTCAGAAGGGCCCTAAGCAATCTTCCACGGGCTCTCTAAAAATTACTTACACACGTATCATATACATCAGAATATTAATATCATCTGTAATATGTAAATAAATGTAAAGGCCATAAAATAACTGTTTTAATGGGAAAATAAAACCAAAATGTTTTAAATTTGAAATGATAAAAGAAAGGCTGAAAGGACAAAAGAAGAAAAGGAAGTAAAGAAAAAAGGAAAACAAAGAAAAAAAAAAGAGGGAGGGAGGAAGAAGGGAGAAAAGGGAGTGGACATAAAAGATAAACTGCTGGTTGCAGGTTGCTACGTGTATCTCCTGCCACCACTTGGTCCATTATCTTACTTCCTTTGAACAAAATTGCTCAAGTCTAAAAAAATACAGTAAAGTTGTCCTTGACACTCCTGCCAGTCTACCCCACCTTGAAGGTAAACCTGAATCCCTCCTCTTCTAAGTCTTCCCCAAGAACAGTAGCGAGCTGCCTTCCTTGTCTTTTTTTTTCTTTTTTAACTTGTCCAAGCACTTAGCTTGACCATTCTCTTTGACATTTTGCTTATGCTGTTGTCTCATATTACTGTCAGTGTTAATAAGCAGCTCCATGTGTGCTGACCTTCTGCCAGTTGCAAGACTTTTGCTTGCACTGCCCTTGGGTCCAGGGCAATGAGGATACCAGGCTGGTCCCATCTCATTAGCTGTTTGCTCATTCCGGGCAACTCCCCGTCCTCATAAAAAGCCTCACCCTAATGTTAGCCCAGCAGATAAGAATAGCACATATATTGCTTGGGACCAGGGAGAACCTTCTTCTAAGCGCAGCATTCTGCATGGCAGAGGGCAGGCTCAAGTGACCAAAGCAAAGCTGCCAATATCATTAAGAGATGCTCTCTCTGCAGCTTACAGACTCAGCTTTCACAGGACCAAGTCCATTTAGTAAGGAAGAGAAATAGTACTGTCAGCAAAATTGCAGTGTCCATGATCCTCTCTTTCACTCTTTCTCTATGTTTCAAAGATGATAAATTCAATAAGAAGCTATCACATATGCAAATTCAATCAAATATAAATGAAAGGAAATCACATGATGCAGAAATCAAACTGTGCCTCCAACAATAAGGTGGTCCTTAATACACAGATGTGGAAAATGTATGGAGAAAATATCTGAAAACTGTTTTCATTTCCTTCCAAATGCTTTGCTATCCCGTGTGTGCATGTGTGCTTAGTCGCTCAGCCGTGTCCAACTCTTTACGACTCCATGGACTGAAGTTCGCCAGGCTCCTCTGTCCATGGGGTTTCTCCAGGCAAGAATGCTGGAGTGGGTTGCCATGCCTTCCTCCAGGGGATCTTCCTGACCCAGGGATCAATCCCAGGCCTCCTGCATTGCAAGTGGATTCTTTACCATCTGAGACACCAGAGAAGCCCTTGCTATTCTGTAAAAACACATTAAAAAGTCACCTTGGGTAGTGCTGGAGAATTATGTGGTGCAGCGAGAAAAATGTAAAAGAGGAAGAAAACATACTATCATACAAATGATTGGAGATAGGAATCCTGGTTTCAAAGACCTAGTGAGAAGCAGGAATTTATCTTCTCTGAGCTTTACTGTCTTCATCTGTAAACTGGGTGTCTCATTTGGCTTTCTTCTTGAAACGATGTATTAGGAGCAAATTTCATAGCACAACACCTGACACATAGTTACTTAACAGAATCTGTATTCCCCTCTTCTTTCCACAGTGTTGGGAGATAAGGCATGAAAATATTTTTATTTTGGTGAATTCATCACCTTCATCTTCAAATATAAACCCATCAATGCAGCTTTGAACAGTTTCTGGGCAAAGCCATTAAGAAGACTCCATCCCTTGCAATTCTTCCAAGCCAGCCTGTACAGCAATTTGCAACTTTATGATGTGATAAATAGAATTTCTTTGTTTTGATTTTTCATTTGCATATTTATTGAGATATGACGATCTTAATTAGTTCTGCTTTTTGTGTGTTTGTTTGTTTTCTCAGTTGGGAAAAGACAGCTTTCTGTAGAGCAAAATGATTCTGTATGCTAACAGGGTGAACAAAACTTAGCCTGTGGCATTCCTTGATGTGAATGCTGCCTAGAACGCAGCTTTGTGGATTCCCTTTTCCCTTGTTTTCTCTTTAAATGCCGAGGTGATGTTCAAGACTTGGGTGAGGGCCAGATCTCAAGAGGCAGCTGTCTACTGAGAAGCAGTAGAACACTCTTTAAATTCTAGACACTTAGCGTCATCCAACACTTTCTCCTCAGCCTATGGATCACATGTCTGTTCCTGGAAAAGCTGAGCCCCATCAAATGCCTCTTCACAATGAAACACAGCCCTGTTGCCTCTTGGCTTCTGCAGAAGAGAAAGAGGAAGTCTGAATTCCCTCGTTAATTGCATCTCAGGGAAGTATTTGGACATGTTGTTCACGTCATGCTGTTGCAATCTGACCTTTGGGAGCAGAGCTCTGTGAATGCTGTGTCCCGTTGAGGAGGTACCAGCAGCCTATTAGACAACTCATAAACATCTAAAGACAAACAAATTATTCCCACTATGCATATCTCACCATCATCACCCAAAACAATTAGCATGGTTCCCCAGAGTTTTCTCTTTGCCAAGTTCTTCACATCATCACAAAGTCTGTCATTGATTCAACACTTGTAAGAGGAAGGGCATAATTTATTATTCCGCCTTTTTTTTTTTTTTTGGTCTTGTTAATTGTTAACTTCAGTAATGAAGCATTTCAAGTATACAGAAAGCAGCACTAGGCACTATTAGTAAAGGAAAAATAAATCAATAACATTATTATCACCTACTGTGTATTGCATTTTCTCTCATTTCATTGAAATTAAAAAACAAGCAAATATATAGGGTGATATTATCATTTCTGTTTTATAGTTGGAAAAAGAGAGACCTTGGGTATTTAAATAATTTTCTCAGTATTTTAAATTTATACATGGCATAGAAGATGTATAATCAGATAAGATGAAGGGCTTCTGTAACCCAAATGAGCTGAATGGCTTAATTCATTTAACGAATGTTGACGTATGAGTTCAATTCAGTTGCTCAGTCGTGTCCGACTCTTTGCAACCCCATGAATCACAGCACGCCAGGCCTCCCTGTCAATCACCAACTCTCAGAGTTCACTCAAACTCATGTCCATCAAGTCGGTGATGCCATCCAGCCATCTCATTCCGTCTCCTCCTGCCCCCAATCCCTCCCAGTATCAGAGTCTTTTCCAGTGAGTCAACTCATCGCATGGGGTGGCCAAAGTATTAGAGTTTCAGCTTTAGCATCAGTCCTTCCAATGAAGACCCAGGATTGATCTCCTTTAGAATGGATTGGTTGGATCTCCTTGCAGTCCAACCTACTTTATCTCAGGAAGAACTGTAATGAAATAGCAATTCAGCCAAAATCAAAGTCATGAACTCTGTCATATGCTTTAGAGGTCTAAAAAATGTCATTTTCACTCAAAACAAATGAAAACAAATGTCTTCTTTTTTGAATTGATTTGTAAATTGTTTTTAATTGGAGTCTTGTTGCTTTACAATGTAGGGTTAGTTTCTGCTACACAGCAAAGGGGACCAGCCATACATATACACATGTACTGTGTTCTCGGTTTCATTCCCACATAGGCCACTCCAGAGCACCAAGCAGAGTGCTCTGTGCTGTACAGTAAGTTCTTATTAGTTATATTTTATATGTATCAACGTGTGTGTGTGTGTTCGGTCATGTCTGACTCTTTGCAACCCCATGGACTGCAACCCAGCAGGCTCCTCTGTCCACAGGGTTTCCCAGGCAAGAATACTGGAGTCAGTTGCCGTTTCCTTCTTCAGGGAATCTTCCCGATCCAGGGATTGAATTCATGTCTCTTGCATCTCCTGCTTTGGCAGGTGGATTCTTTACCACTGTGCCACCTGGGAAGCCCATATATATATTAATAGTAGCATATATATATATATATATATGTGTATGTATACATATATGTATACATATATATGTCAACCCCAATCTCCCAAGACCCCCTTTCCTCCTTAGTAACCATAAGTTTTGGGGACTTCCCAGGTGGCGCTAGTGGTAAAGAATTTGCCTGCCAATGCAGGAGACCTGGGTTTGATCCCCTGGAGAAGAAAATGGCAACCCACGACAGTATTCTTGCCTGGTGAATCCCATGGACAGAGGAGCCTGGCAGGCTACAGTCCATGGAGTTGAAAAGAGTTGGACATGACTGAAGCAACTTAGCACAGCAACCATAAGTTTCCTTTCTACATCTATGATTCAATTTCTGTTTTGTAAATAGGTTCATATATAAGCAATATCATATATTTGTCTTTATTTGCCTGACTTATTTCATTCAGTATGACAATCTCTAAATCCATCTATGTTGATGTAAATGACATTATTTCATTATTTTTATGGCTGAGTAAAATTCCATGGTATGTATATATACATCTTCTTTATCTATTCCTCCTGGACATTTATGTTGCTTCCATGTCCTGGATATTATAAGTAGTGATGCAATAAACTTTGAGGGTGCATGTATCCTTTTGAATTATGGCTTTCTCTGGATATATGCCCAGGAGTGGGATTACTGCATTATATGGTAGCTCTACTTTTAGGTTTTTAAGAAACCTCCATACAGTTCTCCATAGTGGCTGTACCAATTTATATTGCCACCAACAGTGTAAGAGGGTTCCCTTTTCTCCAGACCTTCTCTAGCATTGGTTTGTAGGCTTTTTTGATGATGGTTATTATGATCAGTGTGAGGTGGTATCTCATTGTAGTTTTGATTTGCATTTTTCTGATAATTAGTGATGCATACCATTTTTCATGTGCCTCTTGGCTATTGTCCAACTTTTTATTGAATAATTTAATCCATGATTGTGTAAGGATGTGGACCAAATTCTCCATAAAGTTAGAAATACAGAATAGAAGAGGGTGAGAGTGGGAGAGAAGCCATTCACGTGAAATGAAGGAAAGCAAAATAGATGGGGAGGGGAGAGAGAGGAAGAGACAGAGGACAGTTGAGTGAAACTTGCTCAACCAACTTGTCAACAAGAATTTTCCCCTAAGTTCTCATACCTGATATGAAAAATGAGCTGATGTAAGTGGCTTGAAAGAAAAGGTACATAAATGTAAAATACTGGTTCGTTGTAGAGGATAGTCAGCGACTAAAAATGGCAATTATATGAGAGAAGATCTTTGAGTGGCCCACTGATGTTTCAGACGTGTACTGTGAATTATGTATTATTATTTGCTGAGTCCTCTTTAGAAACTCACTGGGTGGTTACTGAATTGGGGCTGGGGTACAAGGCTGTCTACGTGTGTGTGCACGATAAGTCGCTTCAGTTGTGTCCAACTCTAGGCAACACCATGGACTTTAGTCCATCAGACTCCTGTGTTCATGGGAATCTCCAGGTAAGAACACTGGAGTGGGTCGCCATGCCCCTACTCTGTGGCTCAGGGACCCAATTTCTTTCTCCTGGGAATCTTCCCGACCCAGGGATCGAACCCAGATCTACCGCTTTGTAGATAGACACTTTTTTTTAAACCGTCTGAGCCACCAGGGAAGTCCAACTAATTCATACACGATCCAAATAAGGATCGTGATGATCAATGTCAATTGACCAGACAGGATGTTTTAGGGCAAGACAATTTGCCGCTTTAGAAATGAATGATGATGGTTTTGCTCAGACTACTACTGCTAGAGTGTCCAAAAGATAACCCATTCTTCTGTCTGCTATCATTCTCACCATGTTTTCACAATGAATGGCTCCAATGGGTCTTTGAAAGTCCATTCTATTAAACCGGAAAGTCATCACTTTTAGCTACAACATAACTAGGTACAGCTGAAATATTTTACCATTCAATACGTTCCCTTGAACCGTGGAACATATGGTTCAATATAAATTTCCAAGTATCAGAAACTAAAACATTTTACTCTGACACTAGACAAACTGTTTCTGTCTCACTCAGCGACGATGTTGTAAAACTCATCATCTTTCAAAAACTTGTAAAAGAACACTTTCTCATTGTCCCAAAAGAAGTCAGAAAATTTGAAAGAAATATATGTTTGTTGAAAACACTTAAATTTTTGGTTAGCTTTGGTCCACCTTTCCCTGCTAAGTGGTATCACCACTTCAATTTTATATTAAAAGGACTTTGGTTTCTTATATGCTTCAAAGCCACAAAGAAATAAATCTGGTTACTGCGTATATGCTGCTGCTGCTGCTAAGTCACTTCAGTCGTGTCCGACTCTGTGCCACCCCATAGACGGCAGCCCACCAGGCTCCCCCATCCCTGGGAACAGCATACATAGTAATCAACAAAAAGAGCACTATGTGTGATGGGAAAGGTCAGGAGTGATTTCTCATGACAGCGAAACAGATTAAGACAATATAAAATATGGACATAGGTCTTGATCCTTCAAAAAGTTAAAAGATAATTAATGTATGCATTTATTTTCTGACTCACAGTTTATAGATATATTTCCCTTAAGTACCACTCTGCACTTACTTGTTATAAAACTCTTCATGTTTTAAATGTTTATGTACTAGTCTCACTCCAGGAATGAAATCCATCTATTGCTCAGCCAATGAATATAGCTTGACATTCTGAGCTTTCCTGACTTCAGAAAGTAACCATTTTTTAACTCCTCCACAGTTTTCTCTTTCTGACATGATTTTATGTTCTGGTGAACAGTTTTGACTCAGAATGGCTCACAAAAGAAATGCAAATAATAGTGTTGGAGGTGCACGCATTGAATGCAAGCTCTAAAGCAGCTTGCGGCCATGATCACACTGAAGGAACTGAAGGGCAAAGAAATGGATGATTAATGTCCAACACTATTTGGTGTCCCCAGAGAAGTCACTGGACAAATCTCCTGTTACTAAAATTTAGGACTACCCGCCCTCTCCCATCCCCAGAAAGTTCATTTTGTATCTAGATCTTCTTGGGTTGCCATTCTCTCTCCTCAAATCACTGACATCTATAAGTCGATGGAACTTATAAAAAGCCAATAACTTTGAATTTCATCATTAATATTATCTTTAAAATGTAAATACAAGCTTAAATTCTAGTGGGAGTTCTGCTTGTCCTGTGATAAAGCAAGTGACAAGACAGCTGGTTAGAAGTTCTACCCTACCTCATAAAAAATGTAAATATATAATCAATTTTAGCTCTATATTTTAGACGGGTTGGTTTTATTGGTTTTTGTTTATCTATATATTAATTTTTGCATCCAATAGGTTCTCATGAGTTATCTATTTTATACGTATTTCTGTATATATGTCAATTCCAATCTCCCAATTCATCTCACTCTCCTTCCCCTCTTGCTGTCCATATGTTTCTGCTCTACGTCTGTGTCTCCATTTCTACTTTGCTTTGACAGACAGTTTCAGTTTCCTGAGCATTTAGTTTCAACTGGACAGCCCAGTCCTTCATGAAGTATCCCCAAGCGGGACTGGCCACTGACAGTAGAATGATTCATGGATCACGATACTTTCTTCCCCTGCTGGTCCCAGGAACTGAAGTTCTGTACCTCCCTGGGCCCAGAGAAAAAAAAAATTCTGCTTTCCTAAACCTGGAGAGGGGCATGGCAACCTTCTCCAGCATTCTTGTCTGAAGAATCCCATGGACTGAGGAGCCTGGCAGGCTACAGTCCACAGAGTCACAAAGAGTCAGACAGGATTGAAGTGACTTAGCACGCACGCAGCACAGACCTGGAGGTTCTCACAAAGACGTGTCCAACCTTGTCATGCAGAGGCAGTAAGGGTGGTGAAAGGTGGTAACCCTAGGTCTCCTTTCTTTCATTGTTTTCCCATTCTTCCCCAGAGAGTTTAGAGTAGATGGGAGGAAAATGAACCCTTGCTGAGGCTTGCATACATCCTTGTAAACCTATGTCTCTCTGTTGAGACCCCTTTATCCTGAAAAGAGAAATGTTTTCTTTATTTCCCCCATTCATGCTAACTCAACTGGAGATTTATAAAAGTCCTTTGATATTATAAAGAGCTTCCTAAAACTCACTGCATCTTATGAGGTCCCTCGTCTGAATTGTGTGAGCTCTAGCAGAAGAATCTACAGTGGTAACCTGGAACAAAGTCAGGGAATTCAAAGTAAAGGAAACAGCAGTTGTAAAGTCCAATGTCGAGAACTGGTGTTCATAGGAACTGTGTTGAAAGGGACGTATATAGCTGTGATTCATGCTGTACAATCATTTCCACAGACACTTCCTTCTCTCCAGATGCAGAATGACTAGACACTTTAGGAATTAAAAACCTAATATGAGGACACAGCAGAAAGAAGCACTCAAGGGAGATGGTGGCTTTAAATGATTAGGTAGGGGTCGCGGAGAGTCGGACACGACTGAGCGACTGAACTGAACTGAAAAGGAAAGCACTGAAGGAGGTGTTTGAATCACATGACAATATATAAATGTATCAAATTAACATGTTCTACACCTTAAATTTGCAGAACAGCATATGTCAAAGATAGTGCAATAAAGAAGCTGCAATTTACTGTGGTTTGAATGATGAAAATACTTAAAAGTAAGAAACGAGTTAGATAGATAGATATGTAGACATATATACTTTCTACAGATATAACTTATTATTTTTGTTTATTTTAATAAATAGCTTTTATGCAGCAGGATCTTCACATAAAGTTTAAATTTACTGAAAACTGGTATTTCTTTTCAGTTTGTATTGGAATATAGTTGCTTTACAATGTTGTGCTATTTTCTGTTGTACAGCAAAGTGAATAAGCTATGTATATATATATACACAGATATACACACGCACACATATATACATATATTTGTTATTGCTGTTTAGTCACTAAGTTGTGTTCAACACTTTTATGACCCCATGGACTGTAGCCCACCAGGCTCCTCTGTCCATTTCCTTCCGCAGGGGATCTTCCTAACACAGGGATCAAACTCGTGTCTCCTGCATTGGCAGGCAGATTCTTTACCACTAGCGCCACCAGGGAAGCCTTTATATGTATACAACATGCACACACACACACACACACACATATGCATACATAAAGCCCCTCTTGTTTGAATTTCCTTCCCATTTAGGTCACTGCAGAGCAGTGCCATCCAGAAGGTTCTCATTAGTTCCCTGTTTTATACACAGTAGGGTATGCATGTCAGTCTCCAGTCCCCAATTTCTCCCGCCCCCCTTCCCCCTTGGAATCCAGATGTTTGCTCTCTCTGTTTGGGTGTCTATTTCTGCTTTGCAAATAGGTTCATCTTAAGGACTTCCCTGGTGACCCAGTGGTTCAGACTCTGCCTTCCAATGCAAATAGATTCATTGGTACCATTCTTTCTAGATTCCATAGTACTTAAAACACATATTTTAAGCAAACACATTTCACAATGGACACTTGCTGAGTTTTCAGCAAACCTGGTTGCTTTCCCCACCCCTTCACTTAACAGAGTTTTAGCCTATGGCATTTTCTATGACAGAGGCTTGATATCACATATCTAGGGAGAAAAAGGAGCTTCCGTCTCAGCCCCGCTTATTTCTTCATCCACGGTTTTCAGCTGCGTTCTCCCTAAGGTCCCTCCATTAAAGGCCACGTGGTCTTTCACCTCCCGTCACACACTCAGGACTTCGCTGTTTCTCTGACTTGACTCATCCTGACTCTGCCTGCAGTGCTCTGCTTCTCACTGCCGGTAACTGAAACCCCCACTTGTCTTAAGACCAAGCCCACATGTTCTTTCTTTCATTAAAAAAAAAAAAATCCATGATTATGCAGGATAGAAACAATTACCTGGTTGGTTTGAATGCATTTATTCACTGTATTTTCTCTTACAGATCAGAAATGTTTCAGATTACCTTGTAACTCTCATCATTATTAGTCCCTACCTCATACATAAAAAATGCTCAAATCATACACTAAATTAAGAAATGACAGAAAATCTCACTTTTTTAATGTAAGAAAAACACACTCTGCCTGCAGATTAGGGTTATTCCCACATCTCTGATGATTTTTACTGGCCACACACAGAAATTGAAGAGGTGAGGTGTTCAAGAGAATTCATACTTTAAACGTTGAAACTACAGAAGACCCAGTGCTAGAACGGGCCATTTCTTTACAAGAACATTTGCTAAAACTTCAAGCTAATCAGTGTTCTTAGGTGAGATTCTAGTTTGCTTGCCATAGGCAGATACCTGTATCCTCTGTCTTAGGAAAATAAGAAGTGCTAGAATAAGATGCTTACAGCTAAGATGAAAAAGGCAAAAATGGCTAGATGTTGAAAATTTGCAGGATTGAGGGGGGAGGTAAGAAGTTGGAGAGACTATATGAAAAAACAAAATCACTATTGCTATTTAAAGACTCTGTTTTGTTATCTTGGAAACCTTCTCCCAAATTCTATGTTTCTATCAGACTCTCAGGTTTCAGATAAAAGGATTTTGTGTTGCTATTGTTACACAGACTAAAAGAATTCTTTACACAGGCCTTTTTGTTGTAAGAACAAAATCGAATCTCCTTGCCTTCTGAAACACCCAGGGATTCCAAGGAGTTTAGAGAGCAATGAATTCCTGCCTCAGTTGTGGGAAGAAAACCGATGGCTCTTAATTGCAGGACATAGGTCTACATTCTACACCACCCACCACCGAACTGGGGAAAAACCTGCCATTCTGTGGATGTTATTCTATTTTTGGTTAAGAGTAGCACATTTAATCTATGGATTATCACTTTTATCACAAACATTTTCATTTCATTTAAGTTACATGATGGCCAGGCAGAATGGCCATGATGACATCATTGACTCAACAGACATGAGTTTAAGCGAACTTCAGGAGATAGTGAAGGACAGGGAAGCATGGCACGCTGCAGTCCATAGGGTTGCAGAATCAGACACAACTGAGTGACTGAACAGCAACAAGCATCTCTGGGAGGAAACTCTGGTTACGTATTTTCTTATAAGAATGAAGTAGGTACGTCTGTCAGCTACTAAACGTTGTAGAGAGTGGTAATCCTTTTTGCCATGAAGTATATAAATAATCTGGCTTCCCAGGTGGCTCAGTGGTAAAGAATTTGCCAGCCAGTGCAGGGGACATGGGTTCAATCCCTGGGTCAGGAAGATCCCCTGGAGTAGGAAATGGCTACCCACTCCAGTATTCTTGCCTGGAAAATCCCATGGACAGAGGAGCCTGGTGGGCTACAGTCCACGAAGTCACAAAAGAGTTGGACACAACTTAGTACCGAAACAACAGATAAATAATCAACACGTGAAATTTGAAGAGATGTGAAGTATTGAGAATAGACTCTCATGTTGTACAAACTACAGAGAAATCAAGTCTTTTCATAAAATGTGGAAGAGAAAACTGTTCAGTACCTTCTGAGGGAGGTTATCCTAACCCCAAGAAGTCAATTTTAATCTATCCAACACTCAGTTCTAAGGGAACTTAATTAATAGGGCATTAACAGTAGAATCAATTTTGCTATAAACATGACTGTTGACCTTCAAGGAAATATTTTGATTTAAACAGTTGACTAGTCACAGCTTGAGTTGGGCTCACGAAAAAAAAAGTTATAATTGTAAGTGACATTATGGCCTTTTAATAAAATATCAAAATCTGAACTCAGTCAAGACAGCCTCTGAGGATCATAATTAAGGAGGCAATTCCCTTCTCAGGGAATCTTCCCAACCCAAGGATCGAATCCACATCTCCTGCATTGTAGGCAGGTTCTTTATCATCTGAGCCACCAGGGAAGAATGACAGGACATAAAAGACTGCAAATATCCTGCCCGAGGTAGATTAGAGAGAGTTTGTTACAAAGAATCAAAAAATAAGTGTCCTTCTAGGAGGGGCTTGTCGCATGAGATGGCCAAAGTATTGCAGTTTCAGATTCATGGGGTCACGGAGAGTCGGACACGACTGAGTGACTGAACTGAACTGAGGAGGGACTGGGATAGTTTGTTATAAGCATCATGATAAAACATATTATGCAATGTAATATAATACCATTTGATATGATATAAAGATGCCACAGCAAGTTGACCTAAGGCAGAAGTAAATAAGCACCACTTAACAAAGCCATTGTTGGACTGTGAAGAAAGCTGGTCGCTGAAGTATTGATGCTTTTGAGCTGTGGTGCTGGAGAAGACTCTTGAGAGTCCCCTGGACTGAAAGGATATCCAACCAGTCCATTTTAAAGGAGATCAATCCCGGGTGTTCATTGGAAGGACTGATGCTAAAGCTGAAACTCCAATACTTTGGTCACCTCATGTGACGAGTTGACTCACTGGAAAAGATTCTGATGCTGGGAGGGATTGGGGGTGGGAGGATAAGGGGACGACAGAGAATGAGATGGCTGGATGGCATCACCGACTCAATGGACATGAGTTTGAGTGAACTCCGGGAGTTGGTGATGGACAGGGAGGCCTGGCGTGCTGTGATTCATGGGGTCGCAAAGAGTCGGACACGACTGAGCGACTGAACTGAACTGAACAGAACAAAGCCATGGCACTGTATTATAAGAATTAAAACAAATGATAGTTTTTATATACATGTAAAGGAGTGCTGTGATTCATGGGGTCATAAAGAGTCGGACACGACTAACCAACTGAACTGAACTGAAAGGTATTGGAACCAGAGATCAAATTGCCAACATCCGCTGGATCATGGAGAAAGCAAGAGAGTTCCAGAAAAACATCTATTTCTGTTTCATTGACTATGCCAAAGCCTTTGACTGTGTGGATCACAATAAACTATGGAAAATTCTGAAAGAGATGGGCATACCAGACCACCTGACCTGCCTCTTGAGAAACCTGTATGCAGGTCAGGAAGCAACAGTTAGAACTGGACATGGAACAACACACTGGTTCCAAATAGGAAAAGGAGTACGCCAAGGTTGTATACTGTCACCCTGCTTATTTAACTTATATGCAGAGTACATCATGAGGAACGCTGGGCTGGAAGAAGCACAAGCTGGAATCAAGATTGCTGGGAGAAATATCAATAACCTCAGATATGCAGATGACACCACCCTTATGGCAGAAAGTGAAGAGGAACTCAAAAGCCTCTTGATGAAAGTGAAAGAGGAGAGTGAAAAGGTTGGCTGGAAGATCAACATTCAGAAAACAAAGATCACGGCATCTGGTCCCATCATTTCATGGGAAATAGATGGGGAAATAGTGGAAACAGTGTCAGACTTTATTTTTTGGGCTCCAAAATCAGTGCAGATGCTGATTGCAGCCATGAAATTAAAAGACGCTTGCTCCTTGGAAGGAAAGTTATGACCAACCTAGATAGCATATTAAAAAGCAGAGACATTACTTTGTCAACCAAGGTCCGTCTAGTCAAGGTTATGGTTTTTCCCGTGGTCATGTATGGATGTGAGAGTTGGACTGTGAAGAAGGCTGATCGCTGAAGAATGGATGTTTTTGAACTGTGGTGCTGGAGAAGACTCTTGAGAGTCCCTTGGACTGAAAGGAGATCCAATCAGTCCATTCTAAAGGAGATCAATCCTGGGTGTTCATTGGAAGGACTGATGCTAAAGCTGAAACTCCAATACTTTGGCCACCTCATGTGAAGAGTTGACTCACTGGAAAAGACTCTGATGCTGGGAGGGTTTGGGGGCGGGAGGAGACGGGGATGACAGGGGATGAGATGGCTAGATGGCATCACCGACTTGATGGACATGAGTTTGAGTGAACTCCAGGAGTTGGTGATGGACAGGGAGGCCTGGCGTGCTGTGATTCATGGGGTTGCAAAGAGTCGGACATGACTGAGCGACTGAACTGAACTGAACTGAAAGGTATTTTACAGATAATATAACACTATATATTTAGTTCATATATATTAATAGAAACTATTATACATTAAACTCTGTTTTTATCACTGTAAATTATTTTTTAAAGTGTCTTTAATATAAATGAAAATAGCAGTAATAGGTGCTTTAGCATCAGCCGGGAGCATCTGCTATATTAGGTAGCTTTTTCCATTTACTAATTACTGAGTAACATAGGAGTAACAATAAGAAGCACAATGAAATGCATCTGCTGTAGAAATCTTACTGAGAATTGTGTGGCTAGAAACGTTAAATAAATTACCTCATTTAACTCCACAGTATTGCTTTATATTTTGTTTTTCACTTCTGATTTCAAAATATAAATATTCTGTCTCTGATCTTTATTGTGCCTTAAGCCATGCACATCCCAGACTCATGAAGATTCTTACTAACTCATTTAATCCACTCATTCATTCAATAATCATTTATTGATCATCTATGAATATTCTTTTCTTCATTTATCTGTTGACTGATTTAGGGGAGAAAAGTAAAGAAAAGCCAGCTTTCATCCACTTTCCATGTGCTGAGGGCTGTTGATGTAGAAGGGAATACAGAAGAGCCAGGGAGGGGAATGGGGGACAGACATATTCAGAAATCAATCACCGTGTCATTCACTGAACATTCTATCAGAAGAGTGGGCAGTGCAGACTGGGAGCTCAGAATGAAACAAATGATTCAGTTGGAGGGGCTGGGGACGTGTCCTCAAACAGGGAATGTATGAGCTTTGATCTGGGCTAAGACTGGTAGAAAGGACACCCCAGGATGAACAGGAACAGATAAAAAATCCTGGAAGAACATAGTCCACACAGCAACAGTGAGACTTTTAGAGTTGGAAGCAGAAACAGTGCATGGCGCTAATAGTAAAGAATTGGCCTGCTAATATAGGAGACAGAGGTTCGATTCCTGGGTGGGGAAGATCCCTGGAGAAGGAAATAGCAATGGACTCCAGTGTTCTTGCCTGGAGAATCTCAAGGACAGAGAAGCCTGGCAGGCTATAGTTCATGGGGTGAAGAGTTGGACATGACTGAAGCAACTAAACAGCCTCTTGATGAAAGCGAAAGAGGAGAGTGAAAAATTTGGCTTAAAGCTCAACATTCAGAAAACTAAGAACATGGCATCCAGTCCCATCACTTCATGGCAAATAGATGGGGAAACAGTGGAAACAGTGGCTGACTTTATTTTTTTGGGCTCCAAAATCACTGCAGATGCTGATTGCAGCCATGAAATTAAAAGACACTTACACCTTGTAAGGAAAGTTATGACCAACCTAGACAGCATATTAAAAAGCAGAGACATTACTTTGTCAACAAAGGTCTGTCTAGTCAAGGCTATGGTTTTTCCAGCAGTCACATATGGATGTGAGAGTTGGACTATAAAGAAAGCTGAGCATGGAAGAATTGATGCTTTTCAACTGTGGTGTTGGAGAAGACTCTTGAGAGTTCCTTGGACTGCAAGGAGATCCAACCAGTCCATCCTAAAGGAGATCAGTCCTGGGTGTTCATCAGTAGGACTGATGTTGAAGCTGAAATTCCAATACTTTGGTCACCTGATGCGAAGAGCTGACTCATTTGAAAAGATCCTGAAGCTGGGAGAGATTGAAGGCAGGAGGAGAAGGGGACAACAGAGGATGAGATGGTTGGATGGCATCACTGACTCAATGGACATGGGTTTGGGTGAACTCCGGGAGTTGGTGATGGACAGGGAGGCCTGGCGTGCTGTGATTCATGGGGTCACAAAGAGCTGGACACAACTGAGTGACTGAACTGAACTGAAGCAACTTAGCATGCCCACGTACATGGAAGCATAAACTGCGTGTAGCTAATGGTGGGACATGAAGTTAGGAGCTGCTCAGCCAAGCAAAACAAACCAGCCTTAATTTCCTTTTGTATTTATAAAGAAGATGCTGGAATGCACTCCCTATCCCATTAGCATTAGATATAGTTATTTAAACATAACTTGTTAGAGATTAGCTGTTTAATTTTAAAAAAACATAATTAATTGTAGCAATGTGTTAAATAATATTTGACATCATTAATGAGGGGATAATTATGTGTGCTATTTAAAAATAGCACAATACTAATATTTTCTTGTCAAATGAAGCAAAAGCTAACTACAAAGCACCTTAACTCTTTGACTTAATTCATTTTGGAATTCACATTCCTGGCAATAATCACTCAAATTTAAAAAAAAAACAACTTATTTTAAACTTCTCCATGCAAATTCAAGTAAATATAAGAAGACATGGAGGCACAGTTTCATAAAGAATAGGTAAGAAAAGGCAGGTAAGGGAGATTCCCATTGGGTACATGTAAATTACATGAACTCAGACTTAGCAAGACTTAGAGAAAATGCCCCCACAGAGTTGCTATTTAGAACTCTGGTGATATTGTAGAATACCACCAGGATCCAAGAGAAGCCTGATTCTAACATAACTTGTTTTGCATTGATTTAGAGAAGTAATGATGGGTCAATATTACAGGCCACTTAGTAGGTGCCAACATCATGGACTGCTTCATAGGTAATATTTAACACACTGTATACAGTGTTCCTCTAAGTTTCACAAAAGCCCAGTGGGCTAAGTGCTGTTCATATGCTTAATTTTTCTGAGAAGGATGAACAGGTTAAGGGATTTGCCCAGGGTCACTCAGCTAATAATCAGTAGTGTCAGGGTGCATCTTGAGGTTTTGCTGACAGTTCTACACTGGGAGACGTTGTACACTGACATCAGAAAGGCTACAGTTCAGATGCTAATATAGCAAGTCATTAAATATGGACATGGGTATATTTTATGATTTGACTTGAGCATTGTAACTGAATGGTGTATGGCTGTTCTTTGCTATCTGTTATCTAGCAAAGAGTATCTACAGAAATGAGGTTCTGGGGTATCACTCTGGCTTAATTACTGCTGGGAGAGTGATTAACAAATGGCATATAGCCAGTTCCTCTCAAAAACTCCTGTTCACAGGATGCCAACAAAGATTTGTGAGCTAGATAATGGCATCTGGTTGAATTGTATTAAACTGCTATTTTTTGAAGGTCAAGAGAGGTCCAGTATTGGCCAGTTCATATGTTTGAACTTAATGCTATTAGATCATTCTGTTGAAAGGTCACCTTGAAGAGGTGAGTAGCATGGAGCTGGGGAAATGAAACAAGAAGATGATTTTGAGTATTCTTGCAGTGATCCAGGGGGAAAAGGATGACTGCTTCAGTAAAAGTCATGTCTGCATCTGTGTCTCTATTTCTGCTTTACAAGGAAGATCGTTGACACTGCTTTTTTCTAGTTTCCACATATATGTGTTAATAAAACAAACATATGGATACTAAGGAAGAAAGGGAGAGTGGGATGAATTGGGAGACTGGGATTGACATATTTACATTATTGATGCCATGCATAAAATAGATAACTAATGAGAACCTACTGTACAGCACAGGGCTCTGTGGTGACCCAATGGGAAGGAAGCCCCCAAAAGAGGGGATATATGTATACATTTAGCTGATTCACTTTGCTGTAAAGAAGAAACTAACACAATATTGTAAAGAAACATAAAAAGTAGTTTCAAAAAAGCCATGTCTAAGGAAGTAATTAGAAAACTCTGCAAACTGAACTAACAGGATGACCAGGTGGAGACGAGAAGTGAGAGAGAGAGAATTATCAGGACAATGCTGAGATTTTTAGACAAGGAAGCTGGGAACATCATCTGAGTTGAGGTTCCTCCCAACAAAGAATCACCTGACAAGAGAGTCGTTTCCTCTTTCTAGAGAGTTTATGCTATATTCCATGTTTGAGTCCACGTTAATTCAAGAAATACCTTTCTGTCTTCAAAGTAAACAGGCAAAGAAAAAGTGACAAAAGCCAGACTCCTGAATTTGCGAACCTGAAGGCAGCGCTGCCGGTGAGGAAGGGACCCCAGGAGCCTGCCTGCCACACACCCTCGGGGTCCGCATGCTCAGCAGCACGGTATGCAGTCGGCCCACTCAGCAGATCTTAACCGGCTCCTCCCAGGAGCCAGGCTCAGGGCCAGCTGCCGGGTCTGGGGTGAAGCACACACCATCTCTCTCCGCCTCTGTCCTGCCTCTTGCAGGGGAGACTGCAGTTCACTGCGCAAATGCAGTGAGAAGGATGCAGACCCTGATGGGCAAGGGCAGCATAGGCTGGGGAAGAAGGGTAACAGGGGTCTTACCTGCTCTAATGGCTCTTGGTGTTCCCTGCACTCACACACACACACACACGCGTGCACGCCGCACTTGTGCACTCAGAAACACAGACAACCAACCACCATTCCTGGGGTACACTGAAGAGGAAACTTCTCCCTACTGCTCAGAGTAGGAGAACTTTGGCTTCCCATCAGCCTCTTTGGCCTTCCCAGATAGCTCAGTTGGTAAAGAATCTACCTGCAGTGCAGGAGACCCCGGTTGGATTCCTTGGTCAGGAAGATCCGCTGGAGAAGGGATAGGCTACCCACTCCTGTATTCTTGGGCTTCCTTTGTGGCTCAGCTGGCAAAGAATCTGCCTGCAATGTGGGAGACCTGGGTTCGATCCCAGGGTTGGGAAGATCCCTTGGTGAAGGGAAAGGCTATCCACTCCAGTATCCTGGCCTGGAGAATTCCATGGACTGTATAGTCTATGGGGTCGCAAAGAGTGGGACACGACTGAGTGACTTTCACTTTCACCCATCCTTAATCCTCCTGACAGACCAAAATCATTCCTAAAGTTCTCTATCTTCTGATTCCCCGCTTGGAATGGTTACAAATTTGCTTTCCCATCTCTTCTTTTATCCAGATATTTATAACAACAGTTTGAGTAACAATTCCCATAAATAGCAGTTCTAAGTGAAGGATCTTCTGCTGGGAGGATGTGAGTGCTGTAAATGGGCTGATTTCTGTTTTTATTATTGATATACTCCTATTAGTCACTCAGTTGCGTCCCACTCTTTGCAACCCCATGGACTGTGATCCACCAGGCTCCAATATTCATGGAATTCTCCAGGCAAGAATACTGGAGTGGGTAACCATTCCCTTCTCCAGAGGATCTTCCCAAACCAGGGATCAAATTCAGGTCTCCCACACTGCACGCAGATTCTTTATGTCTGAGCAACCAAGAAAGCTCTTCTAGAGTCTGCTTTCCAATATTCCTCCAATAAGAAAAGCCTTTATTGATATCTAACGCTGAGATTCAGCAGACTCTGAGATTCCTTTGCCTGTTGTTACCGGGAAAAATAAAAAAAAAAATATATGTTTTTAATTTCTCTGATAAGCTCCCTTACTGAAGGAGATTGAACACTGCCAGGACCAAGTAAACCATGTTGCTCTGCTTTTCCTTCTAGAATCCCCTTGCATCTGATGTTTGCTTTCTGTTGCCTCCTATCCAGATTTTTCCCAGGTGAGTTGAAGTTCCTCCCTGAGGTGGAAGGACAGCCTAGGCTCATGGATCATGTGGTAACTTCCCCCAAAGTGTAAAAGGTGATGTGGCCACCACACAGAGCCACTCCTGGGGCCACCTCTGACAAACACCCGAAAACACACGTGTGTACTCAGCTGCTAAGGCGTGTCCTCTCTTTGCAATCCCATGGACTGCAACTAGCCAGGCTCTTCTGTCCATGGAATTTCCCAGGCAAGAATACTGGAGTGGGTTGTCATTTCCTCCTCCAGGGGATCTTCCCAACCCAGGGATTGAACCTGCGTGTCCTGATCTTCTGCATTGGGAGGCAGAGTCTTTGCCACTGAGTCACCTGGAAAGCCCTGAAAACACACAGCAGAGCCAAATAAAGAACATTTTCACAATTATTCCTGGAAGAGCTGAGAAAAACTCCTCGGCATCCTCAGAAAAGTGTTTTCTGGAACATAAGGCCAAAGGAAAGGGGTAATTTATTGTGGGGATTGCGTATTAATTAGTTTTCTGGAGTTCCTTGGGTAATTACAACCTGTAACATTTGTAATTGATTTGATGAGACTTAAAACGGATGCTGTGGTTCATCAGTGAAATTAGCAAGTGGCCAAGGAGAAGTTGGAGGAGGGCTTGTCTCACCTGAGAGATAAGGAGCCAATTAGTCTCAGTACAAGCCCCAGACAGCACCTTCCCTGGAGACAAAACTACAGCAGGGATCTAAGACTGTACACTCAGCAGGTAAGTTCTCTCCCACAAAAGACTATATGGGGTGGGTGGCCAAATGACCCCTGAATGGCTCTTTAAAAATTAGAGGAGAGCATGTCCGGGGTCTGGTGAAGTCAGACCTACCTCAAGCCCTCCTTGATACCGGTCAGGGCAACAAAATTGACATCATTAAAAATCACTCATTTTGTAAAACAAGGGGAAGGGGCCCTTCTCCAGGAAGGGATAAGATAGGATGAAGGGGGCCAGGATGAACAAGGAAGCTGTCTCCTGCCAGACATACTCTCTGGCCTCCCCTCTTGAGCCCTGCAGATAGCCTTCTGTTCTTCATGACGCTGGACAAAAGACGCTTGACCTCTCTCTGCCTTACTCATGTCTCTGCTTCCTTTGTCCACCGGTCACAACCTGTGGGACTGCTGTGAACTGGAGCAGCAAGTTGGGGGGATGCCTGATGAAGGTCCTGAGACTCAAACATCCCATCTCAGAGGCTGCCCCCAAACTGAGAGGTCCCGTGGGTTGACAACACATTGTTACAGAGGTGACGAGGTTCTGCTGATAAACAGAACTATGGAGGTTGTTGATCGGAGACCAAGGATGGAGATTCAGGAAAGGAATGAGAAGGATATCCCAACAAAATGGGCTTATTAATTAACATTTATGGAGCAATTTTTATGTATTAGGCATTGTCTGTGGTTGCTTGTTGGTTATAACAACAGAGTTGACTAGTTCTGAGAGAGCTTATGCAAAGCAATATTTAAAAAAATAATGTGGTTGCTTGACAATGTTGTATTAGTTTTGACAATAAAGGAAAGTGAATCCTCTATACATATACGTACATCGCCTGTTTCTTGGATTTCTTTCCCTTTTAGTTCACCACAGAGCACCGAGGAGAGTTCCCTGTGCTGTACAGCAGGTCTTATTGTGAATGTGTTAGTCGCTCAGTCGTATCCGACTCTTTGCAACCCTGTGGACTGTAGCCTGCCAGGTTCCTCTGTCCATGGGATTCTTCAGGCAAGAACACTAGAGTGGGTTGTCATTCAGGAGATCTTTCCAACCCAGGGATCAAACCCGGGTCTCCTGCACTGCAGACAGATTCTTCACTGTCTGAGCCACCAAGTTCCCGTTAGTTATCTACTATATACATAGAATCAATAGTGTATATGCTGCTGCTGCTGCTAAGTCACTTCAGTCATGTCTGACTCTGTGAGACCCCATAGACGGCCGCCCACCAGGTTCCCCCATCCCTAGGATTCTCCAGGCAAGAACACTGGAGTGGGTTGCCATTTCCTCCTCCAATGCATGAAAGTGAAAAGTGAAAGTGAAGCCGCTCAGTCGTGTCCGACTCTTAGCGACCCCATGGACTGCAGCACACCAGGCTCCTCCGTCCATGGGATTTTCCCGGGAAGAGTACTGGAGTGGGGTGCCATCGCCTTTTCCAATAGTGTATATATGTCAATCCAAAAAAAGATGTATATACACAATGAAATACTACCCAGCTGTATAAAAGAATATGTTGCCATTTTCAGCAATATGAATAGACCTAGAGGATATCATATTTAGTGAAGGAAGTCACACACAGAGAGAGAAATGCTATATGACATCGCTTATACGTGGAATCTAAAAAATAATATAAATGAATCTATATGCAAAACAGAAACAGATTCAGAGACAGAAAACAAATTTATGGTTACCAACAAGGAAAGGGAGGAGGAGAAGAGACAAATTAAAAGTATGGCATTATCAGATATACAATATTATACATAACATAGATAAGCAATAAGGATTTCCTATATAGTATAGGAAATTATACAGACTATCTTGCAATAACCTATAATCAAATATAATCTGCAAAAATACAGAAATCACTATGCTATATACCTGAAACTAGCACAATAGCTTAGTTGTACCATCAGTTCAGTTCAGCTCAGTTGCTCAGTCGTGTCCGACTCTTTGTGACCCCATGAATCACAGCACACCAGGCCTCCCTGTCCATCACCAACTCCCGGAGTTCACTCAAACTCATGTCCATCGAGTTGGTGATGCCATCCAGCCATCCCATTCTCTGTCGTCCCCATCTCCTCCCACCCTCAATCCTTCCTAGCATCAGACTCTTTTCCAGTGAGTCAACTCGACGCATGAGGTGGCCAAATAAATCAACTACACATCAATAAAACAATTTTGATACAGAATAAGCCAGAGATACTGACTTACAGAACATGTTTGACAAGCTCTGGTCTAGAATAAAACCCTAATCACAAGAGCACACCCTATACACAAGAGCCCATATTCATTCTTCCTCCAGGGCTTCATGAACATGGTAATTTGTGGGCTGAGATATGGAGTTCCATGTTGAAATCTGGGGACTATTTTCTGCTCCAGGAGAGAGACAGTTTGCCCTTTCTAATATTCTTTACATTTCCCATCGACATGGAGGAAAAGTGGAAGAAAGGCTCACCAGGATGGAGATAGCTCCACCTAAAATACAGATGCATGCCATTAGAAATGTCACCTTTTTTCACTTTGATATTGGGAAGAAAGACTGTGAGAAGACGGTTGGTAACCACATGGCCTGCAATGCAGGGGTAGGTTATCATGAAATAAATATTGCTTAATAGGTAATCCAAAGAAGTGACCAGAGAAAAGTTGCTAAACTAAAGAGCACGAAGCTGGCCTCAAATCTCTTTGCTTGGTTTTATCTCTAATAGCTGACACTTATAGACAGTAGATAAATGCTCACAGTCTTCTGAGTTCAGAGCATATGGCTGCCCAGTAAGGATGGGACATGTCTAACTGGACTTGGAGATGCAGAGACTCAGGTGTCCTGCCATGGGTGGGGCTCATGCCTTATCACTTTCTACTTATTCCTTCCCCAATACTGACAGGAAGAAGAGTTTCCAAGTATCTTTCAATAAGATGGTGAGTCATCGGAGGTCACTGGTTTTATCCCCCATCTCCAAGAAGAACACTAATTTCCTACAGAAGAGATGGCTATCTGCCTAGTCTCTTCCTCTCAGAAGAGTGTGCCTGCCAGATCTGGTGACACATTTTTAGCAACATCTTTTGTTGGCTGTAAGTGTCTTTTGTGTTATCCAGGCAGAAAATCATGTGGAGCTGGGCACCTGCCACCTACTTTCCTCCAAGAAATGTGACTCAGGTTTTCTTAGCTTGTCCACTGCTGGGTGGCACTCAGGATGACTGAAGCGCAGTAGGGAGCCCTCAGTGAGCGCAGGGACATAGGGGTGGAGACTGGTTATGGGATTTCACACCCTTGAACCCAGTTAAAAGTTTGAGATTTGATTAATTGACCCACGTACACTACTCATATGGACCTGGGAAGATTTCCTTAAGCAGAGTGAGTGAGATAAGTGGATGGAATTATATCTTAAATGCCTCTTCATACCCTAGAGACTGAAAAGTAATATTAATAATGTTAATGAAGAGTATATCCCTATTGCTATTGTTATCATTGTGCCTGGTCCTACATGCTGATCAGTATCCATCTTCTCATTCAAACCTCTCAAAAACACTAACCCTAGAGACAGGTGTTATCACTGCATTTTAGAAAAGAGGAAACTAAAGCTCAGGGAGTCCAAAGCATGCTCATAGGAAGTATCAGATGAAGCCTGGTCAGCTACAGATGTAATCTCTCTTTGGCCCAGAACCAACAGCAACTATTCCCATGAAGGACTCTCTCCTACAAGAAAGGAGGTTCCAGGGATTAATGTTCTTACATCCAGAACACCAGATCTGAATATTGCTCTGGGATCCCAGGGCAACAGCATCTCCACTCTTGATTCCCTGTTATGTCTGAAGTTCTGCCCTGAATCATGGACCAGGTTACTAGATACGATCTTACCAACTCCCTCCCATGGGGTCTTCCTTGTGGTTGAGCCCTGCCTCTCTCATTGCTCTCATCTGCTTGGATGGGCCTCCTGAGTTATAACTGGAATCCAAAATGACAGCTCCCTAGTGACTGAAACTTCATGTTCCAGTTTTCAACATCTTGAGTATAAATCCTGTCCTGGATCAAAGTGGAGTTCACTATTCTCTCTTATACCTGGTGACAGAAAGGCCTCCAGGATTGAGGCAAATAAAATTCTGTATTCTGTCTGAAAAGCTGCTAGGATGATTGAGTTGCCAAGGGACAACTTGGTTTCCTTCTTAAGCAATTGCCTGATGGTCCATGCGAATTGCCTGATAGTGGAAGGTGAGTGATGAAGTCTGATCTCACACAGAGATAAGATGATATCTCAATCCTGATCCTCCAGCCTAGATTTCCCTGATCTCCACTGAGTTTTTAGTGGTAACCCCTTCGGCAGTCCCTTTCTCTACCTTTAATCCAGCCTTTGAACACAGAGGCCAGAAAGTTGGAGGAAAGCCAGGGGTTCAATATCCTATGTGATCGTTAATTTCTTGCCCATAGAAAACAAATCTTTATGTCATTGCTGTGCTAACACTGCATCTTTAACATCATGGCAGTAGCTTTAGGCCAGTAAGCATTAATAAAACAAACTGACTTGCACAGAGGCAAGTCAGACACTAAAGAGAAAGCTATGAGGCTCACTGCTAATCCCAACCACTAATTCATTCCCTCCTCTTTTTTGGAATCTTCTATTAAAAAGTAAATAAAATAATAAGCTCCAATTAAGCCATGCCAGAGGGTATGCTGTATGTCTAAGGGACACTGGCATATTTGTCAACTGTGATCTGGATACAGAGATGTTATCTGGCTCTGGGCTTGTTCCATGAAGCAGGCATGCTTGTAAGACCTAGATCTTATTGATGGCTGCAATAGCAGAATCTGATGGAGTGGATGCCCTGAGCAGAGACTGGGGAGGCCCAAGATTGATTTCATGCTTTATTGCTATTAAAAGATGCTTAGCATTTAGGTTGAGAGAAACTCTGGGGCTTTTTCTCTTGAAGTTATGAACAAAAAGTCCAAGCAAGAATAAAGCATTTCTCTCTCTCTAAGGGTGTGTGTGTGTGTTAAGTCGCTTCAGTTGTGTCTGACTCTTTGTGACCATGTGGACTGTAGTCCGCCAGGCTCCTCTGGATATGGGATTCTCCAGGCAAGAATACTGGAGTGAGTTGCCATACCCTCCTCCAGGGATATTCCAGACCCAGGGATCAAACCCACAGCTCCTGCAGTGTAGGCAGATTCTTTCCTGTAGAGCCACCAGGAAAGTCCCTTTGCCCTTCTATATACATATATATATAGAGAGAGAATATAGGCAAAGATTTTGGGTTGGCCAAATGAACTTTTGTAATGTTTTATGTAAAATATTACCTAAAAATAAAAATACATAAAATTACATTAAAATACACAAAAAATTTTTTTGGTAATATTTTATGGAAAAGAATAACAAACAAGCTTTTTGGGCAACTCAAGTTATACATGTTTCATATTTCTAAAACTTTTATGTATTTATTTCTGTGTTTATTTTTTTTTCTGGGCTGGGTCTTCGTTGCTGTGCGAGCCTTTTCTCTAGTTGCAGCAAGCAAAGGCTGCTCTCCAATCGCAGAGTGTGGTCTTTTCTTTGCAGTGTCTTCTCTGGTGGCAGAGCACGGGCTCTCGGCACACCAGCTTCAGCAGTGGCAGCTTCCAGGCTCAAGAGTGCTGGCTCATAGTTGTGGCCCTTGGGATTATTTGCCCTGTGGCATATGGGATCTTCACAGATAAGGACGGAACCCAAGTCTCCTGCATTGGCAGGTGGATTCTTTACCACTGAGCCACCAGGCGAGCCCCTGTTTTATATTTTTTATCTCTTTTAAATTCAAAGTTCTGGTCATGATCTCTTATTTTTCTGATTTGAAAAACAGTAACGGCTGGCTTTGTTACTTATCAGACAGGGACATCATAGGGAATGACAAACGAAGTTATGATGTGGGAGGTCATACTTTTAGATACTCTGAAAAGCACTTTTAAACTGTTGGATTGTTAACAATGAGGGTGTCCATAAAATTATTTTTTAAAGGTCATGGAGTGAATAGACCAGAAAGTAGCATATATTGCCAATATAAGTAAAAATAGGGATCTTTATTAAATTTTGTCTTTAACTATGTGTATGTATGTTTGTGTATACCCGGTCACTGCATGAGATGTACTATACCATGTGAGTTGCATTAACAAAAAACATTTAGAAAACTCTGTTCTAAAGGCTGACCTTAGATCAGTGAAAGGGTGGAAGGGAATGCCCCATTCCTTCTCCCCATGGCTTATCCCACACAGAGGGATTCTTCTGATTCTGGGTCATTTAACTCTTAACTGGCATATGGTATTTCCAGCCCCTCTAACTGGAACACATTCATCCACTTTGATTCCCCCTCAATCAGGACCAGGAGATTTTCTCAAATCAGGAAGGAGGTGGATTGAATGAGGGAGTGTAGGAAGAAAGAACTAACCTTAATTTAGTACATACTGTGTGCGCCCCGGTGGCTCAGTGGTAAAGAATCTGCCTGTCAATGCTGGAGACATGAGTTCAGTCTCTGGGCCGAGAAGATCCTTTGGAGAAGGAAATGGCAACCCACTCCAGTGTTCTGGGAAGTGTTATGGACAGAGGAGCCTGGAGGCCTACAGTCCATGAAGTCGCAGAAGAGTCAGATATGACGTAGTGACTAAGCAAAATGTATTGGTTACTAGCCCCAAAATATTAAAAATAAAATGAAATAAACTTTATAGCAATCCTAGGGCAGATACCTTACTTACTTACTTTCACATATAAAGAAGTAGAAATTGAGAGACACAGCACCATGATTTTTCCAAAAGACTTAACTATTTAAAATTACTTTTTAACTTTTTTTTATTTGAGTATAGTTGCTCTACAATGTTGTGTCAGTTTCTGTACAGCAAAGTGAGTCACCATATGTATACATATATCCCCTTTTTTTTGGATTTTCTTCCCATTTAGGTCATTACAGAGTAGTGAGTGGAGTTCCCTGTGCTATATTAATGCAAATATGTATGCATTAATAATCCAAAAATAATAATCTAGAAAATTAATTAATTATAATCAAATTATTAATTGATTAATTAATTATATATTATATACACATAATCATATATAATTATATATATTATATATTGTTATATATACTATATAATTTTTATAGTATATATATCATTATATAATTATTAAGTATATATAATTACTTATAATTAAATCATAATTAATCTAGAAAAATGGCAAAGATGATTTTATTTGCAAAGCAGAAATAAAGATGTAGACTTACAAAACATGGATACCATTGAGGGAAGGGGTGGGGTGGGATGAATGGGAGATTGGGATTGATATACATACACTACTGATACTATGCATAAAATTTACCTGGTGGCTCAGATGGTAAACAAACTGCCTACAATTTAGGAGGCCCAGGTTCGAGTCCTGAGACAGGAAGATCCCCTGGAGAAGGGAAGGGCTACCCACTCCATATTCTTGCCTGGAGAATTCTACGAACAGAAGAGCCTGGCAGGCTATAGTCCATGGGACAGCCCGGAGAGTTGGACACGACTGAGCAACTAACACTTTCACTTCCTTTTATAAAATATCTAAATCGTTTTTAATTGAAGGCATTGTGTTAAGTGAAATAGGTCAGAGAGAGAAAGACAAATATTTTGTGACATTATTTATGTGTGGAGTCTAAAAATTATAACAAAAGTAGTCAATACAACAATAATAACAAAGCAGACTCACAGGTACAGAGAAAACCCTAGTGGTCATCCACGGAGGGGGAGGGAGATGGAAGAGTGGGAGATACAAACTACTGGGTGTAAGATGGGCTACAAGATGGATTGTACAACATGGGGAACATAGTCAATATTTTGTAATAACTAAGTGGAAAGTAACCTTTAAAAATTGTATAAAAATAAAAAAGATAAATTATTTAGAATCATTTTTCCTTTTAGTTAAATAATCTCTTGGACTGTTACTTTGGCCTGAGAAAAGGACTGGGACATACTGGCAAAACTGTGACTCTCGATAGGGGCACTTTCTGTTATTTTATAGGAAATAATACATGTAGGTACATCAAGTTTCACAATTAACTAAACACTTCCATAGTTTTCTCTGACTTGACCCTCACCCTATATTCATCAGATGGGCAGGGGAGTAATGTTCCCATTACAGAGACTGGGGAATGAAAACTCAGATGGCAAATGAGCCACATGCTTAATAAGAGATGGAGTCAAATCTTGAACTAAGTTCTTGCTTTTGATACCACTGTTCTTTGAACCATAACTATTATTGTTACATGATCATAAAGACCCTTGTGTCTTGAGCCACACCCAATATTTTTCATTATGCTGGAGGCTAAAAAACAACATTACAAAAGAAGAGAGGAAAACTCACAATATTATAAATCTGGAGTGGAGATTTTTAAGACATTTTTAAACACACTCAAAACAAGTACACATTTAAAATTTGTATTTTCATTATGAATATCTCCTGGCACTCAGTGAAAACTAACCAGATTACTAAATCCTTATACAATACTGAGAATATTGTTCAGAAATCAACTCATCTGATTCAGCAGGGAAACATGAAAGACCAATATGCTTTTGCCCCTACATTTCATCCACCAAGCTCTTAGAATGAAAAGGCAAAGATAAGGCTTTTCTCTGTCTTTTTAAACAGGGAAAATTAATTGCTCCTGCAGAGATGAAAACTTTACATGGAACAGAAACCAATGCAAAATGTTTTTTTCTCCTGTTCCCACCTGTGGAGAATGAGGATTTGGCAGCAAATTGGAGCTTACACAGAATAAGTCACAAAGACAAATACCAGATCCCTTCCTAATTAGGAAGTGGATGGTCTGTTAGACACTGTGCTCAAAGGATGACTATAGGTAGACGGGGAATGAGATGAAGTGTTTTAGAATATTTGCCTGTTTGACAGTGATTATCTTCACATGGTCTGCATTTACATAACTAGACCAGTCTAGGGAAATGCTAAGGGAATATTGAGAATTAAATAAACAAGGCTGTTGATCATAGAGTTCGAGATTTGCAGCTGGCATAGGAAGCACATCTATGTATCTTTCTATTTTGTCTGCAATCTTTGTAGATAAGCTCACAATACCACTCATAGTAGAATTCAATACGTTAATTTATGAATGAGGTCAACTTGGCCTGTGGTTATTGTTGACCAGGATTCAGATCTTGGGTCTTTGATGTTTCACTTCTCCAACTGAGTGATTTTAGTCAAATCAGTCCATCAGTTTGTCTCAGTTTTCTCTATCTGAAAAAGTGGGAAATGGAAATGTTTCCCTCTTTGACTTCAGAAAATATATTAAAAAGACGCATGCAGAGTTTGGGATGGACATGCACGCGCTGCTATATTTAAAGTGGATAACCAGCAGGACCTCCTGTGTAGCACAGGAAATTTTGCTCAATGTTATGTGGAAGCCTGGATGGGAGGTGAGTTTGGGGGAGCATGGATGAATGCATACACATGGCTGAGTCCCTTTGCCGTCCACCTGAAACTATTACAGCATTGTTGATCGGCTATATTCCAAAATATAAAAAGTTAACAAAAAGGGGCATGCAGGGGGACTTCATAGGAATTCATAGACACTATTTGTGATTCAAATCAGCAGCTCTTCTGTCCTAGGAATTTAATTATTGCAATTGTCCTGATAAAGTGGCTGAGTGAGCTTTGGACTGCATTTGGAATCTGCTCTTTGAGTTCGAGATATGCCTCTGTTGATCAATATTAATTTTAGAAATCCATTTCAATATCACTTAAACCATTTTCTTATCTGAATGAGGACATTGGGACATAAGCATCACAAGGTTGTTGGTTGTATCAGATGTGAAAAATACATACCATAGTGCTTAAAAACTGTAGTTGCATTTGAAAACGAAATGCGACATGTGGCAAGCATTCAGATAATCTGACCAATCATTTTCCATAGATAAAAGAAAGTCTTTTCAGAAAGATAAAGTACAAGGTGATCAAACTCCCTTTTAACACAAGCAGATGGCAGGGGATCTGGAGCTCAATTTTGGGAATGAGTTCTGGGAGCAAGGATCTTAGGCATGGGAGAAAGTCAGGGCTGATCATTATTTTGAAAAGCATGAAGATAACTGCCCTAAGAGTGATCACTGAGAAAGTACAAGATTGCATAGAAGGATAGGAGTCCCTGAGGAATCAGATCATAGGCATTTCAGCCTCTTTGCAAGGAGCCTGTGGGAAGGAAGAAAGAATTGTGAGGAGTCAGTTTGCTGCATCTACAGAGACTTAATAATTTCACTAATTATGGCCAGCCAATGAGCTCATGAAGGCTTGTTTTTTTAATGTGCAACATCCCACTTGGAGGACTGATGTTGAAGCTAAAGCTGCAATACTTTGTCCACCTGATGCAAAGAGCTGGCTCATTGGAAAAGACACTGATGCTGGGAAAGATTGAAGGCAGGAGGAGAAGAGGGCAGTGGAGGATGAGATGGTTAGATAGCATCACCAACTCAATGGACATGATTTTGAGCAAGTTCTGGGAGATAGTGAAGGGACAGAGGAATCTGGTGTGCTGCAGTCCATGGAGCCACAAAGAGCTGGGCATGACTTAGTGACTGAAAAATAACAACAGACATCCCAAGAGCTGGACTTGTTTGGCTGACAGACTGAGGTTCAGCTGGACGCTTTTGAGTGTCTCAGTACATACTTGTTGGAGGTGCTGACCGCACACCTGAGATGTGGGTGCCCTTAGGGACCATGGACATTTGGTGACACTTTACTTTCATGATTCCCATTCACAGGTCATGGGAAAAAAACAAATGACAATGGCTATTCTTGGTTAGTTTCTTGAGCTGATTTCCTGGTTAAGTCAGTCAAAGATGTTTGTCTGATTTAATGAAATGACTCCTATAGGAAAACATCACATGGGTTGTTGGGTGTCAGATATAAATCACTTGCTGTAGGTTAGTTGCTAGGTTGTATCTGACTCTTTTGTGACCCTGAAAGTCTGACTCTCTTGCAGCCCACCAGGCTCCTCTGTCCATGGGATTTCACAGGCAGGAGTATGGGAGAGGGTTGGCATTTCCTTCTCCAGGGGAATTTCCCAACCCAGGGATCAAACTGCATTACCTGCTGGGCAGGCAGATTCTTTATCACTGAACCACCTGGGAAACCCTTATAAACACTGCACCTACCCAATTGCTGCTTATCCAAAGGCAACTTATCTAGTCTCTCAGTCAAGGCAATTAAGGGAACCCATATTTAAACATTCATTTGAGCCAAAAACTTTGAAAACTTCCAATGTTGTTTCTGCAGCCAACTGGCCAAATTGAAGGATCAAATCCAATATCAGCTGTGATGAAATAGCAATCTCAGTATGGCTGATATATTCCCTACAGTACAGACAGCACCAACATGCTAGTTTACCCCAGAAGGAATCAGGCTAGGATTACACTGCATCTTTATTCCTCATGGTTTCTCCCACTTGCTTATTCATCAGATGCTTTTTTTTTCACCTCCTCTTCCTTCTTGCTTTCAATATATCCATTCAAAACATGTCTGAAATAAATCCCAAGGCTCCTAAGAATATTTCTGCTCATGTAAGTGTGTGTACAACTTCCTTCCTCATGCTTTCACACAAGGCTTTCCTTTAAATGCCAAAGGAAAAGAAGACTTTCATTGTGTTTTGTTTCCTTCTCTCTTTTTGGCAGATATGCTTTACTTGTTTCTTGCTAGAGTTAAACGCAGGCTATGGATCCTCTTTTCCCAGGCAGAAAAATGTAATGGAAAAGCTTAAATCCTGGATTTGCCTATTTGACTTTCAACATGTGGCTTAAATTTTATTAACCTCTGATTTCTTTTCTGGAAACTGAGGACGAACAATAAGATAGAACAAAAGTATTACATATAGTCTATAAAAAGCACTGGATATAAGTGGCTATAAATTGATTTCTTTTCTCTTCCTTTTCTTATTAGATTCTTTTAAGATAATGTAAACTCATTTTTTGAAATTGTAAACAGGAATATCTAAATGATCAAAGATAACTTTGTGTTAGGAGGTCTCTAAAGCACTTGCAGTCTGAACAAGAATGGGCAAGCACAGTAGAACGAAAGGGGGAAAATGTCACTTTGCTGCCTTCATTTCAAAGCAGGAACTTGTGGGCAGTGAAATGGCCTGTTTCCCAGTTCTTCTAGATATAAGCCCAGATAAGCATCCAGGAACTGCCAAGTCAAGAAATGATGCTGGTGTCTTCTTTATGAATTCCCTGAGAAAGTGGGAAATCAATTTCAATTGTGGTCTAGAGCCAGGAAGGATCTAAAGATGACTGAGCTTAGACATCAGCTGACCAACTGAGCTAAAACATGAAGACTGCTAGGTACATGGCATTTCTAGTCAGCATCTCTAATAGTTGAGGCAGAAGAGGAGGTTGTTACTGTTAATGTTAGAAATACTTTTCTGGAATCAAATCAGGGCAAGATTTGGTAGCACTTATTTCTGTCTCCAGGCTCTACTTATGTATCAGATATACAAGGTCTAGATAGGAAGTGTGTCTCTTGTGGATTTTGGTCTGTGCCCCAATTCCTTCTCTAAAATAGCAGAACTCTGCCACAGCACATCCCATTCAACATTGCCGTATCTTAGAGGAAATGTCTAACAATTCATTTCTAAAGAAAGAAATTAAAGCCCAGAAAATGGCCATGATTACTGATCAAGGCCATTCAGAGGCTTGAAGCAGGAGAGGAAGATGCCTGATGCTGGAATCTCAATGCCGAGCAGATGCAAGGAGACTGTCATGGCCTTGGGGGCGACCATCACAGTGACCACTTCAAAGACGTCATGGGTCGCTTTTTGTGCTCTGATGCCCCACTTCTGCTGTGTTTTCCCCTGGCACACATGGGAGTTTAGGGAATTATTAGAAATCCCAACAGTCTTTTAAGTACAGTTTCATAGGATTTACTCAATTTAAGTCAAATTTGGAAGCATTTATCACCTTGCCACCAAGGCAGTTGACAGCTAGGATACAAATGCTGCTCCAAAAATTCTTTCAAAATGCTTTCGCTTGGTCTTTGAGACTGTATGATTTTAAAGACTTTTCATTTGGAACCTTCTAAACTGGGGGCTAAGGTAGGTATGCCACTTTCTTTCATTATCCTCTCTCAAAAGCACAGGCCATTTAATTAAAAAGTGAAGGTGAAAGTGTTGGTTGTTGTGCCTGACTCCTTGTGACCCCCAATGTAGCCCACCAGGCTCCTCTGTCCATGGAATTTTTCAGGCAAGAATACTAGAGTGGGTTACCATTTCCCTCTCTAGGAACCTCCCTAACCCAGGGATTGAACCCAGGTCTCATACACTGTCAGTCAGTTCAGTCGTTCAGTCGTGTCTGACTCTTTATTACCCCATGAATCACAGCACGCCAGGCCTCCCTGTCCATCACCAACTCCCGGAGTTCACTCAAACTCATGTCCACAGAGTCGGTGATGCAATCCAGCCATCTCATTCTCGGTCGTCCCCTTCTCCTCCCGTCCCCAACCTTTCCCAGCATCAGAGTCTTTTCCAGTGAGTCAACTCGTCGCATGATGTGGCCAAAGTATTGGAGTTTCAGCTTTAGCATCAGTCCTTCCAATGAACACCCAGGATCCATCTCCCTCAGAATCGACTGGTGGGATCTCCTTGCGGTACAAGGGACTCTCAAGAGTCTTCTCCAACACCACAGTTCAAAAGCATCAATTCTTCGGCGATCAGCTTTCTTCACAGTCCAACTCTCACATCCATACATGACCACGGGAAAAACCATAGCCTTGACTAGATGGCCTTTGTTGGCAAAATAATGTCTCTGATTTTTAATGTGCTATCAAGTTTGGTCATAACTTTCCTTCCAAGGAGTAAGCGTCTTTTAATTTCATGGCTTCAATCAGCATCTGCAGTGATTTTGGAGCCCCCCAAAATAAAGTCTGACACTGTTTCCACTGTTTCCCAATCTATTTCCCATGAAGTGATGGGACCAGATGCCATGATCTTTGTTTTCTGAATGTTGAGCTTCAAGCCAACCTTTTCACTCTCCTCTTTCACTTTCATCAAGAGGCTTTTTAGTTCCTCTTCACTTTCTGCCATAAAACACATTAAGAATCTTTATTTTTTGCATAGGTTCCTATTTATGCATGGGAACCTGGAATGTTAGGTCCTTGAATCAAGACAAATTGGAAGTGGTCAAACAGGAGATGGCAAGAATGAATTTTGACATTCTAGGAATCAGCAAACTAAAATGGACCAGAATGGGTGAATTTAACTCAGATGACTATTGTATTTACTACTGTGGGCAGGAATCCCTTAGAAGAAATGGAGTAGCCATCATAGTAGAAATGCAGTACTTGGATGCAATCTCAAAAATGACAGAATATTCTCTGTTCATTACCAAGACAAATATCACGGTAATCTGAGTCTATACCCCAACCAGTAATGCTAAAGAAGCTGAAGTTGAATGGTTCCATGAAGACCTACAAGACCTTTTGGAACTAACACCCAAAAAAGATGTCCTTTTCATTATAGGGGACTGGAATGCAAAAGTAGGAAGTCAAGAAACACCTGGAGTAACAGGCAAATTTGGCATGGGGGCACGGAATGAAGCAGGGCAAAGGCTAATAGAGTTTTACCAAGAGAACTCACTGGTCATAGCAAACACCCTCTTCCAACAACACAAGAGAAGACTACACATTGACGTCACCAGATGGTCAATGCTGAAATCAGATTGATTATATTCTTTGAATTCAAAGATGGAGAAGCTCTATACAGTCAGCAAAAACAAGACTGGGAGATGACTGTGGCTCAGATCATGAACTCCTTATTGCCAAATTCAGACTTAAATTGAAGAAAGTAGGCAAGACCACCAGACCATTCAGGTATGACCTAAATCAAATCCCTTATGACTATACAGTGGAAGTGAGAAATAGATTTAAGGGACTAGATCTGATAGACAGTGTGCCTGATGAACTATGGACGGAGGTTTGTGACATTTTACGGGAGACAGGGACCAAGACCATCCCCAAGAAAAAGAAATGCAAAAGAGCAAAAGGCCTGTCTGAGGAGGCCCTACAAATAGCTGTGAAAAGAAGAGAAGAGAAGTGAAAAGCAAAGGAGAAAAGGAAAGATAGAAGCATCTGAATGCAGAGTTCCAAAGAATAGCAAGGAAAGATAAGAAAGCCTTCCTCAGTGATCAATGCAAAGAAATAGAGGAAAGCAACAGAATGGGAAAGACTAGAGATCTCTTCAAGAAACTTAGAGATACCAAGGGAAAATTTCATGCAAAGATGGGCTCGATAAAGGACAGAAATGGTATGGACCTAACAGAAGTAGAAGATCTTAAGAAGAGGTGGCAAGAATACACAGAAGAACTGTACAAAAAAGATCTTCATGACCCAGATAATCACAATGGTGTGATCACTCACGTAAAGCCAGACATCCTGGACTGTGAAGTCAAGTGGGCCTTAGGAAGCCTCACTATAAACAAACCTAGTGGAGATGATGGAATTCCAGTTGAGCTATTTCAAATCCTGAAAGATGATGCTGTGAAAGTGCTGCACTCAATATGCCAGCAAATTTGGAAAACTCAGCAGGGGCCATAGGACAGAAAAAGGTCAGTCTTCATCCCAATCCCAAGGGAAGGCAATGCAAAAGAAAGCTCAAGCTACCACACAATTGCACTCATCTCACACGCTAGTAAAGTCATGCTCAAAATTCTCCAAGCCAGGCTTCAGTAATTCGTGAACAGTGAACTTCCAGATGTTCAAGTTGGTTTTGGAAAAAGCAATGGAACCAGAGATCAAATTGCCAACATCTGCTGGATCATCAAAAAAGCAAAAGAGTTCCAGAAAAACATCTATTTCTGCTTTATTGACTATGCCAAAGCCTTTGATTGTGTGGATCACAATAAACTGTGGAAAATTCTTCAAGAGATGGGAATACCAGACTATGTGACCTGCCTCTTAAGAAACCTGTATGCAGGTCAGGAAGCAACAGTTAGAATTGGTCATGGAACAACAGACTGATTCCAAATAGGAAAAGGAGTACGTCAAGGCTGTATATTGTCACCTTGCTTATTTAACTTATATGCAGAGTACCTCATGAGAAACGTTGGGCTGGAAGAAGCACAAGCTGAAATCAAGATTGCTGGGAGAAATATCAGTAACCACAGATATGCAGATGACACCACCTTTATGGCAGAAAGTGAGGAGGAACTAAAGAGCCTCTTGATGAAAGTGAAAGAGGAGAGTGAAAAAGTTGGCTTAAAACTCAACAATCAGAAAACTAAGATCATGGCATACGGTCCCATCACTTCATGGCAAATAGATGGGGAAACAGTGAAAACAGTGACTGACTTTATTTTTGGGGGGCTCCAAAATCCCTGCAGATGGTGATTGCAGCCATGAAATTAAATGCTTGCTCCTTGCAAGGAAAGTTATGACCAACCTAGACAGAATATTCAAAAACAGAGGCATTACTTCATCAACAAAGCTCCATCTTGTCAAGGCTATGATTTTTCCAGTAGTCATGTATGGATGTGAGAGTTGAACTATAAAGAAAGCTGAGCGGTGAAGAATTGATGCTTTTGAACTGTGGTGTTGGAGAAGACGTTGAGACTCCCTTAGACTGCAAGGAGATCCAACCAATCCATCCTAAAAGAGATCAGTCCTTGGTGTTCCTTGGAAGGACTGACGTTGAAGCTGAAACTACAATACTTTGGCCACCTGATGCAAATGAGCTGAGTCATTTGAAAAGACCCTGATGCTGGGAAAGACTGAGGGCAGGAGAAGGAGACAACAGAGGATGAGATGAGTTGAAGATATCACCAACTCAGTGGACATGGGTTTGGGTGGATTCCGGGAGTTGGTGATGGACAGGGAAGCATGGCATGCTGTGGTTCATGGGATCGCAAAGAGTTGAACACAACTGAGCGACTGCACTGAACTGAACTGAAGAATCTTTATACAATTATAAAAGGTTACTTTCCATTTGCAGTTATTTTAATTATTTGCAACTTTCCTTGTACAATATATCCTTAAACCTATCTTACATCCAGTTCATTTCAGTTCAGTTCAGTTGCTCAGTCGTGTCCGACTCTCCGCAACCCCATGAATCACAGCACACCAGGCCTCCCTGTCCATCACCAACTCCCGGAGTTCACCCAAACTCATGTTCACAGAGTCGGTGATGCCATCCAGCCATCTCATTCTTTGTCGTCCCCGTCTCCTCCCGCCCTCAACCTTTCCTAGCATCAGAGTCTTTTCCAGTGAGTCAACTCGTCGCATGAGGTGGCTAAAGTATTGCAGTTTCAGCTTTAGCATCAGTCCTTCCAATGAACACCCAGGATTGATCTCATTTAGAATGGACTGGTTGGATGTCCTTGCAATCCAAGGGACTCTCAAGAGTCTTCTCCAGCACCACAGTTCAAAAGCATCAATTCTTCGGCGATCAGCTTTCTTCACAGTCCAACTCTCACATCCATACGTGACCACAGGAAAAACCATAGCCTTGACTAGACGGACATTTGTTGGCAAAGTAATGTCTCTGCTTTTTAATATACTATCAAGGTTGGTCATAACTTTCCTTCCAAGGAGTAAGCATCTTTTAATTTCATGGCTGCAATCAGCATCTGCAGTGATTTTGGAGCCCCCAAAATAAAGTCTGACACTGTTCCCACTGTTTTTCCATCTATTTCCCATGAAGTGATGGGACCAGATGCCATGATCTTTGTTTTCTGAATGTTGAGCTTCAAGCCAACCTTTTCACTCTCCTCTTTCACTTTCATCAAGAGGCGTTTGAGTTCCTCTTCACTTTCTGCCATAAGGGTAGTATCATCTGCATATATGAGGTTATTGATATTTCTCCCAGCATTCTTGATTCCAGCTTGTGCTCCTTCCAGCCCAGTGTTCCTCATGATGTACTCTGCATATAAGTTAAAGAAGCAACGTGACAATATACAGCCTTGACGAACTCCTTTTCCTATTTGGAACCAGTCTGTTGTTCCATGTACAGTTCTGACTGTTGCTTCCTGACCTGCATACAGGTTTCTCAAGAGGCAGGTCAGGTGGTCTGGGATTCCCACCTCTTTCAGAATGTTCCACAGTTTATTGTGATCCACACAGTCAAAGGCTTTGGCATAGTCAATGAAGCAGAAATAGATGTTTGTCTGGAACTCTCTTGCTTTCTCCATGATCCAGCGGATGTTGGCAATTTGATCTCTGATGCCTCTGCCTTTTCTAAAACCTGCTTGAACATCTGGGAGTTCATGGTTCACATATTGCTGAAGGCTGGTTGGAGAATTTTGAGCATCCAGTAGTTTCTACCTTTTCCTCCCCAGCCCCAATATTTTCCTCCTGCCTCCCAACTGGTAAACACTACTTTCTTCTCTATATCTGTGAGTCTGCTTCTTTTTTTTTTGTTATATTCATTCAGTTTCAGTTCAATTGCTGTATTTTACTGATAATAAAAATAAAAGTGTCAAATGAAGTTGAGCATTTATATTTTTAAACTAGGCTTCCCTGATGGCTCAGTCAGTAAAGATCTGCCTGCCAATGCAGGAGAGATGCCAGAGATGTGGGGCCAGTCCCTGGGTTGGGAAGACCCCCTGGAGTAGGTAATGGCAACCGATTTCAGTATCCTTACCTGGGAAATGCCATGGACAGAGGAGTCTGGCAGGCTACAATCCATGGGGTCGCAAAAATGTTGAACACAACTTAGTGACTAAGCCACCATTTTTAAAATTATTTTTACTACTGCCACATACAGAATTCTTCTTTCCTGGGGTGGCCAGTACATTGAAATCTCAGGAAGTTATTGTCACCAACCTGATAGGAGAGCTGATCTGTAAAATGTAGTGATAGCAGACTGCCAGCTCTGGGTGAGAGGGAAATTGAAGTGACAGCACTTTCAGCACAGCCTTGAAAGAAGTGCCTGGCTAGGAGTATTCACACTCAGACCAACATGAGCAAAGAAAAATTAAGGGCCCAGTGAAATTTCATTTAATTCTATAATGTTAATGACCATTTGTGATTTTGAAATAGGATTTGCCCACTCCTAGGAAATGGACAAAACTGAAATCTTTAGAGCATGAGATGGAAATGTTTTTATAAGAGGACCCTTCTCTCTTGCTATCACTCCACCCACTCCCAAGTTCCACATCACAGCCACACTGATATAGCAGGTGTCTCCTGAGAGGGCTTTGCCTTCTTATCTCACACCTTTGCTTTTTCAGGCATTCATGTATTTATACATTATGAATGTATATTCACATATTCGCTCAATGTGTATGTGTGCAAAGTTGCTTCAGTTGTGTCTGACTCTTTGTGACGCTATGGACTGTAGCCCGCCAGGCTCCTCTGTCCATGGGATTTCCCAGGCAAGAATACTGAAATGGGTTGCCATGCCCTTTTTCAGGGGATCTTCCTGACCCAGAGATCGAACACACATCCCTTATGTCTCCTGCATTGGCAGGCGGGCTCTTTACCTGCAGCTGCTGTTGTTGCTGCTGCTGCTGCTGCTGCTGCTAGGTCGCTTCAGTCGTGTCTGACTCTATGCGACCCCATAGATGGCAGCCCACCAGGCTCCGCCATCCCTGGGATTCTCCAGGCAAGAACACTGGAGTGGGTTGCCATTTCTGGGAAGCCCATATATTCATAAATTTTATGTTATTTCACCAAGTGATAGCTCTGTTCTCCATCTTGCCAAACTTCTACTTCATCCTTTCAAATTCTCTTCTGATATCCCTTCTCTGAGAAGTTTTTCTAATTCTGCAGCCCAAGCTTCACGGGAATATCCTGGATCAAGCATGAGCCTATACAAAAATTTTGTCTTGTATAATTCTCTGCATGTTTTTTTCTCTGCAACTAATCCTTTCTTCATGAATTCCTTGATATCAGCTCGAGCATCCAATTTATTGCTGATTCACCAGTTTGAGCACAGTACCTTCTTTGGCAAACAGTAAGTACTCAATAATTGTTTGCTGAAAGATTCATGAAAGAAGTAGATGAAGGTTGGATTAACCACCATTCCCTCTACCTGGTTTGCTTACAGAAACAAGAGCCCAGTTTACATACCTCCTTTTCTTTAAGTGTGTGATCAATGCCATATTGACATGAAATAAGCATTGCTTGGGCCATGAGGGGATGGCATTTGGTCCTGAGGTTCAACAAACAAATCAGAAATAGTACACAAGGAAGTGATAGATAGGCATTGATCACTATCACTGTAGGAAAAATCTATTGTCCTTCGTTTGATGACTCTTCTAATTCATTCAATGGAATGTTTATTTTGAGCCATATTCCGGCTCTCAGAAGGTAAATGGTCTTGTTCATATATTTAGAGGTATAATAAAAGGAAACTGTGGTTTGAAAGCTTAGAAGGGAGGTAAAGAGAATGACAGAGTAGGAAGAGATGTTTCTTACAGCAAAACCCTGGGAGAGGAAAAGCTGGCTGAGGCAAGGTCATCTGAACGCACAATGGCAATGAAAAGAGAAATGGTAATGGCTGAGTTCTCAAACACTTGGCTACATACCAGGCCTAGAACTAAGCACTTCATATATATTAATTAATTTAATCTTCACTTAACCATGCAAAGTTTCAAGAAGAGAGAGGCTACTTACCCCAAAGTATACCCAGTAACCACAGTAACTCAGAGACTCAACGAACTCATCCCAAAGCTGCACAGAAAGAAACAGGCAAACCTAGGGTTTTAACCTGGACAGGATACAGCCTCCAGATATTTCACATCACAGACTGGGGAAAAGGGAGGTATGGGTGCAGAGCATAGGACTCTGATGAGTATGACTTGGTACGACATAAGGTTGTAAGGGATGAAGCTAAAATTTTGCTTTGGGAAAGCAATGCCATAATTAGCTGTGGGCACATGGGGTTTTTCTCTTGGTTATACTGAGTCAAGGAAACTAAATACAGTTTATCTAACCTTGTTCATCCACCTCAGCCCATTTAACTCTACATTTTCTTTAAGACCATCGTGAAAGTGAGAAGATAGAAGTTGATTCCATTTGCCTGTATTCACGTCTCTGGTCTAATTATATTGAGTGTCTATCGGTGAAATGCTCAATTTAGTGACATACTACCTCCAAAATGATAGCATAGCTTCATCTGCAATGTAGTGCAATAAAAAATGTGGAGCTTGGAGTTTAAGGAGTTGGAGTCTTCCATGCTGTAGGACTTTGGACAATTCAAACAGCTCTTTTGAATCTCTAATTTCTCTTTGGTAAAATAAGAAGTGGAATTTTAGCTCTCTCCTGGGGATGTTGATGAGTACCAAATGAAATATTACATCGTCAAGCAGTTCCTACTTCAGGGGCATGAGGTAAAGTGTTATGCCAGGATCTGTCATCGTTGCGTTCATTCACTATTCACTCAACAGCTGGGTGCGTAACCCCCACAGTGCACCAAATCTGTTAGGTGTGCTGGGGACTGTATAGTGAACAAGTCCTCTGCTCCAGGGAGAACAAATGTTTGCCTGGGGTGGTAAAGGGGAGAACAGCAAGAAACAAGTAAATACATGTAATCATTTGAGAGTCTAAGTGTTATTAATACGTCAAAATATGGATATATTTTCAGTTGTTTTTGCTATACCATATTCTAACCACTAGCATGGGTTGACTGCAGAATATTAGTATAGCAGTGTCCTTTTTAAACATCCCGACCACAGTGGTATGGAATTCTGGGTGATCCGCTGTACTGTCGAGCGTCCATGGTAACCCCTGACGCCAGGCACTTGGAGGCACATTGAACACATGCTTGTTGAATGCTCCACCAAGTGGATGGCAGTGACTGATACTTTTCTGATGTCCCCTTGCCATGAAATAGTTATAAAGGAGTTATGGCATTTGGAATTAAAAGGTAACTTACAGCTTTAGAGAGTTCAGTACCGCGAGGTTAGTGGAGGTAGGTTAGCAAAGAAGCATGTGGGCCAGCCCTTGAGTGGGATGGGCTAGGGCTTCCTCTCAGGTCACACCGATGACTGTGGCCAAGTCACTTAAGCTCTTTACATATCCGCTTTCTCATCTACAAAATGGGAGTAGTAAAAGTACCATACGCCATAGGGTTGTTGATGATGTCACAAAAACCAGCAATTCCCAGCTTTTTGGCCCCAGGGACTGGTAGACAGTCCCTGTCTACCTGGAAGACAGTTTTTCCACAAATGGGGATGAGGGATGCTTTGGGGATGATTAGAGCACATTACATTTATTGTGCACTTTATTTCAATTTTTATTACGTCAGCTCCACCTCAGATCATCAGGCATTAGATCCCAGAGGTTGGGGAGCCCTGATATAAACGAATACAAAATGTATTTAGAATGGTTCCTGGGTACATTGAACCTTCAATGCGTGTGTGTTAACACACACGCACTGAAGGCTCAATATACTCAATACATTTTGGTTATTATTGTTTTCCTTCCTCCCTCCCTTCTTTCCTTCCTGCGTATTTTCCTTTTGTCAATTGGAAAATTAGTCTTCCAGTTCCTTTGCCATAAGTCAAAGAAAATAGCGGAAAAACAATTAGAAATCAAGGTGCTATTTGGTATTTCCTTCTATTACAGCTTGCAACTGTAGACTCAGGTGGCCCCTCTGGGCTTGGATAATTTTTTTTCGAATGGGTCAGGCTAGAGAGCAAGTCTATCTTTCCTACACAATTTGAGATGAAAGAAACTCTGAGCCTCTGGCAGCTGTTTATCTCATGGATACTCTGGTATCTGTCTTTATGCAAAGCTATGTTATCTGACTAGTGAGAAGTCCTCTAGAACCAAGATGCCTACATTGGGGACAAGCAGGTGACATTTTGCTGTTTTGATTATTGGGAATTAATCATAAAAATTACCTTTGGTTGAAACCCTATCATAGACCAAATTCTAGGCTAAGTAGCTTACATATAACATTTAATTTTCATGGCAAATATATGAAATAGTTATCATCAAGCTCTTATGTTTGAGAAGAACCAGTTATGCAACTTGTTTAGTATCACACAGTGGATTCTGGATCTATCTGATCTCAAAGCCAATGTAACTTCCTCTAGAAAGCATTCCATAGACAGCATCACATTTCTTAGATTATGACCTTGCCATTCCTATGATCCATACAGAGCTTTCTAAAATTTAAAATCCCAAAGTCTTGCCATTCATAAGGGGCACCATGACTCACAAACAACATGAACACTTCCCAACACCTACACACACCAAACCCTTTGCCTTGAGTAAGGGACGGTGACTTTCCTTACTCATCACAGGAACGGAAAATATGAACATTTTCAGTAAAGGCACTGGTGGTGAGCGTTCCCCAGCAACAATTACTATGACTTCCTGGTCTTTTCATACATGAGACATCTGTTTTACTTCCAAGAGCTTGGAGCTGGAGCCTGAGCCATGGTTGCAGCAGCTAGCATGGTGCAAAGGTTTAAAGCTCTAATCAGATATCCAGTCATTGGTTACACAGTCATTTTTCCTTTTGATGAGGAAATATGCAATTCCTTAGGGAAGAATGTCAAGTGTTCATAAATAGAAAAGCATCTGAAATATCCATGAGCAATACTTATTTATAGGGATCATTTATCCAGACTCTCTATGTGCATTTCCAGCTCCACTGTTTATCTGTGGCATTATCCATCACCATGCAGCACTCATATATCCACATGCTCTTTCTATTTATATGCATGGAATCTATCTCGCTAATTGTTCTCAAATCTCTAACTAGTGAGTACCATAATTCACCTCCTGCCAGATGGCAGCACGTGCGTCTACATGACTTCTAATTCTGTCCACAGTAAACCTATCGGCAAATCATTTGTCTGTTCATTCATGGTTTCTTGCTACATCAATCAGCAACTTTATTTGTTTCTATCTACAACATCAATATGGGGTTCTTTTCCATATACAGTGCATTTTCCCCATTCAACTTTCCCCTTACTTCTTCTTCTGATCCTTTCATGAGTGTCTTCCTGTATGTATATTCTCAGCAAAACCAATTATTGTTACCTAATACTTGTGACCAAAATGGTGAAAAGAACATCTGTTTTGGATTATGGTGATATGAATTCAAACCAAGCTCTCACTTTAAGCTAATTTCATAAACTGAGTCTCTTCATCGGCAGGACCTGATTAGTACTACAAATCATTTTTTTGTAGGGGAGGGCTAAGCTGTAAGTTACAATATCTGCCTATAAATGTGCACTAGACCTTCCTAAGAATTTATCTGCTAATTAACATTTGCTTAGCACTTATTCTGTGCAATGACTATGCTTTGTATTTTTCAAGTCACTTAATTTTCAAATAATTGTAACAGGTAGCTACTGTTGTTATTTTGATTTCATAAAATGAAATAACTAAATGCTATCAAGGTTGGAAATTTGCACAAGAACATACAACTAGGAGGACAAGGAAGAAGTGAAGTGAAATTAAAGTCGCTCAGTCGTTTCTGACTTTGCGACCCCACGGACTATACAATCCATGGAATTCTCCAGGCCAGAATACTGAAGTGGGTAGCCTTTCCCAATTCTCCAGGACAGAATACTGAAGTGGGTAGCCTTTCCCTTATCCAGGGGATCTTCCCAAGCCAGGGATCGAACCCAGGTCTCCCACATTGCAGGCAGATTCTTTGCCAGCTGAGGCACAAGGGAAGCCCAAGAATACTGGAGTGGGTAGCCTATCCCTTCTCCAGAGGATCTTCTCGACCCAGGAATCGAACTGGGGTCTCCTGCATTGCAAGCGGATTATTTACCAACCGAGCTATGAGGGAAGCCCAGGGAAGCAAGGTTCTAATCCTTGTTTTTCTGAATCCAAAGTGCCAGATACACTTTTAATTGCTGAATTCTCATCACTTAGGACAGTGCCTAGGGCTTCCCTGATGGCTCAGTTGGTAAAGAATCCGCCTACAACACAGGAGACTGCCTGCAAGACAGGAGATCAGAGTTCAATCCCTGGGTCAGGACGATCCCTTGGAAAATAAAATGGCAACCCACTCCAGTATTCTTGCACGGAGAATTCCATAGACAGAGGAGCCTGGTGGGCTACAGTCCATGGGTTCGCAAAGAGTTGGTCAGGACTGTGACTAAATCACCATCAGGACAGTGCCAGGCTCTGTAGCTTGCACTTGACATCTACAAGCTATTGCTATCATTGGAATTAAATTACATCTCTGTTCTTGTGATATTTAATGACCATATATTTGGTTTGACCCTATGGATAAATCTGACAGTTAACTCATAAATGCAGATGAGTGGTTTAGAGTTTCAAACACATCTGTCTCTTCCCAGAAATACTGATGGCATATCGAGGACATTGATGAAACTGTAGGTAAAAATAGCTCACATTTTGGTGTGCTTGCTATATACCAACAGACAATACTAAATACTCAATACATATTACTTTATTTGACTTTTACAATAACTCTGTGTGGTAGACAACAGTGTTATCCCAATTGTATAAATGGGGACACTAAGTAACAGGGAAATTTAAGTAATTTGCCCAAAATTATTATTATGGTAACTATTTAAGCTAAGATTTGAATCCTGGCATTCTGTCTCCAAAGCCTCGTTATAGTTAAGCTAGTTGCTGAACATCTTTAAGCTACATTTAGGGTACTAATATGATGGGGATAATAATATTGGCTAACACAGAGGATTTTGAGAATTAAGTGAGACACTGTGTTCTTGAGCCAGTCCTTGCCACTTTGAAGAGTGAGCTCGGTGTACGTTAATCAGTAGTAGCTGCTAGATTTCAAACCCCCTGAGTACACATATCATGTCTAGTTCATTTCCATTTCCCCCACAGCACCTGGACACTGTTTGTTGTCTATTGTTGGTGCATAATAAATGCCTTTGAATGAGAGTGAACTCAATCAGTAAGGATCAAATCTCCTATGAGGAATTCAAGAGCAGTGGCCTTTAGGAGTTTCTGGGGGCTCAGGGAAAGGTAGGGTTACTTTTAAGTCCCTCTCCATCCATGTGACAAAATATTGGGTTGGCCGAAAAGTTTGTTTTGGTTTATCCATACCATCTTATGGAGAATCTGAATGAACTTTTGGCCAACCCAATAAATGAGCCCCTTATCATAACCTTCTTTTTTTTTTTTTTTTCTGATAGAGTCCGTTTTATTTTATTTTATTTTTTTAACAGCATGAATTTTTTTTTTTTTTTTTTTGAACAGAGGAAAATTTATGCGTCGAACCTGGACTGGTCACTTATGATAATATACATGCTACAATTCCATTCTCCCCAATCATTCCACCTTCACCCTCTCCCACAGAGTCCCAAAGACTGTTCTAAATGCCGATGTCTCTTTTGCAGTCTCTTATACAGGGTTCAGGTTACCATTTTTCTAAATTCCATATATATGCGTTAATATACGGTATTGATGTTCTTCTTTCTGGCTTACTTCACTCTGTATAATTGGCTCCAATTTCATCCACCTCATTAAAACTGATTCAAATGCATTCTTTTTGATGGCTGAGAAATACTCCATTGTGTATATGTACCAAAGCTTTCTTATCCATTCATCTGCAGATGGACATCTAGGTTGCTTCCATGTCCTGGCTATTATAAACAGTGCTGCAATGAACATTGGAGTACATGTGTCTCTTTCAATTCTGGTTTCCTCGGTGTGTATGCCCAGGAGTGCGATCGCTTAATATCTGACTTCCCAGATGGTTCAGTGGAAAAGAATCCACCTGCCAAAGCAGACATGCAGGTTTGATCTCTAGCTTGGGAAGATCCCCTGGACGTGGAAACAGCAACCTGCTTCAGTATTCTTGCCAGGGAAAACCCTTGGACAGAGAAGCCTGACAGGCAATAGTCCACAAGTTGCAAAGGAGTTGGACATGGCTTAGTGAGTTAGTTCAGTTCAGTCACTCAGTCATGTCCGACTCTTTGCGACCCCATGGACTGCAGCACTCCAGGCTTCCCTATCCATCAGCAGCTCCTGGAGCTTACTCAAACTCACATCCATCGAGTTGGTGATGCCATCTAACCATCTCATCCTCTGTCATCCCCTTTTCCTCCTGCCATCAATCTTTCCCATCATCAGGATCTTTTCAAATGAGTCAGTTCTTCGCATCAGGTGGTCAAAGTATTGAAGTTTCAGCTTCAGCATCAGTCCTTTCAATGAATATTCAAGACTGATTTCCTTTAGGATTGACTGGTTTGATCTTGCAGTCCAAGGGACTCTCAAAAGTTTTCTCCAATACCACAGTTCAAAAGCATCAATTCTTTAGCATTCAGCTTTCTTTACCGTCCAACTCTCACATCCATACATGACTACTGGAAATACCATAGTTTTGACTAGATGAAACTTTTTTGGTAAAGTAATGTCTCTGCTTTTTGATATGCTTTCTAGGTGTCATAGCTTTTCTTCCAAGGAGCAAGTGTCTTTTAATTTCATGGCTGCAGTCACCATTTGCAGTCATTTGGGAGCCCAAGAAAATAAAGTCTGTCACTGTTTCCATTGTTTCCCCATCTATTTGCCATGAAATGATGGGACTGGATGCCCTGGTCTTAGTTTTTTGAATGTTGAGTTTTAAGCCAGCTTTTTCACTCTCCTTTCTCACTTTCATCAAGAGGCTCTTTAGTTCCTCTTCACTTTCTGCCATAAGGGTGTTGTCATCTGCGTATCTGAGGTTATTGATATTTCTTCTGGCTTAGTGAGTAAGCAACAACAAAAGCCTTCTGAAGAAGCCCTAGCTCTAGGAACTCCACTGAGTTCCTAAGTGCAGGATCAACCCAACCTTCCCACTGGCCACACTCCCCCTCCAAAGAATGAGCTTGCTAGAGGGACAAACACAGCCAATGTCAAGGAACTGGTAATCAAAGAGCCCCTTAATCACAACCTCTACCTTAATATTGCCTTCTACTCACCAGAGCCCCAAGCAAGAGTCTCGATTTACCTATGGCAGGTGGTAGGCCTATGGAGATGTTCAGAAGCAAAGCAAAGTGTTCATCCAAACGTGGATATCTTCATACACAAATGAAAGCACATTCATAGAGGAAAAGAACAGTCAGAGATGGTGGAGGCTACCAAAATTCAAACTCCCTGGGACTGGCTGTTGAACAGCAACTCCTGCTGCAGAACCAAGTTCCAAAGCATAATTTGTAGTCAATACCCCCAGATGACCGTGTAAAACATTTATAAATCAGACCCTAATGAACAGCGTCTGTGCTTTATAAATGCATTTAACTGTTTCTCACTTCTCTGCTGGTAGAAAACAGGAATGCATAAAAATATACTAAGAAGAAAGAGGAAAACCCTATTCTTAACATAGTTTCATTTGTGAAAAGGGGATGAGGGAGAAGCACTCATCTCTCTGTGTTGTGAAATTAATAGTAATAATGTTTCCACTGCCTTGAGAACTCATCTGCTTTGGGTAGTCACTTCAGGGCTATACATGCATCATCCAAAATATGGTGCAAGGGTGGGCGTCGTTTTCCTTTTACGGATCCCAAACTGAAGCTCAAAGAGGTTTAGTAATCTGCCCAGAGTTCAAGCTGAGCTGTAGGGCTTTCGATATCCAGCTCCTAAATCAATCATGAAGGTACAGCAAAAAGACCAGACTGAGGCAAAACTCAGAAGCAGACACATGATCATGTTTCACTAGTTTCTACTCCAGCTTTGATTCTCTCTCTGACAATCCTGGATGTAAGGTCTCATCATCCCAGCAAAACTAAGCTCAGAGACCGTCTGTAACTCTTGCAAGGTCACATCTGTTAAATGCTGGAGTGGAACTTGGAATCAAGTGTGTTGTCTCCAAATAATTATCAGCCCTAGAATATCAAGAAGATGGAGGTGTGAGTGAGTTTTCTTCTATACTTGCTACCATGCCTTCAAATGCTCGTGAACATCTGGGTATCCCCTCTTGTAGATTTTCTGCCAAGTATCCTTTCTGCTTCTAAACTGACTTTCTCAATACCTGGAAGGGTTGGTTGACCTGCTTAGGACAAATATTGTGCACTTAGCACTCTCACAGAATAGAACTTGTCAAGATTTCAGAATATTTAACCAAAATCAAACAGCTTTGTAGCAAAAAGCTTCAAAAGCTTTGGTAGCAGCAATGTTTGACCTTAAGGGGCTGCTTCTCAAGTAGTATGGATTTATGACCTAATAGCTGTTCATAGCTCAAGGAGAACAAACCCGTCAATCCTAAAGGAAATCAATCCTGAATATTCATTGGAAGGACTGATGCTGAAGCTAAAGCTCCAATATTTGGCCACCTGATACAAAGAGCTGCCTCATTAGAAAAGACCCTGATGCTAGGAAAGATTGAGAGCAGGAGGAGAAGGGGACAACAGAGGTTGAGATGGTTGGATGGCATCAGTGTCCCAATTGGCATGAGTTTGAGAAAGTTCAGGGAGATGGTGAAGGGCACGGAAGCCTGACACGCTGCAGTTCATGGGACTTCAGAGTAGGACATGACTGAGAGACTAAACAATAACAACAAGCTATTCATAGGAGATGGACTGGAGGGGAGGGGCCACAGGTCCCTCTCATTTGAATACCACCTCTGCATGAGGACAGCTCTCGTTTATAAAAAGAAAGATTTGGTAAAAATAGATACCTAGTGAGGAGATGCTGTATAGCACAGAGAGCTCAGCTCAGCGCTCTGTGATGACACAGATAAGCAGGACATGGGGAGTGGGAAGGAGGCTCAAGTCGGCGGGGGTCTTTGTAGAGTTGTAGCTGATTCACTTCGTTGTACAGAAGAAACTAACACAATATTGTAAAGCAATCATACTCTTATATATGTATGATATATATATATATATAAATCTGTAAATTAAATTTTGGCAAACAAAGTAAAAAATAAATTAAGATAAAAAGAAAGAGTTGCTTTTATTGTGGAATTCATGTCCTATTCATTTTTGTACCCTAGTATCTGGCACATGAATGCTACATTAATAGCTACGGATGTTCTTTGCATACGTAGAGTGTCTGGACCACCACTTGTCTATAAACGACCTCCCTGGGGTGTGACCAGAGCTGCTACAGGCATCCAAGGTGACTGGCAAGGCTGGAAATATCTGCATGGATTTTTCCAAAGCTAAACCCATGCATCACCTCTATAATGTCTCAGAGGGGCAGGAGGCTTGTCCTTTTTTTTTTTTTTTTTTTTTTTAACCATTGGATCCCAAGAGCCTAGAACTGTGTCCATATATTGTAGGTTCTCAATGAATATTTGGTGAATAAATAATAGCCAGAAAGTGGAAGCAACCAACATGGCCTTCAACAGACGATTAGATAAAAAGATGTAGTACACATATACTCAGCCATTAAAAGGAATGAAATTGTCATTTAATTTGCAGAGTGCCATTTGCAGAGATGCGGTGGACGTAGAGACAATCAGAGTGAAGTAAGTCAGGAAGAGAAAAGCAAATATTGTATATTAGCCCAAGTATATGGAATCTAGAAAGCTGATACAGATGAATTTATTTGCAAAGCAGAGATAGAGGCACGGGTAGAGAATACATGAATGGATACCAAGGCCGGGATGGGGGTGGGATGAATCAGAACACTGCGACTGATGTACATACGCTATTGATGCTGTGGACAAAACGGACAACTATTTCATAATAAACACATGAGAACCTAGTGTACAGCATAGGGAACCGTGCTCAATGCTCTGTGGTGAATGGGAAGAAAATTCCAAAAAGATGGCATATATGTGTATATATTGCTGATTCACTTTGATATACAGAGGAAACTGACACAATATTATAAAGCAACTAAACTCTGATAATTTTTTTAAAAGTGATTCTTCTCGCATTGTAATTTAGTCAGCCTTAACCTCCTTTACACACACATAACTGCATGCACACACGCACACACACATAACATGCATGAAAATCCTTGAATTTGCACACCGGTAGGCTTTGACCTGAGAATGCCTTGAGGTCAGAAGTTGTTTTTTGTTTCTGTCTGGCCCCAGGATTTAGAATGGTGACTGGCACAGCCTTAAGGGAACATTTGTTTGGGCTGGTAAACCATCTCCAAAAGATGTTTTCCAGGGTTCCATCCCACTGAGCTTTAAGAAGCTCTGTTAAATCTAATTTTTCAAAGCTTTCCTTCATGCTAGTATTATCTTCTCATCAATTATTTCTCCATTTCCATTCTGAATTTTTGCCTTTTTCCTTGTTATACCTTCATCTACCACTAAACAAGACGTCACTCCTGGGGATTTATGTTGAAATCTCTGCTACAGAGAGTGTATCACCAGCATGGGCTTCTGTAACACTTCCAAAGTAGTACCAAGGGAGACCACCCTTTGTACAGTGACTATAAAGTGTTACTTGTACAAAATGAAAAGGGATGAACTGCAAAGATTATTCTGGAATGAAAGAGGAATTCTGGCTTGGGTGCACAGTCAAGGCAAGAGCCCAAGACTAGAGCATCCCCCTCCCCCCACCCACCCCCCACCGGACAAAACTGTGAAAGAAGAGACAGCTGTGGGGTGCAGTAAAGAAATTGTAAAATAAAGAGGAAGCCAGATATACCCAAAGAAAGAAGTAGATTTAAGGTTGAATTGAGTATGCGTGCAAGATATGTCACTTCAGTCGTGTCTGACTCATTGCAACCACAGAGTATAGCCCGCCAGGCTCCTCTGTCCATGGGATTCTCCAGGCAAGCATATACTGGAGTGGGTTGCCATGCTCTCCTCTAGGAGTCTTCCTAACCCAGGGATTGAATCCATATCTCTTATGTCCTCTGCATTGGCAAGTGGGTTCTTTAACACTAGAGCCTTATTCAGTCTTTATTTCAATCTATACTTATTGAGTTCCTTCTAGATATCTGTCTCTAGGATATTGGGTGCCAGGACACACACAGTCCCTGCCCTGTTATGCCTTAGACCCTAGTGGGGAGCGAGGCATAGATAAGATAGTTACATAAGTATATAATAAAAAGCCGATGAGTCCTGTGAATGTGTGAAAGAGGCTCTAATCTATTTGGAAGAGTCTGGAAAGCTTTTGCCAAAGAGGTTATTTATTTATTTATTTTTGTGCCTCCCAGCAGGCAGGATCTTAGTTCCAGACAAGGTATTGAACCTATGCCCCCTATGGTGGAAGTGCAGAGTCTGAAGCACTGGACCACTAAGGAAGTCCCCAAAGAGAGCATTTTTGAGTTCAGATTCAGAGATGGGGAAGAGTTAGCTAGGCAAAGGAAGATGAGGGGAGTTGAAGGGAATTTAAAACAGAGAGGACAATATGTGCAGAGATTGTATTTGGGGAAAGAACATGTAAGAGGAAATGTAAAGAGACCAAGTGGCCAAAGCAGGGAGGTAGGAGAGCTGCCTGAGAAGAGGTCAGAGAGAAGGTAGAAACCCCTCACTGAATAGGAAAAAAGGCCACAGCGGGGACTCTGACCTTCACCATAAGAAGGACTGTTGTCGTTTAGTTGCTTCAGTTGTGTCTGACTCTTTGCAACACTATGGACTGTAGCCAGCCAGGTTCCTCTGTCCATGGGCTTTCCCAGGCAAGAATACTGGAGTGGGTTGCCATTTCCTTCTCCAGGGGATCTTCCCAACTCAATGATCAAGCCCACCTCTCTTGCTTGGCAGGCAGATTCTTTTCCACTGAGCCACTTGGGAAGCCCCATAAGAAGGATAGGAAGTTCTTACTGGGATTTAAGTCAATGAGTGATAGGAGACATTTACACTTTTCAAGTTGACTTTGGTTGATATGTAGGAAATGGTCTGTTTGGAATAAACAATAGAATCAGGATGCCCAGTTGGACAGTAACTGCAAGAATCCAAATAAAAGATGATGGCTTGGACTAGCATGGCAATGGGTTGAGGAGGAACGGGGTATGTTTGAGACATGCCAAGATATGAAACTGGCAGGATTGACGATGGATACCGTGTGGTAGGGGAAGCAAGTTTTCAGTGTGGTTTCTGGATTATTCAACTAGATGACCGGGGGTGTTACCTGTTGGGGCTTCCCAGGTGGCGCTAGTGGTAAAGGACCCACCTGCCAATGCAGGAGACACCAGAGACACAGGTTTGATCCCTGGGCCAAGAAGATCCCCTGGAAGAGGAAATGGCAACCCATACTGTGTGAGGACCGAGTGGGCATGGAGAAAAGCATGCGGTTGTTTGGGTCCAACACTTGGTTTCCTCACCCTCTAGTCATGAAAATTCATGCATTAGATTCACCTCTCAGAGGCCAGTTTTCTTTTTTGCCGTGTTAGAATAAGGCCTTGACTGTAGAGTTGTAAGAATCAGATGAGACAAAAATACAAAAACTGTGCAATGCAATGCTGGCTCTAATCTCGTGTCCCACAGATAACAGTGGTCACTGCATTAATAACTTTGTGATCTCAAGCCAGAAAATTGACCTCTTTTCTCATCTGTGGAATGGAATTAATCATAGTGGCTTCCTTGCACTTTGCTGTGAAAGATAATGCAGAAACCGTGCCTGTTCCAGAGTGGCTGCTCAGTATACATTACACATTAATATTAAAGTTCCAGAAATGTACTTGGTTTCTGTTTGGCTGGATGAATAGGAAATAAGTGCATGAAATGAGGTAAAAAAATTTAAAAAAAGCCAGGAGCAAACATGAAGACTGTTTTTGTCAGTGTCTGTCTTTGTTGGGGCTGTCTTTTTCAACTAGACTTTTACTTTACAATCTATGGGACGGAGATGAAGTTCATTTCTGCTTCCTCTCCTGGTCACCAGGCAGAAGGTCATTGAAGAAAGGATCCCTTTGAGATGTCTTTGGTGGTCCAGAGGTTGGGAGTCTGCCTGCCAATGCAGGGAACACGGGTTCAGTCTCTGGTCCAGGAAGATGCTATATGCCATGGAGCAACGTGCATCAAAACTACTGAAGCCTGTGTGCCTAAAGCCCGTACTCTGCAACGAGAGATGCCACCGCAATGAGAAGTCTGTGTGGCACAACTAGAGCGTGGCTGTCACTCACTGCAGCTAGAGAAAGCTCGCATGCCGCAACAAAGACCTAGTATGGCCATGAATAAATGCGTAAAATTTTAAAAAATAGTCCAAATAAAAAAAAAAAATCTTAAAAAAAAGAAAGGACGCTTTGTCCACCTGGAAATGCTTGTGCTGGGAAGGGTACAACAGATGGCTGCTTTTCAGCACACTTGCAGAAAGAGGGCATTCTTCTTTAGAAAACTTAAAGACAGTGTCTCAGCCTCCAGGGAGCCAGGGACAGCAAAGCCAAGAGATAATGAAAGAGGGAGGGAGGTGGACGAAGCCACAGCCTGGAGCTAACCGTGAGAGACAGGCTGCCTGCCTGCTGTCCACCCCTCTGCGGCAATGTCAAGTTAGGGCCCATCAACGCTGATGAGAAATCAGATAGAGGGACTACGGGAGGGTACATTCCAAGGAGCAATTCATCTCTGGAGGCCGAACCTACGTAATGTCCTTGCTAATCTTGGGCTCCTGGGTTATGAAGCCTGCCACGAGGGATGAGTTATATTTTCAATAAGTCATTCTAGCTAATCAGGCCCTCTCATGGTAAGCTGCTCAAGAAGAGACAAGATGAACCACTCTGAGCTTCTGAGCAGCGGGCCCAGATGAGGAGCGAAAACTCATCAGGGGCCTCCTGCCCCAAAAGGGCGCTGCCATCCCCACTTCCCTTGCCAGTTGGCACAAAGGGAGACACAGACCGCGCAAGCACAGGAAGATGACGGGATCGGTGTTTGATAAGGTTATGATTAAATCAAGGCTTCTGCTCTAATTATACTGCATTTAAATAAACGCAGCCTAGTAATTGTAATTGATGTGCAATTAAACGTGTATTTATATCACCATTGCCTTTCCCTGTGCAGCTGTCTGTTCCTGCTTCTCATGAGGCTGGGGACACTGAAATCTGCCTGATGCTCAGGAGGAAGCCCTGCTTCTCTCACGTGGGTTCCTGGTCCAGGAGGTATAGCAGGAGCCCTGGAGCACACTTAGAAACATTCCCACATTCCAGGGCCTGAATGATATTTTCAGGTCTTTTCAATCAGCCTTTCCAGGAGAGGGCAGGGGCTGAGGGTCCTTCTGCCCCCAGAAGGCTTCATCTTCTCATCTGTGCGCCGGATGTTGTTGTTTAGTCACTCAGTCGTGTCTGACCCTTTCCAACCCATGGACTGCGGCACGCCATGCTTCCCCGTCCTTCACCATCTCCCAGAGTTTGCTCAGACTCATGTCCACTGGGTCGGTGATGTCATCCAATCATCCTCTGTCGTCCCCTCTCCTCCTGCCCTCAATCTTTCCCAGAATTAGGGTCTTTTCCAGTGAGTCAGTTCTTTGCATCAGGTGGCCAAAGTATTGGAGTTTCGACTTCAGTATCAGTCCTTCCAATGAACATTCAGGACTGATCTCCTTTAGGATGGACTGGTTTGATCTCCTTGCTGTCCAAGGGATTCTCAAGAGTCTTCTCCATCACCACAGCTGGAAAGCATCAATTCTTCAGTGTTCAGCCTTCCATCTAGTCCAACTCTCACATCTGTACATGACTACCAGAAAAACCATATATGTGCCGAAAGGGTCATTAAACAATGACACAGTTAGGGAGAGATGAATGGGAACATCACAGCTATGGAAAATATCATTGGAGTTATCAAAAAGCCATGAGGGAAATCTTTGAGATCCTAGATAGAAACTCTGTAAGTTTCCAGGTGTTTCAGCTATATGGAAGATAAGACCCAAATATGGCAAGGTGGAGGAAAAGGGACAGGTAAGAAATTACATGAAGATTCAAGCTCGATTTACATTTCAGTGAATACTTATCAATGCTGGTAGCTAGAATACATCATAAGTCTGAAGAAGATATGCCGTCAGGATGTTCATCATCTAAGCTATATGAAAGTAGGAAAACACTTCAGGCAAAGAATTAAAGCAATGTAAATGAAAGAAGGTTGGGGGTATTAATGCTGAGCTCACTGCTGACTGCATATTTGAGACTTAGATGAATATCATAAACCTTTAGCCTCTTTCCCCAGAAGTCATGGTGGAATACATCTTAGCCAGGGCTTCTCTTCACCCATCAGAGTGCTAATTAAGAGGCCAGAGAAATACCACCGTCCACCTCATCTGTTTTTGTTCTTCTGTTAAAGGACACCATGCATCTCCCTGACAGCTAGTCATTACAGGCACGTATGGGCACCCGGACTTCTGCCAGAGACAATGAAGACCCCTAAAGATCCCAAGCAGAACCCTCAGCCATGCTGGTGCTAAGGAGGGGTGCATCCTCTCACCAGTTACTATGGCTGGTGCAGATTTTAACTCCCAAAGGAGTTCAGTGAGGCAGACGTCAGTAGAATGAGGGTGTCAGTAGACAGAACAATGGGGAAGAGGGGAAAACAACTGATATTGCATTACTGCAACTCTCTGAGGTCACTTTCAGATCTAAGGCACTTGAAAGGTGCAAAATGGTTTTCAGCATATTAAAAAAACGCAGTACTTTCCATTTCCTTTCACTCTTCCTCGTTACCAGGCACTTCTCTACGTGATATTTAATTGATCTTTATCCTATAGCAGGGATTATTATCTCTAAGTGACTCATTTAAAAATGGAGACCTAGAGGGGTTAAGGGCCTCTTCAAGGTCAGAGGACTATGCAAATGATAATGCTGGGACTAAAGCCCAGATGTGCATCTACTAATCCAATGTTCTTTAAAAGTCAATCAGGTAAATGGGCACAAGGGATCTTTAAGGATGATGGAAACCTTTTAAAGCTAGAAATGGTGATGTTTGCACAGCTCTGTAAATTTTCTAGAAACGATTGTATACTTAAAATAATAACCTTTATGGCATGTAAATTATACTACAATCAGCTCTTAAAAAATAAAGGCAACCAACTGTAGTAAGCAGGGACTGAGCTTTGGTGTTATTATACCATGGTTCAGATCCTAATTCCAGCTCTTAAATCCTGGGCACCTTGCACAAGTTCCTTAATTTCTGTCCACATCCATTTCTTCTTCTCTACAATTGGAGTATTATTACCCACTTCTCAAGACTGCTGTGAGGATCTGGCACTAAAGCAATCAGTTCAGTTCAGTTCAGTCGCTCAGTCATGTCCGACTCCTTGCGACCCCATGAATCACAGCACGCCAGGTCTCCCTGTCCATCACCAACTCCTGGAGTTCACTCAAACCCATGTCCATCGAGTCGGTGATGCCATCCAGCCATATGTTATTTCTGATGCCTAGGAATCCTGACATAAAAAATAAAGTCATTAGCCCTTCACTGCTTGTTTAATAAATAATCATATTCTTATCAAGACTGAAACTTGGATGAGCAAGAGATAATATGATATTGTTTTGATCAAAGTCCTAAATCAGTGCATTTCACCATCACTCAATTAGCAACTAATTGGCTCAGCAGACCAAGGGCATCTGCATATTCACCTTCTCCTGAACTCAAACTCAAACTAAACTCCTTCTCAAACCTGACTACTCATAAGTGTAGACTGGAGAGTTGTAAGAATTGGATGCCCAGGTCCCACCCTAGAAATAGCTAGTGTGTGCTCAGTCGTGTATGACTCTTTGTGACCCTCTATCCATGGGAATATCCAGGCAAGAATACTGGAGTGGGTTGCCATTTCCTTCTCTAGGGGATCTTCTCGACCCAGGGACTGAACCTGAGTCCCCTGTGACTCCTGCATTAGGAGGTGGATTCTTTACTACTGAGCCCCCCGAGAAGACCCCCACCCCAGAGAACCTGATTTAAATCTGGTATGGAGTGTAGACTGGGCATTGAGATTACTGAAATCTTCCCATGATTCTAATTGCTGCAAAGTTAGGAACCACAGCTCACTGGCTTTCAATTCTGACTACATAACAATTCTCTTGAGGAGCTTAAAAAAACTCAAGCCTGAGCGTCACACGCCAAGATTCTAAAATAATAGATCTAGGGTGAAGTGTGGACATGCTGAACATTCCCCATTCACTGTTTTAAAGTGCAGCTCGGGTTGAGAACGACTGCATCCTACCTTGATAAGCAAGATGCCCTATGGGTGAAGGATTTATTCCACAGCCCTTCCCTTCATTCCTCTCCCTTGCATCCAGGACAAGAGTTCACAAGATGGTATGTCAAGTACTTCCCGTTATTGCCTATGAAACTGTGACCTCAGATCTTAGGCCTGATGCAATGAAGCAGGCCCTGGAGTTTTCAGTAATCCCAAGAACATAGAAAGAATATTATTAAGGAGAATGAGTCCATGTGCATGTGGGCTCAGTTTTATCCAACTCTTTGTAACCCCGTGAACTGAAGCCTATAAGGCTCCTCTGCCCGTGGGGTTTCCTGGATGGATTGCCATTTCCTCCTCTGGGGGGTTTTCCTGACCCAGGGATTGAACCCCCATCTTCTGCTTTGGCAGGCGGATTCTTTATTGCTGAGCTACTGGAGAAGCCCATTAAGGAGGATCAGTTCAGTTCAGTTCAGTTCAGTCACTCAGTTGTGTCCGACTCTTTGCAACCCCATGAATCATAGCACGCCAGGCCTCCCTGTCCATCACCAACTCCCGGAGTTCACTCAAACTCATGTCCATAGAGTCGGTGATGCCATCCAGCCATCTCATTCTCTGTCATCCCCTTCTCCTCCCGCCTCCAATCCTTTCCAGCATCAGAGTCTTTTCCAATAACTGATGCCAATTCAAAAGGAGCATGGGCAGAGTAGCTGAATGTTCTTTAAGTCACATGGTCCACATAGTGAATGGAGATTGGAAGCCCATAAGAATAGAGTTTCCAGGAAGTGCAAGAGGTCATGGGGTGCTGAGGAGATGCTCAGCAAAAGGTCAACCACCCATTCATCCTTTCAACAGATGGGCATGGAGTTGCTCCACTATGGTAGGAGCTGTGATGATGGGGAGCAAGGGAGGCATGACAGCCTATTCAGAACTTAACAGTGAAAACACAAACCTGCCTCTGCTGTAGTCAAACCATTCACTAAATGGAGTTTGAGTGGACTGCCATCCCTGTCATCTTGTATTATACCCAAATCTCTGTTATTTATTTATTTGGCTGCATTGTATCTTAGCTGCAGGATGCAGGACCTTTGCTGAATCATGTGGGATCTTTCCTTTTGGCCCATGGACTCTTTAATTGTGGCATGCCAGCTCAGTAGTTGTGATGCATGGGCTTAGTTGATTGTGATCATGTGGGATGTTAGTTCCCTGACCAGGAATAGAACCCACATCCCTTGCATTGCAAGGCAGATTCTTAAATACTGGACTACCAGGGAAGTCCCTCAGATCTCCATTGGTCACTCTGTCATTCGTCCAGAATGGCCCCCACATCCCTTGTTGCCTAGTCCACTAATCACTATTCTCATTCCTTCCTGTCTTGGGCTCAGATTGATGCCTTGACTTTCTTTCCAGTAACTGCTCCTGTGCAGACTCAGATTCTTTCTTTATCAAACCAGTTATCATCCTAGAGACCTTGAGGATGGGAGAATCAGGGGGTTCTATGAGTCAGGTAGAACTATCATGGGCAGATTTGGTCAGAAACACTCGCTCTTGTAAAGGAGTTCTCAGAAAACTCTGGGAAGACAGCAAGTTTCATTCACTGGACAGGTGAAATATATGTTCTGTCATTTCAACCACATTTCCAGTTCCCAAGGATTACGACTGAGCAGTCATGTCCTGTCCTTGACCAAGTGATGGACCTGTCTTTGCTGTTTGCCCCCATCAGAATCCTTCGTGGCTCCACCCCCACGGGTCAGGTAGGCAGGCTGAGCCAATCCTGGTAGACATAGAGCTGAGACAGGATCAGCATCTACCCCAAATCCTGGTGATTTGTATTCTCAGGAAGTAAAGAACCTAAGGTCCAGCTCCCAATTTTCTCTCTGGGCTTTATATCTGTGCTTCTTTCCTCCACTTCTTGCCCTCTCTCCCAAAATAGTAAATGAGAGTGATGCTATCAGAAAGCACTTAGGAGGGATAAGAGTGGGTGATGATCCTTCCACTGCTGTGATGTGTGACATCATTCACCCTTAATCAGATGGCCTGAAGTGCATTATCTATCCAGTCCACTCAACAATGGATCAGAAACCCCCTCTAAACACACTTTAAAGGTGCTCTCAGAGGACTATTATTAATTTTCTACACTCTGATACCCTTATTGATAAAATGGACATGGCAATAATTAATGTGAGGAGTTGCTTCACATGGTATCTAATTTACAAATGCTACCTATTATTTATGCTGTTGGTGAACAGAGGGGTTTTTTGTGAAGATTTTGTAATGGTTTTGGAATGACCACATGATAGGAAGAGGCATGAATGAGCATCTGTCATGTGGTATGTATTATTGTAAGCATGCTACTTATTATCTCATGTAAGCCTTACAACAATATATCATATAGATACTCCTATCCTTCCCACTTTATGGATGAAGGGAATTATCACAGAGAATTTAAGTGACCATACCATTAAACATTCTCTGTGTTAATAAAAAAAAATTATTTGGAAGATTCCAGTGAACGTGTCCTCTGCATATTGGTAATTCCTGCGATATTTAATCCATGCCATGTATGGACACTATTTAATAAAGTTATGGATGAAGTAATGAATAAGTAATGCCCACAGCCTAAGACAGCAAGTAGGGTGATATCTTCCTACTTCCCAGGCCTTGAAAGTGACTGTCTTTCTTAATCCAGTGATCAGAGCATTTCAGCCTGTGCTAAATAGATGTTGGGATATAGACTAATAAAGTCTTATCCTTCCCACTGTGCTCAACTGGGTTGAGAGATACCGAGCATCACACCATCAAGTAGGTGGATAACTTTATGCTATGAAAACCACAAAGCAATAGCACTGAAGTCTCCCAGGCCAAGCTGATGGGCTGGTGAAGCAATGGAAAGAACGACAAATCCTTCTTTATTTTCAAAACCGTAAAATGATCAAAATGTCCATCAAAGAAGAATGGTTCAGGAAGCTACGGTACATATACACAGTAGAATATTACCACAAAAAGGAATGAATTGGGGCCATTTGTAATGATGTGGATGGACCTAGAATCTGTCATACAAAGTGAAGCAACTCAGAAACAGAAAAGCAAATAATGTACATTAATATGTACATAAATGGAATCTAGAAAAATGGCACAGCTGAACTTATTTGCAGGGCAGGGATAGAGGTGCAGAGAATGGATAAGTGGGCACAGGCTGGACGAGGAGAGTGGAATGAACTGGGAGAGTAGCACTGACATATACACACCACCATGCAAAAAACAGATGGTGAGTGGGGCGCTGCTGCACAGTGCAGAGAGCTCATCTCTGTGATGACCTGGAAGGGCAGGACGAGGCAAGAGAGAGAGGCCTAAGAGGGAAGGCAGAAATGTATACAGACAGCTGATTCTCTTCATTGTACAGCAGAAACTAGCACAATATTGTAAAGCAATTAGACTTTCATTTAAAAATAAAAGATCAAAGAAAGCAGCTCCTTCTATGACCTCCCATTAAAATTCAGTCATGTCGCTGACTTACTATTCCACTTGTAAGGCAACATGGTCCTGTTAAGGTAGGGGAAGCTTTGCTTTCCTGGGATGAGGATTTGGCCTCAGAGCTATCGTAGCTAATGGTCCCAAGGGATCCTAGAGGCTAAGCCTGATGTAACCTATGCCATTTCTGACACTTCCTGAACTTGGGGATAAAATTGACCCGAGCTGCTACTTCTTCTGTTCCAGACGTGATTCCATTTTCATCCATTATTAGGTCTATCAGGATTTCAGCAACATTATTTTCATGTGACTTGCTATTCTGATTCTTTCCTTGTGGTTTGCATGAGATTGCCACCCTCCAAACCATTAGAAAGTGCCACCTTATTTTCAGAATGCATTGTTGTGTTTATCTAATGCCCTCAGATTCAGCGGCTGCCAGCAATCATGATTTCAGTTCCCCAGTTCTGCCCTGATTTGTGTGCAGTTGTTCTAGTGGGAGGCATGGCTACTTATCATGCACAATGCACTCCTGATGTGCATGGAGGTCTGCAGATTTCAGCAGCCAGCGGACAGACTTCTTAGCCATTTTTCCTGGGGACCTGCAATTTTGGGAGGCAGAGCAGAGACTTCGGCTTAAACTGGAACCTGACAGCACTATAATGTGCTGTAAGATGGACTCCTTCAAAATTTTACACCGGTAGTCTTCTCTCCATCTCCTTAAGAACGGGAGGTGGTAAAGTGAGGCATTCCCAGGCTAGCTTCCAATGAGAAAGCTCCCTTCACTGAGTAGTGAGCCTCACTTCATACTCAATAATGCCCAGGTCTGAACCCAGAGTATCCACACTCAAACTGGAACAGGTCTGGGATCTCAGCCAGGTTGATTACTTCAGCTGATTTCTGCTTTCTCATCATTAGGGCTGCAGAGATCAAAAAAAGCAATAACCTGCAAAACATTAAAATCATGCCTAGACATTGAAACACGTATGTTGTCATATGTGAAACGAATCACTAGTTCAGGGTCAATGCATGTTATAGGATGCTCGGGGCTGGCATGCGGGGATGACCCAGAGAGAGGATAAAGGAAGGAGGGAGGTGGGAGGGGGGTTCAGGAGGGGGAACTTATGTAAACCCGGGGTGAATTCATGTCAATGTATGGCAAAACCAACCAATATAATATTGTAAAATGATTTCCCTCCAAAAAAAAAAAAATACCATTACAAAAAAAATAAATAAATAAAATAAAATCCATGTAAAAAAAAAAAAAAACCACAGCCCCCCCCAGAAAAAAAAATTAAATTAAATTAAAAAAATAAATAAATAAAATATTTACATTTCAAAATACAAAAAAATAAAAAATAAATAAAATCATGCCTAGAACATGAAAGATTTTCAGGAAATGTTGGCTTTTCTCTATATTACGACACTCTCCTTTGTCCCCATGGATTTTTCCATTGCCACCATTAAAGACTGAAGGATAAAGATAGTTAAACTAACCATCCCAAACTTCTCCTATGGAAACTTAATCTAGCGTGGAACTACTTCCCCATCATGGATTCTCTGCCTGAGCTCAAACAAATCCATTGAAAAAATCAAGTTGTATTGTTTCTTGTTTACTGCTATTGAATGATAGACTCTCAGTGAATCCATTCTATGATAGACTAAGCTACAACTACCTGAATGAGTGAGACCATGCCTGTATTATCGCATCCAGTTCGGGGGACTAAATAGTAAAAGGGGTGTTGCATGCACCAGTGTTCATTGCAGCGCTATTTACAACAGCCGGGACATGGAGGCAACCTAGGCCATTGACGGACGATGGATAAAGAAGACAAGGTACAAGGACAGAATGGAATATTACTCACCCACAAAGGGAGCGACACTGGGTCATTTGTAGAGATGTGCGTGGACCCGGAGTCCGCCACACAGCGTGAGGTGAGTCAGAAAGAGAAAAACGAATGTTGAATGTTAACGTGTATATGTCATCTGCATATCTGAGGCTATTGATATTGGTGCTGGGGAAGACTCTTGAGAGTCCCTTGTACCACAAGGAGATCCAACCAGTCCATTCTAAAGGCGATCAATCCTGGGTGTTCATTGGAAGGACTGATGCTAAAGCTGAAACTCCAATACTTTGGCCACCTCATGCGACGAGTTGACTCACTGGAAAAGACTCTGATGCTGGGAAAGGTTGGGGGCGGGAGGAGAAGGGGACGACCAAGAATGAGATGGCTGGATGGCATCACCGACTCTGTGGACATGAGTTTGAGTGAACTCCGGGAGTTGGTGATGGACAGGGAGGCCTGGCGTGCTGTGATTCATGGGGCCGCGGAGAGTCGGACACGACTGAGCGACTGAACTGAACTGAACTGAACTGAATGTGTGTATGTGGAATCTAGGAAAAAATGGTACTGATGAACCTATCTGCAGGGCAGGAATAGAGGCGTAGACATAGAGAATGGACTTGTGGACACAGCAGGGGAAGGAGAGGGTGGGACAAACTGAGAGAGTAGCATTGACACATACACACATCTGTATGTCATATGTGTATGACCTAGAGGGGTGTGATCGGGGGAGAGGCTCGAGAGGGATGGGATATATGCATAATTTTAGCTGATTCACGTTTCTGTGCAGTGGAAACTATCACATTGTAAAGCAATTATTCACCAACTGAAAAAAAATTAAAAAGGGTGCTAGTACTCCAAATCATGAATTATAATCATGAGGAGACTTGATACCACATAATAGAAAGGAGGAGCATGGGATAGTGCATCTAAATTTTTTTTAATGGAGTATACATGATAGCTACATTTTCATTGCTTGATTCATGCTTGTCTTCTTTCAAAAACAAGATTTTGAGACAAGACTTCTAATATGGCAAATCCTTTCAGCAAATCTCCCCCAAAATGAGCTATGAGACTGGACAAAGTTGTTAAAAACACATACACGGTTTTAGGACATTGGAAATTAACCAAATGCCTATATTGAGTTTGGAAGCAATTATTCAGGGAAAAAATACTGAATATGGGGTACAAAAACTGAAAGCCTTTCTTTCTATAAGAATGAGACAGCTCATAAAAACCAGAAGCTTCACTGATGGTGAGGGTCAATTTTATCTGCAACAAGCAGGCAAGAGAGAAACCTTGTAACAGCTTTGTCAGTAATGTTAGCTATCTCTGTAACAAATGAAAGAAGACCACTTGCTCACTTAGAGGTGTGGACTTAGCTAGGCAAGTAGGAAACTGGCAGGGTAGAGAGAAATTTAGCAGAGAAATTTGATAAATGACACAGCAAAAAGGGGTCTTGATTTTTCCCGCTGGTCTCTAGTTGACTAGAAAGTTGTGCACATACAAAGCAGACCAAAGAGAATCTAGGTTGCTTGTATATTGATGTCTGACTCTGTCCTCGTATATGTGCAATAGGACCTGTGCAAAGTAAAAGCTGGAGCTGGCTTAAAAACTGTAGGAGGGACTTCTCTGGTGCTCCAGTGGCTAAGACTCTGCATTCCCAATTCAGGGGCCCAGGTTCAATCAGTGGTCAGGGAACTAGATCCCACAGTACATCTAAGACCTGGCACAGCCAAAGAAAATAAATAAATAAAACAAAAATAATATTTTAAAAAATTATATGAATTTGAATGTGCTCCCCATCACATACACAAATCCATTGGTAGAGGGTAGAGAATTTCTGAATGGAGATATTTAGCACAGATTTTCAAATATCATAGTTTGATCATTAAGTTATGCAGAAGAAAATGACTCCTAGGAAATGATGAGTAAAATTAAAATTTTACAACAAATCAGTAGAAACAGTAGCAGTCACATACCACAGGTGAAATAGATTTCGTAGGTTCATTCATAGCAAGTTACTAGAAAACAAAAAAATTTTAAAAAAGACTATAGAAACAAAAATTTCTGCATAGACAGGACATATCAGAATTCAGTTACTGTCATCCATTATGTAAAATATTCCCACTTTCAATAATAATTATGAGACATGCAAGTAAAGGGAAAATGTAAGGCATACAGAAGGGGGCGCCAGAGAATAAGAGGGTTGGTTAGCATCACCACTCAATGGACTTGAGTGATCAAATACACCAGGAGATAGCGGAGGACAGGGAAGGTCTGGCATTCTGCAGACCATGGGGTCACAAAGAGTCGAACATGACTTAACAACTGAACAACAGCAACAAAGGCATACTCAGAAAAGTGTTAAAAAAGAATTCAATAGAAATTGTTTTTGGGTGGGGCCATAGATTGGATTTAGCAGACAAAGATTTCAGAGTAACCATTACGAAGTATGCTCAAAGGACTAAAGAAAACTATGTTTAAAGTATGATGACAGTGATCAACAAAGAGAAAATCTCAACAAACCAATAGGAATTGTGAAAAACACCAACTGTAAATTCTGGAGTTGGAAAATACACTGAACCACGTGGGAAGAAAGGGTGGATAGACTCTAGGAACTGCAGATCTGAAGGTACCAGCATTAGACCCAACCAAACTGGAAACACTCTCAATGTCCATCAGCTGGTGAATAGATAGACAAAGTTGTATCTATTCAACACAACACAATAGAACACTAATCCACCACAAGAAAAGAAAAATTACTCATAAGTGCTATTCACATAAGATGAATAAATCTCAGAAACACAACACTAATTGAAATAGGCTAGATGGGGAAGACTACATACAGCATGATACTATTTATATGAATTGTCCAGAAAAAAAAAATATATATATATATAAAATAAGAAAGATTAGCAGTTGCCTGGTGTGGGGCTGGGAGGACATTGATTCTAGGTGGAAACTTGGGCTAATGGGGTGGGAAGATTTATTCTTGGTGGAAATTTGGGAAGATAGTAATATTCCAAAGTTGGATTGTGGTGATGATTACACAAAGTTTACTAAAAATCATTGAATCTTATACTCATCATGAGTGAAACTCATTGGATTTAAATTATATCTCAATAAAGCTGTTAAGAAAGCTCTTTAATATAAGCCTCTTGAGGTCAAGAGTCCACACATAGAGCTCAGTTAGGAGACTCTAATTCACTCGAGTAATTAGGGTTGAAAAGCAAAAACTAAACACTTCATCATTGTAGGTTGCCGTATTCTCTTGCCTTGGGGAAAATATTTGTGATCCCTCCTTCCAGCTTAGCTTCTTTGTAGATCACTTCAATAAATAAATGGGAACAAATAAACCCCTAGTTGGTGAGTTAGTTAGTTTATTTAGTTTGGTTAATTTTCCACTGCTAAATGCCCAACAAATATTTTTTTTTACCATAGAAACTCTCCAAATCTTCAAATCTAACCCTACCTCTTTTTCTCACACCCATCCCTCTCTCTTTGGCCTTAGGGTTTGCAACTTGATGTCTAAAAAAAGGAAAAGATTCCCACCCCATGTTGCCTGCATTTAGAGTATGCTGCTCTTGCTGTTGTAACATCCGTCACTCTTTCCATAGCAGGGCCATCAAGCTGTCAGGGCTAAGTGAGGTTTGGCTGATTCAATGTACTCCGCCTTCGGAGATCCCTGTCAGAAGCATTGGGCTGTGGTGGATACAGACGTATGCTCTTTGGGTGACTTGCTTTTTTAGTTGTTACCCATTAAAGACCTCGTTACTGTCTGCTCATCTATAGCATTGAGTCAGAGGCACACAGTCAACACTTGTTGCTCGTTGCTTGGAAAACTGCCTCCAAATGCACTCTCCCTACCTCTCTTCCAGTCATGGTGACCTCTCAGCCCCAAGGTGTGAGGTCTGACCTGTTGGCAGGAGCCCTGAACCCTATCTCGGGTACAATTGGGAGAAAAGTTATGACCAACCTAGACTGCTTATTAAAAAGCAGGGACATTACTTTGCCAACAAAGGTACATCTCATCAAAGCTTTGGTTTTTCCAGTAGTCATGTATGGATGTGAGAGTTGGACTATAAAGAAAGCTGAATGCTAAAGAATTGATGCTTTTGAACTGTGGTGTTGGAGAACACTCTTGAGAATCCCTTGGACTGCAAGGAGATCCAACCAGTCCATCCTAAAGGAAATCAGTCCAGATTATTCACTGGAAGGACTGATGCTGAAGCTGAAACTCCAATACTTTGGCCACCTGATGTGAAGAACTGACTCATTTGAGAAGACCCTGAGGTGGGGCATGATTGAAGGTGGGAGAAGAAGGGGACAACAGAGGATGAGATGGTTGGATGGTATCACCAATACAATGGACATGAGTTTGAGTAAGCTCCAGGAGTTGGTGATGGACCTGGAGGCCTGGCGTCCTATAGTTTATGGGGTCGCAAAGAGTCGGACATGACTGAGTGACTGAACTGAACTGAACTGGCCTTCGCAGGTGACACTAATGGTAAAGAATCTACCTCTCAGTCCTTAAGATGCAAGAGATGTAGGCTTGATCTCTGGGTTGGAAATATCCCCTGGAGTAGGAACTGACAACTCACTCCAGTATTTTTGCCTGGAAAATCCCACAGACCGAGGAGCCTGGTGGGGGTTCAGGGGGTTGCAAAAAGTCGGACGCAACTGAGCAACTGAGCACACAGCACAGGGGACTTGTAAGCACTTTCCAGATGGGGTTCATTGAGTGTGAGGCCATTAAGGAAAAAAGGGGAGTGCAGCCCTCTAATCAATGATACTGATGGGCAATTGAACGCTGGCAAAAAAAGGCTACACTTTCAGCAGAATTGCAGGCAGCATTCATCTGGTAGCACTAATCAACAGACCTCATATCAGTGAGGAATTCTGCACTTCCATTTGGAAAGAAAGAATGCATTCTCCCATTGAGTACTGGGATAATTGGTAGAATTAAGGAAAACTACATCATTCCATTTGGATCCAGTACTAATTGGAGTGAACAGAATAATCAGCTCAGCAGCATGAAGCACAATTCCTTACATTCCCACTGCAGAAAGGAGAATTTCTCTACATAATGAGCCACTGTGGCCCCTTCATCAGTAGTTAGATTGCCTGCTCATCCAAAGTACCCCGTGGGATGTCCCTGTACCATGTTTTCTGCCAGCCAGTTACTGATTCAGAAAAGCAAGCCTTCTAATTTGTTGCAGTGGAACTGGAAGGCCAGCCCATAGCGATACTGGGCTCTGCCTAGCTGCTGAGCTCAGGCAGAGGTGTCTGCAATATCACAAAGCAAGTTTCAAGGGCTTGATTCATTAGAGAGAAATCAATCTATCTGAGGAACTCAGAGTCCAAAACAAAGTTCTTAGACAATTCCCAAGCCACCACTTCAATAAAAGCCTTCTGCTTCCTAAAAGCAAAAATACTCCAGACAGGTGAAGTTGTACTTTCTTCAATATTGATAGCTGAGGTCTCATGCCCTTCCTGAAGAATGAACACTGAATTCTTTCTCACTGCCGATGAGAGCAGACAAAACAAAGCTGTTTTCTTTTTCTAAGAATTCAGATGATACTGTTTTTCTCCTGATGGATTCAGAGTTTCTGATTTTTCAACCCACTCACCCCCAAATCCATTCACCCATCTCCCTTGCCTTTACTGAACATCTGAGCCAGACTCTACCAACTGATTGGTTCCATTTTATAGATGAGGGAATGCAATTTTAGAATAATTAAAGAACTTGTTCCAATCCCATATCTAATAAAGAGTGGAGCTAGCATTTTATAAACGTGATTTTTCTGACTCTAGAGCCCAAATCCTGGTATAAATAGTGAAAATGCAAAGTTTCAGATTGATCAATGGATGGCAAAACCAATACAATATTGTAAAGAAATTAGCCTCCAGTTAAAATAAATAAATTTAAAAAATTAAATTTTAAAATAATAAATTAAAAAATAAATTTAAAAAGATTATTCATAGGCCCTTCAAAATGCTAAAATTACAGCAAAACATTCTCTGAAATTCTCACCTGAATTCATACGTGCCTGCAGAGCTTGCATTTTTACACACAGGATTTTCCACACACTACATTGTTTTCCGTTTCTGACCTAACTCCTTATAGTCCTTCCATTTTCTCACTTTTGCTAACAAAATCTTTCTGGAAATGATCTCATTAGCTCAAAACGAATGATATATACCTCAGCAATAATTATATTTTATTTGGCCAGTTGCCCTCTTCCTTCTTGTAAAAGGGGAACAGCCACAGAAATGCAGGCTTGCTCCTAGGGCTTGAATACAGACAGCTACCACCCCCCACTCAGGCTGATCCACTCTTCCCAAGTATAAGCATCACTGGGCTTGTTTTAGAACTTTTTGAATGGTAGGGAAAATTTTAATTATTTCTGGGGGAAAAAGTGACCTTCAAGTTCTACTTTCAGAAGATAGCTCTTTTGGCAAAGGGCTTTTGGCTGCTGATGGCAAACTGCAGGGAAACTAATGTACACCTTCCATTAAAGGGTTGGGCTATATCCTAGAGAAAAAAAAGATGGGAACATAGATGATTCAGATATGATGAGTGAGGGACTTCCCTAGTGGTCCAGTAGCTAAGAATTTCCCTGCCAATGCAGGTGACACAGGTTCGATCTCCGGTCTGGGAAGATTCCACGTCACAGAGCAACTAAGCCTGTGTGTCACAAGAGAAGCCACTTCATTAAGAGGCCCACTCGCCGCAACTAGAGAGTAACCCCCACTCGCCACAACTAGAGAAAGCCCATGCTCAGCAATGAAGACCCAGTGCGGCCAAAAATAAATGAATAAATACCATTTTTTTAAAATGATGAGAGGAAAGATGGGGAGATATATTTTAAAATAGAAGCTGAGCATGAGATAACACCTTTGTCTAAGACTAGATAATGCATTTGGGTAGGATATTTGGGGATGTATTTTTTAGGAACTTCCATCACTTCATGGGAAATAGATGGAAAAACCGTGGAAACAGTGTCAGACTTTATTTTTCTGGGCTCCAAAATCACTGCAGATGCTGATTGCAGCCATGAAATTAAAAGACGCTTACTCATTGGAAGGAAAGTCATGACCAACCTTGATAATATATTAAAAAGCAGAGACATTACTTTGCCAACAAAGGTCCGTCTAGTCAAGGCTATGGTTTTTCCCGTGGTCATGTATGGATGTGAGAGTTGGACTGTGAAGAAGCCTGATCGCCGAAGAATCGATGCTTTTGAACTGTGGTGTTGGAGAAGACTCTTGAGAGTCCCTTGGACTGCAAGGAGATCCAACCAGTCCATTCTAAGGGAGATCGATCCTGGGTGTTCATTGGAAGGACTGACGCTAAAGCTGAAACTGCAATACTTTGGCCACCTCATGCGAAGAGTTGACTCACTGGAAAAGACTCTGATGCTGGGAAAGGTTGGGGTCGGAAGGAGAAGGGGACAACCGAGAATGAGATGGCTGGATGGCATCACCGACTCTGTGGACATGAGTTTGAGTGAACTCCGAGAGTTGGTGATGGACAGGGAGGCCTGGCGTGCTGTGATTCATGGGGTTGTGGAGAGTCGGACACGACTGAGCGACTGAACTGAACTGAACTGAACTGAAGCTTTGTTGACCAGGGACATTCATAAGAAATAGTCTGCATTTGAACAAGTTGCAAAGACACAAGCCAAAGGAATACTTCCTTAATGGAGAGGGTAGAATTCCCATAAATTGATGGATGGGGTAGTTTCATTGTTTTAGATGACAATACTTGCCCGTTGGACCGGAAAACTTTAAGGTCCTGATCTAAACCCAATGCACTACATGTCCATAGGAGATACAGCCATGGGATGGATCATGGGTTGGAGAAATGTATTGAAATATGTTATAAAAAAGCACAACAAGGTATGGTTAGGGTGCAGAGAGAAGTAGGAGACTTATGTGTAATATACGAAGGATCGTGTTTATTTTGCTTGAAGTTGAAACACCTAAATACCTCCTATGTACATATGTGGAAGTGTGGAATTACATAGTATAAAACCATATCCCTGTTGTCAGAAAACCTGAACTCAAATCATTCTTTTACTATTGTTCTAAGGCATATCAGTTCACTTCTCTAAGATTTATTTCCCTTATTTGAAAATGAAGTTGTTGGACTAGAAGATCTCTTCTTTCTCAAGCTCTGACCCAGCTTTCCAATAAAAGGAAATGAAAATGTACATTAGTTAGGTTTTTGAATTAAATCAGTTGTGGGTTTTTTGATAGATAGTGTACAGATCTTAAATTTTGAAATCTTATTCTCTCCCAATAAAAATATGATGATCTGTATAACTGAGAAAAAGCCTCCTATAAAATTTCTCCCCAAGAAGATGTGAGAAAATTGTGACTTACTTGGAAAGACAGTTTAACATAGTAATTTTATGGAAAAAGAATCTGAGTTAATATTTGCTTTTTATAAACACCTTGAATTACAGTAAGGCAACCTCAGAAATAAAGTTGAATGATTAATGGTATGACTTTGGAATCTGGCTTGACTTGGTTGAATGCTTCTTGCCCTAAAAGAAAAGAATTAGGAGCAAATTTCTTTTCTTTTCATTCCCCTATCCTATATACCAGTGGTTCTCAGGCAGGAGCAACTTGAGCCCCAAGAAACGTTTTAAAATGTCTAGGGATGGAGGGTAGAGGCATTCGTGGATATGGGAGAAGCAGAAAAGGGAGCAGGCTGGGAGAAACTGATGACTCAGTGTTAACACAGCACATGTGAGCTGTTTCTGAAACAAACCCATGGAGGTGTCCAGTTGGTCGCTGGAAGAGATGGAAGAAATTCCTACCTGCCTGGAGTTAGGGAAGGGTGTGGAAAAAGCTTCAGATAGTGTTGACATTTGCATTAAGGCCACTAGGTATTCATTAAACAGATTGTTGGAAGAGGGGAAGAGAATACTCCAGGCAGGGATTATACAATTAGAAACCCAAAGGATAAATCAGGGAAGAGCAAGCTTTTAAATATGGTTGAAGGAAGGGGAGCCAATGTGATGACTTCCCTATGTGACATCCCATAGTCCATGGGACTGGTCATGGAGTGATCCTTTCTATGGATGAAGGAGTGGCTGTATGACAGTGATGTAGTATGACTTTGTGAATAAATCTGCAGACTCAAAAAAAAATGTCTAGGAACAATTTTGGTGTCATTCATGACTGAGGGAGGGAGCTTGCTACTGACGACTACTTAGTAGAGGACACAGAGGTTACTAAACATCCTGTAAGGAGCAGAAGAGCCCCTAACAACAAAATATTACCCAGCCTAAAATATCAGTAGTGCTAAATTTGAAGGACATGAATTTGAGCAAATTCTAGGAGATAGTGGAGGACAGAGGAGCCTGGCGTGCTACAGTCCAAGGGGTCGCGAAGAGTAGGACCTGGCTTAGCCACTGAACAACAAGAAGTCTGTGGGAGGTATGCAGAAACCTGAATCCCCAGCCATAGACCATGGTGACCTTCCTAAGATAACATCATCATGGACAGCCAGCCACATGCCATCCCTCAGCAATATTGCTTTCATAGCCTAAAAATTACAGCACAGGAAGAGTAAAGGGTTGGAAAAAAATGAATGTAACATCCGGGATCATCCGCACTGGTTTCCCTCTAATCTAAAGAGAAGCTAAGGGAAATAACAAATGTTAACTTTGCAACAACTAGAGCCTCTTATATAAGAAGCTCTGTGAATACTACACTACTTATAGACTTGTGATTTGTCTTTTTATATGAAGACTATCTTGTTCAAAGTAGGAAAAAATGCAAAGAAATGCTTCAAAGGGGAAATATGAAACTATTTTTCAGGTTCGAACATGGAAATTAGGGCTAAGTTGGTCAATCAGCCAAAAAGATTCCCCAAGGCAAGGTAAGATCTGATGGGACTGCCTTGAGGCAAAGCCAATTCAATTAGTTTCTGCAGCCTAACTGTCAGGACCCAAAAACTAGGTGAAATAATGAACTGATTAAAACCTGTAATTGCAATTCAATGGGGGAAACCATTCATCATGAAGATGGCAATATTTTTGCACTCCAGACTGCACAGAAAAGACACAAACAAAGGTAGAACCTGGGGGCATGATGAAAACCTGAGGAAAGTACATCTCTTAATAAGAGAATACAGAACCAGCCTGAATGAGGAGCTAGGTCTTCCTCCAATGATGTTCTGTTTTCTGATTTAATGACTGAAACCCAGGCTTCACTCTTTTGCTCTAACCTAAGACCCTGTTGAGGATACACTTCTAGTGAGATCACTATCAAACGTCCTGGATTTTACCCAAAGCAAACCCTAGTCAGTGCGCTCAGTTATCCCTTGATGTTTTGCAGGTCTTTTGGTCATACCATTTCTATCTTTGAACCCATATTGATTTGTGAAAGAAGTGGGAGTCGCTCAGTCACGTCCGAGTCTTTGCAACCCTGTGGACTGCAACCCACCAAGTTCCTCTGTCCGTGGGATTCTCCAGACAAGAATACTGGAGTGGGTTGTCATTTCTTTCTCCAGGGAATCGTCCTGACCCAGGGATCAGACCCAGGTCTCCTATATTGCGGCAGATTCTTTACCATCTGAGCTACCAGGGAAGCCCATATTGATTGATTGGTTTCAAGGGTTAATCAACCAATATTTTGCGCTTTTAGGATTAGACTGTCTTTTGCAGCTCTTCAAGTCTGCTGTTGCATCTCAAAATCAGTCACAGAAAATGTGTAATCAAATTAATGTGGTTGTGTTCCAATAAAACTTTATTTACATAAAATAGGTTGTGGACAAATATAGCCTGGAGGCTGTAGTTTGCTGACCCTTGTTCCACATACACAATAGTTACTAAAATAATGTGTTAAGCAAAGTAAGAATTAAAAATAAATGACCAGTATACAATAACTTGCTTCATTTTTTAAAAGATTTTTTGATATGGACCATTTATAAAGTCCTTATTGAATTTGTTACAATATTCCTTCTATGTTTTGATTTTTTGGCCATGAGGCATGTGGGATTTTAGCTCCCAGACCAGAGATTGAGCCCACACTCCATGCATCGGAAGTAAGTCTTAACCACTGGACCACCAAAGAAGTCTTTCCTTCATTTCTTGAAAGATATGGTGGTCATTCTGTACTAAATGGCTAAGAAGACTTTTGGATCAGCTGGTAATAAAATGTACTAATGAGTATAGGAATCCTGAGAGTAGAGTGTCTGGAAAATGTATAAAGCAAAGGAATGGCAACCCACTCCAGTACTCTTGCCTGGAAAATCCCACGGACTGAGGACCCTGGTAGGCTACAGTCCATGGGGTCACAAACAGTTGGACACGACTGAGTGACTTCACTTCATACTTCATGTTATTAATCTGTTCATCCTTTCACTTACTCCAAACAAGATCTGTGTGGCTATCTGTTCCAAAAGCTTTACTAGGTTCTAGGAATACAATGTTGAACAAGAACAAAATTATTCTTGCTCTTTTGGAGATCATATTCTAGTACGAGGAGGCAGACAATGAACAGATACATACCCAGGCAAGATAATTTCTAATAAAGAAAATTCCAATAAGGAATAAAAAGGTAGTGTTGTACAGACCAGATATAGGTGGAATAGTTACTACTACTGTTTGGGAAGCTAGACAAGGCTTTTCTGAGATGATTCTTTCAGCTAATGGTGATAAATTTCATTAAAAGAGGAATTTAAGAAAAGAAATAAGAAAAGAGACATTGGTATGGTTGGAGCATGTAATTGAAGTGAATGGGAGGGTACCAAATAAGAGGTGAGAGAGATAGGTTGGAGCCAGGTCATGCCTTGGGACCAGGTTTGAGAGTCTGAACTCTATTTCTAATGTGAGGGGAAGGTACTTCATGATTCGAAGGTGATTCATAGTCTAACTAGATTCTTCAAGGATAGCTCTGACTAGTGTGTGAGAGTAGACTCTAGAATGGCAACAGGGAAATAAATTAGGAAACTCTTGCATGATAGTGGCTTGTTTTGAAGAGTTTTCATTGCATTCCCATTTGGTTAATTTATGCATAATTAAGATCTTGGTGGAAACTGGTATTTTAAGTCTATCACCTTTTAAAAAATTACTTCTACCAAAAGAACCAAGGTCTAGGTCTGCTGAGAGCAGGTCTTTTGTTACATTCTACATAAACATCCTGGATTTCATCAGTTTCTACTTTAAGGATCAACTGTGTGACCTATTGTACAAATTAGCTGTGGGATTTCAGAACACAGTCTCCAATATTTTAGTTCATGAATATGTTTTTAATCTGGTACCACACTATAGATTTTAAATAGGCAATCTCTGTTTAGAAGCACAAAATTGAACTTCTGCTTCTTGTCTATTGAAGCATATGAGTGTTTTTTTCTGGAAGACAGCAGGATAAAATGAAAAAAAGTTTAGCTGAGAAACAAGCTAGAAGCAGCATGTTTCTGCTCAATAGCAGACTCAAGGGTATGAAATTATTTTTCTTTCACTTTGTGGGTGGGATCTGATCATATGCCTGTGTGAGAAAAAGTGGACTTTCCTTGATACAGTGCAGATATCAGCTGGATAAGATAATGTCTGTGTATGAACTTGGGTCCAGCTTCTAATACCAACTCTACATCTATCTCTTTGCAAGCTAATGCTCCATAGCTTCTTGCAATAACATTGAGGGGTCCTTACTCATGCGAAATAATTTCTCCTTTAATCAAAAAAGCCCATGATCTTTTAGCCATGGCCACGAACCCCTGCAGGTCAAGGCACCCTGATTGCCACTCCAGTCTTCCTGCCCCTTATAGTAATTACATCAGCCACATCTTCCTTGCCTCTGATGGTTAAGTGCTGCCATCTAGCCTCAGTCATTCTGGCATCTCATGATCAGTGCTGATACTCGGAGCTGTTTTCTATGTTAATATCTCCCACTGTCAAACCCAGCCTAGAGAGGGCAACACACCTCTGAACTTCTCAAAGATCCTGGAGCTGCCCCCTCTTCAATGCATTTATCGCCTTATTGTACAGTTCTCTCAAAGGGTAAACCTCAGAACAGTCACACTGACATCATGTGGGAGTCTTTTTAGAAATATAAATTTTAGATCCCCAAATCTAATGGTATACTTAATCAGATTTTGGGAATGAGGTTCAGAAATTGATGTTTAACAAGTCTTTCTAAAGGTTCTGTGCAGGGTTAAGTTTGAAAACCACAGACTTCATGAAAGAAGTGTCCTCTGGGATATCACCTATTCTAATATTTCCACTGTTCTGAGTCTTCTGACTTTATCCTCAATATTCAGCAAAGGCGATTCGATCTCATTAGTGGGGGCCCTTGATACGCACAAGCTTTGAGGAGGTGCACTGAGTATTTTTACTTTTGTTTGCACAGACACATGCACACATAGATAAACTGAAGAAATCTGAGATCAATGGGTTACATAAATGTTAACATTCTAATTATGATGCTGGATTATTGTCTTGCAAGAAGTTACCACAAGGGGGAACTGAGAAAAGTGTACTTGGAATCTCTCTGTATTGTTTCTTACAACTACAGGTGTCTACTGCAACCATCTACCTACTGTCTGTCTGTCTGTCTATGTATCTATCGATCTCTTTGTATTTTGGGTTCCTACCAGCATTGAATAAATGATTCAGTTTCTTCTCATCTTCATCACATTTGGTGTTAAACTTTTTTTTTAAGCCATTTAGTACATAGATTTTGCTTTCTTTTTTAGCGTTTATCTGAAGGATAATAATCCTGAAAATAGTTTCATGTCCTTATTTACCATACGCACATCCCTTTCAGTAAAGTGTCTTTGACAACTTTTTAATTGACTAGTTTGATATATATATATATATATATATATTTTTTTTACTGTTGTTTTGAGTGTTCTTCTAGATATAAGTCCTTTGTCAGATATGTAGCTTGCAAATATTTTCTCCCAGTTTGTACCTTGTCTTGTCATCCCCTTCATATAGTCTTTTACAGAGCAGAAGTTTTTAATTTTAATGCAGTCTAGCTCTTCATTTTTTTTCCCTTTTATGGATCATGTTTTTGGTGTCAAGTCTAAAAACAGTTAATTTTTAACAAAGAGTGAGGTGTAGGTTAAAGTTCATTTTCTGTCCTATGGATGCCCAATCGCTCTGGCATCAGTTTTTTAAAAAGTTTTCCTACATTGAATTTCTTTGATACCTTGTCAAAATCAGTCAAGCATATTTATATGGATCTATTTCTGGGTTTTCTATTCTGTTCCATTGATCTATGCATCTATCCCTCTGCCAATATCACACTGTCTTTGTTATTGTAACTATAATTCTTAAAGTGGGTAGAGTGATTCCTCTCATTTTATTCTTTTCATCAAGATTGTCTCAGCTATTCTAGGACCTATGCCTTTCCATATAAATTTTAAAATAGGCTTTTTCAATAGCTACAAAAAACCTTCACTAAGATTTTGATGGGTGTTTTTATCAAACCTATAGATCAGTTTAGGGAGAATTGTCATCTTTACAATTGGAATTGTTTTGCAATCCATGAACACAGTATGTCTCTTCATTTTAGATCTTCTTTGATTTCTATCATCAGCATGTTGTAATCTTCACTATTCAGGTCTTGTATGTGTTGTGTTAAGTGTCTTCCCAAGGGGTTTATTTTCTTGGGAGTAATTATAAATGATACTATATTTTAATTTCAGTTTCAGTATGTCATTTTTAGTATATAGAAATGTGTTTTCTTTTCATGTATTAATCTTATATTCAACAATCTTGTTAATTTATTTGTCCTTGGCAGATTCACTGGGGAAGCAGGGAGGGGAAATATTGCATAGAATTTTTCTAGTCCTTCCAGTCCTGTGTTAAATAGTAATGGCAAAAGTAGACATCCTTGCCTTATTTCCACTCCTAGGGAAAAGCATTGAGTCTTTTGCCATTAAGTATGATATTAGCTATACTTTTAAAAAGGGGGATCAAACCCACATCCCCTTCATTGGAAGGTGGATTCTTGACCATTGGACCACCAGAGAAGTCCCCTGAGCTATAAAATTTTGGTAGATGCCCTTGATCAAGTCAAACTAATTCTCCATTTCTAACTACCTGAGAGATTTTATCATGAGTAGGTGTTGGTTTGTGCCAAATGCTTTCTCTGCATCAATTCTATCTGTTCATATGATGTTTCCTTTTTTGTCTGTTGACAGGGTGTATACAGCAAACTTCTAGAATCTGCTCTAGGAGTTTTTAACAGATCATTAAACTCAGAGTCTCATGTGAGTGTCTCTATGTCAATACATCCTCCTCTACCCAGTATTACACATCTGTCCCTACCTCAGTCTCACCTACTCAGGATGCACTCCCATACAGAGTCTCCTGGTTCTCACTCATACACATTAGGAAGGTCCTGCAAATCCTTCCACATATAGGCTCTGTTGTCCTGGAGCAAGGCTGTACTTCCCTAATCCAGCTGCACTAAACCCTAACTCTGATTATTGCCCTGGAGGCAATCGAGGAAGAGGGGGAGCTCTTAAGGAGGGTAAGCCTTATCTTATAAGACTTGCTCTTCAGGTGACAAGATTGCAAGCTTCTAGGCAAGAAGAGTCTGTTTTCCTGCGACACATGGAAGGAGGTTGCCTCTGCTAGCCTCAAGAAGCCAGGAGAATTTAAAGATTAAAGACTCTCAGGCATGTCCATCCAAATGCCCATATCCTAGGTTTCATGGTTGACTCTTCTTCTCTCAAGGCCCTAATTCTCAAAGGGGATTCATTGAAGGGGAACATTCAGGTTCATTTACAGCTCTGCTATCCTTTTAGCAGACTCTGCGATTTTCAGTGGCTTATACCTCATAGTTACAGAAGATGAGAGTCTCCTTAAAATCTGTTATAAAGGCATCCCAGGGTTCATAGCATGACTCAAGCAAGCAGTAGACTGCCCTTAACCTATCATTTTCTGTTGCCAAGGCTTCCAGCATTATTAACAGAAGTCAATCCATATAATTTATATGGACACCGACAGCTCGTCCTAATCATACATAGGTAAAGGCCATATGAAGGGATGCCCCTAAACAAGACATTATCATCATCCCATTCTTTTACCGAAAGGTTAATATCTATGTACTGCTAATTCATTGGGAATATTAATATCAGGGGAGCATCAGGAAAATGAGGGAAAAGGGTGTGGGATAGAAAAGGATAGGGAAACCTTATGAGGGTGTGTCACTGGCCACTACTTGTGATCAGGAGCAATCAATTCCTCTAAGTTGGCAGATTGTTATTTCCCAAAAAGATGACTGGGAAGTCTTTATGAAGTAACTGGTTCAAAAGAAAATCAATAAAGATAGAGAGACAAATGCATTCACTGACTCCGATTTCCAAATGGTGATCAGTTCACTCTTCAGTTCAGTGCAGTTCAGTCACTTAGTCGTGTCTGACTCTTTGAGACCCCATGGACTGCAGCACACCAGGACTCCCTGTCCATCACCAACTCCCAGAGTTTACACAAACTCATGTCCATTGAGTCGGTGATGCCATCCAACCGTCTCATCCTCTGTTATCCCCTTCTCCTCCTACTTTCAATCTTTCCCAGCTCAGGGTCTTTTCAAATGAGTCAGTTCTTCAAATCAGGTGGCCAAAGTATTGGAGCTTCAGCTTCAGCATCAGTCCTTCCCATGAATATTCAGGACTAATTCCTTTAGGATTGACTGGTTGGATCTCCTTGCAGTCCAAGGGAATCTCAAAAGTCCTCTGCAACACCACAGTTTAAAAACATCAGTTCTTCAGCACTCAGATTTCTTTATAGTCCAACTCTCACACCCATACATGACTACTGGAAAAACCATAGCTTTGACTAGACGGACCTTTGTTGGTTAACTAATGTCTATGCTTTTTAATATGCTATCTAAGTTGGTCATAACTTTTCTTCCAAGGAGCAAGTGTCTTTTAATTTCATGGCTGCGGTCACCATCTGCAGTGATCTTGGAGCCCCCCCCCCCAATATAAAGTCTGTCATTGTTTCCATTGTTTCCCCATCTATTTGCCATGGAGTGATGGGACTGGATGCCATGATCTTAGTTTTCTGAATGTTGAGTTTTAATTCAACTTTTTCACTCTCCTCTTTCACTTTCATCAAGAGGCTCTTTAGTTCTTCTTCACTTTCTGCCATAAGGGTGGTGTCTCTGCATATGTGACGTTATTGATATTTCTCCCTGGCAATCTTGATTCCAGCTTGTGTTTCATCCAGCCCAGCATTTCTCATGATGTACTCTGCATATAAGTTAAATAAGCAGGATGACAATATACAGCCTCGACATACTCCTTTCCCAATTTTGAACCAGTCTGTTGTTCCATGTTCAGTTCTAGCTTTTGCTTCTTGACCTGTGTACAGATTTCTCAGGAGGCAGGTCAGGTGGTTTGGTATTCCCATATCTTGAAGAATTTTCCATAGTCTGTTGTGATCACACAGACAAAGGCTTTGGCATAGTCAATAAAGCAGAAGTAGATATTTTTCTGGAACTCCCTTGCTTTTTCAATGATCCACCAGATGTTGGCAATTTGATCTCTGGTTCCTCTGCCTTTTCTAAATTCAGCTTGAACATCTGGAAGTTCATGGCTCACATACTGTTGAAGCTTGGCTTGGAGAATTTGGGGCATTAATTTACTAGCCTGTGAGATGAGTGCAATCGTGCAGTAGTTTGAGCATTCTTTGGCATTGCCTTTCTTTGGGGGTGGAATGAAAACTGACTTTTTCCAGTCTTGTGGCCACTGTTGAGTTTTCCAAATTTGCTGATATATTGAGTGCAGCATTTTCACAGCATCATCTTTTGGGATTTGAAATAGCTCAACTGGAATTCCATCATCTCCACTAGTTTTGTTCGTAGTGATGCTTCCTAAGGTGCACTTGACTTCACATTCCAGGATGTCTGGCTCTAGGTGAGTGATCACATCATCATGGCTATCTGGGTCATGAAGATCTTTCTTTGTATAGTTCTTCTGTGTATTCTTGCCATCTCTTCTTAATATCTTCTGCTTCTGTTAGGTCCATACCATTTTTATCCTTTATTGTGCCCGTATTTGCATGAAATGTTCCCTTGGTATCTCAAATTTTCTTGAAGAGATCTCTAGTCTTTCCCATTCTATTGTTTTCCTCTATTTCTTTGCATTGATCACTGGGGAAGGCTTTCTTATCTCTCCTTGCTATTCTTTGGAACTCTCATTCAAATGAGTATATCTTTCCTTTTCTCCTTTGCCTTTAGCATCTCTTCTTTTCACAGCTATTTGTAAGGCCTCCTCAGACAGCCATTTTGCTTTTTTGCATTTCTTTTTCTTGGGGATGGTCTTGATCCCTGCCTCCTTATGATGTCACAAGCCTCAGTCCATAGTTCTTCAGATCAAATCTAATCTCTTGGATCTATTTGTCACTTCCACTGTATAATCATAAAGGATTTGATTTCGGTCATAACTGAATGGTCTAGTGGCTTTCTCCACTTTCTTCAATTTAGGTCTGAATTTAGCAATAAGGAGTTCATGATCTGAGTCACAGTCAGTTCCCTGTCTTGTTTTTATTGACTGTATAGCGCTTCTCCATGTTTGGCTGCAAATAATATAATCAATCTGATTTTGGTATTGACCATCTGGTGATGTCCATGTGTAGAGTCTTCTCTTGTGTTGTTGGAAGAGGTGTTTGCAATGACCAGTGCTTCTCTTGGCAAAACTCCTGCCCTGCTTCATTCTGTACTCCAAGGCCAAATTTGCCTGTTACTCCAGGTATTTCTTGACCTAGTTTTGCATTCCTGTCCCCCATAATGATGACATTAAATCCTCTAGACTTCAGGACTGTTACACATGGACATTGATCAGGTCCTATGATTCTACATATCTCAGAGATTATTATGAAGCTGTAGGGAAGAAGGTGAAAAGTGAGCAGTACAGGTAGGAGCTCAGGTGCTATTGGGCTGTGCCATTGTGATATTGGCTGGAGTCTATGGACAATTACTGCAGAGGCAATCAGGGAATAATCAGTAACCCTAAGGGCTCTGGAGCTTAGTGACACTGAGAAGATCTGAGGCAGCATCTTAGAGGCACAAAACAATAGTTCACAGGATTGATTTGAGAATTGTATGAAATAATACTCATAATATTCTTATTACTACAAGAAGAAAATAGTCAATGCTTAATAAATAGCACCTACTACTATTATCATTAGTAGTAACGATTTTTACACCATCCACAGGCATCCATAGCCATCTCATAAGAGGAAAAATAACCATCAGCAAAATATACTACTATGTAACACCAATGATTCATTTTGTGTGTCTTATCTTCAACAATTACCTTTTTAATCCCTTACCTTTTTTTTTTTTTTTTATGTTTGATCTTGCTTTCACTTCCCATCTCCATTACCTGGAATTACTTTCGGTTTTTCTACTAACACATTGCCCTTTGTTTCAGTGGAATTTATTCTCAATCTTGCATTCCAGAGATCAACATTACCCTCTGCACTACGTTTCACAGTCTTGCTGAAGTATACAAAGCACACAGTAAATGTTTAGAAGCTATTCATCTCAAACCCCTATTCTGCTTCCTCTTCTTCTACTACTATTACTACTGCTGTTGCTATTACTACTACCAACACCGCCCACTATCCTTAGCATCCTGGTGCCTTAAATGGACAAACAAATATACTTCAAAGCTGCATTTTTGTCTTCATCCTTTTCTGCCTCAACTCTCTGTAATTCCACATAGAAATGCTGCTAGAAAAAGGCATGTAATGGTAACAACATAAACAAAAACTCTATTACAAAAACTACCAATTCACCTAAATTTATTGAGTGCTAAAAGGCACTGTGGTGAATGCTTTATACGTCACATGCCCTTTATTCTTCATAATAATCCCATGGTGAAGGGATTATTATATCTGTTTTGGAAATAAGTGAACAGAACCTTAGAAACCTTGGATAACGTGTGTCCCAGCTTAAGAGAGGCAGAATAACAAACAGCAGCAGAGGGAGAGAAGGACCCGCTCGTGTCCGTCTATGAAGTCACCGTGCTCAGACACAGGCAGGCCTGCCAGTCTTGAGCTCAGTCCCTCAGTTGTGCCTGACTCTTTGCTACCCCACGGACTGTAGGCCTCCAGGATCCTCTGTCCACTGAATTTTCCAGGCAAGAATACTGGAGCAAGTTGCCGTTATCCTACTCCAGCGGATCTTCCCCACCCAGGGATAGAACCTGGGTCTTTTGCGTCTCCTGCAGTGGCAGGAGGATTCACCCCTGAGCCACCAGGGAGGCCCACAGACTTCCATGCTTGGCCCTTAGGAAATACTCATCCAGACCTGTCTTTACTCCCTTGCAAACTTCCACACTTAACCGCCATTCAGTCACTCACACATCTCTGTTCTGCTCAAGCTTTCACCACACCCATCTATGTTATAGCCCTCCAGGGTAGCTCCCTAGGGGTATGATAACAAAGTCTCATAAACGAGGTGGCTGAAAACAGCAGAAATGTCTGGTCTCAGCCTTCTGGAGCCCAGAAGTCTGAAATTAAAGTGCCAGCAGGGCTATGGTCCCTCAGAAACCTAGGGAATTGTTATTGCTTGCTTCTTTTAGCTTCCAGGATTTGCTCTAAATCCTTAGCATTCTTTGGCCTGTAGATATGTCATTCTGATCTCTGCTACCATCACTACATGGCTGTCTTCCACCTGTGTGCCTCTCTCTGTATCTCTGCTCCTCTCATAAGGACTCCATTTAGATCAGAGTAGGGGCCCACTTTATTCCACGATGACACATTTAATTTACATCTTTGTTATATATGCAAAGATCTATTTCCAAACAAGTTCACATTCCAGGTAGCAAGAAGTTAGGGCCTCAGCATGTCATTTTGAGGAGAGGACACCATTTCAATCTATATAATCTTCCAGTTAGTGTGCATGCATACATGTACATACACACCATCTTATTTAACAGCTCAAGTTCATCTGAGTGCATCACTCACATCTTTGATTCACATTTCCACCTAGGTGCAGACGTGTGTCAGGAGCAAGGAAAAGACCTGGCTCTTGCCCTCTGTCTTAGATGAGGAGATCTGAGATTTCTGACCTACCCTACCGCTTTGCAGGTACCTGATCTTGATTAATTTATGTACCTGACTCAAGACTTTATTTCTACAATGTAGGATGAAAATAATAATGCTTTCTTTCTTTCTTTTTTTTTACAAAGTCCCTAGGAAGGTCTAACAACTTAAGGAAAAATATTTAAATGAAAAACTGTATGTGTGCGTGTGCGTGCGTGCGTGTGTGTGTGTGAGTGTACAAACACATACATATATACCTAGAAATTTGTAGGGTTAGGTCAAATATTTCAACTCTCATCATACAGATGTATACACGCCTGGAAAAATACTCAGTATTTTCAAAGGTAAAATAATATAACTTTTACCCTTTCTGATCATTGATCTGTAGGAAGGGGCCAGTTCTCCTCTTCCTGGAGTCAATTGCATGGCTCTTGCACCTTTTTACTTTTTTTTTGACACTTCTCCATTTTAGCATCTCCAGATTTTCCCCTCAACTGAATTGGCTTCAAATATGCTCCAATATTCTTGCCTGGAAAATTCATGGACAGAGGAGCCTGGAAGGCTGCAGTCCATGGGGTCACTGAGGGTCAGACACGACTGAGCGATTTCACTTTCACTTTTCACTTTCATGCATTGGAGAAGGAAATGGCAACCTGAAGTGACTTAGCAGCAGCAGCATGCTGCTTTTTCTAATCCTGAAATGATTTTTAAGTGGCCCTAGTCATTACTTTCGGAGCAGGCGATGGCACCCCACTCCAGTACTCTTGCCTGGAAAATCCCATGGATGAAGGAGATTGGTGGACTGCAGTCCATGGGGTCGCTAAGAGTCGGACACGACTGAGCTACTTCACTTTCACTTTTCACTTTCATGCACTGGAGAAAGAAATGGCAACCCACTCCAGTGTTCTTGCCTGGAGAATCCCAGGGATGGGGGAGCCTGGTGGGCTGCTGTCTATGGGGTCGCACAGAGTCGGACATGACTGAAGTGACTTAGCAGCAGCAGCTGCAGCAGTCATTACTTTTGCTTTTCTCCTCTTCATAGCGAAACTTCTTAAGGAATGTTTTTAACTGTGTTCCCATTTCCTTTTAACTGATTCCCCTGATATTCCTTTGGCATCCATTGTCACGTGTCAACTGAGCTGCCTTTATGAAAGTCACAATGCCATTAAGCAACCTTGGCATTGAAAGCAACTAGCTGGGTGCCAATATATCTCTTGGCATCCAAGCCTCTTGACAGTTCCATTGTGTATCCCAACTGGCCACCCCTCATTCTGGACTTTATCTTGACTTCTGTGTTATGATAGAAGACTTGGTCCTATTGCCTCTGTGAATAAGATCACTCAATCTTATTTGCTTCTACACAGAGAGCTTTTCCTCTCCGTCCTGTAGATGGGCGTCCCCCAGTTCTCAGACTTTCATAATGCATCCTTTATTTAATTTCTCTGGAAGATTTTTCTGTGCCTTTGACTAACACCTACTATTCATCTTCCCGCTGTTCCTTCTTCTTATGTGCCCATCCCATATTTCTGGCTGAAAATGGAAACTACTCTCCCGCATGTGAAACACTGGTATGGTGCTCCAGGAGCCATCTCAGACCCCATGGATCTAAAACCTAAATGGCAAGCTTCCTCTTTGCTTCTTCTTCATTCCCTTCACCAAAGCACCCTTGACTGAACTCCTCAATGCTACAGATATTGTTTTCTTTGTCTCTTTAATTATTTATTCAACATCATAGAGTGCTTAGTGTGTGCCAGGCCCTGTACTGGGCTCTGCAGCCAATACAAATACAAATATGACAGTGTTTATGCCATACAGAGTTCATTGTCTGGAAAGCTGCATCACAGAGTGCCCTGAGAATTTTGACACTTTGGGAGATTGCTGAAAACAATCCCTAATTCAATTCTGTCTTTTTGCTCCTGCCCACCCCCACCATGCTATACAGTAGGTTCTCATTAGTTATCTATTTTACTGGCCAATGCAGGACACAGCTCTTTTGGGTTTCCCTGGTGGCTCATCAGGTAAAGAAACTGCCTGCAATGCAAGAGACATGGGTTCAATTCTGAGTGGAGAAGATTCTCTGGAGGAGGAAATGGCAACCCACTCCAGTATTCTTGTCAGAAAAATCACATGGACAGAGGAGCCTGGTAGGTTACAACAGTCCATGGAGTAGCAAAGAGTCAGACATGACTGAGTGAGCACACACACACAGAATCTATAGATATGTCAGTGCCAGTCTCCCAGTTCATCCCACTCTGCCCTACTTGGTGTCTGTACATTTGTTCTCTACATATGTGTCTATTTCTGCTTGGCAAACAGGTTCATCTGTACCATTTTTCTCAGTTAGCTCAGTTCAATCACGCAGTTGTGTCTGACTGTTTGCAGCCCCATGGACTGCAACACGCCAGACTTCCCTGTCTATCACCAACTCCCAGAGATTGCTCAAACTCATGTCCATTAAGCTGGTGATCCCATCCAACCATCTCATCCTGTGCCATTCTCTTCTCCTCCTGCCTTCAATCTTTCCCAGAATCAGGGTCTTATGCAATGAATCAATTCCCTGCGTCAGGTGGCCAAAGTATTGGAGCGTAAGTGTTAGTCCTTCCAATGAATATTCATGACTGATTTCCTGTATGATTGACTGGTTTGATCTCCTTAGATGTTCTTTTAACATTATGTCTCTGGATTCATCTCTGTCTACTCCATCCTCTTTGCTTCCCTCTCAAACCCTCCCCAGGCCTTTGAGATTTATTATCCCCTCTTCTGTCCACAAGTTGGACCCACCAAAGCCTGATTTATAACACATCACCTGGGGGACTGTTTTCCCTCTTTGCTGCAACTATGCTTCCTAAAAGTGCAATTACGCACCTCTCTGTGTCTTGATAACTAGCAGTTTTCATCAATGGGTGATCTTGGCTCATTTCTTAAGTTTTTTTTTTTTTTTTCTTGACTGTATAAACAGGCACACCTTGTCAGAAACAATTAGTCTCTCTTACAATGGAAGTTTCCCCCAAGTCCTTACGGTCCGAAATAATACCTTACAATGTTTTTCAAAAAAAAAAAGGAATATCAACACCATACTAGAAACTGGGAATGGGTCCTATTAATTTCTTCCACTGACCTAGCCCAGTTCACCTAACACTTGCAAGCTCATCCACTCATATATGCCCAATTAAAAAAAATTTAAAAGATCTCCTAAACCATTCAATCCATAAAAATTTCTTGAGTCTCTGCTAAGTGCAAACTAGTTAGATCATTACTGTGTAGATATTAAAGTATAAGGCAGTTTCTCAGTTAACTACCTCACAAATAAATGTCAATTATCTACCAGTACACAATCAGTTCAGTTCAGTCGCTCAGTCGTGTCCGACTCTTCGCAACCCCATGAACCATAGCACGCCAGGCCTCCCTGTCCATCACCAACTCCCGGAGTTCACTCAAACTCATGTCCATCGAGTCGGTGATGCCATCCAGCCATCTGCACTGGTGATCAACTGGCATATAAGAGGCCACCTTATTTTCTGACTAGTCTATGTAACTTAATGTAGGAACACAAGAAGCTGAAAGAGAGAAGTCAAACAACATTTGTTTGCAAATTACTACTACTAAGGACCTATTATATAGCACAGGGAACTATATTCATTATATTATAATAACCTAAAATGAAAAAGAATCTAAAAAAGAATAGGTATATATATATGTATAGCTGAATCATTTTGCTGCACACCTGAAACTAAAATAACATTATAAATCAACTATATTTCAATAAAAAACAAATGAAAATAAAATAAGTCACTGAAACTTGATTGAGTGTGTCTGTGATGGTTGCTGGGACATCAGGATAATTCAGATATACAGAGCTTTTGCCTTGAGGGGGCATAGATATATATATTAACAGGGATAATTACCTAAAGGAAATCAGTCCTGAATATTCATTGGAAGGACTGATGCTGAAGCTGAAGCTCCAATACTTTGGCTAAGAATTGACTCAGATGCTGGGAAAGATTGAAGGCAGGAGGAGAAGGAGATGACATAAGATGAGATGGTTGGATGGCATCACCAACTCAATGGACATGAGCTTGAGCAAGCTTCAGGAGTTGGTGATGGACAGGGAGGCCTGGTGTGCTGCAGTCCATGGAGTTGCAAAGAGTCAGACATGACTGAGCCACTGAACTTAACTGAACTGGACAGGGATATAGATGTTAACAGTGATAACAAAATCAGATTTGAATCAGATCATCCAGACACTACAGTCCCAACCCCTACTCTAAGTAATATTTTCTCCTTTTCCACTTTTCTTTCATCTGCTGGAATATGAAGTGTCCCCTCTGAACTCCAAAGAACATAGTTCTGGGACCTGGATCCTTCTTGGGTGAGGACTTGTGTGTATCTGTAGTATATTAACAGTCCAAGTTCACTTTGATCTTCCTGTGTAGGTTCCGTTCCTGTCTATCTATCCCATCCTTCCCATAAACCTACAGCCTCAGTCTTCCCAGGCCTTAAGCCAAGGCAGGCTGGAGTCATTGGTAGGTCAGACAGAGATCTAGACTCAGTTCCACAATCCTGCATCTGCTATTCACTCCCTTTCAGTCAAGGCCCAGAGCCAATCACAGGCAAAAAGGGAGATTTTTTCTGCCCTTCTCTTCCAGTAGGTGCCTGGCTCAGAGAGTTGGGCTGGGTTAATCATCTCAACTCAGATCATTAGTTTTCTCTGGAACTGGAGATCAGTCCTGAGTCTTCTGGGGTTTGACTCACCCTGAAATCTCATCTTGTTTATTCCCAGCTCCCTGTCTTTATCTGCAATGTTACCCCTTTTCCAATAACTGGTGTAGAGCCTGTTTCAATCTCAACAGATCTCCTTGGAAACAGAGATGCTGCCAGCCATAAGGAATGAGATCTGGGTAAGGATGCTGGAGGCCTTGTGTGTGGGTGTGGAATGGATGGAGGGCAGAGGGCCATTAGAATAAGCTGCACTGGTGTTGGCCTGCCTTGGAAGACAGCAGAGAAATGCACAGAGGTTCCAAAAAATATGTGTAATTCCTTTACTGAAAGCAGATAAGAAGATAGAACCAATTTCATCAGAACATCTTTTCTCGTTCAGAAATATTATTAAGGATAACTTGGTTGTTGAATTTACATCATTAGAAAAATTAAAATAGAGAGCCATGCTGTGTTTTGAGAACAGCAGAATAGAGCTTAATAGCAAAGCATCCAAACCCCCTCTTTATTAATTTTTATTGAAGTATGGTTGCTTTACACTGGTGTGCCCATTTCTACTCTACAGAAAAATGGATCAGCTATGTGTTGCTTGTTTTTGAATTTCCTTCCCGTTTAGGTCACCATAGAGCATTGAGTGGAGTTCCCTGCACCATAGGTTCTCATTAGTAATCTATTTCTAAGGCCCTTTTTGACCACTCCCTAAAGACCTCTCCAGCCTCATCCACTGAGACAGCCCACCTCCTTGGACTCGACTCACCATCAGTCCTATCTTTCTGAAGATACCACATCCTCAAGACAGTTTCAGTTCAGTTCAGTTCAGTTCAGTCGCTCAGTCGTGTCCGACTCTTTGCGACCCCATGAATCACAGCACGCCAGGCCTCCCTGTCCATCACCAACTCCCAGAGTTCACTCAAACTCATGTCCACAGAGTCGGTGATGCCATCCAGCCATCTCATTCTCTGTCGTCCCCGTCTCCTCCCACCCCCAATCCCTCCTAGCATCAGACTCTTTTCCAGTGAGTCAACTCGTCGCATGAGGTGGCCAAAGTATTGGAGTTTCAGCTTTAGCATCAGTCCTTCCAATGAACACCCAGGCAGTTTATGACTCCGTAAACAAGGGCTTCCCAGGTGGCACTAGTGGTAAAGCATCCACCTGCCAATGCAGGAAACTTAAGAGATGCGAGTTCCATCTCTGGGCCAGGAAGATCCCCTGGAGAAGGAAATGGCTGTCCACTCTTGCCTGGAGAATCCCATGGACAGAGGAGTCTGGCAGGCTATAGTCCATAGGGTCACAAAGAATCAGATAAAACTGAAGTGGCTTTACACAAACATGCCCCCTACAACCTTCTTTCAAGAATATCTTCCTTTCTTCTCTACTCTCCTACCAGCTCCCTGCTCTCTGCTTCCACTAGTTCAGTTCATTGGAAAGTTCTCTTACCATTCAAACCCTGCCCAAAATTTGCCTCCCCAGTGAAGCTGTTTCTTTCTGATCTCCCTGTCCAATAAAGTACTCCCTGCTTTTTAATACTTCTGGGCTTTTGCAACCTAGACGTCCATTGACAGGTGAATGGATAAGGAAATTTGGGTACATATACACAATGGAACAATACTCAACTATAAAAGGAATGCACTTGAATCAGTTCTAATGAGGTGGATGAACTTAGAGTCTATTATACAGTGAAGTAAGTCAGAAAGAGAAAGACAAATGTCGTATATTAACACATATATATGGAATCTAGAAAGACAGTGCTGATGATCCTGCCTGCAGGGCAGCAAAGGAGACACGAACATAAAGAGCAGACTTTTAGACACAGTGGGAGGAGAGGGTGGGAAGATTTGAGAGAATAGCATTGAAACCTATACATTACCACCTGGGAAGTTTGATGTGTGATGCAGGGAACCCAAAGCCAGTGCCCTGTGACAGCCTTGAGGGTGGGATGGGGAGAGAGCTGGGAGAGGGGTTCAAGAGGGAGGGGATATACATATACCTATGGCCGATTCATGTTGACGCATGGCAAAAACCTTCACAATGTTGTAGAGTAAGTACCATTAAATTAAAATTTTAAAATATATATATACTATTGGGCTTTCAGATACGTATGTCACTGTAAAGATCACACTCTTATTAGGCTCACTTCTTTAGGGGCCAGGCATGCATACGCCTGGAATGCCTTGTGGGCAGCAATTACGTTCATTCATGAGTGTACCCATCTTAGCGCCTGGACTCATGGGAATCCAAACCGGTTTGCATAGTGAGTATTTCCTACAATACAGAGAGGAGTAGCTGAGAGGCAGAAGGCGAGTTAGGGTATGTATTTACTGTGAAGGTCGCCTATGATGAACAAATTTATAAATCTGAGACTGTGGGAACCAACACACTGAAGCACATATGAGAATCACCTCTGGCTGTTTAGCTAGATCCGTGGGTTTGGGTTCAATTACTCAGGGGAAATTCAGGACAGCCTGATTTCAGAGGTCCTCAGTGGCTTGAACACCACAAATTATTTCAGAATTCCAAGGATGATTCCAACACCAAGACACAGTGGAGGATTCTATTCATCATTTTAAAGAAGCAGCTTAACAACTCCCTTTTCTCTTTTTAGCTTCTTCTACCGTAAGTTTCACTGCAGTGATGGAGTGGATTGTTCTAAGTACTAAAGACAGTGGTTAGAATTAGGAAGAGACTGCAATGGCTTCTGTGTGTGCACAGAATGGCTTGTGTGTGTGTGTGTGTGTGTGTGTGTGTGTGTTTGTGTGGGTGCATGAGTGAGTGTTTTATACATGACAAAGTCTGCTATGGGAAAAGAAAGCATCTGGACTACATTCTTTTTGAAACTGAGTGAGGTGTGCAGAGAAAAATAATTCAATATAAAAGTAAACAAATTGTCATATGGTAAGGCTAGAAATCAGGAGACCTGAGTATTCATCTTGGCTCTGTCACTAATTAGCTATTTGCCCTTGGACATTATAATCAAAAGCCATTTATTCTGAAAGTACATTAAAGTTTACAAAGTGTTTTTCCATATGTTGATTGATCTGAGAAGCAAGCAAGAGAGCTATTTTCCCATGCTTTCAGTGTTGAAAAATAATAAGCCTTGGAGTAGATAAGTATCTTGAACATGGGCATAGCCAATTAATATGAATTAGTACACATGCCAGAGATGGAATTGATTCCAAGTCAGAAACTTAAACTATATGTTTTCTGTAACTCTTTCCAAACCCAATGATAGGTATTACAGTGCTATTTAAAAAGACTCACTTAAAATTGTTGTCACATGTTTTACTTGCCTCTAACTTTCTTTTTGCTATTGTGTTCCCAATAGGTATTTCCAACATCATGTAATTTGGAACTCACCCTATTAAAATCATCGGAGTCTAAGATTATTCTGTGATCACTGGCTGACAGAAGGGCCATCCATATAAATATTCAACTATATTTAAATACAACAAGAAAAGAATCTGGAGAGATTTTTATACAGAGAAATAACAAAGAAACAAAGAAAACGTTACAGAGCCATGAAAGAGAAGTCTGCAGAAGGACTCACACTCACATTTATAGCCCCAGATCCTGTTCCTCCAGTTATTACATATTTAAACTTTCCAATAGCCTCCTGACTGTTCTCCCAATAAAAGATGGGGAGAGCCTTCCCTGGGTCCATACTTTTTTCTACTGGAGTAACTTAAAAACTCACATCTGCTAAAACATCTTCAATTGTCCCTCATTACCTGTAGGACAAGGATCATGTTCCTGGGCAGAATATGACATTTCTTTTCCTAGCTACTTTTGGAAAAAAATATGTATGTGTTCATTCATTTGGTTCTGCCAGGACTTAGTTGCAGCTTACAAATCCTTAAGTGTGGCACGTGGGCTCTAAATCCCTGACCAGGGATTGGACCCAGGCCCCCTGAATTGGGAGTGCAGAGTCTTAGCCACTGGACTACCTGGGAAGTCCCTTCCTGGCTACTTTTGATGCTCACCCTTTTCTATCACTCCACCTGACCCCCCTCCTCTGGACAGATTGGATAACTTCAGCTTCAATTAATACTTAAGAGTTATCCTTATATTTGCACATCATCTTCCCCTTTTGCTTAACCCTCCTTGGTCCATCTGCTTGGCGGACAACAGCCAGCCCCTTAGGACTTGGTTCATATGTTGCCTTCTCTGGTACTGTAGACGAAGGTAAGCACTTTCTCCTCCGTGTGTCCTAGAAGCCCCATTCCCATCAATTTCCCCTTTGAAACTGACAGACTCTTGGAGTGAGATTCAGGTATCACTCACTTGGTCACTACCATCCCTACGTGCAATGTTTAGCACATATCGGAAGTGTAATCATATCTGCTGATCAAATGAACATTTTAGAGACAAGCTGGAATTTAAGAGTAAAGACGTTTCTCCACAAAGAAAGAAACCCAGGGAGAGTGGGGAAAAAAGAAACCTTCTCTGAGCTGGCTCCTCACAGTACAGAGAAGCTTGGATTCTTAAGGATTCTGAGAAATTGGGCTTATTAATCAAAGCAGCACCAGAGAGTATGATGACTTTAAGTCATTTAGTCCTGCCAAGACTATAATATTCCCCTCAGTATATCTCCTAGTGTATTATCCTGTCATACGTTAAATATTCTTGGTAATGGGGCCTTTCAGAGGTGGTGATTAATAGGGTTTAAAGAAAGACCAAAGATGAGAACAACACGACAAGGAGAGAGCGATGGACAGTGTGATGCCTTTGAGTCTAGAAGGTAAAACGTTCATCCCCTCTAGGCAGTGTGTGCTGGACACTGGTCAGAAAACCTCTGGTTGTATTGTAGCTAAACGGCAGATGAGAAAACCCCAACTCACTCAAAAGTACTAACTATGAGTCAAACAGTCAAGGAGATTGTATTACAGATAATGTGTGTGTTTCTCTCTTTTTCTCTCTCATTACAGAACTGAAAATCTACTTAGTCCTAAAGAAAGGAGAACTAGTGTGTTTTAACAAAGCTTCCTGGGTTTGAACTCATTGGAGACATGATCAGCAGGACTGCCAAATCTCTCACTTCAAGACGGAGCAAACCCAGAGCTGAATTAATGTGATATTTTCATAGGCTTTAAAAAGAAAAAAAAAAATACTGGAACCCAATATTTCCATGCCAAGTATTTTTGTTAGAGGTGATCATTTATTTATCTTGTTAAAAATCTACTGATCCAACAGAGACTTGACAAATTAAACAATACACAAGACTCATACCAAGGAAACACAAAGCTAGATTCATCATTCTTTGTCCTCTTAGAAATTTTCCAGCCTGGGTGGTCTGAATTTTAATATTACAGTGAGAATGTGTGGTCTATCAAACCGTTGTAAATTACTGAGCCTAAGTACTTTTAATTTAAGTAAAGGAGAACTAAATGCTTTTAGAAAATGATCTGGCATGACTGAAGTTCCCCAAGTCCCCATGTTCTTTTCTTAATGCCCAGGGAATGCCTGCACTTCTCAGTTACTAATCTCATGGGTTAGAGAAACGTCCCCAGAATGGTCCAACCAAATGGAGCAGCACTGACACTAGACCTCCTCACGAGTCCGCACTCAGCGTTAGTGGATCAAATTAGCTGGTTTCTGAGCAAGAATAGAAACGAATGGGACAAACACCAAACACACTGCGACAGGGGAAAAAAAAAAAAAACCTTGGTGATGGTGCAGCTCCAAGCATGTGTATGTGGGGGAAAGGGTGGACTCAAAGGTGTTACCCGTGGGTGTGATAAAGACAGGAGCTGATGGGGTGGGAGGGATCACTGAAGTGAAACTCTCCCTGTCTCATACTTTGTCTGGGGAAGACCTTAGTAGTCAAAACTTTCAAGTCACCAGTTCTAAAAGGAGAAAAATGAGAAGACCAACATGAATTATTTCTCACACACCCAAATTAGAATGAGCCATTGTTCTTCAGTGAAACAGATCTTGGATTGAATCATGAATCTATTACTTTCTAGCTAGTGACCTTAGGCAAGTTAATTATTTTCCCTAATCCTTACATGATGAGAATAAAATGAGATGATGAATGTAATAAGCTTCTCCTCCTCTATGTATTCATGTATAATTTTTTGAGTAGAAAAGAGCGACTCGTTAAAGAAACCATAACATTACAATTCTGTTTGCCTTATTGGTATCTCATACAGTGTTAGGCCTAGTTGAATGTGATCGATAAATATTCACTGTGTATATGATTGAATGAATTGTCTAAATAAAAAGAGAAGATTAATCCATGATCACTGACAATAAAGAAATTATAGAGACAACTAAAATCGAAGTCAAGATAAGGGAGATAGAGAAACTATGATTCACATGAGAATGGAAGTGACTAAAGAAACAGTGGAGGGTTTCTCTGCTGATTCAATGGTAAAGAATCTGCCTGGCAATGCAGGGGTTGTGGGTCTGATCCCTGGTCTGGGAATATTCCACAAGCTTGGAGACAACTAAGCCCACAAGCCACAACTACTGAGCCCAGGAGCACAACTACTGAAACCCCTCACCCTAGAGCCCATGTTCTACCGTGAAAGAAACGGTGGCAGTGAGAAGCCCACACACCCCAACTAGAGAGTAACCTCTTCTCGCCACAGCTAGAAAAAGCCCATGTGAAGCAAAAAGGACCCAGGGCAGCCAACAATAAATAAACAAAATTTAGAAAATAAAAATATGAAATGGCCAATTAATAGTTTATCAAAAAAAAACATTGGAAAAGCAGGAAAGAAAGAAGGAAAAAAGAAGAAAGAAGAAAGAAAATCACGGAAGGAAAGGAAATCACAACATTGTGTATAAACAATCAGTTTTTCATATTAGCAGATGTGGAATAGATTTAAATCATTTTTTATTCCTCTTTCAGTTCCTATGGGGCATTATTAGGGACGAAAGAAGATCAATGGGATTTAGAAACAAGAACTTGTCTGCTACACTGAATCAATGCCTGAATCTTGGCCAGCTCATGAGTGTTTCTAAAAGCTATTCTGTGCTTTTAAACACCTCATGCAGGCACTTCACAGAGAACACCATCTTCTCCATGGGAAGGGCATGAATGGCACAGAGAAGCAGCACTTCTGGAATTCTCTCAACTGAGAAATGCAGATCATACCATGGGTCAACCAGTGTCTGGGAGTCTTATTTCTCAAGATGGCTGTTCTGTATAACAGTTATGGATTGAATACCTACTGAAAGAAAGAAAACGAAGGAGATAAGAAGGGAAATACTATATAATAATTGTTCATTTGGAGTAATTGTCATTTTTTTCCATTTAATCTCCCTCTAACCCATCAAGGTCAAGGTTTTTATGTAACACTAATTGTTATTATTATATATATGATAAACTTGAGGCTCTGAACATTTCCACAGCTTGCCCAGCTTTATACAGTTGCCAGTTGTGGAGCCTATATCCACACTCTGATAGTTCTCCCTTTAAAACAAATATTGGAGTGATAGTTGTTTTACGATGTTGAGTTAGTTTCTGCTGTATGGCAAAGTAAATCATCTATATGTATACACGTATCCCCTCTTTTCTGGACTTCCTTCCCATTTAGGTCACCGCAGAGCACTGAGTAGAGTTCCCTGAGCTAAACAGTAGATTCTCATTAGTTACCCATTTTACACATAGTAGTGTATATCTGTCAATCCCAATCTCTCAACGTAGCCCATGCCCCTCTTCCCTGCCTTGTGAATGCTTGCTCTCTGTGTCTATTTCTGCTTTGCAAATAGGTTCATCAGTACCATTTTTCTAGATTCTACACGTATGCCTTGATATACGATATGTGCTTATTTCTTCCAGACTGACTTTCCTCTGCATAACTGTCTCTAGATCCATCTGCATCTCTGCAAATGGCAGAATTTCATTGTCTCTTACTGGAGGGTGGAAGGCTTGGAGCAGAACAGGTACAGTATTTGTCTAACTTCTACTCTGTGGCACATGCTTTATGTACCGTTTCTCATTTGATACCCAAAATCCTATAGTCAAGCTTTTTTTCACCCAGGTGTCAATAAGAAAAAGTGATTCAGAAAACCCAACTCACATATTCAAACTGAGGATTCACTAATAAGCATGAAAGTTCCATATCCTGGATACGCTCTCATTCCAGCCAAACTGAGACAGTTGGTCACCCTACCATCCATGCTCCAATGTCAGCACGCATTCCCAATATTCAGGATTTCCAACGTATATAGGAGCTTCCCAGGTGGTGCTATAGAGAACCTGCCTGCCAATGCAGGAGATGTGAGAGATGCAGTTTTGATCCCTGGGTCAAGAAGATCCCCTGGAGAAGGGCATGGCAACCCACTCCAGTATTCTTGCCTGGAGACTCCCATGGACAGAGGAACCTGGCTGGCTACACTTCATAGGGTCACAAAGAGTCAGACACTTGGCATGCATGCACACAAGGTATACAGGCAACACTGGTATGCTGTGGCCTCTAGGCTTGAAGTATAAAAAACTGGGATGCTCCAACCCATTCTTCAAAGAAACACAAAACTGCAACAGCAAACATAACTACTTTTCCTCCTTTACAGTCACCACTGCCATCCGCATAAGCATGGCGTTAACACTGGTGGTGCACCCTCTCTGCACTTGAGCCTGGCACTCAGTATACTTCAGATGCTACATCTTTCTCAGGGCGCTTTGACAGGTTTTTCTGTTCTGAAGTAAAATGGTGATATTTGTAGGGCATACTGAGATACAAGCACGCATTGTCAGAGACAACCAGCCAAGGACTCTCATTTTCCCAGAACTCGCTGCCCTTCTGCAAGCCTAATGTGCCCGCTGTTTAATCCACGTGTTAACCGTGCAGAGGACTCTGACTGAACTTCATTCTTGTGATTTCTTTAAATTCTCACCAAGATCTATTTTCAAGATAAAGAAACTGGGTGGGACTGGGGAAGGATTATTGGCATTCCACAGCTAGTATGTGTTTGAGCTAGGTTTAAGATACCCTGGAGAAGGAAATGGTAACCCACTCCAGTATTCTTGCCTGGAGAATCCCATAGACGGAGAAGCCTGGTAGGCTACCGTCCACGGGGTTGCAAAGAGTCGGACACGACTGAGTGACTTTACTTTGAGCCAGATTACATGGAATTTTTCTCTGAAAACATAGAAAGCAATTACAAATTTTAGGAAAAATGGACATCAATGTATCCTCAGAAATTCTATATTGATAGATATACTAGTAAAGAGTAATATATAATACATGATATATGATATATATTACATACATACAGTATGTAATAAACATATTATAACATTATATAATGTATATTATATTATTAGTATACTAATTATATATTATAATATTTAGTATGATTATAATAAAATTGTAGAAACTATATAATTATTATATTATAATTATATTAATAATAATTCAATATAGTATTATAACACAGTGTTATATATTATAATAAATTCAGTTCAGTCACTCAGTCGTGTGCGACTCTTTGCGACCCCATGAATCACAGCATGCCAGGCCTCCCTGTCCATCACCAACTCCCGGAGTTCACTCAAACTCATGTCCATAGAGTCGGTGATGCCATCCAGCCATCTCATTCTCTGTCGTCCCCGTCATAATAATGCAATGTAATCTATGCATGCATGCTCAGTCATGTCTTGAGACTTTGTGACCCCATGTACTGTAGCCCATCAGGTTCCTCTGTCCATCACAGTCTCCAGGCAAGAATGCTGGAGTGGGTTGTCATTTCCTCCTCCAGAGGATCTTCGTGACCCAGGGATTGAACCTGTATCCTCTGTGCCTCCTGCATTGGCAGTCACATTCTTTACCGCTAGTGCCCCCTGGGAATCTACCGCTATATATAATAATCTTTAACTATAATGTGTTATCAGAGAAGGCAATGGCAAGCCACTCCAGTACTCTTGCCTAGAAAATCCCATGGATGGAGGAGCCTGGTAGGCTGCAGTCCATGGTGTCACTAAGGGTCGGACACGACTGAGTGACTTCACTTTCCCTTTTCACTTTCACACATTGGAGAAGGAAATGGCAACCCACTCCAGTGTTCTTGCCTGGAGAATCCCAGGGATGGGGCAGCCTGGTGGGCTTCCGTCTGTAGGGTCACACAGAGTCGGACACGACTGAAGTGACTTAGCAGCAGCAGCAGCAGAATGTGTTATAAATTGTAATTCATATAATTAAATATGTAAATGGTGTATAATAAATATAGAATAGTATCAATGCAACAATACAAGCACTTGTATATTATTTTCCATGCATCAGCACTATCCTAAGTGCTCTAAATGTAATTTAAGTCAATTTATTCTCACAACAATCCTAGAGATAGATGGTGTCACTCCCATTTTACAAATAGGGAAGGGGAGGCTCAGAGAGATTATGTGACTTGGTTAAGTCCACAGAACTAGCAAATGCTAGAATCAGAATCTGGACATAGCCAGCTCCGGCGTCCTTATTTTTGGCACACCATCGTGGCCTGTGACACTAATCTGAGGTGTATCCCTTGGGATTTCCAGAACCAGGGCATATATATTTTACCGTATTAACAGCTTGATTCTTCCTTGGGGAGCTTCGGTTTCGCTCAGCCACTGTGTAAGTGAAATCTCTCCCTAATTTTTCACTCCCAGGTAACATTTAGAGCCCTGTGTGCCTCCCCATCTCCCCACCCTGGCTGAGCTTGCTTAAGATTGATCTGGTGGAGTGGTCGAGATGGCTCCAGGCTCCAGTCTGACCCCCAATGACCTCCTCATTGTCAGAGTCAAAGGTACTACAATGGAAGGCCAATTTCTCATTGTCAGAAACCAAATGGTATCACAACATGTTCTCTCTGGAGGAGCTGGTTCCAAGTCTTGGCATATATCTTTGTGTTTCCAGAAGCCTCCCACTCTTCCATCTAATCCTTAAACACCAACAGATCCCCCCAATCAGTCGAGCCAAGGTATGAATATCCAGGCCTTGAGCTCTCCTGAGCTCTTGGCAGGAAGAATCCTCTGGGAAGGAGGCCCTGAGGTCAGTGTAGACATTAGTGGTGTTTCCCAGAGTCTGAGATGTTGCAGAGCCCCGACTTCAGCATTACGGGCTGTTTTGATTTTCTCAGCCGATGTGCCTGTCAGGAACTAATTAGGACAAGGATAGTGTGAATGGACTTTGGGGAATTGCAAATGAGTTATAAAGGGCTCAGTGCTGTAGCTGGTTATGGAAAGTCTTTCAATGCTTCTCCTCTGCATTTAGAGCAAAATTAGCACTTCATTTAGAAGAACATACTTCTGTCTTTTGAAACACTGTGCATGTTGAGGCCATGGGGTGGCGTCAAATGGGGTAGGACTTTCAGAGAACAGTGGGAAAACCAATGACCATGTCACGCCAACCTCAAGGGCCCATATTAGGTTCTTGATGTCTTCTAGCAGCTAGAAGTCGTTCCAAGCAATTCTTGATTCTGTCTTCTATGATACACATGAGCAGCCTGCTTCTAAGGAGCGCATGTCCACATCCGAGTCCGATCTGTTCTAACCAGCTCACCGGCAGGGTCAGCAGAGGAGGTCAGATGCTCAGCGGCCCTCAGCCTGAGGACCTCTCTTCTCATGCTGAGCTCTTTTGTGCAGGGGGTGAGGTGCGCCGAGCAACTGGGCTCTTGCAGTAGGTTTGAGGGATGCTGGGAGGATTCAGAGAGGAGGTCCATGTGCTGCTTTTGTTCAGTTAAGTCACTATCCTGTGAGTTAATAGAAAACGTCAGCCTCTGGGGTCTATTGGCCTGTTTCTCTTTACAGACATAAAATTCCTTTTGAGAAAGAGGGAGGGAAAAAAATTTCTTTTTCCCTTTTTGTTGTGAAAATAATGGATTGTTATAATTTGTCATTGGCCCATGGGTGAGACAGCTCTGCTCAGTTCACCAATTATTTCCTGGGGCCAGAAAAGACCATCTGAGTCTTTACAATCATTTCATCTAGCATGCTCTAGAAGCTTGGCACTGGGCATCCCTCGGCCTGTCTGTGGGATTCTGCTTACTCCCCGATGGTTCTGTCTCAATGGCCTTTCCCTTGTTGGCTAATCCAAACTTTTACTGTGTCAGCTTTGAGCCCTTCTCATAGGCCATGGTTTCTGGCTGCTAATGCTTCTTTTCTCTGTGGATAGTGAGCTTCGAAAATAATCCTTTCAAATGGCATTTGTCCTTAAATACTAAGACCCCGTATAAGTTATGTGTACAGTCTCCTTCTAATGAGCACATGTCCACATCCGAGTCCTACCCGATCCTTCCATGTGGGCTTAAAAACTCAGGAGCTTGCCTTCTACCTGACTTTCTCGTTGCCTCATCTCCCTGTGTTGCCTCCCCCAGGAACAGTGGGAGCTATATCTGTGCAAGAGAGAACAGCACGACCCAGGTTGTTTGAGGTGTGTCTTGGGCCAGAGCCTAGAGAACTGGCATTGCATGTATTCCAGTTTAAAATCACATTAAATTGCAATCAGGACACATGGACAGCCTTCCCATTTGGCTTTGCTTTCTGCGATTTTGCATCTTTCTCGAGGCCAGATCTGTGGTGATGGTGGTTATTATTTTTCATTTGGGTTTTTTGTTGTATGTCTGCTTCCATCATTGGCTTGATGCAGGAAACTAGCAAAAGGGGAAACACGGTGACTTAGAAAAGGATCAGACTGTTCTGTATTACATTCTGATTCTCTCATTAGCCAGTTGTGTATCTGTGGGTCCAATTTCTAAATCCCAGGCAATGTAACTTACTGGCAGTTTTTTTATGACAGCAAACGTAAGATATACTTAAAGCTTGTTGCAGAATATACCCTTCAAAGACAGTGGTCTCCTCGCCCCTTTCTCAGAGTCCCCAATATATGAATAATTGATATTGGAAAGTATTGTGATTCTTTTAACTCCCTTAACATTTCTTTTTAGTTTTAAAGACACAAAATTAAAAATTTATAGCGCTGAATTTTCTGTCCCTTCCCTTTGTCTTCTAGCCCACAGTTGACATTATTTTCTTAGGAGAAGCTGCTTTCTTGTCTCTCTTCCTGAGATGTCTTCACCAAACCATTGATGATGGGCAAATACTAAACCAAACTCTCTTTCCCTGTGCCTGTGGCCCTCAACTGCAGAACTGTCGGCATGCAAGGTCAGATAAGTCTTTGTTGAGAAGGACGTCCTGTGCGTTGTAAGATCTGTGCATCCCTGACTCTACTCACTAGATACCAGGAGCCCTCCCTCTGCAGATGTGACAATTCCAAAGGTTCCCACCCACTGCCAAGTGTCTCTTGGAGCGGGTAATCTCCCTAGGTTGAGACCCAATACACCATGCCCTTCTCATTCTCGTCCTTCCAGAATTCCGAAATAAATATGCTTCTTACCAAGAAGCAGAAGCAATATCACAACACTGCTTATAAAATCCCAAAGAGCTAGAAGATGAATGAAAACTCAAAAGAGAGACACAAATGGCCATGCACAGTTCAAATGGGTCACCCATGAGAAGTCAGAGTTACCTCTAAAGTTTTCTGAAATGACACAGGATAAATATTCATCCATGTACATATTAGTGTTACATAGAATGCTTTTAGGGCTTCCTTGGTGGCTTAGTGGTAAAAGAATCGGCCTGCAGTGCAGGAGATGCTGGTCTGTAGGTTCAATCCCTAGGTTGGGAAGATCCCATGGAGGAGGAAATGCCAACCCACTCCAGTGTTCTTGTCTGGGAAATGCCATGGACAGAGAAACCTGGTGGGCTACAGTCCATGGGGTCACAAAGAATCAGACACATCTTAGCGACTAAATCACCACCACCACCACCATGATGTTTATTATATTAAACAAATCTGAATTCATTGCCATAGTATTGCCCCTTCACATGGCTAGAGTTTCCTACACACACACACACACACACACACAATACAAAAGAATATCCACTTCTTTAGGGAAACTTTCCCTGATTTTGGAGCAAAATTAATGACAAGTCAAATAAACGCTAAATGTAGTGCTAAGTACCTTATACATCTTATATCATCAAAACTTTGCAATAGCTCTGTGGTAAGTGCTTTATTAAATCCTTTTTACAAATAAAGAAATCAGAGCTCAGAAAGGTTAAGGACAGTGGTGATGTTTCATAATTATTGAGTGACAGAGTTACATTTGAAACCCAGGCTTGTCTTGCTACAAATCCCACGCTAATTGTCACCCAGCCTGTATATCTGTCTGATTGCTCCATGAATTACATTTATAGCATGATACTGAGATAATCTGCTTATTTACCTTACCCTCCCATTAGACTGTAAGCAACTTAAGGCCAGGAACCATAATATGTATGAAGAAGGAATTCATTGGGCCTGGACTCCATCTTAGGCCTATTCATGCTCGGCCACCTCTCCAATGGACTCTGAACTCTGTGCTTAGTACCTATGGAAACTACAACAGAAGGATAAGACCCCCTCTGGACAGGGGAATCTTGAAGATCATATCCAGGTTGCTCATCGCCTAAGAGAAAACATACACTGATCATCCCTGTCTCCAGACAGGTCATAAATTTTTTCTGTATCTATTGGAAAGTAACCTCAGGCTTATTGATTATTAACTGTTTGGAATGTAACCTTGGGCTTATTGATTATTAACTGTTTGAAACACATGAATGATGGGATTATTGTGATTGGATTTACCCTTCCTTTGTTTATGTAAGTCTCAAGGAATTTGGGGTGGTGGGTTCGGACACATATACATGGGGTATAAAAGATTTTCACAAATGCTGGTTGGGGTCCTCGGCTAAAAGGAGACTCTGCCTTGGGCCTGCTGGTGTAATAAACTGCACTCCACTAACTGCATCGTCCTTCTGAGTGAGTTTGTTTCCCAGAACGAATGGCTACAACATGTATAGTCCCAGTTCCTACCAGACAAAGAAATTGAATCTCTTGATGAGTTTACAAGTGCTAAATTGACATTTTTTGTTGCTGTTCAGTTGTTAAATTATATCCAACTCTGCAGTCCCATGGATGCCAGGCTCCTCTGTCCTCCACTATCTCCTGGAGTTTGCTCAGATTCATGTCCATTGAGTTAGTGATGATATTAACCATCTCATCCTCCGCCACCCCCTTCTCTTTTTGCCTTCAGTCTTTCTCAGCATCAGGGTCATATTAAGTGCTACTTATATGTTAGACTTAAGGTAAAGCAGGTAGAATTATATTACTACATTGGGTTCTCTAATACTGAAATGTGGCTTTAATTTGCAATTTAAGGAATGGATGCTACAGATCTGTGACTGAGCCTAGGCATTTACTCACTGAAGTTTCATGAGGCACGAGATATTACTGAGGCCCTGCCAAGTGGCAGGCTCTGTGCTAGAAACCAGGATACAATGGTGAAATGGCAGACGCAGGCTTTGCCATCATGAATTTCTGTCTATTAAACACTGAAGGAGCAATTTTTGAAGCTGTGAGATAGTCACTTGGAGGATGATCCCCATCACACATAAAAGTTCTAGTTTTTTCTTTTTTTGTCTGAGACAAGGAGGTACCAGGAAGAGACATCTCAATGGCCCTTCGCTGGAGAAATTTGCTTTTTTTAAAAAAAGCTCCTCAACACTAACCTTTAGTGGATATTTCACTTATCTCACCCCTTAAAGTGTCACCTAGTATAACCTAATTCAGCAACCGCTGCTTCTGATAAAAAAGAATTGTCTCCTATCAGGTCCTTCAGTCCTTCAGACACATCTTTGCCCTCCATTTCCTGATATTCCACTTCCTTCTTTGTAAGTGACCTCCTTTTTTACCTTCAGCCAGGTAACTGTAGAGCAAATATTTTCAAATGGGGAAAACAGTATGCCAAACATGTTCTGAAACTAACTTGCCAGGAGGCGGTTGCTAGCGTATGGCTCCCGCTTGAGCCTGGCACAGTTTGCCAAATTTCATGTTTAAATTATGTCTTACATCTTAAAAATCCCCTAAAAACCTAAGTGGCCAGTTTTCTAAGCCAAACTGTTAAATTAGGTTAAGTGGAGTAAGAAAGGTATAGTCTGACACATGAGAGAAATCTCTGAATACCAAACATAGATATGGGAGGCTGATTTCTGAATTCCAGATTTCAGGTCTCTGGACTAGAAGCTCTTAAAGGAAATACTGACCCTATCAAATCACTACTCTTCAAGGGTGTACTATTTGCAAAGACATAGAAAGGATAGAAAATAAAATTAAGTTTAAAAATCCATGATTCAAATGATATACCAATAAACACAAAAGTCTCTCTACATGGTTTCAAACATTTTGTAGCTCTGTGGCATATGCTTTGCTACCTAAGGCCCATTAAAAATGTCCCCAAATAATATTTGTAGATAACATGTGCCTACTAACTGACAAGATCCATAGCAAAAACAATAATATTCTATCAAATGATATTAATCCGATTATTTCCTGGTGGTACAGCTGTTTGCTAAAGACAAACTGTTCTGAAGACACAAATTAGTAAACAAGCATGGTATTGGGTGCTATATGAAAAGAAATTAAAGTAATGAAAAATTATTTGATGATCTCAAAAGGAATCTGCTATTTTGAGATGCCCATATACATGAAGGTATTAATACTAAGCTATATTTTATACCTTGTAATTATGTGGATATTTTTCTGTTCTTCACTGGAACCTTAATTTTCTGATCTAAGCACTGCCAGTTACATGGTAATTAATCTTTGAGCTTTTTGATGACTTCAAGTATTATTAAGCAGTAATCTGCAGAACCATTTCATTATAAGGTAATGATTAGTTTTGTATACAATTCCTAACACTTTTCAGCTAAGAATTCCATAATGGCTTACAGATTCAAGATTAAGATGTTGGGGCTTTTTTTTTTTTTTTCGGTTCAAAGTCAACAAAAAAGCAGAAGTGAAGGTCAAAGTGCTTATTCTGTTTCCTCAACTGCCTTACACCTAATAGAATTCCCCTAGAGCATGAATTCTAGAACCTAGCTAATTCAATCACAATATCTGAGGATTTTTTTTAAATCAGTGAGCTAACTCGAAAACAAGTGAAATTTGCATTCAGGAATTTGTGTCCAAGGGATGATTAAGCACATGAATGACCCTGATGTAAAAAGAAGAGAAGCTTACTTTTTGTGCAATTGCTTAGTCTGGGTTACTCTGTTAACACTCATCCTTTGGACTGACCCATTTCCATGTGCTTAGGCATTTTTGAAGAAAACAGAGTTAGATTTACTTAGTACAGAAGAAAAAAAAAATGTCGAAGACGTCTGCCCATAACAAGAGGCCCTAAAATGTTATAATTGCACTCAGATGCAAATAAAAGGAACCAGAGATGATTCCTATTCAAACTAGACAGAACTCTGAATCTGCAATCTGGCAACTATCCAGACACTGAGTGCTAGGAATGAACCCTAGTGTAGAAGAAAGAGTTCCCAAAACGAAGATTCACCTCAGATAAATACATTTATTTATTTATCCTTTTTACTTTTTCCCAGATGACCATCCAAATGAAAATTGCCAAGCAAAAGAACTTCTTGCCAAACTCATAAACTCTTAAAAGTGTCCTCCTATTCAGGAGGTCTACTTAAAACAACAATAAAAAAAGAACAAAACAACAAACAAAAAAGCACCACCAATAATAATGGAATATCTGGTCTCTGTTTTTTTTTCTTTTTTTTCTTTCAACTCATCAATAAATATGAGACTCTGGGCTTTACAACCTAAGAATATAAGTGAGTTCCTTAGATATCTGGTCATATTACCTACCATATACGTGGTATAAATAGGACACATTACTTAAATTGGCTAGCCTTCAATTTCCAAAAGTTAAATGGGAAAAATAATATTTATCACCTATGGTTGTGATAGCACTGAAGTATGGCATGTAAAGCAACTTTACTGTTGCTGTTCTTCACTTGCCAAGTCATGTCTGACTCTGCAACCCCATGGACTGCAGCCTGCCAGGTTTCTCTGTCCCTTACCATCTCCTGGAGTTTGCCCAAGTTCAAGTCCATTGAATCAGTGATGCCATCCAACTATCTCATCCTCTGCCACCCTCTTCTCCTTCTGCCTTCAGTCCTTCCCAGCATCAGGGTCTTTTCCAATGAATCAGCTGTTTGCATCTGGTGGCCAAAATACTGGAACTTCAGCTTCAGCATCAGCCCTTTCAAAGAGTAAAGCATCTAACTTATTGCTATTACAGAGTAGTGGTCTATCTAGTGGGTGGTAACTAATCTTAGTAACAGAGGATAGCAGAGTCTTCTTGATTCAAATTTCTAAGAATGTCCAGGGATTAAAAATCCTCCTAAGATTAAAAAAAAAAAAAAAAGGTGTGCATTCTGTGTATTTTTATGCAGTCTTTAAAATATAATTCAGGTTGTATAGACATTATAGATTGACTTACTGGACTCTATTCCAACTCCTTTGTAGCATGCACTACAAGTTTACCTAATGCTGTGAAGCTAAAGTCTAAATTTCCCTGATTCCCTCACAGTTAGGATTCCAGGAGTAACCTGGCTTCTAAGAGCAAAGAATCTCACTCAGGACTTTGAAGGAAGAAGGAAGCATGGTGAGGCAGTGGCTCTCAGGCTCTTTTGACAAGCATGTGGTTGAGCGAATTATTTTGTTGTGTTTCTGTAGAAATAGTGAAAGTTTGATTTTGTGATTGGCAGTCTAACAGCTACCAAAGGTCTGCAGTGACAGCCTCAGAATTTCACTTGAGACAGTTTCACAAAGGGGTTGGGAGAAGGAAATGGCAACCCACTCCAGTGTTCTTGCCTGGAGAATCCCAAGGACAGAGAAGTCTGGTGGGCTGTCCTCTACGGGGTTGCACAGAGTCAGACACGACTGAATCGACTTAGCAGCAGCAGCAGCACAGAGGGTTTGGGCATTTCTCCTGGCTGCATTGCTTATGGCTGCATACCACCTAAGCTTAGCTATGTGAACTACCAGGAAATTCCATAAAATAACTATCCCTAACAAATCCTTCTCCGTCTAAAACCATGTGAAACCATGTGAAAACCATGACTAATACCTTAGCAGAGTATCTTTTGACAACAAGGTCATTAAAAAAAAATGTTTTCTCAGACATTCAACTTCTTATATTACTCTGAGCCCTCCACATCCACTGGGTACCTTCTTTCCATCATAGACTGGTTCAGGTTTGGTCTCAATCTATTTTGCCAATGGATTTTTCCCCTTCCTCTGCTTAAATATGGGAAACTTTAACTTGAAGATCCTTGCCTCTAAAACTGTACCTGCACTGGTTTTATGTGTGTGTCCTGAAGACAGGCACTTTGCCATTCTGCCATAGACATATTTAAATGTGATTTCTTTGTCCTGACCCGTCTCAATCATAATTAGCTAGAAGAGTCACTCAGAAATCTGAGAGAGTCGAGCCAAATAAAGAGATCAATAGGGAGGGAACTATCAGCAATTAGCCACTGCCTGGTGCATTTTTTATTCATCTTGAGATGTCTGCAGGATAGCAGGTCCCTGGCAAGAGAAAGACAAAAGAAGGAAGGGAGAGAAGAGACAGGCCTGTACTTTTTCTGAAATGACTCTGCTTTTGCATTCCATTTTAGAGCTTCAAGGCATTTAGCCTCCTCTAGGCCATGCACAGTTGGGATGTACAAAGCAATCTGCTATCATAGAGCAGCTCAGGGATTGTTATTATTGCTGTTTAGTCACCAAGTTGTGTCTAGCTCTTTGTGACCCCATGGACTGTAGCCCAGCAGGCTCCTCTGTCCATAGGATTTCCCAGGCAAGAATACTGGAGTCGGTTGCCATGCCCTCCTCTGGGGGATCTTCCCAATCCAGGGATCAAACCTGCAGACCCTCATCTCCTACATTGACAGGTGGATTCTTTACCACTGAGCCACCAGAATGCTAGGAGTTAGTGTGAGTCCTCCAAAATGCCAATTTAACTGAGACCTTCATGAGCTATGGTCCTCTAAGAATCATATTGGACATATCATTCAATGAGGCGCTTGTGCCCGGCACTAGGCTAGGTTCTACAAATACCCCAATCTTACTAAATCTTCAAATGGTCCACAAGGTCAGAATGATAACGTGTATTTCACAGATGAGGGAATTCAGCAGTTAAGTGACTACCCTAAGAGCACAGCCAAAAAGTTGTCTCAGTTTCAACCCAAGGTTTTCTGATTTCCGGAGTCCATGTTTTAGACCGCTGCAGCACCTCTCAGCCCTGTACGATTCACTGTCATTAGCACAATGAAATAAACTTTGTAGTGAGAAATACTAGAAAGTCCTTCCCTCTGAATCATAAAACCAGATTTGAAAACTTTTCTTTTACTGTAAAGGGCCAAATAGTAAATATTTCAGGCTTCGTGTATCACACAATCTCTGACACAACTACTCAACTCAGTCTTGTAGCACAAACACCCATAAACAACTGGCAAATGAGTGGGTGTGGTTGGATTTTTAATAAAACTTTATTTACAAAAAAAGCAATCGGAGGACTGGATTTTGCCCTTGAGTCATAGATTGCTGGCCTTTGCTTAAAAACCAAGTGAAGTCTTTCAGTGTTATGGGATCTGCTAAGTGGGATGAAGCAGGTGACTTGATACTTCTGAAGCCATATCTAAATCCTTGGACATCCTTAAAGATGCTTATCACGTCGTGGGTGAGTTGCAAGTGGTCAGAAGCCTTTTGGATGGTGCTGCACCTGAGTCAAGCAATATCACTTTTATCTTTGACCCTTACACTTATTTGATGACAAAGGATAGATTGAGACCAACGCCTTCAGGTTTTAGAGAGTTCACTTGTGTGCTTTGGGGAGCTTAGAGAGGAGCCTTTACGACAGAAATGAAAGGATAGAGTGTATTATATTCAAAGTCCAGTGACATTTAATTTTCTGACAGACCACATGTCCAGTCAGCCAACTTGTCTCTTCACTTTTCCTAACGTGAGGTAGAACAAACACGACCTTTCAGATCAGAGAGAGTGAGAAGAGAATGCCAATTCCAGCAGTTACTTTTTTTGGTGTGACCTTGGGCAAATCATTTTCTTCCTCTGAGCCTGAGAATAGACTTCTTTCCTTGGAAATGATGAAGCCAGTGGGTGCCTTGTAAAGTCAATGTGAAAATTTTAGTTGGTTGACGCATTGATGAACACTGCCATACTATTAAATTTGCACAGTGAACACGGGGCATTTTCCTATGCTGCGGAAAAGGAGGGACCACGTCTTTAGGAAAGGAGTCCACTGCTTCCTTTCTGTGTACCCCTGAGCTTCCCTTTGGGGCTGTAAGACCAGGAAGGAAACAGGCTGGTGACCAGTCTGATGACTGTGCTGGAGCATGGGTGGAGGAAGACAGTGCCTTTCAGACAAGAAAGATGACCTTCTACACATCACACTGAGGCTATGTCTCCAACAAGCAGTTGCAGAGTCATGTTCCCAATCCAGGTACTAGTTGTTGTTGCTCAGTTGCTCAGTTTTGTCAACTCTGCAACCCCATGGACTGAAGCACGCCAGGCTTCCCTGTCCTTCACTATCTACCGGAGCTTGCTCAGACTCATGTTCATTGAGTTAATGATGCCATCCAACCATCTCATCCTCTGTCGTCCCCTTCTCCTCCTGCCTTCAGTCTTCCGCAGCATGAGGGTCTTTTCCAATGACTCAGCTCTTCCCATCAGGTGGCCAAAATATTGGAGCTTCAGCTTCAGCATCAGTCCTTCCAATGAATATTTCCAGCAAATGTTTACAAAGCTTTTACTTCATAGATGAGCATCTCTGCTGCTGCTGCTGCTAAGTCACTTCAGTCATGTCCGACTCTGTGTGACCCCATAGATGGCAGCCCACCAGGCTGCCCTGTCCCTGGGATTCTCCAGGCAAGAACACTGGAGTGGGTTGCCATTTCCTTCTCCAGAGCATCTCTGAGTATGCCCAAAAAACCCCTCCAGTCCCTCTTCTAAAGCCTAGCAGACTTTATAAAAGATCGGCTGTCACATATCACAACAGGACTCCAGCGATCCTTCTTCTAAGCAACAATTTGTCCTCCTCCTCTGCACCTTATTTCTCCTTTTCACCACCCAGGGATCCAGGCCAGAGCAGGTAGTCAATGCGAATTGATGAGCTGGCAATTAAGCTGAGCCTTCCAACCGAGCTGCACTGCTAGAGCCGGACCCTGCAGCCATCAGCGCAATGGAGACTAAATTGCAAATTTTGATAGCCATCTTCTTCAGGTGCCGTTTAGCAGATGACTCTCAGCACCAGAACCCCAAACTGATAAATTGATTGCCCCTAGGTTGTGAAGTCTGCCATTTTTTCCCCTCCTGTGTCAGTTCTCTTGCTTTGAGGCAGGTGCTGGTCCACAGGTGGCGCTCTGATTAAGAACTTTCTGTGATGTGATGACAGCGCCATCCTGTTCCCTTTGGGACCTTCTCTCTACAGAACTAGCAAAACTACAAAATTACCCACTCAAACACCTACGTACAGCTCTGTGTTAAGAATTGAAAGACAAGTGCTCATCTTGCTCAGAAGGCAAGAAAAAATGATTCTGTTATATATAAACTCACCAGGTCTGTATCTAAGTGCTGTCCAATTAAAAAAAAAAAAAATCATTGAATCCAGGGTTGGGGGAAAGTGCACTGATGTGAAGGTAATCAACATGAGAACACCACTTGCTGTTTCTCCATTGAGGTAAAATCCATAAAACATTAAATTCTCCGTTTTAACCATTGTAAAGTATACAACACCAGAAACTAACACAACATTGTAGATCAACTATGCTTCAAAAATATTAAAACTACCATACCATTCAATGGCCGTTTAGGACATTCACAATGCTGTACAAGCATTCAGTTCAGTTCAGTTCAGTCGCTCAGTCATGTCCGACTCTCCACGACCCCATGAATCACAGCACGCCAGGCCTCCCTGTCCATCACCAACTCCCGGAGTTCACTCAAACTCATGTCCACAGAGTCGGTGATGCCATCCAGCCATCTCATTATCTGTCATCCCCTTCTCCTCCCACCCTCAACCTTTCCCAGCATCAGAGTCTTTTCCAGTGAGTCAACTCGTCGCATGAGGTGGCCAAAGTATTACCGTCATCTAATTCCAGAATATCACCCTAAAAATAAATTTCATACCCATCAAGCAGTCACTCCCTATTCCCTTTTTCCCCAGCAATCAACAATCTAATTTTTATCTCTATAGATCTGCCTATTCTGAGCATTTCCTGAAAATGGAATCATATGATATATGGTCTTTTGTGACTGACTGCTTTTCCTTGGCATAAATGTTTCTAAGATCTGCCCATGTTGTAACACGTATCAGTCCCTTATTCCTCTTCATGTGCGTGCATGCTCAGTCCCTCAGTCATGTCTGACTCTTTGAAACCCTATAGACTGTAGCCCACCAGGCTCCTCTGTCCAAGGGATTTCCCAGGCAAAAATACTGGAGTGGGTTGCCATTTCCTTCTCAAGGAGATCTTCCCAACCCAGTGATCGAATCCTTATTTCCTGCATTGTCAGGAGGATTCTTTACCACTGAGCTATCTGGTAAGACTATTTCTCTTTTTGACTGAATAATAACCCATTGTACGGATATACTATGTTTTTTCCATCATATGGATACACTGTGTGTTGATTTTCTGTTATTAGTTAATGGACAATTAGGATGATCTCACTGTTTTGCTACTGCAAATAGTATTGATATGAACATTCATGTGAATGTTTTTGTTTGGACACGTCTTTAATTCTTTAGGTATATGTCTGCTATAATTTCTATGCCATATGGTGATATTATGTTAACTGTTTGAAAAACCAGGAAACTTCCTTCTACATATATATATATATATATATATATATATATATATTAGAGATGAGTGTATAAATTAGAAAAAGAGAAGTAAATTCATGTCTTTTATCATTTTTAAAAAATTGGGTTGTGTGTCTTTTTGTTGCTGAGTTGTTACATATTCTGGTTACTAGACCATTATCAGATATATGATAGGAAAATATTTTCTCCCATTTCTTTCTTAATGGTATCTTTTAAAACACAAAATCTTTTAATTTTTGTGAATTCTAATTTATCTGGGTTTTTTTTCTCTTTTGTCACTTGGGCTTTTGGTGCCATGTTAAAGAAACTATTTTCAAACTAAGATTTTAAAGATTGACACCTATGTATTCTAAGATTTTTAGAATTTTAACTCCTACATTTAGATATAATGTTCATTTTGTATTAATTTTTGTATATGGTGTGAGGAGGGGTCCACACTTCATTCTTTTTCATGTGACTATAAACCTATATATAGATATACCCATATATAGGTATAGATACATATACATATACATGTCATATATAGAGAGATTTATCATAAGTATCATATATATAGATATATATCCATATATCTAACTGAATCACTTCATTGTACACCAGAAACTAACATGACATTGTAAATCAGCTATACTTCAATTTAAGAAAGAAAAAAGAAGCCGTTAGCATTTACTGTGGAGAAGGCAATGGCAAGCCACTCCAGTACTATTGCCTAGAAAATCCCATGGATGGAGGAGCCTGGTAGGCTGCAGTCCTTGGGGTCGCTAAGGGTCGGACACGACTGAGCGACTTCACTTTCACTTTTCACTTTCACACATTGGAGAAGGAAATGGCAACCCACTCCAGTGTTCTTGCCTGGAGAATCCCAGGGACGGGGGAGCCTGGTGGGCTTCCGTCTGTGGGGTCACACAGAGTCGGACACGACTGAAGTGACTCAGCAGCAGCAGCAGCAGCATTTACTGAGCACTAGCTGTGGGTGAGGTGTTTAACATGAATTACTTATTTTAACTTCTGAAATAACCTCATGAATTAAAAGCATCCCTAACTCACTGGAAAAGACTCTGATGCTGGGAAGGATTGGGGGCAGGAGGAGAAGGGGACAACAGAGAATGAGATGGCTGGATGGCATCACTGACTCGATGGACATGAGTTTGAGTGAACTCCGGGAGTTGGTGATGGACAGGGAGGCCTGGCGTGCTGTGATTCATGGGGTCACAGAGAGTCGGACACGACTGAGAGACTGAACTGAACTGAACCATCAAATGTGGAAAATTAGGAAGTTTACCCCAAATCATACAAATAATCAATAGAGAATTGAGATTCATACGCTGACCTACTCAGAAATGTGAGCTTCAGCCTCAGTAGTTCACTAACCAGATAACCCAGTCACAAGGCAGCTGATTGGAGGGGTTCATCCTTAGCAGACGTTCGTGTTGGGTTCACGTATTTTCCAGACTAGGGTGGTGATCTAAATCTAAGGGCTGGGTCTTTACATATTTCCAAATTTTCCTTATATTCCATGACTACCTCTCTTGATGATTACTGATGATCTGAAAATTCTGATGGAGACTTCATCAGAAGACAACTTCCAGAGATATTTCTTCCTCTTGTTACCTTGTAACATGGATTGTTTAATTATTTTGTATACAGATTTTGAATTTTACTTATTTTTTCACTATTTTTTAAGCATTTGGGACTTATTACAACTCTTTCATGAAATTGCTTCCTGTGGGTTACAGAAATCACAGTATGTTGTAGGAGCTGTGACCACATGGAATAGATATACGTTTCCTGAATACTCACTGAATTAAATTGGAAGCAGGTTGGATTTTTACAGCAGGAGAGACTTTTAGCTGTTTAAGATTAAGGGGAAGAAATCATGAAAGTGAATTGATAATTCCCTAGGTTCTGTCATCTATTTCTTGCTGCCCTCTCCCCATGGGCATTCCAATGAAAATCATTTATTAAAGCTATACAAAAAAAAAATAACAGAATTAAAAAAAAATGAGGCCAAGTAGTCATCTTTTATGACTTAATAGTCTAGAAAAAAGGCAAGTTTGCCCCAGGGCACTAGCTTGCAGACCCTTCACTTGTCCACCAAGTGCCGAGAAAAATTGAGAGAGCAGAGGCTGAAGAAATGTAGGGATTAACAAACATTTGCACAAAATACAACACTCTCTCAATCTCCCTCTCTGGGGGAGTGGCTCCTTTTCTACTCAGCTGGTGAAATTCATACACCATGTGATCTCCTTTCCTAGACTGACAGTGTTACCCAGATGCCTCAATGGGATAACATCTTTAGCATCTTTCTTCTGGAGAGACAGTGCCACTTGCCTCCCACTGAAGCTTCTTTGAGTCTTGTGATTAGAAAATAAGTCCCAAGTACAAAATGAAGGCTCTTTGCTTTCTTCAGAATGTTTTACATTCCCTAGGAATGCTTATTCTTAATAATAATGCATCAGTATGTACTGAAAATAATATCAACTTTAAGAAATCAGATACAAGATGAAGTGAAAATAGTGAAAATCAGGAATGGTACTGATTAAAACGTGAAGTCTCCTGGTGACTATTTTTATAACCAGAGACTATTTAAGTGATTGAAATCATTTAAGCAGAACTAAGAGCCATGGAGATAGATTTGAGAAGACTTTGCAGAGCTATCTCCAGGGAAGGATGAGTTCTCTGATGTGCCCTTTTATCAAACAGCATTTACTTGGTCAAGTGAATATCTCTATTATTTAAAAACCAAGAGGAGGGTGTCACTAAGTTTTATGAAAACTGCTAAACCTTGCATGTGTTTTAAAAGTATGCCCTTCAGTGAGTGATGCTGAGAGCTACTGAGATGGCACTGTGGAAATTTAGATGGTAGGGGCTAGATTAGTTTTGTATAGACCTGAGTATTTGGCCAGGGGGTCTGATTTAAAGGCTAATTGCTTGGACTCCACTAGCTTTCTGAGAGGATGGAGTCAGGTCCATTTGTATTCAGATGTCGGTCCCAAACAATGGGATCTTTTATATACCCTCATGACATATTTGAGTTAAATTCACCCATTCCAGTCCATTTTAGTTCACTGATTCCTAGAATGTCTATGTTCACTCTTGCCATCTCCTGTTTGACCACTTCCAATTTGCCTTGATTCATGGGCCTAACATTCCAGGTTCCTATGCAATATTGCTCTTTACAGCATCGGACCTTGCTTCTGTCACCAGTCACATCCACAACTGGGTATTGGTTTTGCTTTGGCTCCATCCCTTCATTCCTTCTAGAGTTATTTCTCCACTGATCTCCAGCAGCATACTGGGCACCTACTGACCTGGGGAATTCCTCATTCAGTATCCGTCTAGTCAAGGCTATGGTTTTTCCCGTGGTCATGTATGGATGTGAGAGTTGGACTGTGAAGAAAGCTGATCACCGAAGAATTGATGCTTTTGAACTCTGGTGCTGGAGAAGACTCTTGAGAGACCCTTGGACTGCAAGGAGATCCAACCAGTCCATTCTAAAGGAGATCAATCCTGGGTGTTCATTGGAAGGACTGATGCTAAAGCTGAAACTCCAATACTTTGGCCACCTCATGCAACGAGTTGACTCACTGGAAAAAAGTCCGATGCTGGGAGGGATTGGGGGTGGGAGGAGACGGGGATGACAGAGAATGAGATGTCTGGATGGCATCACCGACTCGATGGACATGAGTCTGAGTGAACTCCAGGAGTTGCTGATGGACAGGGAGGCCTGGCATGCTGTGATTCATGGGGTCACAAAGAGTCGGACATGACTGACTGAACTGAACTGAACATGACATATTTGGCTACAAAACTTTCAGCAAGCCAGTAGCAATGAGCAAGTTCAAAGTAGAAGCTTTGGTGATGGGGATTTGACTGAAACTTGCCTTAGATGACCCCAACTTAACCCTTTCACTTCTAGTTAAAAATCACAATCTGGGACATCCTTGGTGGTACAGTGGGTAAAAATCCACCTGCCAATGCAGGGGACACAGATTCCATCCCTGACCCGGGAAGATTCCACAGGCTGTGGAGCAACTAAGCCCATGCACCACAACTACTGAACCAGCATGCTGCAAATACTGAAGTGCATGTGCCCAGAGCCTGTGTTCCACAACAAGAGAAGCCATGGCAATGATAAGCCTATGCCATGCAAAGAAGAGTAGCCCCCACTTGCCCCAACTAGAGAAAGCCAGCACAAGGCGACAAAAAGAGTGCAACCAAAAATAAACTTAATGAATTAATTAAAAATGCTCTTAAAAAACATCACAGTCAGAGTTCTATTATATTCACAACTCTGGGAAAAAAATATCCCTTTACGGGATCATCTCCTGGTTTTTGCCTAAAGATGGAGCCTATAGTAGTTCTAGGATGCTAGGTTAGGAGACACAGGTGTGTCAGCAATTGGGCTGATCCTGGATCTAGGAAGAGCCGCATGCAGCAGCCCACTGGACCTTGTGCCTGACTCTCTGATTGCACAGGTTAATGGATTTAGATGCTGAAACTCGGACTTGCACAGCATATTAACTCTCCTAATCCCTATTCAATTTATGTCACATGGCCAGAATGTCCTTTAGCTTATTCTCCATCCTTCCAGACTTTGCCTTATGTGACCTCTTCTGCAAAATTTGACATCAACCCCAAAATCCCCTGCCTGTCAGCAGATTCCACTACTCCTTTTTCTGTGATTTCTGTTTATTTGAGAACCCCAAGCTCATTCTTGCCTTGCAGACTTGCCCTTTTTCTATTCTTGCTCCTCCCATATTTCATATGTCTAACTCTTGCTCATCTCACTATGATCTAAAGAATGCATCCATGAAATAAAAAGACTCTCGCACCTTGGAAGGAAAGCTATGACAAATCTAGACAGCATATTAAAAAGCAAAGACATCACTTTGCTGACAAAGGTCTGTATAGTCAAGGCTATGGTTTTTCTACTAGTCATGTATGAATGTGAGAGTTGGATCATAAAGAAGACTGAGTGCAAAAGAATTGATGCTTTCAAACTGTGGTTCTGGAGAAGACTCTTGAGAGTCCCTTGGACTGCAAGGAAATCAAACCAGTCAATCCTAAAGGAAATCAATCCTGAATAATATTCATTGGAAGGACTGAGGCTGAAACTGAAGCTCCAACACTTTGGCCACCTAATGCAAAGAGCCAACTTATTGGGAAATACTCTGATGCTGGGAAAGACTGGAGGCAAAAAGAGAATAGGGTAGCAGAGGATGGGATGGTTGGATGATATCCCCAACTCAATGGACATGAATTTGAGCAAATTCCAGGAGACAGTGATGGACAGGCAAGCCTGGTGTGCTGCAGTCCATGGGGTCACAAAGAATTGGACACAACTTAGAGACTAAACGACAACAAAGCTCCTGATTATCACATACCTCTCAACTCAAATGCTTGCTCCTCAGAACGGCCTTCTCTGGCCAGACCAGATACAGTAGAACTATGCTTCAAAACTTTTCATCATGTTATCAACTTTGTCTGGCATGATATGTATCATTGCCTAAATTTCTTGCTTATGAACTTATTTAATGATGACTTATCTTTGGGGTTGATTTGTTCATTTATATGTGGATTGCTAATTGATCATCTCACACCTTTAACAAATATGTGTTTTATGAGTTCTTGCCTCCCTGGTTTCACAGCTGCATCCCTAGTCCCCAGAGTAAATGCTCCATAAATATTCCACCAACGAGTGAAGACATCATTGGCTCATGTCCTGAGCTCTGTGAGGCTCTTGTCACACTGTTATTTAAAGGCTTCCTTAGAGGTGGTCTCTCTGACAACATGGAGTGCTCCTGAAGAGCAAGTTCTCAATCTTCTTCACACATTGTATTAATGCAAATGATGATGGTATGCAGTGTAGAACATGTTATGAGTTCATTAAGTGTTTGTTGGATAAGGAACAACTGAGAGAGTCGCCTGGAAACATATTCATTACCATATGTAAAATAGATAGGCAGTAGGAATTTGCTGTATGATGCAGGGAGCTCAAATTAGGTGCTCTGTGACAACCTACAGGGGTGGGAAGGGATGGGAGGTGGGAGGGAGGTGCAAGAGGAAGGGGCCATATGTATACATATGGCTAATTCATGTTAATGTGGGCAGAAACCAACACAATATTGTAAAGCAATTATCTTCAAATTAAAAATAAATTAACTTTTTAAAACTCCCACAAAATATAACGACAGAGTTATTTATTCTTCCTTCAATTCATACTTGGTTCTCTGATGATAAAGCTACTTGAGACCACAGAAAGAGAAAAAAAAAAAAAATCCAGGTTCTCTCAAAATCTCAGTCTCATGTGAGGGTCAGGTAGAGCCATTGGCTCAGACTCCATAACTTCTGCACCCTGAGCCCTTCCTCCTGGCTTCAATAACTTATTCCAACAATGACTACTTTCCAAAGATGTGATGTATGCTCCCCTTTCCCTCTACTTGACCTTTTACTTTCAAAAAGGTAACCCCACTCAAAATATATCCCACAATTCAGGGGGATTTTCAATGCAGTTATATATCAATAAATTAGTGTCCAAATTATGTAAACACTCCTTGAAAGCAACATTTAAAAAAAGAAACTAAGTATAAAATACGGACAGGAAGTTCTTGGATGAGAAAACCTGAGTGGTCCAATCTCAATAGAAATTAAGAAAATGCAAACTAAAACCATCATAAGATAACATCAATCAAATATTAAATGGGCAGAAATGAAAAAGACAGGCAATATCAAGTATCAACCAAGAGGAGGCACAATGGGAACTCTCATACTACTGTTGGGTGTGAAAATGGGTGTAACCAGAAAGTCATCATAATCACTATGACCCTTAAAATCTGCAGACTTCTCTACGTGTCTTAGAGCTTTCATGTGTGCTTTTGTTTTTGAAAAGAACAGCATTATAGGTAATATTTATCGAGCACTTGAATACTGCTTTTTTCATGTATGCATTGATTCATTTAACCAATATTTTGTAATGAATTAATGCATACATAAAAAGCAGTATCTTGTAATAACTATAAGTGGAAAGTAACATTTTAAAAGTATATATATGTGTGTGTGTGTGTGTGTGTATCCAGGTGGCCTGAGTGGTAAATAACCTTCCCACCAACGCATGTGGATATAAGAGACTCAGGTTCAATCCCTGGGTTGGGAAGATCCCCCGGAGGAGGGCATGACAACCCACTCCAGTATTTTTGCCTGGAGAACGCCATGGACAGAGGAGCCTGGCAGGCTGCAGTCCATAGGGTTGCACAGAGTTGGACACAACAGAAATGACTTAGCATGCATGCACATACATATATATTTTTTTATTAAAAAAGAAACTTATTGGCATTATAAGCAAAACAAGACATAATAGTGCCATGGCTCTGTTCATACCCAACCTGAGTTCCAGTATCAACTCTCCTAGCTATTATTCCTTAATATTTGAATTTTCAAAGGCTACCCAACCTCTCTATGCATCTCCTTTCTACTCTGTAAAGTGAAGGTAATGGTAATATCCATCTAACTCACAGGTTTACTGTAAGTTTAAGTGAATGAATGTCCTAGAGCTTTTGAATCAGTAAGATTCCTAGGGGATTCTGCTGGGCAGCCTGCCAAACACTGACCTGGATGATACTTCTTCCTAATCCATTCCATCTGTCACCCAGCTGCCCAATTCCCTTGCTAAGAGTAGCCTGTGGGTGTTTCTCTGCCGCCAGGCCCTGGCTGTCCTTCTCCTCTGTGGGCCTCAGGAGGGCTGCTAGTGCCCCTTATTCATCTACTCCTTTCCTAAGCATAAGGTGAAAAAACCTTATTCTTCCACCCAGAATAACACCAATTCCTCTCTACTGTGGGACTTTGCCTGAGAACCACACCAAATCTCTTAATGTAAGACAATGACATATCACTATTACTTGTGAGACTGTGAGTTAAAAAGGTACTTGGGAAACTAAGAAAAATTCATATGTATTAGATGACATTGACTAATAGATTGAGTATGTATTAGTCAATGGAAACATCCTAGGTTAAACCTCTTCTTTTTTTTTTTTTTTTAATAAGTGTTTTGTAGTGAGTCTCTCTTTTATTTTTATTTATTTACTTGTGATTCACCCACGGGGCATGTGGGATATTAGTTCCATGACTAGGAATCAAACTCACTTCCCATGCAGTGGAAGGGTAGAGTCATAACCACTGGACCACCAGGGAAGTCCCTTTAGGCTACTTCTTTTTTCTTTTTATTTATTTAATTGGAGGCTAATCCTAAACAAAAACCTCTAAGGGTAGAACCTGGGCTTCTGCATTTGCAACAAACTTCCCAGGGATTTTTATTCACAGTAAGATTTGGAAACCACTGGGGCAGTGAATATACTCTGGCAGGCTGAAATAAATGTTAGCTATTATTTCTGGAATTTGCATAACCACATCTCCTATTTGCAGTCAACCCGTTCACAAAGCGAATTAACTTTCTGGCTATATTTTTTCCTGAATTCCATCAGTGGGTTGCTTCTGTGGGAAATAGTACTCTCTCTGTTCCACCATTATTAATATCATTATTAATATTTAACATGGCATGTAGGAGCTTATAATGTGCCTTCTCCATCCCAAACATTTTATATAAGTTATCTCACTAAAAATTAACAACATCGCTTTATGGAAAGTAGTCGTGTTAGTCACAAGTTACAGATGGAGAATCGAGGTTAAGAGGTAGGTAAAGGCTCACAGCAAGTAAACGCTGAGTTAGAGGTTTAAACACATGCCACTCAACTGAAAAATCTATATTCTCATCTCTAGCCCAACACTGTCCTTGCCCCAAACCACAAGTCTAATTTTCTTAGTGAATGTGTCAGAACCCCATAGAATCTCACAGTGGCTCTTCTCATATAATTTTTTCAGCCTTAAGAAACAGCCTTAATGAGGTATAACGAACAAATAAAAATTGTATATATTGAAGGTATATAAAGTGATTTTTTTCAGTTTTTTAAAAATGTATTTTTAATTGAAGGACAGTTAGGACATTTGAGATGGACATTTACACACTGCTATATTTAACATGTGTAACCAACAAGGAGCTACTATAAAGCACATGGAACTCTGCTCAATGTTATGTGGCAGCCTGGATGAGAGGAGAGTTAGGGGCAGAATGGATATTGTATACACAAGACTGAGTCTCTTTGCTATCCACCTGAAACTATCACAACATTGTTAATCGGCTATAAGCCAAAATAAAATAAAATGTTCAAAAACATAAATAAATATTGTTTTTCAAAAACTTAAAAGCCCCAGAGATGCTAAGGAAGCTGTTGGCAGGGAGTCTTGAACCTTGGAGAAAGGACTAGGCTTCCATGGATGAAGACTCCATTACTCACAGGAATGACACACTCTGTTCACACATGCTGCAAAGGAAAGAGAGACTATTCTAACTCCAAAAGGGAAAGAGAAGGCAAAAATAAATAGAGACCCTTTGTTTCAAATAATGGAATTTATGTCCAGAGAACTCCAGACGTTAGAAAATCCCATGGAGCTGACTGACATGAACATAAAGCAGGTTCACACCTTTGAAGATGATGAGAAAGAAAACAGAGGACCAGAACTTTGTCGACAGACTCATGGTATGAGAGTGTGCATCCAGCCAAACGGATTAAGAAGGGAAGGGAGCAATGAGGACATGGTTGTGGGGGAGTGCTACAGCAAATAAAATAATTTCATTCAGTGGAAGAACTTCCTTAAAACAACTGGAAAGCATAAGCGATTTGGAAGGAATGAAGCAATTTCATGGAGGTACATTCCCCCGAGATTCAGCTGTTTTTCTCAGCCTTTTAACTAATTATGCATGCCATTGGAGAGACAAAGCATCACTTACATGAAACAAACAAGCAAAAAATGGCCAAAGAGTTGGTTACTGCAAGTTGAAACCGATTTCATTTCAATGAAAAGCAGACATGGAAAGCAGTTAGCTTTGGGGCTTTTTGTAAATTTAGCCAAGACATCACCACTGTCTTTAATTCTTAAAACGTTTTACGGCTGATCTTCATGAGAATGAAATGCCTGGCTTACTGCTGTGAGACAGAGTTTCAGGAGATTTCAACACGTACAGAAACACATTCTAGGAATCCAGGTTGGCTCTTCTTCCTTCTCCACTGACCACTATTGATCAATCTTGAATTCCCTGACACTCAGACTATAAGGTCAACTTGAAGAAGAGATTCATGTATGTGTTGATGTATGATATAAGATTAGCTTCACTCACAAATAAATCACTTTCTAATCACCAGTCTCATCCCATCCTTCAAAAACCCACACCAAAGTAGGAATGATTCTTTCTGGATCTTGCTTCTAACTCCACAAACAAGATCAGTATGGACTGGGCAGTGTTTCTTTTTTTTTTTTTTTTAACTTTTTATTTTATTTTGGAGTAAGCTGATTAACAGTAATGGGATAGTTTCAGGAGGAGAGCAAAGGGATTCAGCCATACACATAAATGTATCCATTTCCCCCCAAACTCCCCTCCCATCCAGGCTGCCGCATAACATTGAACAGAGTTCCCTGTGCTACACAGCAGGTCCTTGCTGGCTATCCATTTTCAGTATAGCAGTGTGTACACATCCTTCTTAAATTATTTAACTGTCCTTTCCCCAATCCTTCCCCGCCTTGGGTCTCTAAGATTGTGAGTCTGTTTCTGTTTTGTAAATGAATTTATTTTTAGATTCTGCATATAAAGAATGTTATTAGATATTTCTCCTTCTCTTCTGGACTTATACTTCACTGATTATGACACGTCTAGGTGATGCTAAAGCTGAAACTGCAATACTTTGGCCACCTCATGCAACGAGTTGACTCACTAGAAAAGACTCTGATGCTGGGAAAGGTTGGGGGCGGGAGGAGAAGGGGACGACCGAGAATTAGATGGCTGGATGGCATCACCGACTCTGTGGACATAAGTTTGAGTGAACTCCTGGAGTTGGTGATGGACAGGGAGGCCTGGCGTGCTATGATTCATGGGGTCGCAGAGAGTCGGACACAACTGAGCGACTGAACTGAACTGAACTGAACTGAGGTCCATCCATGTTGCTGCAAATGGCATTACTTTGTTCCCTTTAATGGCTGAATAATATTCCCATGTATATATGTATTTCAAACATTTTTTAAGAGAAAGTAATAAAATCCTACTGCCTCTCCTATAAAGGTTAACCTGAATTGTTCTGTCTGCCTTTACAGGAAAAAGATAAATATTTTGGAGTGAGAGATCATATCTACCCATTAGCACTGGGTCTAATACGAGTCAGATGTTACATCCAAAAGATACATAACTGCTACTGTCAGATAATCCACAAGTTATATAAAAAAATGATAATGATTTTGAAATGAGTCAAGGCCCTTTCATAGATGTCAGTCAGTTCATCTGAGTCCTGTCCAGCTCTTTGTGACCCCATGGACTGCAGCACGCCAGGCTTCCCTGTCCATCACCAACTCCTCGTGCCTACTCAAACTCATGTCCATTGAGTCGGTGATGCCATCTTACCATCTCATCCTCTGTCGTCCCCTTCACCTCCTGCCCTCAAACTTTCCCAGCATCAGGGTCTTTTCAAATGAGTCAGCTCTTCACATCAGGTGGTCAAAGTATTGAAGCTTCAGCTTCAGCATCAGTCCTTCCAATGAATTTTCAGGACTAATTTCCTTTAGGATGGACTGGTTGGATCTCCGTGCAGTCCAAGGGACTCTCAAGAGTCTTCTCCAACACTACAGTTCAAAAGCATTAATCCTTCAGCGCTCAGCTATCTTTATAGTCCAACTCTCACATCCATACATGACTACTGGAAAAACCATAGCTTTGACTAGATTGACCTTTGTTGGCAAAGTAATGTCTTTGCTTTTAAATGTGCTGTCTAGGTTGGTCATAACTTTTCTTCCAAGAAAACAAGCATCTTTTAATTTCATGGCTGCAGTCACCATCTGCAGTAATTTTGGAGCCCAAGAAAATAAAGTCTGTCACTGTTTCCATTGTTTCCCATCTATTTGCCATGAAATGATGGGACCAGATTTCATGAACTTAGTATTCTGAATGTTGAGTTTTAAGCCTACTTTTTCATTCTCCTCTTTCACTTTCATCAAGAGGCTCTTTAGTTCCTCACTTTCTGCCATAAGGGTGGTGTCATCTGCATATCTGAGGTTATTGATATTTCTCCCAGCAATCTTGATTCCAGCATTTCACATGATGTACTCTGAATATAAGTTAAATAATCAAGGTGATAATATACAGCCTTAAGGTACTCCTTTCCTGATTTGGAACCAGTCTGTTCTTCCATGTCCAGTTCTAACTGTTGCTTCTTGACCTGCATACAGATTTCTCAGAAAGCAGGTAAGGTAGTCTGGTATTCCCACCTCTTGAAGAATTTTCCACAGTTTGTCAAAGGCTTTGGCATAGTCAATAAAGCAAAAGTAGATGTTTTACTGGAACTCTCTTACTTTTTTGATGATCCAACAGATGTTGGCAATTTGATCTCTGGTTTCTCCGTCTTTTCTAAATCCAGCTTGAACATCTGGAAGTTCATGGTTCACACACTGTTGAAGCCTGACCTGGAGAACTTTGGGCATTACTTCACTAGTGTGTGAGATGAGTGCAATTGTGTGGTAGTTTGAGCATTCTTTGGCATTGCTTTCTTTGGGATTGGAATAAAAACTGACCTTGTTCAGTCCTGTGGCCGCTGCTGAGTTTTCCAAATTTGCTGGCATATTGAGTGCATTACTTTCACAGAATCATCTTTTAGGGTTTGAAATAGCTCAACTGGAATTTCGTCACCTCCACTAGCTTTGTTTGTAGTGATGCTTCCTAAGGCCCACTTGACTTCACATTCCAGGATGTCTGGCTCTAGGTGACTGATCACACCATCATGATTATCTGGGTCATGAAGATCTTTTTTGTATATATGTAGTCCCAGATTATGTCAGGACTGGTATTTGAATGAATGAGGTTGTGAGATGGTGACTTCAGAGTCAGAATTTTTGCATATTATGAAGGTCCATAACTTGGTCTCAGAGCCTGAAGACCTATGAGGTGTGATGGAGACAGATCCTGAAGAGCCAGGAGAAACTCTTTAGTGGAAATGAAAAAGCACAATTCTGTTAATTAATGCAAAGTGAAAGTGAAAGTCGCTCAGTCGTGAATGACTCTTTGAGACCCCATGGACTATGAAGTCCATGGAATTCTCCAGGCCAGAATATTGGAGCGAGTAGCCTTTCCCTTTTCTAGGGGATCTTCCCGACCCAGGAATCCAAAAGGGTTCTTCTGCATTGCAGGCTAACTCTTTACTAACTGAGCTATCAGGGAAGACCAAATTAATGCAAGCACCCCAATTAAAAATTTTTTTTTGTTCTTTTAGGGCAGAAACTCTTTGTGTTTGCTCCTCCAACAGATGATCAGAGTGTCACCATATCTAGGTTTAACAAGTCACATGAGGCTGGATGCATAAAGTGTGTGTCATCTTCTCATCTCAGAAGTCTTAAGAATCCTGCCAAGACTTCTACTGCCTTTGGAAGCCTATCTGTGTAGAAACATCCTTGGTACTTTTAGTGACTTGATTTTGTTCTTACAATAAAATAACTCAGACATCAAAGTCTGTTAGTTATCATAGGTTTAATGTCCAGTCCTGGAAAGATATATAAAGATTGATAAAAAAAGATATATAAAAGGAGAAAGAATGAGGGAAGATGATGATTTTTGTGTTTTGATAATATTGCTAAGAGTCAGAGGAATACTCATAATGATAATTACCATTTTTGAGCATATAACATAGGCCATGCACTCTGAATACATTGCCTCATTATTGCTACTAAATTCTCATATCAACTCCCACAAAGGAGGTATTATATTGAAATATTAAGGGAAACCAATAAAAGAATAAAAGTATAATGTGCATCTTCCAGAACAGTAAAGAGGAAGCTGGGAATAAATAAAATTGATCATTCCTATGGAAGACAGAAAATATAGAGGTAAAAGTAAAGACAAACATGGTACGTAGAAAATTCAAAATATATACGAGGAAATAAATTAATACATATCATTAATTTATCATTAGTTTAAGTGAACTGAACTTGTCAGTAAGTACAGAAATAGTCAGCTTGGAGAAAATCAGCTTTATGCTATTTAAAACAGATATGAAACATAATTCAGCATTAACAAACAAGTATATTTTAAAATATACTATTTATTGTAAAATGTATAATACTTAAGAAAAATTAAATTAATGAAAATTATATAAGACTTCTAAAACAAGCCATTTAGAAAAAGTATTTAGAGTAGCTTAAAAAGAATCAATTAATTGGAAAGACAGTCCAGACAATGGAAAATTTCATGTTGTTATGTTGCAAACATACTCTCTGTGGAAGTTTGTAAGCTGATTCTAAAACTTTATATTAAAACATAAATGTCTAAGAACAGGCAAGATAATCTTGAAGAAGAAAAACAAAACTGAAGAACATACTTAAAAGAAAGCAAGATCTATCATAAAGCTATAATAACTAAGAGAGTGTCATTTTGGTCTAATGATAGACAAGCAGATCCGCAAAACACGCTATAGTCTGGAAACAGCTTATAGTCACCTGACTGTGACAAAGGTGACTACAGTGTAGCAAGGACAAAAATGGTCTTTTCAACAAATGTACTGTGTCAACTGGATAGCGACATCATGACAAGTAACTGTACCTTGATCACTATACCATGCCATCTACAAAAATTAACTAAATGTGGAACTTAGACCTATACATGCAAGTTAATAGAATGAAACTTTAAGAAGAACACAGAAAAGAATGTTTTATGACCTGGAGGAAGGCAAAGTTTTCTTGAACAGGACACAAACAAGAATATCTATAAAGGGAAAACTAAGCCATATTGTACTAGATTGAGAATACCTATTGTCCAAAAATACCCTGGTAAAGAAGTAAAAAGTATGTTGTGTGTTTGGGTCCAAATTAATCAGAAAAAAACATAACCAACTCAACAGGACAATGAGCAAAAATTGGAACAGCTTCCTCACAAATGAACATACTCAAATGGTTCATAAAATACAAAAATTAAAGGCTCCATTTCATTAGTCATCTGAAAAAAAGTAAATTAAATCACAAGTAGACATCACTACTCTCCCTTAGAAGGAATTGATGATAAGGAAAGGCAGTTCCCATAAGCGGCGACATGGAGCTTCACAACTCTTCATAAATGTTGAAAGAAGTCTGTCAGGACTTACTACAAGCTGAATATATGTGTACACATGACTCAAAAGGGAAACATCCTTGCAGCTTATTTAGTTTATATATTTTATATAGTAGTTTATATTATAATCTGGGTGATACAGGATACAAGAAGAGAAAATAGTCCAAGGGTTATAGAACAAAGAAACAAACCTTTGCGTATATGAGAGCTTGGCACATGACAGAGATGACATTACAAAGATTTTGATGATGGTACTGAGACTGTTAATTGGCTGCCTATATAGGAAAAGACAAATTAGAACTCTCTCTGTATGTATGACTAAAGTTCAGGTGGGACAAAAGATATGTGAGAAGCAATCCTATAAAACTTTCAGAAGAAAATTTGGAAAAAAAAAATCTTCATCATGAGGTTAGGCAACAAATCCTAAGCAGTACAAAATACACATCAATCCTAAAGGGAAAAAATCATGTAATTATTTCTAAATGTATTAAATAAAACACAAAAATGAAAAGTACAAAGAAATTTCCATAAAAGAAATTTGAAAAGCAGAAAAATGAAAAGACAAAGTCACAGACTGGTTGAAAACAATTTTAATCCCTGGACCAAACAAAGGACCAAGTATTCGGGACACAGAATAAATTTCTCCAAATCAATAACAAAAAGAATCTAACAGAAGGAGAAACAACAAATGGAAAAATTGACAAAGTATATTAATAGGTTATTCATAGTAGAAGAAATTTAAGTGGCTAATAAATTGTGAAAGAAAAAGTTCAACCTCACTAATAATTAGGAAAATGGATATTAAAACAATAGTGAGATATCCTTTCACATCCAGATTGTCCAAAAGCAACTACATGGATCACCAAGTATTGATGAGGATGTGGACCAACAATTCTGATTCACAATCGCTAACACAGAGAAACTTTCATGCAAGTGAAAGAACAAAGAGAAAGTTCCTGTGTCCCAGTAAAAGAAATAGAGTTATAAATTTTGAGTATCAATGCAAGGGGATATATATTATCCCAACACGGGAATCTAACCTGGATCTCCCAAATTGCAGGTGGATTTTTTACCGACTGGGACACAGGGTAGTCCATACTGTCCTGAGAATAAATGAATGAGATCCACTTTTATCACAGACAAATCTCAAGAGTAAGTATTCTGATTGAAGAAGATAAGAGAAAGAATGATCAAATACGACACAACCTGTGCAAGATTTAAAAATATACCATGTGTCATTTGTGGATACATACATGTTAAATAAATGTAGAAATATGCAGAATGACCTTCACCAACTTGCAGTGACGGTTTCCTCTGAGATGTTCAGGATATTGAAGAGAGAGCAATCATGATTTAATTACAGCTTATCTGCCGATGCTTGTGCTTCTTCCAGCCCAGCGTTCCTCATGATGTACTCTGCATAGAAGTTAAATAAGCAGGGTGACAATATACAACCTTGACGTACTCCTTTTCCTACTTGGAATGAGTCTGTTGTTCCAAGTCCAGTTCTAACTGTTGCTTCCTGACCTGCATACAGGTTTCTCAAGAGGCAGGTCAGGTGGTCTGGTATTCCCATCTCTTTCACAATTTTCCACAGTTTATTGTGATCCACACTGTCAAAGGCTTTGGCATAGTCAATGAAGCAGAAATAAATGTTTTTCTGGAACTCTCTTGCTTTCTCCATGATCCAGGGGATGTTGGCAACTTGATCTCTGGTGCCTCTGCCTTTTCTAAAACCTGCTTGAACATCTGGAAGTTCACGTTTCACATATTGCTGAAGCCTGGCTTGGAGAATTTTGAGCATGACTTTACTAGCGTGTGATGTGAGTGCAATTGTGCAGTAGTTTGGGCTGGAAGAAGCACAAGCGGGAATCAAGATTGCCGGGAGAAATATCAATAACCTCAGCTATGCAGATGACACCACCTTTATGGCAGAAAGTGAAGAGGAACTCAAAAGCCTCTTGATGAAAGTGAAAGATGAGAGTGAAAATGTTGGCTTGAAGCTCAACATTCAGAAAACAAAGATCATGGCATCTGGTCCCATCGCTTCATGGGAAATAGATGCGGAAACAGTGGAAACAGTGTCAGACTTTAATTTTTTGGGCTCCAAAATCACTGCGGATGCTGATTGCAGCCATGAAATTAAAAGACGCTTACTCCTTAGAAGGAAAGTTATGACCAACCTAGATAGTATATTAAAAAGCAGAGACATTACTTTGCCAACAAAGGTCTGTCTAGTCAAGGCTATGGTTTTTCCCGTGATCATGTATGGATGTGAGAGTTGCACTGTGAAGAAAGCTGATCGCCGAAGAATTGATGCTTTTGAACTGTGGTGCTGGAGAAGACTCTTGAGAGTCCCTTGGACTGCATGGAGATCCAATCAGTCCATTCTAAAGGAGATCAATCCTGGGTGTTCACTGGAAGGACTGATGCTAAAGCTGAAACTGCAATACTTTGGCCACCTCATGCGACGAGTTGACTCACTGGAAAAGAGTCTGATGCTGGGAAGGATTGGGGGTGGGAGGAGAAGCGGACGACAGAGAATGAGATGGCTGAATGGCATCACCGACTGGAAGGACATGAGTTTGAGTGAACTCCGGGCATTCATGATTGACAGGGAGGCCTGGCATGCTTTGATTCATGGGGTCGCAAAGATTCGGCCACGACTGAGCAACTGAACTGAACTGAAATATCTGCCCAAGAAATCTACCTAAAGCAAATCTGATACAAAGTTAACTTTCTAAAATGTTAGTGCTAGCTACATAGGTGTCTGTTACATTCTTTTCTGTATATTTTTATGTTTTTGAAATATTCATAATTAAATATTTAATTTAAAATATAGCTCTATCTTGGGGGAAAAACATCTCCTGCCATGAGTTAAAAATAAAAGTAAAACCTGCCACTGCAAGAGCCCTGGCCCATGAAGGAACCTAAGTATGAAAGTTTAAATAGATTTTTGCATCTCATCCTGTACTAATCCCTTTTCATATTAGCTGCCCAGAAATTGACTATGCCAAGTGATCTGTCTTCTGCTGTGAGTATGAAATATTGACAGCTTTCTCCGAACTGATTTGCAAAATTTGAATAGGTTCCTTTTTCTCCATAGAACAGGCTGGTCTCTGTTGTGTCATTCCATCAAGGGATGTTTATGGCCACAAGGAGATCCGTTACACAGCATCTTATAGCTTCTATCTCTACATAATCTCTGGAATCCATTCATCCCTCCTAACTCCACTCTCTGCCTTGGGGTAAGCCATCACTGTCTAATGGCTGGTTTACTACCATGGGACCCTTAAGATGCCTCTCTACCTTCATCTTCCATCTCTTCATATCTCAATTTTATCCCATCAACACTAAATCATTGGTGTAACATCTGTCTTATTTATAAGCTTTGGGTTTCCCAGGTGGTCCTAGTGGTAAAGAACTCACCTGCCAATGCAGGAGACATAAGAGATGCGGGTTCAATTCCTGGGTCAGGAAGATACCCTGCAGGAGGGCATGGCAACCCACTCCAATATTCTTGCCTGGAGAATTGCATGGACAGAGGAGCTACGTGGGCTACAGTCCATAGGGTCGCAAAGAGTCAGACAGGACTAAAGCAACTTAACACACACACACACACACACACACGTTTATAAACTTCACAAGGGCAAGGACCATGCCTGCTGTGTACACCACTGTAGTCCCAGAGCTTAGCACAACACCTGGTATAAACTGAGGCTTTATATGTTTTTTAATATGAGTGAATTAGTGACTAGTGAATATTTTCCAGAGTACCAGAGTACACACATGGAAAGCATCTGCTTTCCAGTTAAAACCGTTCTAAGGACCCAGAGATTATCATGCTAAGTGAAGTAAGCCAGGTAAAGACAAAAATCATATGATATTGCTTGTATGTGGAATCAGAAAAAAAAAAAAGAAACAGATTTTAAAAAAAAGAACTCATTTGCAAAACAGAAATAGACCCACAGACAAGCTGTGGTTACCGAAGTGGAAAGTGTGTGCATGCTTAGTTGCTCAGTTATGTCTGTGGAGTGTAGTAGCGGATGATAAATTAGCAGTTTAGAATGAACATACCCATAACACGCTGTATATAAAACAGATAAACAACAGGGACCTACTGTATAGCACAGGGAACTGTACTAAATATTTTATAATAGCCTATAAGGGAAAAGAATCTGAAATATATAGATAGATAGATGGATTAATGTGCTGTACACCTGAAACCAGCGTGACATTGTAAATCAACTATACTTCAATGAAATAATTAAAAGAAAAAAAAATCTGTTGTGTGGCGATGCAAAGGGTAACATTGTATCTCCTCAGATCGGCATTTGAGACCCTACATGATCTAACCCCAGTTTACCTCTCCATCTCAATTATTGCACAGTTAAGTCCCCTAGATATGAGTTCCCACATGAGAACACATCCATAAGTCAAATTTGTTTGTAAGTCCAACAAATTTAACCTAGGTGCCCAACTAACAGAATCAGCCATATAGTACTGCACTCATTATAATAATTAATGCATTATAAGCTTATAATAGGCTTCCCTGGTAGCTCAGACGGTAAAGAATCTGACTGCAATGCAGGAAACCCAGGTTTGATCCCTGGGTCCAGAAGATCCCCTGGAGAATACAATGACAACCCACTCCAGTATTCTTGCTTGGGAAATCCCATGGACACGAGGAGCCTGGTGGGCTGCAGTCCATGGGTCACAAAGAATCAGATGTAACTGAGCAACTGGGGTTGCAAAGAGTCGGACACGACTGAGCGACTGAACTGAACTGAACACAAACTTATAATAGGTTTATAATACATTTTACACAAATAATGTATAAAAAACAAACACAAAAAATAAACAGTACAGGACCTTGAAAAGTTCAGGAGTACAGTGCGACAGCTGGTACTCAGGGGCTGGCATCGAGTGAACAGGCAAGAAGAGTTAGTGATGGAGGAGGGAGGGGGGTGGGAGCTGGTAGACCTGAGGGGTCGTCAGCAACAGGAGACGGAGGGCGAGCTGCCATGTCACTCACCCCTGACACCGACAGAACACAAGTTCACATCTTTGAAATTGCACAACTTGAAGGTTCACATGTAGGGGACTTAACGTACTCCGATTTCATCCTTCTCAATGTCAAGTCATTGGCCATTCAACAAATATGCCCTGCTAACATCTCCTGCCTTGATACACCCCTTATCTACGAAAAATGTGAAATAAATATTTGTTCCATGAATGAATGAATCAAACCAAGAAGGCATGAAAAACGCCATTGCTCCTGGTCCATGTCTCAGCTATCCCACTGTTGTAGTTCAGTCACTAAGTCAGGGCTGACTCTTGCGACCCCATAGACTGCAGCAGGCAAGGCTTCTCTGTCCTTCACTGTCTCCCAGAGTTTGCTCGAATTCATGTCCACAGAGTCGGTGACACCATCTAACCATCTTATCCTCTGCCATCCTCTTCTTTTGCCTTCAATCTTTGCCAGCATCAGGGTCTTTTCCAATGAGTTGGCTCTTCGAATCAGGTGTGAGCCATCCTGTAGTGGCCCTCAAACCCAGTTTTAATATCCTTATTTGATATTACTGGTATTGAAGGGCAGGATGAAAAGACCACACAGAGCTTAAGTGTTTTGCAGGGAGAGTGACTCTGTTTCAGGGATCTGTTGGTCTGTCAGAAATAACTCAACTGGAGCAGGCAAAAGCAGGGGCACAGATAGAGCAGGCAGCTTCAAGCTCAGAGACTTCTCTTATGACTATCTGTGCCACTCGGATTTCTCACACTGAAGTTCCTTCACAGGACTGAAGTTGCAGAGACTCTTGGGTACAGTTGCTAGGCAGAGCCTTCTGGGATGGAACCACCTGCCCTAATTAATAGACAAATTTTTCTGAATGTGGGTCATTGGGTCCTGCCAACACCCACAACTCTGAGAATAGATTTTTCTGTGACTGTGTGGTCCCTTTCAGAGCCAAACTATTCATTTTCCATGGTTTGTTAAATAGGTTCCCATCTGTCAGGGGCTTCCCTGTGGAGCTGATATATTTCATTCTGAAACCCCACAGAGATAAGAAGTCTAGGAGCGATTCTTTTCAATAGATACCTGAAAGCTCTGCTTTTTCCTTTTTTCAGTGCATGTAGAGCCAACTAGTGGTGCTTAGGCCCTGTGATGAATGTAAGTAAACTGACTTCTGGTTTTCTGTACATTTATTCTATCGGGTTATTGACGTCCACATTTTATAGATCCAATTCATGCATGGAGGAGTTATCTTTCCACAAGGATAAACATAAATCCCACATATACTTCAAGACTTGGTTCAGCTGTCACATCCTTCAAGAGGCCTTTGCTGATCCATTTAGGAATATCTCCTGTGTATTCCTTCATTGCATTAAGTTACCACGTCAAACTAGACCACTATCTTTGCAAAGCTATGTCACATCTAGATGACAGCTCTTTAAAATCAAGACCCAAATAATAACTCAAGACTCAATAATAACTCAGAGCCTAACACAGGGTATATATGTAATAAATGCTGATTGAACGTAAGTGTACTATGGACAGAGAACCAAGCACACTTGCCCGCTTCATTCTGGATGTGTGTGCTTAGTCGCTCAGTAGTGACTCCATGGACTGTAGCCCGCCAGGCTCCTCTGGCAATGGGACTTTCCAGGCGAGAATACTGGAGTAGGTTGCCATTTCCTTCTCCAGGGGATCTTCCTCACCCAGGGATCAAACCTGCTTCTCCTATGTCTCCAACATTGAAAGGTGAATTCTTGACTGCTGAGCCACCTGGGATTATTCTGGGAGATCTAGGCAAATCTAACAGCAAATCTCAATTTTTCAAGTATGTATTAGGTTGGCCAGAAAGTTCCTGTGTTTTCCTGTATTGGATTGGCTAGAAAGTTCATTTAGATTTTTTAAATGGAAAAATCTGAATGACCTTCCTGGCCAACCCAGTATTTAGCTGCTGGTAGTTCACCACTGCATTTGAAGGGCTCACTGGCTTGGAAGCATTATTTATGATAAGCTGTCTCCATTTTCTCACGCCTCACTCACTCCTCAACCCACTGCATCTGACTCTAGCTCTGATCACAGTATTGAAATGAGTCCTAAGGTCACCAGTAGCATGCACATTGCTAAATCTGATTAGTGTTTCTCAGTGCTCAGTTTATTGGACTTGTCAACAGCAAACAGAAATTGTGACCACAAGATCCTAAACATTTTTCTCCTTCCTTCAGTTCAGTTCAGTTCAGTTCAGTCGCTCAGTCGTGTCTGACTCAATAATCTCCTTCACTGTGATGACCTAAAGGGGTGGGGTGGGGTTGGGAAGGAGGCTCAAGAGGGAGGAGATATACGTATACATAGAGCTGATTCATGTTGTTGTATAGCAGAAACTAACATGATGCTATTAAGCAGTTATACTCCAATAAGAAATAAGTTGATTAATTTTAAAAAGGCCCCCTTTGATTTTCCACTACCTCTCTGGTCACTGTTTCTCTGTCTTCATTGCAGACTCACTCTTTTTTATTTAGCTATTAAATGTTGGGCTCAATATATCCCCCAAGGCTCAGCCCCAGGTCTCTTCTCTATTGACTATTAACCTTTTATTTTGTGATTTTATACGTGCCCATAAGCTTAATTATCATCAGCTCATAGATGACTTGCAAGTGTATATCTCCTGTCCAGAGCTCTTCTCTGAAACTCGAGTGCAACGTTCTAGCTTTGTAACTGACATTTCCATGTGAATGTGATAAAGGTGCTTCACTTACAAAGTGAACTTGTGACCTTTACACCCCTTCCACATTTGCTATTCCTGTCGGTTTCTCTATTTTTCCCTGGGTGACCCTCTCATTCAATCACTTTTCCAATCCAGAAACTCAGGAGTAGTTTTTAACAACTCTCTCCTTCTTAATTTCCATACTTAGTTGATTAATGCATTAATTTAATATCCTAAATACCCCCCAGTGTGTGTTATTTTCTGCATTCTGAGTTTCCCTCCCCAGGTCTATGGAATCACCTCTCTTGTCTAGATCACTGTAATCACCTCAACACACATCACTACTGTCCCTCTGACATAGACCCTCCACGGTGCAACCAGTGCGATCTCTTTGAAACACAGACTCAAGCATGTCTCTAGCTTAAACCTTCAATTACTTCTCATTATTTTTGAGGGGAAAAGGTTCAAATTCTTATCTTGGCCTAGAGGAACGTGCCCTATAATGTTCCTTTAGGTTGCAAATGAGAAAAAGTCCAATTCAAATTAACTTAGACACAAAAGGGAAAATGCAGGTTCCCTAAAACTGAAAACTTACAACATTTGGTTGATTTCATTGATGACTATATTTCTAGATATAATCTCAAATAATATGATCTGAATATATTTTCCAAAAATCTTCTAAGACGGCTTTCTTCTGTGAGTTTGCATTTTTAAGCTCTCTTTTTTTTTTCTTTTCAAGTTATTTTAAAGTTTATTTTCACTTGGATAATTGCCTTACAATGTTGTGCTAGTTTCTGCTGTATAACAACATGAATCAACCATAAGAATACATATGTCCTCTCCCTCTTGAACCTCCCTTCCCCAACTCACCCCTCTAGGTCATCACAGAGCACCAAACTGAGCTCCCTGTTGAGTTCTCCTTAAGGAATATCCCTGATGCCCCAAGGACTACCTGGCCCAGCTAATTAGATTTATCTCTAATCAGAGAGAACTTTCCCATGGTAGCATTAGAACCACCCTAAGGATAATTCCTACTGGTGTTGCTTAGGCAGTAGGCTGTTCTTATAACAGTCAGTGTGTCTGGGATCAGAGGTGGGAAATGGAGACAGAAATAAGTAATGGGTCAAATCTAGATCAGTTGCCCAGTTCTGGAAGTAGAAGGTCATGCTCAGTTCCAGGTAATTTTCAAGGACTAAGAGTGGAGGACCAATAGTTTCCCAAAGATGCTGGGCAGACTGGAAAACCAAGGCCACGTGTGTTTTTGTCCTTATTTCCTGCACTCTGAGGTCCAGTGATGCTGGTCTTTTTTTGTTTTTTTAGATGTGTCATATCAAAGATATAAAGGCTACTCCTCTCAGGCCCTGATCTCACCTCTGACCACAGAAGAGCTCCTAGGCTTACCCAGAGCTCATTCATGGAAACACCTGTCTCTTTATGACACCATCTGATTACTGGTAACCCCTCCTTCCAGCAGCCTTGCTGCTGCTGCTGCTGCTAAGTTGCTTCAGTTGTGTCCGACTCTGTGCGACCCCATAGACGGCAGCCCACCAGGCTTCCCCGTCCCTGGGATTCTCCAGGCAAGAACACTGGAGTGGGTTGCCATTTCCTTCTCCAATGCATGAAAGTGAAAAGTGAAAGTGAAGTCGCTCAGTCGTGTCCAACTCTTAGCAACCCCATGGACTGCAGCCTACCAGGCTCCTCCTTCCATGGGATTTTCCAGGCAAGAGTACTGGAGTGGGCTGCCATGGCCTTCTCCATCCAGCAGCCTTAGGGACACATAAACTGTCCTATTGGGAAATGTGACTTCCAGCAGCTGGGAGACATAGCAGGCCCTTTGCTTCATATACATTTTCAATTCATTGAAGGAAAAGACATAAAGAAAATGATAAGCAACAGTATTTGTGAAGATTTTGTATTCATCCCTTTGTGTCTGAAAAGAAAGGTATCATTTATGCAAGAATGGTTTCTATTCACCAATCACGTTACCTCTTGTGCTGAGTCAAATATTTTAGACGATGAGAACACTGCTCTGGTATCCTACACCAGGCATGACGAGTTGGAAGAAAGCTACTTGTTCACCCCCCAAACCAGAAGAAAAAGAGAAGACAGGGAAAGATGCAAATCACTTTAGAGAAGCTCTCCCTCCATAAAGTATACAGTCATTCAAAGCTACTTCTTGCACAAGGATAGTGCATAGCTATTTAGCATATTGGAAAGATCGTACATTCAATTCCTAATTCTCTCCAGTTACTAGTATCTGCTATTTAATCCCTTAGAGCCCTTTCTCATATGTTTAAAATATGGGTAATAGCAACTGTATTGCAAAGTCATTGAAAGGATTAGGAATAGTGAACCTAAAATACTTAGCACTATCTATACTAATTATAGCATCACTTCTCTATTTTTTTAAACTGGTTTACAATGTTGTGTTAGACTCTGCTATATAGCAAAGTGAATCAGCTATACGTATACATATGTCCCCTCCAACTCCCACCCCTCTAGGTCATCACAGAGCACCAAACTGAGTTCCTTGTGTTATATAGCAGCTTCCCTCTAGCTGTCTATTTTATACAAGGGAGGGCATATACATCAATACGACTCTCTCAATTCATCCCACCCTCTCCATCCCCTGCCACCATGCCTACAAGTCCATTCACTATGTCTGTGTCTCTGTTCCTGCCCTACAAATAAGTTCATCAGTGCCATTTTCCCTAAATTCCATATATACACACCAATATATGATATCTTGCTATGATAGTTCAACCCTGAAATCCCAAGGGCTTAATACCATAAAATCTTGGCTTTTGCTCAAGTAAATTCCAGCATAATGTTTTCATGCAGTGATGCATGGTCTAGCCTCCTTCCATCATTCGAGACCTCCATTCTTGGGGGCTTATAGTCCTTTGCTTCCACCCACTGGCTGGGGAAAAAGAGTGAGGACCACGTGTAGGAGGCTTTGTGAGTAGGGCCTGGAGGTGGATACCTCCCTGCTCACACCTGCACCCAGTCACATGGCTGTCTCTTCCTGAGAGTGGAGGTGAGATAAGTAATTTAGGTGTGTGCCAAAGATGAACAGGAAACTGATTAGAGAAGAACTGACCAGTCTGCCCCCTTGTCCCTAACCCAGAGAGGAGCTTGAATGTGGTAGGTATGTTATGTGCTTATGTCTCTAAGTCATGTTCGACACTTTTGTGACCCCATGGACTGTAGCCTTCCAGGCTCCCCTATCCATGGGATTTCCCAGGCAAGAATACTGGAGTAGGTTGCCATTTCCTCCTTCAGGGGATCTTCCAAACCCAGATCTTCTGCACTGGCAGGTGAATTATTTACCAGTGAGACACCTGGGAAACCCAGGTATGTTATGGCTCTGTGTAAACATACACCCACAGTTGATTCCAGATCAAGTGCTTTTAAAATTTCCAGTGAAAACAGAGACCTGTCCTTACCTGGACTACTTCCTATGTCCTACCATAATAGGGTCCCCAGTATCCTTGGGGATTGGGAAGTTCTCTGGTAGGAAAACTGTGTCATATACCCCAGCCATTTGGAGAGTCTACGCCTATAATGTCCCTCATTTCTACCTGGAAAATTCCTAACTATCTCTATGAATCAACTCAAAGGACAGTTCTTACTGAACGCTTCTCTGACTGGCTCTGCCACTCTTCAGTTAAGCTATTAACTCCCCAAATATGCAATCACAGTGTCCTTTTACATCTGACTCAGTGCTGTGACCCTTTCACAGGGTTTCTAAGTCTCAGCCTTATGCTCATTTTGGATCTGGTAGTTCTTTGTTATAGAAGAGTCTTGGGAATTGCAGAATGTTCAGCAATATCCGTGGCCTCTGGCCAGTAGATGCCAGTAGTAATTCCACCTTCCCTCATTCACGACAATCACAAGTGTGTCCAGACTGCCATATGTCTCCTATGAGGACAGAATCAACCTTGTATAAGAACCACAGGTAGTGAAGGACAGGGAAGCTGGGCATGCTTCAGTTCATGGGGCCACAAAGAGTCAGACATGACTTAGCGACTGGACAACAATGCAACAAGAACCACTGTCTTACTATGACTTTCTCAACAGTCTAAAGAGACTTCCCCTGTGACTCAGCTGGTAAAGAATCTGTCTGCAACGTGGGAGACCTGGATTTGATCCCTGGGTTGGGAAGATTCCTTGGAGAAGGGAAAAGTTACCCACTCCAGTATTCTGGCCAGGAGAATTCCATAGACTGTACAGTCCATGGGGTCACAAAGAGTTGGACATGACTAAGTGACTTTCAATACAAAGAGGTCATATCTGTCCTGGCTAGACTAGCCTCTATCCCAAATCATGTCACTTACTATCCCAAGGTTTACTGTTAGATTTCCTTCATGGAAGCTATCATCAGATAAAAATGATCTGTTTAACTCGTTGTTTACTCCTGCCCTGGACTGTAAGCCCCACAGGTCAGGAGCCTCTTCTATGGAACTTACTGCTATGTCCCAAGGGCCTTAAAGGAATTTCTCATGTATTGTAAGGGCTCTTTCAAAAAGCCATTGGAGACTAAACGTTAAAAATATAGTACTATGCTAGACATCGTGGACAGTCTGTGATTGTAAACTGGTCTTTCCCCCGGTGGCATGTTGGTAAAAAATCCACCTGCCAATGCAGGAGACACAAGAGACACGGGTTTAATCCCTGGGTCGAGAAGATCCCCAGGAAGAGGAAATGGCAACCCACTCCAGTATTCTTACATGGGAAATACCGTGGACAAAGAAGCTTGGTGGGCTACAGTTCATGGGCTCACAAATAGTAAGGTATGACTGAGTGACTGAGCACGCACCCATGGGATTGTAACCTACTTGCCAGTTAACATGAGACCTCCTGGACAGAGATAAAGACAGATTATTACTCACAGCAAAAGCACCTGCCAGAGAAATATGTTCTATCAATTCCCAGTGCCCAATTCCCAGATCCAGTGAGGGCTCGATGGTTCCAGCACGTGCAGTTGGTATATTGTAGCTGAGCACCCTGAAAGCAGAGCTGTTCATAGATCGTCTACCCTAAACTCCAGAGAGAAAGACAAGGTTGGAGTTGGGCAGGGGGTAGGGGAAGGGTTAAATTGAATTTTCACTCTAGGATATAAGCAAATATTCTCTGGCGAGGGGAAGAAGAGGTCTGTACATTTCCTACCATTGAGTTGATTTCGGCAAGATCTCACATTTGAATGGAACACAAGTTTGCCTGACTTCTCAACTTTGGCCTCTTATGTCATCAGAGAGATAGTGGAAGATTTTTCAGAAAACTACTAGTAAGTACATCAAGAATAAGAAATAGCCCAAGTTGTGACATCAGAGAATCTTACTCTAAAACCTCTATTCTTACTTCTGATGGACTGTGCGAACTTGGGGAGAAACCTCAGAGGCAAGACTCAATTTTCTCAACTTTAAAATGGGAACATTAATAAATTCATGACAAGTCAATGAGAACTTTAAGTCAAATGAGCTCACAAAACACTGTGAGCTCAACAGTGAGTCACTCACTCATGTCCAACTCTTTGTGACTCCATGGACTACACAGTCCATGGAATTCTCCAGGCCAGAATACTGGAGTGAGTAGCCTTCTCCAGGGGATCTTCCCAACCCAGGAATTAAACCCAGGTCTCCTGCATTGCAGGCAGATTCTTTACCAGCTGAGCCACCAGGGAAACCCATTTGGAACTCAACAAATGCTCTATTATTTCTTTCAAGATAGGGATTCTGTGTCCATTTGACTCTGGAATATTTGTTATGCTCTGAACTTCAAATCATACTTTTGGTAACAAGTCTCCTCTGCATTTGTTATTAGGGAATCTAATAATAGCAAAAAGCATGCTAAGGTTCTTATAGTAAGAGGAGTATGTGTGTGTGTGTGTGTGTGTGTGTGTGTTGCTCAGACTTGTCTGACTCTTAGCAATCCTATGAACTGTAGCTCACCAGGCCCCGCTATCCATGGAATTCTCCAGGCAAGAATATTGGAGTGGGTTACCATTCCCTTCTCCAGGAGGATCTTCCTGACCCAGGGATTGAAGCTGGGTCTTCCACATTGCAAGCAGATTCTTTACCATCTGAGCCTCAGTAAGAGGAATACAAAGAAGCAAAGAGGGGGTGGACGTACCTTTCCCTAGCTCAGCTTTACTTGGTTTAGAATAATATATAATCACGTAAGACAAAGGCTGAGTAGCCTATGTGTCTCCTCTCTGCATCGCCAGAATGCCTGCCTTGCCGCTGCACTTGATGACCAGAGGTTAAACTGCAGCTATCTATTTCCCTTGATTTTTCAGGGCTCATCTCTGCACAGTAAAGCACTCTTAAAACACATATTTAGCAATTGGAACTTCACCTACTGCTAATTATGTTTAAAAAATAATACTTCAAACAATTGTTCAAGGGAAGTAAGCATTAGACACAACTGGATACTTTTTCATTAATTCTTAAATACAATTACTTTTTAATGCAACATAAATTTTCTAGTTAAATTTTAATATAGACCTTTTTACTAATTTACCCCAAACCATAATGTCCGGGCTATCATTTTTTGTTTTCTGCTTGTCTATCCAGCTAGATTTTAAAAAGGGGCTCTTTAGTGTGGCAGTAGATTCTCAGAACAGTTTTGTGTGTGCATGCATGTATGTGTTGAGATACTCTTGCCACGATTTTTCTTTAAAAAGAAAAAAAGATTATTATAACTTCCCTGGATCCAGTGGTTAAGACTTCACATTTCAATGCAGGGGGTGCGGGTTCCATTCCTGGTCTGGGAGCTAAGATTCCACATGCCTTGTGGCCAAAAACCAAAACAGAAAACACAAACAATATTTTAATAAATTCCATAAAGATCCTTAATATGGTCCACATCCATAAAAAATCTTAAGAAAAAAAAGATTATTTTTAAAAATTCTAATCATCTCTGATGTTTGACTTAATTTTATTTCTTGACTTCACTAAATAGAACTTTTGCTGTGAAGGCTTCCTTATTCTCATTGCCATCTCACATTATAGACAGCAGCAGAAACAGGAATTTGATTAGGCCTGGTTGACTGAGAGATCTTGGAGGGTTAGGACCGTGTCTTTTTGACTTTATATCCCTAGTACATTAGCCACATCCAGTGTAGAGTTAGCACTCAATAGATATTTGACAAATGAATGGATGGATGGATGAATAAGAGAATCTCCACACTGAAATATAAATCACTATGACTTGTTCTTCTATATTAGAAACATTTTATATGCCCATCTATCTTTTCATATAAATTTTTTATCTCTTATAATTGATGGGCCTAGAATGAAATAAAAATGTTAAATGAAATAATTTCATTACCAATGAGTTTAATGATGACATCAATTATCAACTTGTCAAGGAGTCAGTGTTAGATGTACGAAATCATCAGGTTATATCATCTTCATCAAACGATCAGTGTCTGGTCTAAAGAAAACATATTCCAAGTGACATATAAACAATCAAAGAAGCAAAAATAGTGGAATGACTTTGAAAGTGGAAACACAAAATGGTTTTGATATAGAAAGTGGGGTAGCAGGGGAGTAAGAGTAGGGTTTCTGGGGGCAGACTGCCTGGGTTTGACCCTGGCTACACTCATCAGCTAGCCTTGTGATCCTGGGGAAATTATTTAATCTCTCTGGGCTTTGTCTCTTAAATGAGAGAACTGCAAGCTACTTTATTGGGTTGCTGTGAGAGTTAAGTGAGAAAAAAACACAGGAACTCTTAGAACAATGCCTGGCACATAGAAAGAACTCAGTATGTATTGGTTGTGGTTGTTATTATTACTATTATGAGATATTACAACAAATCTGGGTGCTAAAGAGCTAGAAGTTGTTCAGTCACTAAGTTGTGTCCAAATCTTTGCGATCTCATGTGTCAGGCTCATCTGTCCTCTATTATCTCCTGGAGTTTGCTCAGATTTATGTCCATTGAGTCAGTGATGATATTTAACCACCTCATCCTCAGATGCCCCTTTCTCCTTAGAACTGATTCTTTGGAAAAGACCCTGATGAAGGGAAAGTGCTAGAACTACTTTAACCTAGGTTGTGGGCTTCCCAGGTGGCTCAGTGGTAAAGAATCCACCTGCCAATGCAGGAGACCCAGGTTTGATCTCTAGTATGGGAAGATCCCCTGGAGAAGGGAGTGGCAACGCACTCCAGTATTCTTGCCTGGAGAATCCCATGAACAGAGGAGCCTGGCGGGCTACACGGTGCAGGGGGTCACAAAGAGCTGGACACAACTTGCAACTGGACAACAGCAACGATAACAAACCAGGTTGTACTCTTCCTTTCTTCCAAAGAACCTAGTGACTCTATCTAGTTCAGTCTACTGAAAGCACTCTGAAGCCAGAAGGTCTTGAAAGATCCCTATAATTCTGGTTAATTTATGTTTTATTGCTCCCTTGGTTATAATTTACCTCCTAGCCACAAATATATTTTTGTCTTCAGCCTCATCCTCCAACAGGGAAGCATCTACACTATAAGAAGGATTTTATTTTTAAAGCAGAAGTATAGTCATTACCACCTCAAAAAGTTTCAACATCATGCCATGACTATATTCAGTATTTTCTGCCAAACCTCAAAAGTTGGACATGATTTAATGACTAAAAATTATCAACCATACCTCCGCCCCTTACAGCTCCAGGTATTTGAAAGTACTGTTCCATACATGTAAAATATGCTCCATTTGGGTTAATTGTGTATATCAAGTAGACTATAAGGGATGCCCAGATGGCTGCACGCATGCATGCTCAGTCGTGTCTGACTCTTTGTGATCCCATGAACTGTAGCCCATCAGGCTCCTCTGTCCATGGGATTTCCCAGGCAAGAATATTGGAGTGGATTGTGATTTCCTCCTCCAGGGGATCTTTGTGACCCAGGGATTGAACCCAAGTCTCCTGCATCTCCTGCATTGCCAGGTGGATTCTTTATCATTGAGCCATCTAAGGAGCCTGCCCACACAGCTGGTAAAACATCTTTTCTGGGTGTGCCTATGAGGGTGTTTCCCACAGAGCATAGTATTTGAATGTGAGACCAAGTGAAGTTCATCCTCACCAGTGCAGGTGGGGTACCCTCCAATCCTTTGAGGGTTGGAAGAACAAGAAGAAGAAGGAAGGGTGAAATTGCCCTTTTTGCTTGAGGTAAGACATCATCTTGTCTTGCAATCGGGCATCAGTACTCCTGACTCTCAGGCCCTTGGACTCAGACTGAATTATGCCACCAGCTTTCCTGGGTCTCCAGCTTGGAGCTGGTGGGATATCTTGGCCTCCATAATGGCTTAAGCCAAGATACTTAACTAACACCATCAGCTATACAGTACTGTGCTGCAATAGGCTTATAACACTGTTCACATAAATAATAAATAAACACAAAAAATGAAGTATTCTTCATCTTGCAGTGCAGGACCTTGAAAAGTACAGTAGTAGTACAGTACAACAGCTGGCACACAGGGGCTGGCATGGAGTGAACAGGCCAGAAGAGTTACTGGTGGAGGAGGGAGAGGAGGTGGGAGCTGGTAGAGCTGAAGGGTCGTCAGCAACAGGCAACAAAGGGCAAGCTGTGATGTGCTCTCCTGATAGAACTCACACCTGAGAGAACACACATTGGCACCTTTGAAAGTTCGAAACTTGAAGTGAACATTCATATGTGTGGGACTTAACTGTATTCCATATGTTATGGAAAAACTCAAACTTTGTCCAACCAATAGACTTCTAGGTGGTACAGTGGTAAAGATTCTGCCTGCCAATGCAGGGGACTCAAGAGATGTGGGCTCAACCCCTGGGTCCGAAAGATTCTCTGGAGTAGGAAAGGGCAACCAATTCCAGTATTCTTGCCTGGAAAATTCCATGGACAGAGAAGCCTGCTGGGTTACAGTCCACGGGGTCGCAAAGAGTTGGACACGACTGAGTAACTAAACACATTCACACACAATAGATCTCTATATATCCTATTGATTCAAATTTCTGGAGAGCCCTAACCTACACACGCCATCATCTTTCTTATTTAGCCAATAAAATAAAAGTGCTGCTTTCTGCAGGATGTTTTCTCTGAGCCACCAGGGGTAACCTGGCTACCCTTCCTGCCCCGCCCTGGAACACTGAGTGTCTTCATCAACAGAGCTCACCAACTTGTCACCTGCTTCTCTTTCTCACATGCCTGTGAGGGCCCCGATGAGACTGCCTGGATTGACTGTGTCCCTGTGTGTGTCACAGTGCATGCTTACTGACTAAGAACACAGTAATCATGTGTTTAAAAAAGAGACTTATGTTCAGGACAATCATGAAAGGGAACAGGAGAGAGTCCCAACTATCAGTAAAAACAGCAAGAGACTTCCCTAGCAGTCCAGTGGTTAAAACTTCCAATGTAAAGGGTGCGAGTTCGATCCCCGGTCAGGGATTCAGGTTCCATGTGTCTTGTGGCTAAAAGCAACAACAACAACAAAATATAAGACAGAAGAAATATTGTAGCAAATTCAATGAAGAATCTAAAAATTGTCCACATCAGAAAAAAATACTTAAAGAAAAAAAAAGGAAAAATAACACATGTCAAGTGCTTTCCTGCTCTGGACCTGTGTCATTTTCAAATATAGAAAACGACACATGTCATCCTACTGTGGGTCCACATCATGGTACGGGGCAGAACAGATTCAAGTCCATTCCCATCAAAACACACACCCCATGGGTCTCACCACATTTCTTAGTACACTAGTTTTTCCTAAGAACACAAACCCACCATCTTCCCACCTGTAATGGGAACAGCTCTTGGGGAATCAAAGCCATCCTAGAGGAACTGATTACAGATATTCTGTGCTTTTCATCATTGTCTGGAAATAGGTTCATCAGGGTGCAGATTGAATAATCAGGTGTTTTCTGTATAATCTACATATATACAGCTCAAATTTGGCCCAAATTAACATTAAAAAGACACTCTACTCTTCACCTGCAAGATCTTAAAACAAAAAACAAAAAAACTTCCTGATCAAAATGAATTAGAAATTTCATTATTCTTAATGACCTCAACAACTGAGGCAAAGTGACCTTAATAAAATTATGTTAGAAAATGAAATATCCGTAGAGTAGATTATTAAATCTATAACACTATTATCAGCATTCTTGCTAATTATAAACAATATGTTTATTTTTATTTTTTAATACCAAAAGGTAACTTAAATATACAAAAAGTATGGAGGATTAATAGCAGGGACCCAAGTACTTTCTCATTTTATAAATTTAATACATGTTAACAGTTTACATACTTGTCTCAGATCCTTGTTACACAAATACCACACACAAACAGAGCATTAGACACACTCAGTTAAAAATTTCACCTAATGTCCACATTCTATCTTTATCTTACTCCTCGGGTAACCCCACATGCAACAATAGGCTTCTGTATTATGATGTATTTATTTTATTTTTACATTTCAAGAGATATATATTTCTTCAGTGAATTTTTTTTTTATTTTTTTTTTAAGTAAGGTGATCAATGGGTTTCCCAGGTGGCACTAGTGGTAAAGAATCTACCTGCCAATGCAGGAGATGCAGGTTCGATCCCTGGGTGAGGAAGATACCCTGGAAAGGGAAATGGCAACCCACTCCAGTATTCCTGCCTGGAGAATCCCATGGACAGAGAAACCTGGTGTCCATGGGGTAGTAAAGAGTTGGACATGACTGAAGTGACAGCACTCATGCACAATGTGATCAACACAGAACGTTTGAGAAACTGAATAGAAAGGAAGAAAGTTAATGCCCTCCCTCAAACCGACCACCAGAGATTTTCATTTTTAAATTGCAGTATAACTGCTTTACAACGTTGTGTTAGTTTCTGCTGCACAGTGAAGTGAATCAGCTATATCTATATGCATGTCTCCTCTGCTTGTACTTCCCTCCACCCATACCCCACCCCACTCATCTAGGCCATCACAGGGCATAGAGCGAGGCTCCCGACACAGCAGCTCCCTAGCTTTCTGTTTCACTCGTGGTAGTGTACTGATGTCATGCCGTTCTCCCAGTTTGCCCCACTCTGCCCTTCATCTGCTGGGTCCGCAAGCCCATTCTCTATGTCTGTCTCTATTCCTGCCCTGCAAATGGGTTCATCAGCGCCGTTTTCCCAGATTCCTTATATATGCATTAATAAACTTTCACTACATATGACTGCATCCGTATATAGCTCATATTTTATCATCCTCTACCCACCTGTGTAGCTACCTATACTATTTTGTTTCCTTCTGCCTTTATCTCCCTCCATTGCAACCCTCGGTTTGTTTCTGGAAGCAGGTCTATTGCAAGGCTAAATAGCCCCAAGCAGTAGCAACTGGATTAGCTTTCTAATCCAACCCACTTTCTTATTCCTCAGAGAGACCATATAAGCTCACCAACTCCTCTGTTTCCCTCCGCCTCTCCCCATCAGACACGCTGTCATTTGTGTTTACATTCACCCCCCACCAACTTTGTCTGTTCATTTCCTGCCCATGGAAAGTAATCTTTCCCTCAGTTCAGTTCAGTCAGTTCAGTCGCTCAGTCGTGTCCGACTCTTTGCGACCCCGTGAACCGCAGCACGCCAGGCCTCCCTGTCCATCACCAGCTCCCGGAGTTCACCCAAACCCATGTCCATCCACATTGGGCATCTATTGACCTGGGGAGTTCCTCATTCAGTATCCTATCTTTTTGCCTTTTCATACTGTTCATGGGGTTCCCAAGGCAAGAATACTGAAGTGGCTTGCCATTCCCTTCTCCAGTGGACCACATTCTGTCAGACCTCTCCACCATGACCTGTCTGTCTTGGGTGGCCCCACACGGCATGGCTTAGTTTCATTGAGTTAGACAGGGCTGTGGTCCTTGTGAAATCTTTCCCTCACTTCATTCCATGTTTGATCCATCTCCTGACAAGTGACAATAATCCTGGTCAATAAACGTAAGAGTTGTATTAGGCATTTACCTCCATCAGCAAAAAAGGAACCCTATGGCCTTAGAAATAACATAATCTGAAGCAGCAGGGACCATAATCTCTAAAGTACTATAGACCTCCTAGAAACTGCTCTTAGACCTTCAATTCATCTATTTCCCCATCTTCTTTAAATATACACCTTTCAATAAAATGAGTATTTTTATATCTTTTTAATATCTCTGATTTGTTGAGCACAAATTATTAGCAACATTCTCTTCTTCTATTTATCAAGGATAAAAAAATTCTCAGCCACTTTGAGAGTTAAATAGTTCTTCAGTGACGTATTCTGAAAATCGGAAAGCATGCTAGAACATTTTTCTTATGGGAAAATATTTGAGAGTTTGCCTGAGTAAACTATCAAGTGTCCAAACACATATAACACAAAGCTCACAGTCAATAAATATCTGTAGAGTTACTATTATTCTTACAGGAGCTGTTGCTGCTGTTATTATTAATGGAATGCAGACAAAGGACTGCAAAATAGGGCAAAAATGCACCCACACCAGTGCCGATTCAAACATGATGTCACCGTTATTACTCCCATCTCCTGCTACTCAGTAACCTAGCTGTTTATTTACTCACAATTATGCAGTGCTGGACTTTTTGTGATTAGACATTGGACGTAATTTTTAGCACCTGGTAATTTTTTATCACACCGTTTCTGTCTCTGCCCATCCTAACCAAAATATCCTTTACCCTCTAACTCTACTTCTGCATCTGACCTGGACACATTCTTTTTAAAATATGCTCAGTTCTTCCATAAATATTCAATAAGAAGAAACACCAAAGAAATGGAGAAGTTAAAATAATGTTTTGAGTCAGAATCACAGAATTCCAAACGATACAGCAAAATTCTAGTGTCACATCTGAAAAAACAAAAGTCAGCTTCCACAGGGTCATAGGGCTCAGGAATGATAGTTCCAGGACTAAAACACAGACCTCTTGACTCCAATTTTTATGCCTTTTCCATGGACTTTCTCTCATAGAATTGTTCAGGGCCCACCACTCATGGCTTCCTCTCTCAGAGTTTTACAATAACAAGTAATGATTCCAGAGCCAGAGGGACATCTCCAGGGTTAACCTTTCACCCTCCTTAAGCTTTCCGAAGGGCTTCCCTGGTGGCTCAATGGTTAAAAAAAAAAAAAAAAAAATCCTCCTGCAATGGGAGAAATGCAATCCTCCATCCCTGGGTCAGGAAGATCCCCTGGAGGAGGGCATGGCAACCCACTCCAGTATTCTTGCCTGGAGAATCCCATGGACAGAGGAGCCTGGCGGGCTGCAGTCCACGGGGTCACAAAGAGTAGGACACAACCAACTAAACAACAAAAAGCTTTCCAAAGTCTCCCCTGTCCCCAGAGACTGCTAGGTCTTTCAAATCACTCCTTACCTTTTCACACTTGGATTTATTTTCTGAGGACACTCATATTTTCCATATGCGACAATCATGGCCTGTGCGATCTCAGATATCCTGCATCAGATCAGCCTCTTCCACTAACAGCTGAAGGGAAACAGCTCCCCAAGAGCTGATGAAGCTGCAGTCAGCACTCCTTTCTTTCACAGACCTTTTACTACAGCCCTATAGCTAAATCTGTAGCCATTATTTTTTCTGAAATGGCTCAGAAAATAGTACAATTTTTGGTCCCCCAAATTTGGATCTTCCCTAAGATTCATGAACTTAGGAAAATAATTATCACTAACACCAGCTTTTTTTCACCAACAAAATTAAAATTAGGATGATAATCCTTACTTTGTAGTCTGGTTGTATAAATAAACTCTTTTAGTATACATCAAGTTACTTATTATAGTGTTGAACATATAATACATCCTCAATAAAATGTTCTTATTATTACTGAACTTGTAGTCTCTCTCAGAAGACAGTAAATGTTAACTGAGAGCGTCAAGGGTCCACAATCAAAAAAGACTTCTTTTTTTTTGGCTGTACTGCAGGTAGGGTCTTAGTTCTCCAATCAAGGATCAAACCTGCACCCCGTGAATTGGAAGCATGGAGTCTTAACCACTCTACCATCAGGGAAGCCCCATGATCAAAATTAATTAGGGAAACAATCAGAAGCAAAGACCTAGGGCATCAATATCAGAAAAAAACCTCCTAAAATCACTTTATGTACATGCTGTACCACCAAGAAGTGCATTATAGGAGGATAAAGTATTCAAGGCTAGAATACTGTCTCCTCCTACAAATTCCTGAACAGTACTGTTTTCTATGCATTTACTATTGGGTCATACCTTTAAGGGTATTCACCTGTAGTCAATGAGACAGTTTGGTTTTACTGAGCTTCACACATTTGCAGACCTACAGCTTTTACTGAAGCTTCAATACTTTGGCCACCTGATGTGAAGTGCCGATTCATTGGAAAAGACCCTGATGCTTGGAAAGATCAAGGAGAAGGGGGCAACAGAGGATGAGATGGTTGGATGGCAACACTGAATCAATGGATATGAGTTTGAGCAAACTCCAGGAGATGATAAAAGGCGGGGAAGCCTGGTGAACTGCAGCCCATGGCGTTGCAAATAATCAGACACAACATAGCAACTATGTCAGCATAGTCATCAACAACAGCTTCTTCAGTTATGAGTCTCTCTAGGCTGGGGAAGTAAATTTAGGGAGATCCAATTAATTGCCCGAGCTGGCACTCTACCACCCAGTTAATCTCTTCATTTTCCTTGCCCATCATGAGGTCATGGTAACAAAGAAAAGACAGAGCTGTCTTCCACAAAGCCAAAGGAACAGCATCTGGGTTATTTATTTGTACAGAGGAAAGAGGCAGACAGGAGGCAAAATCTTCCTTAGCTCTGGCGGCAGCATCTGGCTAGCCAAGGTATCTATCATTTTGCTCTTACATTGATCCATTTACATTCACAGGAGCAGGAGGCAAGGAACAGAGACATCTCTCAGTTGTGTGTTTCCATAATGTCCCCCCATCCTTCAACCCTTCTGCAGTTTTTCTCTGCATTTAGAAAGTCGTTGAGAAATGTTAATGGTCTGGGGGAAAACTAGCGATTGGCGAATGATGAATGGGCAAGTAGCGGAATGAGGGTGTGCAGCTAATGATTTCCTACAAGTGATGATTAAACATCGTTCCTCCATCTCTCAGCACCTAATTCTCCCCAAGGCTGATTTATGGAAGACACCCTAATGTACAGCTCCTGCAGTTTTATTAGCAGGAACAATTTAGCCACGAGAGTAGCCTTTCCCTGCTTCTCATTTTCTTCTAGTCCAAGAAGAAAAAATGATAAAATGTGAAGAACAACTGGGGCCTCCTGCTCTTAAAACTAAAAAGACAAAAGAGCGTAATACAAAGACCACTAAGGAGGTAGGTAGTCATCAGTGGGATAAAGTTTATGAATGGCAAAGTCATTACTCCACTGAAGTCATTACCTTGTCCCAGACATAAGGGAGGGAGGGTTCCTACAGTTCCTAGAGATGGAACCCTGCCACGCTATTTGAGTCTAAAAATCACTGCGAACCTCATTTTTCCAAATATCAGAATACCTGCCTCCACCACTTTAGGAAAAGGTATAAGGTTACCATAAGAACCCAGACAAGATGTGGGAGTGTTTGTGATTTTAAAAAGTGATGACGAAAAATGTTCCCATGGTGGGCAAAGAGAAATTAGAAGCACGTGAGGATCATCAAAAAGAAAGTGGAGTCATCAAGATCTTTTCTTCCCTAAAAGAACTGACTTCCTTGCTTTCTGTCGAAGATGTTAACGTCTTTCAAGGTTCTGTATGGATATTTTCAATGTATGTCTAGATGTCATCGAAAATCATGACTTTCTACTGGAAGTGTTGCAAAAATATGGGGCCTGTGGTTTTCAAAAAATACCAAAGCACATGAATGAATATTTATTAATTCCTTAATAATTTAATAATATACTATGTTAATCCCTTAATTATATAAGACCTAATATTCACTGGATCCTTACTTTATGTCCAGGGCTATGCTATGCAGTTTGCGAAGATTATTTTTTATTTTATTCTTATCAATCTTAGATGGAAGTGCTATTTTTTTTCTATTTTACAAGTAAGAAAACAGAAGGAAACTAAATAATTTACACAAGGTCACCTATGACTATGCAGTATTTGATCCAAAGAGGTCTGATGCTAGAACACTTATAGCCACCATAGTAAACTGATACTACATGCTTTCTCCTGTAATGTTCACTTTCCACCAACTAATAAACATAAATCAATCCTATAGTATTAGAAAGTATGAACTAAACAAAAATTCTACAATATTTTGGATTAAATACGGAGTTTTGAATTGATCTGAACAGGATCAGAATTCTATATTAAGATACAATTTAAAACTCCATAAATTCATAGAAATCTATATAAAATCTGATCATACTCTCTGGTCCTATGAAGTATTAGTTTCAGTTCAGTTCAGTTCAGTCGCTCACCATGTCCAACTCTTTGCGACCCCATGAATCACAGCACACCAGGCCTCCCTGTCCATCACCAACTCCCGGAGTTCACCCAAACTCACGTCCATCGAGTTGGTGATGCTATCCAGCCATCTTATCCTCTGTTGTCCCCTTCTCCTCCTGTCCCCAATCCCTCCCAGCATCAGAGTCTTTTCTAATGAGTCAACTCTTCGCAGTATTAAATTCTAATAAAAGTGGATCCTTGATTCCACGTGTGCCCTGTGACATAGAGCAGACATAGAGAATGGATGTGTGGACACAGTAGGGGAAGTAGGGGTGGGGTGATTGGGAGATTGGGTGCCATATATACACTGCCATGTGTAAAATAGACAACCAGTGGGAAGCTGCCGTGTAGTGCAGGTTCAGCTTGGTGCTCTGTGATGATCCAGATGGGTAGAACTGGGGGGGCAGCGGTGAGAGGGTCCAAGAGGGAGGGGACATATGTATATGTACATAGCTGACACACTTTGTTGTACAGAAGAAATTAACACATTATAAAGCAACTATATTTCAATAAAAAACCATAACAAAAACAAAAAAAAGTGGATCCTTTATACCGGGACCAGGACAATTCAAGAGCAATTGAATCACCCATACTGTAGTTCAGAGCACTCATTCCAACTTTAGCAGGTACCCCTGAGCACCTAAGTGCCAGTTACTGAGATTACAAGAATTCACAAAAGCAAATTTGGTCTCCATCACAGGGTTTATGATCCAGTGAATGAGATAGACATCAATCAGTTAATCACAATGCTAAATGCAAATAACTATGGCCACTGTAAGGGCTTCCCAGGTGGTGCTAGTGGTAAAGACTCCACCTCCCAATGCAGAATATATAAGAGACATGGGTTTGATCCCTGGGTTGGGAAGATCTCCTGGAGGAGGGCATGGCAACATACTCCAGTATTCTTGCCTGGAGAATCCCATGGACAGAGGATCCTGGTGGGCTACGGTCCATAGAGTTGCAAAGAGTTGGACACAAATGAAGCTACTTAGCACGCACAAATGACCACTGTTACAGAGGAATGATACATGATGCTATGAGAGCACACAGCAGCCAAGGCTATTCTAGGCGCTAGGAAGTGTTCCCTTGAGGAAGCAGTCATTGGTTGCAACAAAAGGAATGAGTAGATGTTAACTAGAGGGTGGTATAGAGAAGGCAATGGCACCCTACTCCAGTACTCTTGCCTGGAGAGTCCCATGGACGGAGGAGCCTGGTAGGCTGCAGTCCGTGGGGTCGCTAAGAGTCGGACACGACTGAGCAACTTCACTTTCACTTTTCACTTTCATGCATTGGAGAAGGAAATGGCAACCCACTCCAGTGTTGTTGCCTGGAGAATCCCAGGGATGGGGGCTGCCGTCTATGGGGTCGCACAGAGTCGGACACAACTGAAGGAACTTAACAGCAGCAGCAGCAGCAGAGGGTGGTAAGAGGTATCAGGGCAAAGACAGACTATGAGAAAAACCTTTCAGCAGGAAGAAGCTTGCAGTATTTTAAGAAACAAACAGAAGCCAGCAGAAATGGAGCATAAGAAATAAAGGGTCTAGGGATACCAAATGAGGTTGGGGATGTGCAGGGATGTGGACCATGAAGGGCCTTGGAGGCCATAGCTTAGTTTTTGTTTTTAATCATAAGAACACCTGGAAGTCATGAGGACACTGAGTTGAAGTCAAAATCAATGCAGGAGCAGTACTTCAAAAGCCCTGATGGCTGCCTGTCTTAGGATCTCCCTTCATTTTAAGTAAAGACATAGAATGCTGATCTCTGCATCAGAGATGCGGCCATGAAAGCCTCCACAAAGCGGAATGAAATGCCCAGGATCACTCATCTTACACTGCAAGATCAGAGTCAGGAAGAGAACCCCGGTTTCCGAAATTCAGATCTGCATTTATTTCCTGCTACACTATCGCATAAGAGCAAAGAGCCCTTGGTGGCAGAAGCACTTGTGGCCCAAGACTAGAAACTACAAATGAGTTTAGTGAGGCATGATGAGCCAGATAAGACTGGAGGGAAAAAATAGAAAACCCAAGGGACCAGAGGGGCATCGCCAAGACAACGTTCAGGAATGGTGATAATGACCCAAAAACGTCTAGAGAGACAAGATCATCTGTCATTGAGACCAAACACATCCATTTTACTTTCAGTTTTCCAAGGGCATTTTAGAGTTATGATGTTAGGGGAACTACTAACCAAAACTGCCCACTCTGGCCGGGTACCACAGGAACCATTTGCATGAGTTGGATTACGACAGGAGGTCCTGGTAAGGAACATGGAACTAATGGGACACCAGTCCACATGTCCTACCTCCCAGAATCCTTCTCAATGGAATCCATCTTAGCTGAGCAATGTGTGCATGACCGGGAAGGACCCTGAGTCAGAGTGATTGGACAGAGACAACCTGCAAACTAAACCCATCACCATAAAGCCTGAGATGGTGAGCCACGTGGCAGAGCAGTTCTCCTGGGTTCCTTTCCTTCCTACTCTCCACCCAGGGGACCTTTCTCAATAAAGTTTCTTTCTTTGTTAGCATGTGTGTGTCCTTGGACAATTCATTTCTGAGTGTTAGACAAGAGCCCACTCTCAGGCCCCTTCCTGCAGCAGTGTGAACACTGGACAGTCACTTAACCCCACAGAGCCTTGGTTTTTCCTTCATAAAATCAGAGTTGGCAAATCCTTCCCAAGAGTGTCATTGAGGGGATCAAAAGGAATGGCCATGGAAACCGCATTTCACTTTAATAGTGGCTCAGTAAAAATTAAGTCACTCTTCTACTTCATAGCTTGGGCTTCTCTGGTGGCTCAATGGTATAGTGCCTGCCTGCCAATGCAGGAGATGCAGGTTTCATCCCTGGGTTGGGAAGATCCCCTGGAAAAGGGAATGGCAACCCACCCCAGTATTCTTGCCTGGAAAACCCCATGGATGGAGGAGCCTAGTGGGCTACAGTGTGTGGGGCCGCAAAGAGTCAGATAGTACTTAACAACTAAACAACAAACAACTAGTCTATAGTGGAGCCTTTAAGTGGATAGCTAAGGAAGTGATCTATTCCCTTAACTGTGGGAAAGAAAATACCAATCCTGCCCATTCATCTCACCTGTAGTCCTGCTATAAGAATAAAGTGAAAGAACATGGAGAAACTCTGGTTGCTGAGATTCAATAAGAACCACACCATCAAGCTTACATGAGAAATCTGAAAATAAGACCATGCTTTCTCTATGCAGTCTCAGGAGACAGCATCTAAGGTTATTCATGAATAAATTTGCCTAGGCATCCAGAGAGGATCTGAATTTATAAATGCAGGGCAAATCTTATGCTGTTAATAGTTATCAATAAATTCTTGGCCTAATGAACAAATTTCGAAACCCAAGATAAGGCACAGCACTCTGAATGCTGCTGTGGCGTAATTAGCTCCATGTGGAATGAGTGGAGGATGGGGAGGAAAAAGACGGGATAACTGGATTCAACTTTAATCAACTCATTATGGGCCAAAGTATGGACAGAGGGTGCATCTGAATCGCCAATGTCCTTGCTTTTAAAACCTTAAGGACTTCCAATTACCCTCTTTATAAAGTCTAAACTCATTATTTATAAGATAGGCTCAGCCTATTTGTCCCACATTACATTCTTCTGTCTATCCGCCAAGATCCAGCCATATGGAGTGACACTTCCTGAAGGTTTCTTGGATCAATCAGCCTCATATGTTGAAGTGTGTTGCTTCAGCTGCCTCTTCCAGGGCTCTTCCATGTGAAGACACCACCTTATGTCCTGCCTGTCTCACTTCTGAACTCCTGCTCACCCTCACATCTCCATTTAGGAAGTACTTCTTCAGAAAAGTCTTCCCTGACTACCCTAATCCAGCTCAAATCCTTTTCACAACTTCCCATAGAATCCCACACTTCCTTTCTTAAAAACTCATAACATGGAAGAGCTGAATCTCTGTCTAGTTCACATCTCTCACATGGACAAAAGTCTAGACGGCCAGGGGCTTTATCCATCTTCAGTTCAGTTCAGTCGCTCAGCCGTGTCCAACGCTTTGCAACCCCATGAATCACAGCACGCCAGGCCTCCCTGTCCATCACCAACTCCCGGAGTTCACTCAAACTCATGTCCATCGAGTCGGTGATGCCATCCAGACATCTCATCCTCTGTCGTCCCCTTCTACTCCTGCTCCCAATCTCTCCCAGCATCAGAGTCTTTTCCAGTGAGTCAACTCGTCGCATGAGGTGGCCAAAGTATTGGAGTTTCAGCTTTAGCATCAGTCCTTCCAATGAACACCCAGGATTGATCTCTTTTAGAATGGACTGGTTGGATCTCCTTGCAGTCCAAGGGACTCTCAAGAGTCTTCTCCAACGCCACAGTTCAAAAGCCTCAATTCTTTGGCGATCAGCTTTCTTCACAGTCCAACTCTTACATCCATACATGATCACGGGAAAAACCATTGCCTTGACTAGACGGACCTTGGTTGGCAAAGTAATGTCTCTGCTTTTTAATATACTATCAAGGTTGGTCATAACTTTCCTTCCAAGGAGCAAGCGTCTTTTAATTTCATGGCTGCAATCAGCATCTGCAGTGATTTTGGAGCCCAAAAAAATAAAGTCTGACACTGTTTCCACTGTTTCCCCATCTATTTCCCATGAAGTGATGGGGCCAGATGCCATCTTTGTTTTCTGAATGTTGAGCTTCAAGCCAACCTTTTCACTCTCCTCTTTCACTTTCATCAAGAGGCTTTTGAGTTCCTCTTCACTTTCTGCCATAAGGGTGGTGTCATCTGCATATCTGAGGTTATTGATATTTCTCCTGGCAATCTTGATTCCAGCTTGTGCTTCTTCCAGCCCAGCGTTCCTCATGATGTACTCTGCATATAATTTAAATAAGCAAGGTGACAATATACGACCTTGACGAACTCCTTTTCCTATTTGGAACCAGTCTGTTGTTCCATGTCCAGTTCTGACTGTTGCTTCCTGACCTGCATACAGGTTTCTCAAGAGGCAGGTCAGGTGGTCTGGTTAAGAGAATTCTTAAACATTCTCTTTAAGAATGTTCCACAGTTTATCGTGATCCACACAGTCAAAGGCTTTGGCATAGTCAATGAAGCAGAAATAGATGTTTTTCTGGAACTCTCTTGCTTTCTCCATGATCCAGGGGATGTTGGCAACTTGATCTCTGGTGCCTCTGCCTTTTCTAAAACCTGCTTGAACATCTGGGAGTTCACGGTTCACATATTGCTGAAGCCTGGCTTGGAGAATTTTGAGCATGACTTTACTAGCGTGTGAGATGAGTGCAATTGTGCGGTAGTTTGAGCATTCTTTGGCATTGCCTTTCCTTGGGATTGGAATGAAGACTGACCTTTTCCAACACTGTGGCCACTGCTGATTTTTCCAAATTTGCTGGCATATTGAGTGCAGCACTTTCACAGCATCTTCTTTCAGAATTTGAAATAGCTCAATTGGAATTCCATCACCTCCACTAGCTTTGTTCGTAGTGATGCTTTCTAAGGCCCACTTGACTTCACATTCCAAGATGTCTGGCTCCAGGTGAGTGATCATGTCATTGTGATTACCTTGGTCGTGAAGATCTTTTTTGTACAGTTCTTCTGTGTATTCTTGCCACCTCTTCTTAATATCTTCTGCTTCTATTAGGTCCATTCCATTTCTGTCCTTTATCGAGCCCATCTTTGCATGAAATGTTCCCTTGGAATCTCTAATTTTCTTGAAGACATCTCTTGTTTTTCCTATTCTGTTGTTTTCCTCTATTTCTTTGCATTGATCGCTGAGAAAGGCTTTCTTATCTCTCCTTGCTATTCTTTGGAACTCTGCATTCAGATGCCTATATCTTTCCCTTTCTCCTTTGCTTACTAACAACGAAATCTCCTATGCTCACACATAGGGGTTGCCTGAAAAAGTACATGGGAGAATGAATGGACTCCGGAAAAGGGATTAGACGATTTCAGAGCAACACTTACCTGGAGCCTGGGGCTTCCAAGGTGGTGCTAGTGGTAAAGAATCTGCCTGCCAATGCAGGAGATGTAAGAGACTCAGTTTCAATCTTTGCATTGGGAAGATTCCCTGGAGGAGAAAATGGCGACCTGCTCCAGTATTCTTGACTGGAGAATCCCATGGACAGAGGAGGCTGGTGGTCGACAGTCCATGCGATCACAAAGTGTCAGACATGGCTGAATATCTGACCTCTACCTGGAGCCTGGGAATTTTTTGAGAAAATGGCTATGCAGCCTTCTTTTATGTGTGAGCATTTTTTAAATGGGGAATTAATGGAATTTTGTGGGGGACACATCTCATTGTATGGGATGAAATATACTTTTAATTGCATATTTCAGGGCACCTGTCATTCCCAGAATCAGGCATTGAAAGCTAATTTTATCCATTCAGCCCTCTAGTCTTCATGAAAACTTACAATTGACCCTACCACCATCACTATGTGTCCAGGTGCCCTTGGAGGATATGTTGCTCTCAAGAGAAACAGCAGCATAATGTCCAAAGCAACTGGACTCTAGGCTAAACAGTATGGGAAAATCCCAGTCTCTGGCCACTGTCTTTCATTGTCACTTTAGCGGACATCTTATTTTAGGGGACATCTCTTAGGAAACAAGTCCGTGTGTGTGAGAACTGGCTGATAGTCTTGGGACATTCTTCTCTCCCCTACTGCCTCTCTCCTCCTTAGTTTGGGTGAAGCAAGGAGTTTCATGCTGGACAGAAGGCAATAAACAGTGAAAAGCCAGCACATACCACACGGAGTCCAGCAGTGGCTGTGTGGAGATGAGAGCTAGAAAGGTAAAATCAAGCAAACCTGTTCACCTTCAACAGCCAGGTGGGAAAGAATGAAAAGAAATAGAGGCACGAGAGAAGAAGCTCACTTGCACACAAAACTAAGACAAAGGAGTAAGTAAGTATATCTGGGTACAAAAGGGAGGACAGTCAATCTGGGAAGAACCCCCAAAGAGGGGAATTTGGGCGCCAATACAAAATGAATGGTAGTTTAGTGCTGAAAAAATAAAATATATTTAAGAAATAGCATTGGTGCCTCCTGCCCCTCGAAGAAGCCATGCATACATGTTCAGTCACTCACTTGTGTCCAGCTCTTTGTGACCTCATGGACAGTAACCCACCAGGTTCATCTGTCCATGGAATTTTCCAAGCAAGAGTACTGGAGTGGGTTGCCATTTCCTATTCCAGGGGATCTTCCTGGCTCAAGGATCAGACTCACATCTCTTGCATTGGCAGGCAGATTCTTTACCACTGAGCCACCTAGGAATTGAAGAAGGCAAGCAAGTCTATTTGTTCCAGGATTGTAACCTTTCTTGCATCATTTTCCTATAATCTTTGCTCACTCCAGACCTCAAAGATGGACTTCCCTAGTGATCCGGTGGTTAAGACTATGTGCTTCCAATGCAAGGGGCTTAATCCCTGGTCGAGTAAGGCCCACATGACATGTGTCCAAAAGCAAAAAATAAGGAAATAAAGCAAAAAATAAATCCAAAAGAAAAGGCCTGTTTTCTCAGAGATTCTCTGTGCTACCAGTTTGCTGATCCTCAGCCATAATGATGACCTGGACATGAAATGAAACATAGGATAGAATTTTCTGCATTTCTCACTTCATGGTGTATTGAATGTTTTCATTCTATTTTGCACAGGGACAGGAAGAACCAACTTCTAAATTTCCTAGAGAGGCAGCCCAAAACCTTAGGTTATCCAGCCTCACTTTTATTCTCCTTTCTTTATCTTTCTTCTTCCTTTTATTTTTCACTTTTGTCTTATCCTTATAGCAGACACCAATATGAAAATCCATCCACACACAAATATACTCCCGGTTCTCTGTCTCTTCCTCAAGTACGTGGATGATACAATTTCCCACGCCATTGTTTTGCAGTGAAAGTTTTCTGATAAATCTCAGACTTAGTGTCCTATTCTTCTTCTTCTCTTTGTGCTAGGAAGGCTCCAAATGAGCCATTGGGAAGAAAATAAAATCAAAAGGCTAAAAGAGGGACCAAAAGGATCTAAGAGAGAGGGGAGAGAAGAAGGGGAAGAAGGGAGGGTCATCACAGCCAGGCAAAACCAAGGACAGATTGGGTTTCTTGATGGAACTTGCAAAGTGGGCAAACTGAAAGGTCAGCACTGCTGGGAGGATAAAAGGATGAGAACAAAGAAAGCACTTTATGCAGCGATATTAGTGCTATCAGGAGCAATAAAACTGCACAGCCACAATCGAACATCGGAGTGGAGGATGACATTGGGGAGAGGACCGGCTGACGCCTCAGGATGCACAGGGCATTCATTGGGAGGGGTGTGGACATCAAAGCCCTGCAGGAAGCTCGAGGAGGGGCCCTCTGGACCCAAGAACGGACACAAGAGAGTTGAAATGCACGCCTTCTTTCTGCCACTGCCCACAGAGATCCCTCCATCCTTGAGTCAGTACAGAGTAAAGAGGAAACCCAGACCTCAGCACACACCTGGTGACAGATCCATTAACCAATAGATACTGTCTGAGCATCACTTAAATTCCTTGGAGCCCTGGGATTTCAAAAAAACATGTGATTCATGGGATTTTTTTCCCTCAAGAATCTTGCAATCTAACCGTGGAAGATTTGCTGCTGCTGTTCAGTCACTAAGTCATGTCCGATTCTGCGACTCCATGAACTACAGCATTCCAGGTTTCCCTGTCCTTCACCATCTCCCAGAGCTTGCTCAACCTCAGGTCCGTAGTGCCAATGATGCCACACATACATGAAAAAACATAGATGGGATTATTAATTAAGGTGGCTTCTCTAAGTTGAAATAAACACAAGTACCCCTCAAAGACAAATGTCCTCTTCAAGCTGTTGAACTCATTTAAAAAATAATAGTGTTTAAATCTGCACATACATGAAACATGATATTATATTTAAAGATAGCTAATAAAATTTGAATGCATCATAATTTAGTGTGATAGCTATTGCTCTGCTAAAGGTAAAGTTGTGATGCAGTTTTTATGATGAAGTTTCCCTTGTGTTGAAGTGAACTACAGCATGCTTAGTAAGATTCTCAACAAGATTTCACTAAGAACTTACAGTGTACAGCACAGGAGCAGGAGGAAGACAGAAGTCCTTTCTCTCAAGTTGTTTACATCTGCCTGGTCACAGAGAACAAGTAAACCCCCTGACAAGACCAAGATACAGGGAGACCTGAGTCTAAGCAAGAGACAAACCTCTGCTTCAGGCACGCTGCACTGAGTGTTCTGACACCAAGTTTAATACAGACAGAGTTGTCAGGGAGACGCAAGGGGGACTTTCCTCCTGCCTCCTTAGTACATTCTCACTAGACATGATTTACAATTAGAAGGATAGCCTTTAAAAAGATACATGCATCACATCGTTCATTGCAGCACTATTTACAAGAGCCAAGACATGTAGTTCCCCAGTGGTCTAATGGCTAGGATTTGGTGCTTTCACTGCCAAGGCCTGGGTTTGATTCCTGGTCAGGGAAGTCTCTCTTTATAGGCTTCCCTCATACTCAGTTGGAAAAGAATCCACCTGCAATGCAGGAGACCCCGATTCAATTCCTGGGTTGGGAAGATCCACTGGAGAAGGGATAGGCTACCCATTCCAATATTCTTTGGCTTCCTTTGTGGCTCAGCTGGTAAAGAATCCACCTGCAATGTGGGAGACCTGAGTTTGATCTCTGGGTTGGGATGATCCCCTGGAGAAGGGAAAGCCTATGCACTCTAGTATTCTGGCCTGGAGAATTCTATATAGTCCATGGGGTTGCAAAGAGTCAGACACAACTGAGCGACTTTCACTAAGACGTGGAAACTACCTAAACAGATGGATGGATAAAGAAGATATGGTGCAATGGAATACCACCCAACCAGAAAAAGGAATGGAATAATGTTACTGGCAGCAACATAGATGGATCTAGACATTATCATACTCAGTAAAGTAACTCAGAAAGAGAAAGACAGATACCATATAATATCACTTATATGTGGAATCTAAAACACTACCTAAATGAACATATCTATGAGACAGAAACAGACTCACAGACATAGAGAACAGACTTGTGACTGACAAGGGAGAGGGGAGTGGAGGAGGGAATGACTGAGAGCGTGGGGTTAGCAGATGCAAACTAGTATATTCAGGATGGACAAACAACAAGGTCCTACTGCATAGCAAAGGAAACTATATTCAATATCCTCTGATGAAACATAATGAGAAAGAAAATGAAATGAACATATACATTCATACATATATATGTATAACTGAATCACTTTGCTGTATGGTAGAAATTAACAACACTGTAAATCAATGACAGTAAGTTGTTTTTAAAAAGATATAGCCTTTATTCCTGCCTTGGATTACTCTTTTGTGTTCCTATGCAAGTTTGTAGAAAAGGAGATTTTGTAGAAAAGGAAACTCTCTGGAATTGATGTAAACATTTATCTGGTGACTCATCAACAGTCAAACTTCTCAGAAAGCACAGTTAGAATGCAGACTGAGAAGAAAAAGTCCTGTTCTGGACTGCTCAGGACCATGAGAGACCACATAATATAATAATATACATAACATCAGTTCAGTTCAGTCGCTCAGTCATGTCTGACTCTTTGTAACCCCAAGGACTGCAGCACACAAGGCTTCCCTGTCCATCACCAACTCCCGGAGTTTACTCAAACTCATGTCCATAGAGTCGGTGAAGCCATTCAACCATCTCATCCTCTGTTGTCCACTTCTCCCCTTGCCTTTAATCTTTCCCAGCATCAGGGTCTTTTCCAATGAGTCAGTTCTTCACATTAGGTGGCCAAACTATTGGAGCTTCAGCTTCAACATCAGTCCTTCCAATGAATATTCAGGATTGATTTTCTTTAGGATTGACTGGTTGGATCTCCAGACTCTCGAGGGACTCTCAAGGGACTCTCAAGAGTCTTCTCCAACACCACAGTTCAAAAGTATCAATTCTTCGGTGCTCAGCTATCTTTATAGTCCAACTCTCACATCTATACATGACTACTGGGAAAACCATAGCTTTGACTAGATGGACCTTTGTCAGCAAAATATTGTCTCTGCTTTTTAATATGCTGTCTAGGTTTGTCATAGCTTCTCTTCCAAGGAGTAAGCATCTTTTACATAACATAGTCTCTATATAACATAGATATGTGTTCTCTAAATGTATTTAGCCTCTGAGTTAACAGATACACACATACATATATATGGGCTTCCCTTGTGGCCCAGAGGGTCAAAGAATCTGTCTGCAATATGGGAGACCCGGGTTCCATTCCTGGGTTGGGATGATCCCCTGGAGAAGGGAATGGCAACCCACTCCAATATTTTTGCCTGGAGAATTCCATGGACAGAGGAGCCTAATGGGCTACATACAGCCCATGGAGTCGCAGAGTCAGACCCGATTGAGCAACTAACACACACACATGCACAGTGCAGGAAAAAAATTTAATTAAAAAAAGTTTTTTAAATACAAGGAAGGAGTTGTCAGGGAGAAGCAGATAGGATAATCTCTTGTAAACAGTGCTTTGATTTTGGAAGGGCTGAAGGAAAGAAGGGAAGGAAGAAGAAGGGGAGAGAGAAATTAAAAAAGGAAAGATTGGTTATTCCGTGCTTAGGAGATTTTATATGTGAATACTGCAAAATTTTGTATGGAAATATTACAATATTCTGGTCCATTAATTCTGCTAATTTGCTGTCCCTTATCTAAATCATTTGTCCTTGATGTTTGGTTGAGAAAAGCAGTCACTGAAAAAAAATAGCCCCAAAATAGCCACTCCTCATAAAACACGGGTTGGGCTGCAGTGTTTGGTTTCATTTCATTTCCTTTCTCTCTGAATATAGTTCCCAGTGTGTCTATTCCTGGGAGGGTGGATAAAGCTGTTACCCTTAATGTCAGACTTCATGTGTGTGTGTGTGTGTGTGTGTGTGCGCGCGCGCTAAGTCATATCAGTTGTGTCTGACTCTTCATGACCCTTTGAATTGTAGCCCTCCAGGCTTCTCTGTTCATGGGATTCTCCAGGCAAGAATACTGGAGTGGGTTGCCATACCCTTCTCCAGGGGATCTTCCCAATTCAGGGATTGGACCCAAGTTTCTTATGTCTCCTGCATTAGCAGATAGGCTCTTTACCCCCAGTGCCACATGGGAAGTTATAACAGTAAAGAGGGCATAGAGACCCTTTATGCCTGGTCTCTGAGTCCTGAAACTGGGAGGAGGACTTAGGGTACTAAACTCTTCCTTCTCCCTAGAGCATGGGATCCTGCAAGGTAGTGACAAGTGAAGAATCCATCTACCTATCCTTTCATCACATCATGTGAATCAGACCCATTACCCGAGGAAATGCCTGGAGATCCCTCTTACCAGACACAAGATGAATGACCTTGTCCTACAAACCTAGACAGATGAAGATGTATTTCAGAAACACATCTGTTTTGCTTCAGAAGCCAGCACACCACAAATCCACAGGCTAAACACACTGGTTCCAATGAGACTGGAAAGATGGATGAGCAGAAACCCAGGAAAACTGGAACAGATAAGGTGATGGGACCAGAGGTCTGAGTTAATGCAATAACTGCCACAAACTCTGAAGGCTCCATTTAGCTTTTTGGTTTCCATCATGGCAATGCCATACACAGAGACTGGAGAAGATTCCAGAATGTCCACCTATGGCACACTAACTCCTCACTAAGTCGGGCCACTGGGATGGAAGTGTGATTCACAGAACAGGATGAGATGAAAGTTAATTTATTACATATAATCACACATTGAATGAAGGTAATAATATGTTGCTTGCTGCTGCTGCTGCTGCTGCTAAGTCACTTCAGTCGTGTCCGACTCTGTGTGACCCCATAGACGGAAGCCCACCAGGCTCCCCTGTCCCTGGGATTCTCCAGGCAAGAACACTGGAGTGGGTTGCCATTTCCTTCTCCAATGTGTGAAAGTGGAAAGTGAAAAGTGAAAGTGAAGTCGCTCAGTCGTGTCCGACCCTTAGCGGCCCCACGGACTGCAGCCTACCAGGCTCCTCCATCCATGGGATTTTCTAGGCAATAGTACTGGAGTGGCTTGCCATTGCCTTCTCCGAATATGTTGCTTAGGGAAGATTATTACAGATAAATATGTAAGAGTGGTCCATAAATCAAGTATCAGTTTTTAATGTGAAATAAGCATGTGCAAAATTATAGGACCTGTAATTAAAACAACAGTTTTATTTGAAGAAATCTGTGTAAGCCTGTTTATGATTTGTGGTTTTTTTTTTTAAGCTATTGCTTCTAACTGATTTTAAGGCAATATTCCAAGATATATGTCTACTATATTAACAAGAAAAGATGTGTAATCTCACTTACAAAAACGATATTTAAATACAAGTCTGGAGGGGATGGGATGCACTGGGAGGTTAGGATTGGCATGTATACACTACCATATATAAAAATGGGCTAGTGGTGGTGCTAGCGGTAAGAATCCACCTGGTAGTGCAGGAGATGTAGGAGATGTCGGTTTGAGCTTTGGGCCAGGAAGATCCCCTGGAGAAGGAAATGGCAACCGACTCCAGTATTCTTGCCTGGGAAATCCCATGGACAGAGGGGGTATGGTGAGCTACAGTCCATGGGGTTGCAGAGTTGGACATGACTGAAGTGACTTAGCATGCATGCAGGCATGTTTAAAATAGACAACTCAACAAGGACCAGCCGTATAGCACAGGGAACTCTACTCAATGCTCTGTGGTGACCTAAATGGGAAGAAGTCAAAAAAGAGGGGATATATATACACATACAATTTTTGCTAAGATAAAATGGGTAGAAGGGAAGGGGAATCAAGTACAATGTCTGAAATCTGACAAGGACCATAGTATTTACATGAAAATACTAAGCTTTCTGTGCCCTTTCACGTGAAGCAAGTTATTCATCCAAATGGTTGTCTATAAAAGGTCAAGAAATGACTGAGCTTCCTCGGAGGGATAGTTTCTGATTCTCCAAAGCTTCTTCTCTAGACCATTTATTGATGTCTCTTCCTGTGCAGAGAATGATGCTTAAAAGAATAGACTTTGGGTCAGACAGCCCTAAATAAAATATGTTTCACTTAGTATCTTCCATTTGTGTTACCCAGTTCAGGCCATTGAAATGTACGGAGACTCTATAACATCATTTGTATGATGGGTCTAAAACAAGACCCTCCTAAAGGTTCATATATTTCGAAAGATGTTTCATTGCTGTTCAGTTGCTAAAACGTGTTAGTCACTCAGTCATGTCCAACTCTTTGTGACTCCATGGACTGTAGCCTACCAGGCTCCTCTGTTCATGGAATTTTCCTGGCAAGAATATTGGAGTGGGTAGCCATTCTCTTCTCCAGGGGATCTACCTGACTCAGGGATCAAACCCTGTCCTCCCCCATTGAAGGCAGATTCCTTAATGTCTGAGCCACCAGGGAAATCCTTTTCAATTGCTAAATAGTGTCTAACTCTTTACAACCCCAAAGACTGTAAAAGACCAGGATGTTCTGTCCCCCACTGTCTCCCAGAGTTGGTCAAATTCATGTCCATTGAGTTGGTAATACTATGTCTAAACCTAGATATCAGTCAATAGCAGTTGTATTATCAAAATTATCTATGTGATGATTCTTAAAATACAAGACATCGTTCCTAAACTGAACATACATCACCCTTTGTTCTTGCTGGCATATTATGATACTATGCAAATTACAACCATTTGCTACCATGTGTGTAGAAATAGTTCTAGGACAGAGATGCCCCCAATGACCTACAAAGCCCTTGACACTTGGTAGCTCTGTCCCTAAACCTGCCTCTGCAGAGGGACCAAAGGTTGCAGGTGAAAACCTGTAGGAGATCTGCTCTACAGATCAACAGGAAGACTTTCAAATGACACCGATATGCCTCTGTGTCTAACAAAGAATTCATAGAAAAACATTAAAAATAAGCTAAAGAAAACAGGGCTTCCCTGATGGCTCTGATGGTAAAGAATCTGCCTGCAATGTGTGCAACCCATCTCTCAAAACTATGTATTAGCTCAATCAACAGAAAGTAACAGCTAGAGAAACATTCTGTGATGGTGTAATTTTTCTCCCAGGGTTAGGGGAGGAGGAAGAGACTCTCTTTTAACCCCTCCCTGACTCTGGGGACTGTCTTCTACCTTGCTAAGGTAAGTCTAACACTGATCTACAGGGAAAAGTGCCTCTGCCCTTTGCTTTTGCAATTGATGGTCTTGGACTCCACTGTTATGGCTCCAGCTCCCTGAAAGGTCTATTGATTTATTTCTTTTATATTAGAAAACCATATCTGCTCATTATCTCAGAAGGTCACTGGAAGGGAGATATTTCTTCCAGCTTCAACATCAGATCACTTGGCCTTTTTTCATATCTCTCTTGGCACGGCAGGAGCTCTGTGAGAAAAGGGGAGACTGGAACAAAAAATAAAAGCACATTTTTCCTAGGCAGAAAGTTCAATGCAAAGACCTGGCAGAATACATAAATACACAAAGCAGGCTCATTAGCTAGTGGTCTTCAACTTCTATTTCAATTGTTTTTTCCAAAGCTAATTATTCCTAGGAAGTCCCACCTTAACTAAGGGGGCTGGAGACTATCAGTCACTGAACATTTTTTTTTTTTTTTAATTTCAGAGGCTTGAATTTCCCTTCTATTCATTTCCCAGCAGGGACCTACGCTCAACTAATATTTTCAAGATGCATTTGAATAAGATATGGCATCATTCTAAAAAATTATTTTCACAAGAAAACTATATGTATTTAAATTACTTTTCCTTATGTATCAATGTTAGCTTGACTTTTCTTTCATGCCTGTGTGTAGATGTGTATTTAATTAGTTGCCCCAGAAGGGCCATATTAGGTAGATAAAACTAGATCTGCTTAGATCAATGGAATCAACATTTTCAACACATAACCATTCTGATGTTGCTACAAATTCATTCAGTGTCTCTCAAAATGGTCTGAGAATAAAATAGTCTCTGTTGTTGTTGTTAAGTCACTAAATCATGTCCGACTTTTTGCAACCCCATGCTCCTTAGCACACCAGGCTCCTGTATCCTCTATTATCTCCCTGAGTTTGCTTAAATTCATGTTCATTGAGTCAGTGATACTATCCAACCATCTCACCCTCTGCTGCCCGCTTCTCCTCTTGCCCTCAATCTTTCCCAGCAGCAGGGTCTTTTCCAATGAGTTGGCTCTTCACATCAGGTGGCTAAAGTATTGGAGTTTCAGCATTACTTCTTCCATTGAATATTCACAGTTGATTTCCTTTCGGATTGACTGGTTTGAGTTCCTTGCTGTCCAAGGGACACTCAGGATTCTCTGGAACTGCCTACACTTGAATCCTCTTGGGATCTTGTTTAAAATACAGTTTCCTTGGGCCCAAGTCAGCCATCCTGAGCCAGGAATTTAGAGGTGGAACCCAGGAATCTGCACTTTAAACACTCCTGATTGAGATCCTTTAGGCTCTTCAGATAAGAACTCGCAAGTGTGTCTGTAGGCATAGGGCCTCCATTCACTAAGACCACAGCCAACCCTTCATCCCACAACCTGAGAGCAGGGGGAGCTCTCCTGCCAGAGGCCCAGGTTTCCAAGAGGGAAAAACAGCCCAGGGGGTTCTGAAACGAAAGGGATTTGCCAGAAAGCACTGTGCTCTGGGATCCTAGTGGATTACAGCTTTGATAATAATCTTTATAAATATAATTTTATTTATTTATTTTTGGCTGTGCTGGGTCTTCCTTGCTGCATGCGGTAAGCAGGGGCTATTCTTCCTTGTGGTGCTTGGGCTTGTCATTGCAATGGCTTCTCTTGTTGTGGAACACGGGCTTTAAGTGCTAGGACTTCAGTAGTTGTGGCTCCCGGGCTCCAGAGTACAGGCTCAGCAGTTGCGGTGCAGGGGCTCAGTTGCTCTGTGGCATGTGGGATCTTAGCTGTCTAGGGATCGAACACATATCTTCTGCATTGGCAGGCAGAATCTTTACCACTGAGCCATCAGGGAAGCCCTTGATAATGATCTTGAACTTCCTTAGTTTCCCCTACAGATCAATCAGAGAAACATTGGTCTTTGCTTTCATTATAACAAAAGTTGGGTCAAGAATAAATGCTACATCAATGATAATGCACTTAAATGGGTGAATATTATGATATGTAAATTATAGCTCCATAAAGCTGTTAAAGAAACATTTTTAAAATGTTTAAAGACAATTTTTTTTTAATGAATGTAACTTGAGTGTGAGTGTCTTCAGGAGGTAAAGTATGCAAGCCTTTAATATCTCCATGGCAAAATTCTTTGGGCCTCTTCAGAATTCATCTGTTCATCCAGCTTATAATTACTGAGACCTGCTCTGCTGCTGCTGCTGCTGCTAAGTTGCATCAGTCGTGTCCGACTCTGTGCGACCGCATAGACGGCAGCCCACCAGGCTCCTCCATCCCTGGGATTCTCTAGGCAAGAGTACTGGAGTGGGGTGCCATTGTCTTCTCTGGAGACCTGCTCTAGACACAGTTTAAGACCAGGTACTACAAACTGAAACTTAAAAATCTTTGAATAAATTGTATATGCTAACTCTTGCTCCATAGCTTCCAGGGAATGAGTTCATATAACAAGCATTGAAGTATGTTGATTTTCAGTTTGATTTCCTCATTATTTGCTGAACCAAGCTACCTGTAGGCTTCTGAATCTTTCCAATGTAAGAATTTAATTTGGTGACTAACAGACCAAAGCAGAGAGAGCAGCAGGAACCATTTAATCTGCATAAGGAGAGTTGTATTTACTGTGATTCTATCAACCAGAGGAACAAAGGGGGCCCAGCAGGGAGGGCTTCTTTTATGACACTGACAATGTCCTGAATTTAAGGAGTCAGTGCTCTCTGTGATAATCTGGGGAAATTCCTGGAAATGGCACAGCTCCAAGAGTGACCTCCAGGGAGAGGTTTTGGACAGCCAGGAGCCATTGGCTATACCTAGAGCTTCCCAGATGGTGCTAGTGGTAGAAAAAAATTCTGCCGGCTAATGCAGGAGACGAAAGAGACATGGGTTCGATCTCTGGGTCTGGAAGATCCCTTGGAAGAGGAGATGGCAACCCACTCCAGGATTCTTGTCTGGAGAATGCTATGGACAGAGGAGCCTGGTTGGCAACAGTTCATGGCGTCACGAAGAGTCACACATGACTGAGCATGAGCACGTCAGCATCAGGAACAAACAGAAGACGGGGGTAGGCTTTTCCCCTTCTTTCTCTGCACCCCATAATTAGATCTTATTCTGCAGAGCCCATGGAAACAACAAGTTTAGACGACGGGAGTAACAACTTCAGGCTCTTGTAAAAGTTTAAGAAAGGTCTAGTCACTTGTGTCATTTCTTTCCTAAAAAAAAAGAAAGAAAGAAATTCATTGATTTGGCTGTGCTGGGTCATAGTTGCCACATGAGGAAATTTTAGCTGTGACATATGGTATCTAGCCCTGACCAGGGATTGAACCCAGGGCCCCCTGCATTGGGAGCACAGATTTTAGCCACTGGACCACCAGGAAGTCCTGCTACCATACATTTCTTTACCAACAAACTCCACAAAGGCAGAGGGCATTGCTTCATTTGTAACTAATTTTAATTAATCTTCCCTTTTGCAGTGCCAGAAGAGCCATGCAGACTGATTCCATTTGTAGGGGCTCATAACAAGTGCGGAGTGAAAATCCTCGAGGAATGGAACTCTGACAATTGATGCTGTGCAGTCTGGGTCACTTCTCTTTATTTCTACCCAATAAAAAGAATGCCAGAGTCATCAACGAGCATAGACGGCTCAATGTTTTACTGTCAGTTCTAAGTTATCACCAGCCTCTCAGCCTTCCTCTCCACTCAAAGAGCCTTAACCTTCCCTTTCATCATGTTTAGCCTGACATGAGTTTTAAACCATCCACAGGTTAAAAAATTTCCAGTAGATAAGGAGAATCAGTAGGGACCTAGATCTAAAGAACATTAGGGGAAAAAGGGGAATTAATATATATAAAACATCTACTATATGCTGAATACTAACCTACACACATTGTGTTAACCTTAAAAACAAATCTTCAATGTAAGCATTGCTCTTCTATTCTACAGATTGAATAACTAAAGCAAGAAGTTAAACAAAGTGCCTTCTAGCAAACATTAAAGCCACATTTGAAAGTTGAGCCTGACCTCTTCCATCAAACTGTGGTGTTTCAAAATTCAATAAAGAACTGGATTCTTTTCTTGAAAGGTCAATTAGCATAATGCACAAAATGTCTTTCCTATTTCTGCTTGGTTGCCTGCTGATCTAAAATTTAAGAAGTTCCATCAGCAAGCAGAACTCTGATGTCTTTATTACACTTCAAGACTTTAACATGGTCCCCAACACCATGGTCCATAATCCACTCTCTTTTTTCTTTTATATTTTCCGTGCTTATTTTCTTTCATGTCATTTTCTTGATCGGAAGCCATGTCTACTCTGGCTGAATTCTTCCTTTTTAGTTTTACCTGAGACCACCTGTCCACTCTAGTTAGGCAGCTCTCTTCATAATCTCAAGGTTTCGCCCCTCCCTTTCCTTAACTTGGCATGACATCTTGCAGTAGCAGTGTCCCTTAGCTTCCCTGTTAGAAAACCTTTCCCTGCAGATGTAAACAGTCTGCCTGCAAACCCCTGGAACAAAGCATCCTCTCTACTATGTGACCCAGACCCTGGGCGTGGCTGACTAGGATACACGGGCTCGGTGGTAAAGAATCTGCCTGCAATGCAATAGACTTGTGGGAGACATGGGTTCGATTCCTGAGTTGGGAATGTCCCCTGGAGTAGGAAATGGCAACCTACTTCAATATTCTTGCCTGGGAAATCCCATGAACAAAGGACCCTGGCAGACTATAGTCCATGGGGTCACAAGAGTTAGACATGACTGAGCAAACTAAGAAACAACAAACAACAGCAACAGCTCCAGAGGAGCAATCGATAGGCTGGCTAGTGGCAGATGACATATAGGGCTTTTCCCACATAGAAAGAAGTTCTGCCAATGGAAAGCAGAAGCTGTAACTGGGTGGAGCTGTAGGCAAGATAAAGAATAAACCTCTGTCCTATAAGAGGAAAGAGATTAAGCAGTTGTTTTTTTTTTGTTTGTTTGTTTTTTTAATGATGGTGGGAATGGTAAGTTTAACATTGCTAATAGTATTTAGGTTCCACTGGTCATATCTTGCACCAATAGACCAGGGGTCCATTCCAGATGGTGGATTAGAAGGATGTGTGCTCATCTTCTGCGAGAACTCCAAAATTGCAGCTCCCTGCTGAGCAACCATTGACAGGAGAATGTTGGATCCCACCAAAGAAAGATACCTCGCATCCAAGGGCAAAGGAGAAGCCCGAACAAGATGGGAGGGGTGCAAAATCATGTTTAGAATCAAACCCCACCCCCATCAGAAACGCTTGAAGGGTTCAAACAAAACCTTGTGCACCCGGACCCAGAAGCCCCCAGACTTGCATTTGAGTGTTTGAGCATCTCCTGTGGAGGCATGGGTCAGCAGTGGCCTGCCGCAGGGACAGGGGCTCTGGCTGCAGCAGACCTGGGTCATGGAGCATGTGGCATAAGCCCGCTTGGAGGAGGTCGCCAGAGAACCCCCAGGGAATTTGACTTTGGAGACCAGTGGGACTTGATTAAAGAACTTGCACAGGACCGGGGAAACAGACTCTTGGAGGGCACAAACTAGACCTCGTGTGCACCAGGAGACAGGAGAAAGGAGCAGTGTCCCCACGAAGACTGAGTCAGACTTGCGTATGAGTGTCCAGGAGTGGAGATGGGAATACCAGACCACCTTACATGCTTCCTGAGAAATCTGTATGTGGGTCAAGAAGCAACGGTTAAAATCGGACATGGAACAATGGACTGGTTCCAAATTGGAAAAGTACTACGTCAAGGCTGTATATTGTCACCCTGCTTATTTAACTTATATGCAGAGTACATCATGTGAAATGCTGGGCTGGATGAAGCACAAGCTGGAATCAAGATTGCTGGGAGAAATATCAATAACCTCAGATCTGCAGATGACACCACTCTTATGGCAGAAAGAGAAGAGGAACTGAGGAGCCTCTTGATGAAAGTGAAAGAAGAGAGTGAAAAAGCTGGGTTAAAAATCAACATTAAAAAACCAAGATCACGGCATCCAGTCCCATCACTTCATGGTAAATAGACGGGGAAACAGTGACAGACTTTATTTTGTTCGGCTCCATAATCACTGCAGATGGTAACTGCAGCCATGAAATTAAAAGATGCTTGCTCCTTGAAAGAAAAGCTATGACCAACCTAGACAGCATATTAAAAAGCAGAGACATTACTTTGCTGACATAGTTCTGTCTAATCAAAGCTATGGTATGGATGTGAGAATTGGGCCATAAAGAAGGCTGAGCGCAGAAGTATTGATGGTTTTGAACTGTGGTGTTGGAGAAGACTCTTGAGAGTCCCCTGGACTGCAAGAAGATCAAACCAATCAACGCTAAAGGAAATCAGTCCTGAATATTCATTGGAAGGACTGACACTAAAGTGGAAACTCCAATACTTTCACCACCAGATGCCAAGTACGGACTCATTGGAAAAGACCCTGATGCTGGGAAAGATTGAAGGCAGGAGGAGAAGGGGATGACAGAGGATGAGATTGTTGGATGGTATCACCGACTCAATGGACATGAGTTTGAGCAAGCTCTGGGAGTTGGTTATGGACAGGGAAGCCTTGTGTAATGCAGTCCATGGGGTCGCAAAGAGTCGGACACTACTGAGCCACTGAACTGAACTGGTATGAGGAACTTCCCAGCTGAGGATCAAATCCGTGACCCCTGCAGTGGAAGCACAGAGTCTTAACCACTGGACCACCAGGCAAGTCTTGACCAGGAATTCTTCATAGGACTTTGAGTATCCTTTGAAGGTTGAAGAAAGAGTCACCTCTGGATCCTAAAGCACTTTATTTCTCAAATTCTAGTCACCTAAAATGTAGTTGAATTTTCTTTCCTAACTGAAATTTATAAAATAACCTTATCTTTGTGTTAAAATTGTATTTTTCACATGGGGTACCTGAAGTCCATTTCTTTTTCCTTACAAACTCTGGTAGAATACTTTCCTATTCTTGACCAACTCAACACTCACCTGTCTACCCACCTCCCCATGAAACCATTCCTAAATGAATGCAGACTGTCTACTAATCTTAAAGCACATGTAATATGTGTTCCATAATTACTGTTTAACTTCACACTGTTTTCTGTTTTAGTCTTACGTCTCCAGTTACACAGCAGTCCCCTAATATTTAGGGATAATTTTGGTTCATCCTGAATGTTAACAAAACCCTCAATCTTATTCCTGCCTTCAGATCTTCCGAGTAAAAGAAAACAGTAACGTGGATTATACCTAGCAGCACTTTTGCACAGAGTCCTAGAACTTCCTGGTGGGTGGGCTGCATTGTTACTGCATTAACTTCTTTAATTTGCATATGTGAAAACTAATGGTCAGTCAGCTAATAAGATTCAGGATGAACTCTCTCATCTTGGAAGGTCTGGGGTGATCCAAATAAGGATGAGCCAGATGGAGAATTTTACTCTGTAACAAAGGATCAGCTTTCCACTGAGAGGAGACGACCTAGGTCGTAGTGAAACATACCAATAGGGCTTCTAGTTTCTGAATTATGAAGGCTCTAGCCAGGGCAATTTTATTCTCTTAAAAAAAATGGTAGTGCCTTTCTAAAGCTGGGTTATTTTTATAGTAAGAGAACTCCTGGAACAGTAAACAGGAGGTAAGTGTATCAGGCTTAAACGTGAAAGGGTTTATTTAAGAGTGTTATCAGAGCTAGCCAGTTGCAAACACATAGAGTATCAGAAAACTATAAAGCTTTCCCTTCCTAGCAGGGCTCAATTATTCATCAGACCACCCTGCTGCAGGGGAAGGGTCCTTATAAACTTGGTGTCATAGAACTCTTGAGGTGTCCACACCTCTGGGCAACCTGCTGTACAGATGAACAGTTCAAAGAGTGAACATTATGCCTCTGTCTTTCCCTATCCCCAGTGCATTAGGGTTTTGAAAGTTATCAGGATAAAAATAATTTGTTGTTCAGTCAGTCAGGCGTGTCCCAGTCTCTGTGACTCCATGGACTGTAGCACACCAGGCTTCCCTGTTCTTCACTGTCTCCCGGAGATTGCTCAAACTCAGGTCCATTGAGTTGGTGATGCCATCCAACCATCTCATCCTCTGTCGCCCCCTTCTCCTCCTGCCTTCAATCTTTCCTAGCATCAGGGTCTTTTCCAGTGAGTCAGCTCTTTGTCTCAGGTGGCCAAACTATTGGAGTTTCAGCTTCAGCATCAGTCCTTCCAATGAATATTCAGGACTGATCTCCTTTAGGATTGACTGGTTTGATCTCCTTGCTCTCCAAGGTACTCTCAAGAGTCTACTCAAGCAACACAATTCAAAAGCATCAGTTTCTTCAGTGTTCAGCTTTCTTTATGGTCCAGCTCTCACATCTACACATGACTACTAGAAAAACCATATAGCTTTCCATTTCCTGCCACTTTCCAAGTGCAAAGGTGAGTCTATCAAGAGTGGAAAAATTACTCAAGGGAAATGACACAGCAAGTTAGTGGCAGGGCTGGACTTGAACCTAAATCTTTGGAAGTTTGCAAACCATGATTTTGACCCGTTACTCTGACATTTCTTATCTCTCCTCCCCAAGGAACACTAATCTTGATTGATCTTGTAGGAAATTATTATAAAATATAGGAAAGGGGAACTTCATGGTCAAATTATCCACCTGCAACATCTGCCTTTTGGAGCTTCCCAATGCAGTGTAGCACATTGAAGGCACGGAGCAAGTCAGCAGTAGTGATGCTTGCTTTTCTTGTTTAACTCAGATTCCCAAATTAATTTCACTTCAGAACCCTATTTCACAGCATTCTATTGCCAGGGACACATCTTGGACAGCAATGCACACCAAGTACAGCCTTGGTGAGCAGAGCGAGAAAACCCCATGCAGTTAAAAATGAAATGATACTTTCCCTTATGAAGAAAGATAAAATGGACTGAGAGACATATAATATATCATAAAAAAATGTATATTAAAGTGTCCTAAATACTTTCAGTATACATTTCATTATTATATCTTTTTCTTATAATTTGCTTACTCGCCATTATTTTTTTTTTAAAGTCATGAGTTTAAAGCCAGCTTTTTAAACCAAGGAACACTGTCATGATTTTACATTGAATGTGCTGACTGTAGATGCAGCAAAGCAGGAACACAAAAGAAAAAGGAAAGCTGGATGGAAACATACCCTGAGCCTGGGATGGGGGTGCCAAGAAGTCTCTTCACCTTCCCTGTTGGTTTGTCTCACCCATGTGGAGTAAAGCCCCCATTAGTACACTCACTGAACCATGGCAGGAGTGGGAGGGAAGTCTTGCTCTGGGGTCTTCATTTTTGTCCACAGAGGACCATGTAATAGCAACAGAGAGCCAAGGAAGGAAGCACCCAGTGGGAAGGAGTCGTCAGCCCCATCACACAGGGAGCCAGTGCTATCCCAGCTCCCTTTTCTCCTAATGTGACATCATCACTTTTTTGCAAAGAAAGAAAGTGAAAACATTAGTAGCTCAGTCGTGTCTGACTTTTTGTGACCCCATGGACTGTAGCCCATCAGGCTCCTCTGTCCATGGGGATTCTCTAGGCAAGAACACTGGAGTGGGTTGCCATTACCTTCTGCAGGGGATCTTCCTGACCCAGTGATCGAACCTGGGTCTCCTGCATTGCAGGCAGATTCTTTACCATCTGAGCCACCAGGGAAGCTCCAATTTGTTGCAATGGGGAAGCAAAAAGACCAATAGTGACACTGACCTCTCACCAGGAAGGGGCTGGTCATGGTTCTGAGTCAGCATCAAGGTGTGACCTCTGTAAAACCAGAAGTATCTATTTTTTTAAATTATTTTTACTGGAGTATAGTTGCTTTACAATGTAGTATTAGTTTCTACTCTATAGCCACAATTCCAAAAGATACACACATCCCAATGTTCATTGCAGATTTATTCATAATAGCCAGGAAATGGAAACAACCTAAATGTCCACCAATAGGGGGGTGGATAAAGAAGATGTGGTACATATGTACAATGAAATATTATTTCGCCATAAAACGGAATGAAATTGGATCATTAGTAGAGACATGAATGGACCTAGACATTGTCGTACAGAGTGAAGTAAGTCAGAAAGAAAAAAAACAAGGTGTCTATTTCCACTAAGTTTTCCTTCCATCTTTCAGACCCCACCCCCTGTGGGCCTAGACATGGTTCACAGTTCTCTGCCTAAATTGTCTTATTCATCACTTCCTTTCCTGTAACAGTTCCTAGTCTCTGCATCTTTTCCAACTACAGATCTCCTGTCACTCTCTTCCATAATCTATACAAAACTCATCATGCCACACTTCTCACTAAAAACTGAATTTTGATTTTACTCCCACTTTAGCCATCTTTTTTTATGGAGAACTTGGTCATGGTCATATTATATCAGCAATATTTATTTCGGGTCAAACAGTCCTAGTTTTCAATCCTAACTATACTTCAAGATAACTGTGTGACTGTGAGGAAGTTTCTTAACCTCTAAGAAAGTAAGTTTCTTGCATCAGAAAGGAATATACCATATGGATGTTTCAGGGTTGCTTACAGTCTAAGGATTTGAGAAATGAAAAAGAGTAATAATATGCTAACTGGTTAGAGCAGTGTCCTGCATAAAGGTTTGATTTTAGTGAAAGTCACCTCCCTTCTTACCATGACATTGGAAGGGATCAAACTCAGCCCATGTGAGGGGTCACTGGAGATGTTACAGACTGAGAGGGTAGGTGGGAAGAGTTTAGTTTCGGATGGTGAGAAGTGCCTATTCTCGTTAGTAAGGGTATGAGTGGGGAATGCTCTAGATATATGTGTCCCATGCAAATGACCTGTCTTCTTCTCAAATGAGATCTCACAGACGAGGATAAAGAGCCTTGCAATTAGACACAGATAAACTAGCTAAAGGGCTTCCCAGAGGGATCAGTGGTAAAGAATCTACTTCCCAATGCAGGAGATGTGAGTTAAGTCCCAGAGTCAAGAAGATCCCCTGGAATACAAAATGGCAACCCGCCCTAGTATTCTTACCTAGAAAATTACATGGACAGAGGAGCCTAGCTGGCTACAGTCCACAGTGTCACAGAGAATCAGATATGACTGAGTGACTAGAAAATATCTTTGACCTTTCTGAGTATCAGTTTCTTCACCTATAAAATTTTGCCTTGGAGAAATTTCTATTTCGTTCTTCCACCTATTTGTTTTTTTCCAATAGTAAGTACTATAGTACTCTACGATCCAGGTTTGGTTGAATGTATGGATAAGAAGGAATTATGCATACAGAGGAACTCAGTATAGGGAGGAACTATATATATTTAGAGAAGCAAATATAAGTTATATGTGGATTTTCACCTGCATGGAGAGTCAGTGACCCCTATCCCCAAGGATCTACTGTGACCTATCATTTTTCTATGTTGAGATGAGGAAACTGACCCAGATACATCCCCCTGACTTGCCTAAGGTATACATTCAGTATTTGGCAAAGCCTGGAATCCAAATGTTAGTCATTCAGTCGTGACCAACTCTTTGCAACACCATGGACTGTAGTCAGCCAGGCTTCTCTGTCAGTGGAATTCACCAGGTAAGAATAACAAAGTGGGTAGCCATTCCCTTTTCTGGGGCATTTTCCCAACCCAGGGATTGAACCCGTGTCTCCTGCATTGCGGGCATATTCTTTATCACCTGAGGTATCAGGTCCTCTATTTGAAGCAGTCTAGCCTCAGAGTGGGAGAAGGCAATGGCAAGCCACTCCAGTACTCTTGCTTGGAGAATCCCATGGATGGAGGAGCCTGGTGGGCTGCAGTCCATGGGGTCGCTAAGGGTCGGACACGACTGAGCGACTTCACTTTCACTTTTCACTTTCACACATTGGAGAAGGAAATGGCAACCCACTCCAGTGTTCTTGCCTGGAGAATCCCAGGGATGGGGGAGCCTGGTGGGCTTCCATCTGTGGGGTCACACAGAGTCGGACACGACTGAAGTGACTTAGCAGCAGCAGCAGCAGCAGCCTCAGAGTATTTCTACTAAGGGCTCCACTCTACTCTCTCAAAATTCAGAAAAATTAACTCCTGGCTGAAACCCTGTATTTGAGAACATGATTTTTGAAAGAATACCATGTGAATACCATGTATCACGGGCTTCCCTGGTGGCTCAGAGGTTAAAGCGTCTGCCTCCAATGCGGGAGACCTGGGTTCGATTCCTGGGTCGGGAAGATACCCTGGAGAAGGAAATGGTAACCCACTCCAGTATTCTTGCCTGGAGAATCCCATGGATGGAGAAGCCTGGTAGGCTACAGTCCACGGGTCGCAAAGAGTCAGACATGACTGAGCAACTGAACCGAACCGAACCATGTATCATAATCTTCATAATATTTGGCATCAATCATGATTTTTAAGTACCAGGAACTGAAAACAAATCAGTCTGACTTAGGAATACATAGATGAAATATTGGGAAGTTCATAGCACGAACAGGAATGCTAGAGAACCAGGATCAGGAAAGAGGTATTGAGAGCAGCACCTACACAGATAAGACACTTGAAAATCACATCATGTAATTTTATCAAGTCAACTTCTTACCAGGAACAACTATATTGTTGATCAGTTGCTAAGTTGTGTCCAACTCTTTACAACAACTATAAACCCGGATAAACTCATACACACACACACACACCTATGCACATCATATATTTCAAGAAAATAGATTAAATGCATAGACTTTGGAGTCCCACTGCCTGAATTCAAAACTTGACACCACCTTTACCGGCCGCATGATTTTAAACAAGCATTTACTCTTGTTGTGCTTCAGTTCTTGCATCTGTAAAATGGGGCTTATAATAAAATCCGTCTCATAAGACTCTTGCATAAACCTTCTTGTTAGTCTTTACATGATAATCATGCAAGCAGAGTGACTGGAAACCAATTCCTAGAGAATTGCCACTTGAATAAATATGGGAGGGCGAATGAGCTGGAAATAACATGGTAATGGGCCAAGTCATTTTGCGAACCTGAAGTCAGTCTGGTTGGGGCGAGGGACATTTTTTTATGTGACATTGATAACATCCTCCTCAATCTCTTTGCTTCTCAGATTTTCCTCACTCAGTTCCAGAGGCTAAGCTAATGTCCTGCATGCATTTCTAAGCCTCCTACTCCCAAAGATTCCCAGGTCCCAGATTTCTAAACCTGCTGCCTTACCCACAGGCGTGCATGCATGCTAAGCTGCTGCAATTGTGTCCAACTCTTTGTGACCCTATGGACTGTAGCTTGTCAGACTCCTCTGTCCTTGGAATTCTCCGTGCAAGAATACTGGAGTGGGTTGCCATTTCCTTCTCTAGAGGATCTTTCTGACCCAGGGATCAAACTCTGGTCTCCTGCATTACAGATGGATTTTTTACCTCTGAGTCATCAGGGAGATCCACCTTACTTTATTTAGAAATAAGGCAACCTTTATTTCAAAAGCACCCAGAAAACCTCTGGCTCCTCTAGGTTTTCTCGGGCCCAATGACTTACCCTGAAGCCCCAACGTCAGTCTGGTCGGGGGCGAGAGACATTTTTTACGTGACATTGATAACGTCCTCCTCTATCTCTTTGCTTCTTGCCTGTTTCAAGTTTCATCTGCCCTCATGACAGAAGGGCGAAAAAAAACCAATACGATTTCCTTCCTGTGAGCACTGCAGGATCTGATAGAACCCCAGAAGAACAAAGCTGGAGTCTGTACTGCTTGGTACATCATCACCTGAGCCGTCAGCTCAAATCTCGTTGCAGAATATTTACTGCTGGTGATAATGTAAGAGGCAGAAAGATCACAGCATGATTTGGGAATGCATGGTGGCATTCGATCCTCTCAGCCATGGAGGGGAAATCTCCAGCCTTAGGTTCTGAGAATGCTGACTGCGAAGGTCAGAAAGAGAGAATCAGACACACCCCCACCCATGAAACGATCCCTTGGGCACGTGAAATCTTCTTTCTAGGTCAGTGAACTGTAGAAAAACCCAACTGAGCCCAGGCCAAAAAGGCCAGGAGCCTAATTCAACAACGGGGGACATTATAACCCTGTCTTTTCTCTGTTTGTTGGTTATATCGGTACAACATTGTTTATATACATATCTAAATCCAAAGATTTTTGCTTTGACAAAGAATTAGTAATTGTACATACTTAAATTCACATCATCTTTGCCACTTGTAAAAACCACTGTCATGTGTTCTTATTTAATCTTACCAAATTGTTTGTGATAACTTTTTATTATTGCTACATAAAATCAAGTGACACGTTTTACGTCCAGAAGCATGGGGGAACGTGGTTAAGGCTACCAAATTAGCAAGTGGTAGTTTGTGAGCTACTTACTCTGTAGTTAAATCTAGCACAAATAGTGAATTGTTTTACAGTCACCATTGTCCTCATGATCTACTTAAAATACTCTAGTGGTTAGCCAAGACAGAGAACCCAAGTCTCAAAGAACTGCCAGAACTTGGTATTGGTGCTCGAAGACTCTGTCAGGTGTAACTTAGACAAAAGGTTAGTTGATTATAAACAACTAAGAACTATACAGTTTCACTGCATTTATTTATCTGATCATGCTTGCTAAGTCTCTTCATTAGTGTCCAGCTCCTTGTGACCCCATGGACTGTAGCCACCAGGCTCCTCTGCCCATGGAATTTTCCAGGCAAGAATACTGGAGCATGTTGCCATTTCCTACTGCAGGGGTTCTTCCTGACCCAGGGATCAAACCTGTATCTCTAGCATTTTTTTATTGGCAGGTAGATTTTTTACCACTATTAATTGGGCTCCTGAATTTTGCTAAGTAATGTGCTAAGTTTTGTGGCTACATCACAGAACAAAATACATAAAACTGTTGCTTCCATGGAACTTATTCTATGACTTCATCAGTTAATTTCTTAATTCAAACTAAATCTGAATGTGTATGTTAGAGGCCTCTGAAAAATGGGTGGAATCTGTCCATGTTTATCTTAATTTTGAGATAGTGAACCCAAAGCCTACAATAAATCTAGGGAGTATAGAGGTCTATCCAGTGGATAATCCCAGATGCAAAATTTGAGGGAGTGGTGGTTAAAAAAAAACAACAACTCAGTAATCAAGATAAATTATATTTCAACGCAGTACTTTTAACAACCAAAATTAATACAAAAATCTATTAGGCTATAGTGTCAAAATTATACATAAAGTCAAGGTTTGTGTCTTTAGCTTTCTTAGCCTTGACAGGGCTCTAAAATCAGAATCAAGCTCCTGCCCCATGGAAAATAAACTATTTTATTATTAAATTATTTTTATATATGTTTTTTAATTTCAGTGGTACTTAGCTCTGAAGATCTTTTCTTATAGTTTAGTCTGGAAAGAAAATAAATCTAAAGAAAGCTGGCTTTCATTGTGATAAAAAATAAAAACAAGGTCTTGGGATGTACCATCCGCATGCTTTTTTCGTATCCAATAAAGACCCTTCTCCTAATGGAGAATCTATTTTCAGGGCCTTAACACATGGAGAATAAACTGGAATTCAAAACATTTTTAAAAATGACATCACCTTCCCAAGGTACTTTCTGCAGAGCAACACAGTGTTTGCCAGCCATGTGTTACTGCGGAACACCTCAGTTGACAGTTCTGAATTCGCAAGTTCAGTTAGTCTCAAGGCCAAGAGAGCCTTCAAGTCTTAATCTCAATGTCCCCGCTGTGATGTGGAAGGTCCCGGAGTATGGCAGGCTGTCTCACTCTTCACCATGTTATCGTTTGGTAAATATTTGAACAGTGCAATCACACTCCCTCTCAGGCCACTGTATCATCAATGCTGTGCCTTTTGAATTGGTGTCCTTATCATTAGCATCCCCAACATTCCAAATCCTGCCTGATTCTTGCTCTTCCTTCTCTTTGACTCAACAGAGTCTAGAAGGGAGGGAAAACATGGTCTACATTTTCATATCCTTTTCTCTAAGTACATTGTTAACTATGCCAAAGCATAGAAAGTAAAAAGTGCCCAAGGGCATCTAATCAATGAGAAAAACGACATTCCCACCAATCATTGTAGTACTCTGTCACCAATGAACTGTCACTAAACATGGTACATATAATGGTCATAATACTATGTATTATCCAGCAATTCTGAGTAGCTACCATTGTGCCAGGGCTTCAATGATGGCTCAGTGGTAAATACCTGCCTGCTGATGCAAGAGATACAGGTTTGATCCCTGGGTTGAGTGAGAAGATCCCCTGGAGAAGGAAATGGAAATCTACTCCAGTATTCTTGCCCGGGAAATCCCATGGACAGAGGAGCCTGGTGGGCTAGTCCGTGGAGTCACAAAAGAGTCAGATATGACTTAGCAATTAAACAACAATACCCATTGTGCCTAGCTCTATACATGTTTATTTTTGCATTGGTTATAATTGTCCTCTTAATACAGATGGAAGAAATGTGCTAACTTGTTCAAGGTCACACAACTCAAGTGACCAAAGCTGAGATTTAGATCCAATACCCACTCTTCACTAACTGTTCCATGTTGGGAACCCAACTCTATAATACAGCCAAAATCAGCCCTGGATTGATTATGACTGGCAGACAATGCATTTCCAGATCTTACATCTAGTACTGAACAATGGTTCAGAAAACCAGATATCTAGTCCCAGCTACTATAAGTATTTGCTTATGACCTTGACTCTCTCCCATATTAATGCAGACACTGTTCTTCACTATGTAAAATAGAAGTTGATAAGCATGCCATATAACTCAGTACATCGTTTATGGATCCAATAAGTCAGCGTATATTTAAATGTCTTAAAACTTACAAGTCACAATGTATTCTTAAGCTAATACTATTATATTCCATTACAGTATTGCTGAATGATTTATTTTGCATATTCCTCTGCTCTTTGACTTCAATAGTGAAGGTTAAACAAAATACCATCAAATGGTTTTTCAGTTTATCCTTTATGCCAGACGCTGAGCTAGATGTAGGGGCCCCAGTGATGAGTAAGATATGAATCGGGCCCTTCCAAGAGTGCCACAGTCTAGTGGATGGTTCCTAAAACCACAGTTCTACTTAGAAGGGTTTTAGTGAAATCTTCGAGTATATATGTGTGTGTCTTAGTTTTTAGGACTGGTTCATTCATGAATTCATGCACTGCTCAGGCACTGGCCGTGTCTTTGTGACTCCATGAACTGTTGCCTGACAGGCTTCTCTGGCCATGGGATTCTCCAGGCAAGAATACTGGAGTGGAGTGGGTTGCCATCTCCTCCTCCAGGAGATCTTGCTGACACAGGGACTGAACCCACGTCTCCTGCATCTCTTGCTTGGCAGTCTCTTCTTTAGCACTGTACCTCCTGGGAACCCCTTACCTCTTGCTGACATCAGACCACAGTTCAACAAGCCACCTTGGTCTCTGACTTAGTGGTGGACATACACTCTACACCCTGGCAGAAAAGGCCAAATTCACTCTACAAAAAGAGGTTTCTGAAACAGTGTATCAGTATTAGAGGAGAAAGGATCCCACCGGAAAAAAGTGTCACAGCTGCTCACACAGGCACCTGAGCAGATACAGGCATATGAAGATAATGCACACCAAGGCTTACCTAGAGATTCACCCAGGCCCTTGTCTGTTTTTTTTAAAAAAATTTTTGATGTGGACCATATTTTTAAAGTCTTTACTGAATCTGTTAAAATATCACTTTTTTTAATGGTTTGGTTTCTTTGTCTGCAAGGCATGTGGGGGCTTAGCTCCCTGACCAGGGATCAAGCCCAACATTCAGCACTGGAAGGCGACGTCTTAGCCACTGGACCACCAGGGAAGTACCAGCCTTTGTCTCTTAATAGAGGACTGGAAAAAGAGGCAGCCATCACTCTTAGGCTGGACCTAGCATTGTTTGATGCCCTCGTCTTTTGAACTTTTCCCAGGCTGTTTCCTCTGCTAACCTAATCTCCCAACAATTACTTAATTATCCTTGAAGTATTTTTCTTTAAGAAACCTTCTCTGACCAATCACAAGGCTCTACACCACGCTGGAAGAGTCACTTGATCTTTTGTGTGTTCCCAAAACAGCTAAAAGATGTTGGTGCTCCTCTAAGCTCCTGTGAGCTCCTTAAATGAAATTATTTATTTTGTCCCCTTGTATATGAAAAGTGAAAATGTCAGTGGCTTATCTGTGTCTGACTCTTTGCAATTCCATGGACTGTAGCCCCCCAGGCTCCTCTGTCCATGGAATTTTCCAAGCAAGAATGCTGGAGTGGGTTGCCATTCCCTTCTCCAGGGGATCTTCCCAACACAGGGATCAGATCAGGGTCTCCAACAAGGCAAGCAGATTCTTTACTGTCTGAGCCACCAGGGAAGCCCTTAATCTATATACAGTGGCAACATAAAAGAAATAATCACAACTCTGCATTCATTCATTTATTCAACCTACATTTAACTTTCAGCTCTACTGACAATCTTTCAAGGATATTATCTCTGCTGCAGCGCTCTCTAATATTGTGTTTTTTTTCTCTCATATCTCATATATCACTGATCATAAATGTCCTCCTTGCTCCTCGTTTTTACCTCCAGGTCACTGTTTCTTCTTCTTTTGTAAACTTCACCCCACCTCCAGTTCCTTTGATGTCTGTGCCAAACTATACTTTTGCTATTGATCACCATTCCCATGGAGTCACTTGCATGCTTCAGATCACTTCTCTTCATTCCTTGAATATTTTAGCACTAAATTGACCCAAAACTTTCTGTAATTCTTGAAGACTTCAACATCCAAGCAGATGACCCCTCCAAAATCCTTGCCCTTAATTTCTTGGTCTCTTTGCCTCCAATGGCTTTTTCTTTGAACTCATCTACTTATTTCCAAAGGTGTTACCCAAGAAATCTTTTAAAGTCTTTATTTGTTTTTTTAAATTTTATAATGAATTATAATTCAAACAACAATGACCATCAGCCATAATTATACATATAGTCTCCTCCTGAGCCCTCTTGAGCCTCCCTCCCTTCCCCTTATCCCATCACAGAGTGCCAGACTGGGCTCCCTGTGTTATTCTGCAACTTCTCAATAACTGTCTGTTTTACACACAATAGTGTATATATGTTTATGCTACTTTCTCCATTCATCCCACTCACTCCTTGCCCTACTGTGTCAACAGGTCCATTCTTTTCATTTGCAGCTCCATTCCTTCCATGCAAACAGGTTCATCAGTGCCTTTTTCCTAGACTCCATACATGTGTGTCAATACAGGAGATTTGTCTTTCTATTTCTATTTGCTTCACTCTGTGCAACAGACTCTAGGTTCATCCATCTCACTAGAAGCGACTCAACTTCATTCTTTTTTATGGCTAAAGTGTTAGTCACTCGGTCGTGTCTGACTCTTTGTGACTCCGTGAACTTTACCCACCAGGCTCCTCTGGCCACAGAATTCTTCAGGCAAGAACAATGGAGTGGGTTGCCACTTCCTTCTCCTTTCATGGCTAAGATACCATTGTATGTATGTAGCACATCTTCTTTATACATTCATCTGTCGAAGGACATTTTTTAAAATTTAATCCCCTCACCCCTTCCTTAATCTCATTTTCAAGCATCTTTTATCTTTCTAGAAACTGTCACCCAGAACCTTGACTCTTGGATTTCTCAACTCTGTCAAGACCTCCATTCATGGGCCCTGTTGTCTTTTCAGGCCCCGTGGCTCTTTAGCATCCCACTTCCCTTCTTACCAGCTTATACTCCATGGTTTATTATTAATCACTCCTGACATTTACTCTTAACCACTTTGCTGTCTTTACGGCCATCATTCTTGTCTGGCAAAACCCCTGGTTACAGACAAATATTGCCCGTTGCAAGTTTGATCAGAGTAAGGATACACAGCTGAGAAACCAGTCACATTTACCTTCATGGCCACATATTGCAAATTGGACTTTGAGCAGAAAAGTAAACTCTTCTCATAGGAAATCCTACAGGTTCCGTGGCAAAGATCATGCATAGTCAACCCTTTATAGAAGAATGAGAGAATGAATACTTGGAAGCATTAATACAATTTTCGATGGTAGCAATAAAAATAAGCAAGTTCATTTAATATCTATTTTGAAGACAAAGAGCAGAAAGAAAACATAAAAGAGGAGAAGAAATTACAAAAATGATTCTCAGGTTTTGAATATGATAATTGTGTAAATATTAGTGTTAGTTATCTCCCTTTGAAAAAAAATTAAGAAGGAATAAGCACAGCATTGCGAAATGGAGGCAAAGCTTTTTATCACCATTGGTTAGGCTAAATGAAAATTGAAGTGTTAGTCACTCAGTCAGGTCCAACTCTTTATGACTGTACCTTGCCAGGCTCCTCTGTCCCCGGAATTCTTCTGGCAAGCATACTGTAGTGGGTTGCCATTCCTTTCTCCAGGGGATCTTCCTGACCCAGGGCTCAAACTCAAATCTCCTGCATTGCAGGCAGATTCTTTACCAGGTGAGCCACCTGGGTCATCCAAGGGAAATTATCACAGAGGTGGTTGGCCATGTAAGTATGGGGCTCTGGGGAGAAGTCAGAGCTAGAGATAGCAATTTGAACATTATCTGTACATATTTGTTATTTGAACATAATACAGTCCATTGAGGATAGATTATAAACATGCAAGAGCTGAGGGCCAAGGATTAAGCTATAAGGCAACTGGATGAGAAAGTCAAGAAATCAACAATTTGAGAATCAGTGAGTGAACGCACTGGGGAGGGACGTCATGGAAACCAAGAGGACACTGGTGTGTGCCAGACACTTGCCATACACTTTCCTGATCCTCACACCTTGCTGGACAGGCATTAGTATTTTCATTTAACAAGTGAATATATATCAAAAATTAGAAAGACTGATGACCACATCTAAGTTCAGACAAGTATTACATTTTATCATTGGTAATCAAGCTGAAGTCCAGTAACTTCAAAATTCCTGTGCCCCTATACTACAAAGCTACAGTCTTCAAGACAGAATGGCAGCTGGCACAAAAACAGAAATATAGACCAATGGAACAGATAGAAAGCCCAGAAATAAACCCAGGTATGTATGGGTACCTTATTTTTGACAAAGGAGGCAAAAATAAACAATGAGGCAACGATAGAATCTTCAATAAATGGTGCTGGGAAAACTGGACAGCTACATGTAAAAGAATGAAATTAGAACAGTTCCTAACACCATACACAAAGATAAACTCAAAATGGATTAAAGACCTAAGTGTAAGACCGGAGACTATGAAACCCTCAGAGGAAAACATAAGCAGAACACTCTGAGACATAAATCATAGCAAGAGCCTCTATGACCCACCTACTGTGCTTAGCTGCCCACTATTGTCTGACTCTTTGTGACCCCATGGGCTGCAGCCCACCAGGCTCCTCCATCCATGGGGATTCTCCAGGCAAGAACACTGGAGTTGGTTGCATGCTCTCCTCCAGGGGATCTTCCCAACCCAGGGAAAGAACCCAGGTCTCCCACATTGAAGGCAGATTCTTTACTGTCTGAACCACAAGGGAAGCATGCCCCACCTGCTAGAGTAGTGGAAATAAAAACAAAAATAAACAAGTAGGACTTAATTAAACTTAAAAACCTTTACACAGCAGAGGAAACTATAAACAAGATGAAAAGATAACCCTCAGAATGGGAGAAAATTATAGCAAATAAAATAACAGATAAATGATTAACTTCAAGCAGGCCATAATACTCAAGACCAGAAAAATGAACAACCCAAACAGAAATAATCAGAAATTGAGAAAAGACCTAAACAGACATTTCTCTGAAGAAGACATATAGATGGCTAACAAACACATGAAAAGGTGTTCAGTATCACTCATTATTCAGTTCAGTTCAGTTCAGTCACTCAGTCATGTCCGACTCTTTGCCACCCTATGAGTCACAGCATGCCAGGCCTCCCTGTCAATCACCAACTCCTGGAGTACACTCAAACTCATGTCCATCGATTTGGTGATGCCATCCAGCCATCTCATCCTCTGTCATCCCCGTCTCTTCCCGCCCCCAATCCTTCCCAGCATCAGAGTCTTTTCCAATGAGTCAATACTTCACATGAGGTGGCCAAAGTTTTGGAGTTTCAGCTTTAGCATCAGTCCTTCCAATGAACACCCAGGATTGATCTCCTTCAGGATGGACTGGTTGGATCTCCTTGCAGTCCAAGGGACTCTCAAGAGTCTTCTCTAGCACCACAGTTCAAAAGTATCAATTCTTCAGCGATCAGCTTTCTTCACAGTCCAACTATCACATCCATACACGACCACTGGAAAAACCATAGCCTTGAGTAGACGGACCTTTGTTGGCAAAATAATGTCTCTGCTTTTTTTTTTTTGAACAGAGGAAAATTTATGCGTCGAACCTGGCTGGACTGGTCACTTATGATAATATACATGCTACAATTCCATTCTCTCCAATCATTCCACCTTCACCCTCTCCCACAGAGTCCCAAAGACTGTTCTAAATGCCTATGTCTCTTTTGCAGTCTCTTATACAGGGTTTAGGTTACCATTTTTCTAAATTCCATATATATGCGTTAATATACGGTATTGATGTTCTTCTTTCTGGGTTACTTCACTCTGTATAATTGGCTCCAATTTCATCCACCTCATTAAAACTGATTCAAATGCATTCTTTTTGATGGAGCTTTTTAATATACTATCTAGGTTGGTCATAACTTTCCTTCCAAGGAGTAAGCATCTAATTTCATGGCTGCAACCACCATCTGCAGTGATTTTGGAGCCCCCCAAAATGAAGTCAGCCACTGTTTCCATTGTTTCCCCATCTATTTCCCATGAAGTGATGGGGACAGATGCCATGATCTTAGTTTTCTGAACTGAGCTTTAAGCTGACTTTTTCACTCTCCTCTTTCACTTTCATCAAGAGGTTTTTTAGTTCCTCTTCACTTTCTGCCATAAGGGTGGTGTCATCTGCATATCTGAGGTTATTGATATTTCTCCTGGCAATCTTGATACCAGCTTGTGCTTCCTTCAGCCTAGCATTTCTCATGATGTACTCTGCATATAAGTTAAATAAGCAGGGTGACAATATACAGCCTTAATGTACTCCTTTTCCTATTTGGGACCAGTCTGTTGTTCCATGTCCAGTTCTAACTGTTGCTTCCTGACCTGATACAGGTTTCTCAAGAGGCAAGTCAGGTGGTCTGGTATTCCCATCTCTTTCAGAATGTTCCACAGTTTGTTGTGATCCACACAGTCAAAGGCTTTGGCATAGTCAATGAAGCAGAAATAGATGTTTTTCTGGAACTCTCTCGCTTTTTCGATGATCCAGCAGATGTTGGCAATTTGACCTCTGGTTCCTCTGCCTTGTCTAAATCCAGACTGAACATCTGGAAGTTCATGGTTCACGTATTGCTGAAGCCTAGCTTGGAGAATTTTGAGAATGATTTCACTAGCATATGAGATGAGTGCAATTGTACGGTAGTTTGAGCATTCTTTGGCATTGCCTTTCTTTGGGATTGTAATGAAAACTGACCCTTTCCAGTCCTGTGGCCACTGCTGAGTTTTCCAAATTTGCTGGCATATTAAGTGCAGCACTTTTACAGCATCATCTTTCAGAATTTGAAATAGCTTAACTGGAATTCCATCACCTCCACTAGCTTTGTTCGTAGTGATGCTTTCTAAGGCACACTTGACTTCACATTCCAGGATGTCTGCCTCTAGGTGAGTGACCACACCTCGTGATTATCTTGGTCATGAAGATCTTTTTTTGTATAGTTCTTCTGTGTATTCTTGACACCTCTCTCTAGTATCTTCTGCTTCTGTTAGGTCCATACCATTTCTGTCCTTTATCGAGCCCATCTTTGCATGAAATGTTCCCTTGGTATCTCAAATTTTCTTGAAGAGATCTCTAGTCTTTCCCATTCTATTGTTTTCCTTTATTTCTTTGCACTGACCACTGAGGAAGGCTTTCTTATCTCTCCTTGATATTCTTTGGAACTCTGCATTCAGATGCTTATATCTTCCCTTTTCTCCTTTGCTTTTCACTTCTCTTGTTTTCACAGCTATTTGTAAGGCCTCCTCAGACAGCCATTTTGCTTTTTTACATGTCTTTTCCATGAGAATGGTCTTGAACCCTGTCTCCTGTACAATGTCAGGAACTTCCCTCCATAGTTCATCAGGCACTCTATCAGATCTAGTCCCTTAAATCTAGTTCTCACTTCCACTGTATAATCATAAGGGATTTGATTTAGGTCATACCTGAATGGTCTAGTGGTTTTCCCTACTTTCTTCAATTTAAGTCTGAATTTGGCTATAAGGAGTTCATGATCTGAGCCACAGTCAGCTCCTGGTCTTGTTTTTGCTAACTGTATAGAGCTTCTCCATCTTTATTAGAGAAATGCAAATCAAAACTATAATAAGATCTCACCTTACACCAGTCAGAATAACCATCATCAAAACTTCCACAAACCACAAATGCTGGAGAGGGTTTGGGGAAAATGGAACCCTCTTGCACTGTTGGTGGAAATGAATTGATGAATTGGCACAGCTACTACGGAAGACAGTGTGGTAATCCCTTAAAAAAATAGGAATAAAACTACCATATGATCCAGCAATCCCACTACTAGGCATATACCCTGAGGAAACAAAATTGAAAAGGACGGATGTAACCCAATGTTCATTGCAGCACTATTTACAATAGCTAGAACATGGAAGCAACCTAGATGTCTATTGACAGATGGATGGATAAAGAAGCTGTGGAGTATTCCTCAGTCTTCTGATGAAGTGGATGAACCTAGAGCCTATTAAACAGAGTGAAGCAAGTCAAGAAGAGAATAACAGGGAATCTAGAGAGAGAGTACTGGTGAAATTATTTGCAAGCTAGCAATGGAGGCACAGACGTAGAGAAGAAATTTATAGACACAGAGCGGGCAGGAAGGAGAGGGTGGGATGCACTCAGAGAGTGAAATGGAAACTTACATCGCCATGTTTAAATCTATAGCCTATGGGAATCTGCTGTGTGACCCAGGGAACTCAAACAGGGGCTCTGCAACAACCTAGAGGGGTGGGGAGGGAGACAGGAGTGAGGTTCAAAAGGGAGGTGGCATATGTATACCTGTGGCTGATTCATGCTTATGTTTGGCAGAAATCAATACAATTCTGTATAGCAAATATCCTTCAACTAAAAAATAAATTAAAAATTTAAAAAATTTTTATGTCTTTCATTATACCTCTTTATCGTCATTGAAGAGTTTAAAAAAAAGAATAAAAGGACGAAGGAAGGAAGGGAAGGAGGGAGGGGAAAGTATGGAATGTGAAGCGAGGGGAGTGGGGGTGAGTGAATAAACCCATCCTGTGTAGGTGCACTCAGGTCACGTTCAACTCTTCACCACCCCATGGACTGTGGCCCGCCAGGCTCCTCTGTCCGTGGGATTTTCAAGGCAAGAATACTGGAGTGGGGTGCCATTTCCTCCTCCAGGGGATCTTCCTGAGTCAGGGTGTGAACCAGTGTCTTTTGTGCCTCCTGAATTGGCAGGTGGATTCTTAACCACTGAGCCACCAGGGAAGAGCGAATAAATGAATTCTAGTTCATGGCAAAAAGGTTCAGGATGAAGTCTGGATTTACTCTAAGATCTATCAGTCTCTATGGCATTGAAAAGAAGAAAAAGAAGACATTTGGCCCCCATTGTAAACATAATTTGCGTTTTTTTAAAGATTGGTGGATTTGTTGCTATCCCATCTTTTGTACATATGCCCACTCAGGACTGTTACCAATTAACTTTTAACTTTAATTGATATGTAAAGTGCTTGCAGTGTAGCAAAGAACTGGGACTGCATAGGTCTAAAAATAAGATTTGTTTTCTAGATAACTGCTGCTGACTTTCCCACACCACTGTTGTTCGCCATTTGAGTTAAGAGACGCAAAGGTGGTCACAAACATAGGGCATGATCTCTCCCTTACAGATCTGCAGTTTGACTGGCTGATCGTTGTCTAATGCTTACAGATTTCTTCTCATTATATTGATATTTGTGCCATTATTTATTAAACATTGATGTCAGTTTTCCCAGCAATTCATTCCCATTTTTTTCCCTCTTTGGAGAGAAAAGGGAAACTATTGGTAGAGAAAGGAAGTATTGGGGGATAGATTGTTTAATTCTTTAGGCAATTAGCCTAGAAGCCAAGACTAATAAGAGTGCCAGATGCAGGAACTCTAGCTCTATCAATTCAGAAACACTTATATTTAAGGGGGTCAGGGATAATGGTTTTTTGTTTTGTTTTCATGGGATCATCATGTTTCCACTGCTTTTTTCCCAGAGTTTCACTTCATTTATTTTCCTGTTCAAAAGACAGGTTTACAAAATACAATTTGCAAAGAAAAAAAAAAAAATTCCTCATTCCCTGGCCTCCCATAGCTCCGTGGCTCCCTGCCCCTTGTCTAGCCATTAACATCACTGCCGATTTGTCAAGCTCTGTTTTCCTTTCACAACTCTAACTAGCCATACGTTTTCTCATCTTTTTCCTCATCTTCCCTTGGTTCTGGGGGTAGTTTGTTCTTCTGACTGCCCTTCATTAAGCTATACTGTTTGCCTACCTTTGCGTGACGGCAGGGTGGTTTCTAGATGATTTTTTGTTCTTGTTGTTGTTATTTTTTGGTGGCACCATGTGGGATCTTAGTTCCCTGATCAGGGATTGAATCCATGACCACCTACATTTAGAAGCATGGAGTCTTAGCCACTAGATTACCAGGGAAGTTCCCCTAGCTAAACTTTTATCAGCTGTATTTCAATAATAGAGTGTCTGACTGCTTTGTTGACACACAGACAATTGAACGCTCCTTCTTGTGTTTTTATCATGAGTGGGTTTTTTAATTCTCCCAATGTATGATGCTGTAATTTCTCAGGGGGAGGATGGGGATGTCATCCTGGAAAGAGGTATAAGATCCTCGAAGCACAAATTGATGACAGGAAGTTCAGACATGCTTTTCAAGAAGCCTAGTCTTTTTTTTCCAAAGTGGATAAGGTCACTATAGTTCTCCAAGGCAACTGGTGAGTTAATGGAATAGGAAGGTTCTGGAAAAAGCCTACAAAACAGGATGAGCACCTCAAAATGAGGAGGTACCCAGGGATACATGAGGACCGGCACTGAGAAACAACATGCAGTCTTTATTTTTATAATGACTATAACATCGTGGCTTGCTGGAGTCCTTACTGTTGGATCATATGGTTCCTTTTTCCTTTGCTGACCGAATCCCTTTTATAATGCATTCTCCCTGGGGTTAGTGAGTGAAGGAGGAGTTTTTCAGGTTCTCCATTGCCCATGTTAACCCATCACTTTGACCTTGACATATTAACTTGCAGAAATGGAGATTATGAACTAGAAACTAGTCACGCTAATGCTGAAGTGCTCTCTCATTCCCACTGTTCCTCTGTTCTGCTCACGCTTCCTCTCAAATTCTCCATGCCCCACCCTCCTCTTCCTTTGTGATTTCTTTAATCTTGCCTTCTGAACCATTTTATCACCTCAGACATTTTCTCATCTTGCCTTGATACTAATAATTAATATGTGAGCATTTACTCTACAAAAATAAACTGCCTAAAGAATTCACATGGATTACTTTCCAAAGTATTTTGTGAGGTAGGTTATATTCTTATCTCTGTCTTACAAGTCAATACAAAACAAGCAAACAAAAAGCCCCCAGGAAACCAGAATGTAAAACAACTTACCCCAAATGACACATCTACTAAACGGCATAACTAGAGCCAATCCAGGCCCTCTGATTCAGAGTCTGAGCTCTTAAGCCACCTGGTTCAACTGGATTTCTCTTCTATTCATGAGGTCTTGATAGTTTGTCTAAAGTTAAACACAGTGTAGTCAGAAATAAATTTGTTTCAGGCATCTATCCCAAATATTACCAATAATGGCTTTGGGATGATTGGGATCTGGGGTTTGATCCCTAGGTTGGGAAGATCCCCTGGAGAAGGAAAGGCTACCCACTCCAGTATTCTGGCCTGGAGAACTCCATGGACTGTATACTCCACGGGGTCACAAAGAGTTGAATATGACTGGGTGACTTTCACTTTCACTTTCATTATGAATTCCTTGCATTTTTGAAGGCTAGGGGTTCTTCCTACTCTTTTATCTGAGTGCTATACATTTTCTGGGGATATCCATGGATATTTGTATCTGCCACCTTTCCCATCCGCTTGCCCTTTTCCAAGTCTCCTTAAATACAGTTTTGCATGCTAAATTGAATCTTCAGTTATGTCCAACTCTTTGTGATCCTATGGACTGTAGCCTGCTGGGCTCCTCTACCCATGGGATTCTCCAGGCAAGAATACCGAAGTGGGTTGCCATGCCCTACTCCAGGGGATATTCCTGACCCAGGGATAGAACCCGCATCTTCTATATTGGCAGGTGGGTTATTTACCACTAGTGCCACCTGGGAAGCTCAAATATAGTTTTATTGAGGTACAGCTGAAATATTAAAAACTGCACATGTTTTGTATGTACAATTTGAGTGCATATCCATATACTCATGACACCATCACCACAGTCACAGTAATAAACACATTCATCACCTCCAAAACTTTCATTGTGCCCCTTTTGTTTTTGTGTTTTTGTTTGTATAACTCAATGGACATGAGTCTGAGCAAACTTCAGGAGACAGTGAAGGACAGGGAAGCCTTGGTGTGCTGTACTTCACGGGGTTGCAAAGAGTCGGACATGACTTAGTGACTGAACAGCAACAAGAGCAGCTAACATGAGATCTAGGCTCTTAACACATAAATGCCCAATATAATATTGTTAACTACAAGCCCTAGGCCATACAACAGATTTCAAGAAATTATTCATCCTGCATAATGAAACTTTTCCAAGCCTTGATGAGCTGTTTATTTATTTTTAATCTTTGTCTAGTATCTTCCAAGCTACAGAGACTATAAACAGTGATTTTTCAATGATGTATTCAGCTCAACTATAAATCAGACTGGACAGAAAGTCACACAGAATAGAGGTGACATGAACTCTACCTAGTCCTGGAGGAGATTTTAATCTACCCGCCAGCAACCTAAGCCCCCTGTGGGACCCCATTACACTTGAGCAGCCTTTCAGGTTTCTCCTGTGCAGTAATGCTTACTAGAAATGTGAATCAGGCTGTGTGCTTGGCAATCCTTAGAGTAACTCCAATTCAATCCTCTTGAGAAAGATTAGGACTGAAAATGCCAGGGAGGTTCCAGACACAGAGAGGCGATCCCCAGAAGATCTGTAGAGAGGAAACACCACTCTCTATCCCAATAATACCATCAGGATATAGAATAACTCTCATGGGCATGATGTTTATGGACATAGTCATTGGAGAAAATATTTTAAAAGAGTGTATTTCAGAAGAATGTTAAATTACTTTTATTATTTAAATAATTTAAAAATATTATTTCTGGCTGCTCTGGATCATTATTACTGCACTTGGGTTTTCTCTAGTTTCAGCCATTGGAGGCTACTCTTCATTGTGGTACTAGAGCTTCTCATTGCAGTGGCTTCTTTTGTTGCAGAGCATAGGTTCTAGGCCTGTGGGCTTCAGTAGTTGTGGCTTGCAGGCTTAGTTGCCCACAGCATGTGGAATCTTCCTGGACCAGGGATCAAATCCATCCCCCTGCATTGGCAGGTGGATTCTTTACCACTGCACCACCAGGAAAGTCCAAAATTACTCTTAAATTATATGTTAAGTAGTAAAAACTTCAGAGCATAGATTATTATTACTACCATCAAGCTAGCAATTTAGGATGCAATAGAGAAAATAACTCATATCATTCCTATTTAAAGAACCACAAACTCCTTGTTGAAAATTTACCAAATAATCTTTTCCTGTGCTTCACCTTTCTCTTCCTTTCTGTTCTCTTAAATTCTTACCATCACACCTTCTTACTGATTCAATCTTGCAAATAATACAACAGATTTACGAAGCCATTTTCTCTCCCCAAAGACATCTGAGAACACAACGAATACAGTTTTCATTCTTCATAATCAGCTTCACATCAACCAGGAGTGATTCTGGTTGGTGAAGACCCAAAGAAGTGTACAATGAGAACAAACTGTGAAGAAAATGACATCAACTTGTTTGGGTGGTAGAAAATGGGGAATTTCCATTTCTCGGTATTAGATTATCTGATGTAAGCACTTCTTCTAGGGGGAGACCTCAGATGGGATCTGTGAGGAATACGAGCTGCAAAGAGTGGTTTATCAGATTTGCTTCCCTCGTGGCTTGTTTGTTGTATGTACGATAAGGCTGATGACCATTATAGGAACAGTGAACAGTGACAATAGCAGGGGCATAGGGCACTGACACTAATTCGCTGTGCAGGATTTAGGTTATTTCCCCCATTTCTCTTGATTTCAGAGATGTGGTGAGAACTCCCTATTTACTCCCTCCTGAACACTTGACTTTGCAGGCTTAAATCAGTCAAGTTGCCGGGTCAGGCCAATTTCCTATGTCTCCTTTCCTAAAAGCAAATTAAGTTTCCAATTGTGGATGAGCAGAAGCACTGTGGGGAGTGCAGATGCCAGGCAGGACCTGGAGGCAAGGCCATAGGGAAGATCATTAAAGTACTTAACTTTCTTTGAGGGACCCTAAATTTCAATAATCCAAAAGTGTTAAATGGTGAGCACACAGCTTCAAACACTCAGTGTGCAAGCTGATTGCATGCCTGCTGGGAAGCCTCAGACAAGACAAGATGCTCCCTAAGAAGAAGGATGTTGAGGGGTCCCCATTCGAAGGTGCTCACTTACTTACTTCCCTCCAGAGGGTCCTTTCTGTCTTGGTATACTGGGGAGGCAATTTTAATCCCCAGAAATGCCAGTCAGTAAGCATCCTTTTATACTTTTGTAAACAGTGCTGACTTTCAGGAGGTTTCCCTGGTGGTTCAGTGGTAGAGAATCTGCCTATTAAAAGAGACGGGTTTGATCCCTGAATTGGGAAGATGCCCTGGAGAAGGAAATGGCAACCCACTCCAGTATTCTTCCCTAGGAAATCCCTTGGACAGAGGATCTTGACGGGCTACACTCCATGGGGGTTACAAAAAAGTCAGAACATGACTTAGCGACTAAACAACAACAACTGACTTTTATTTAGAGTGTCTTTAATGACAAGGTCATGACCTGTGTCCACAGTAAACTGAACTTTGTGAACTGAACCACGCCTCCTCTGGGGGTTACCAAGGGTGTTCAGAGTCTGCACACTATTAAAAAAAACAAAACTGAATCTTAGTAGTTTCAGTTTCTTACAGATCTGCCAATCCCTACTGCCTCACACTGATCCAGACCTTCTATTTGTGTTAATGCTCAAGCCCCTGATTATCTAAACCCTCTGACAGCTTTCATAAGGCGGTCTTTGCCCCAAATTCCCCAGAGCTTAAATGACTTTCACTTTTCCTCTTCTAGTCTAACCCTCCCTTCTGACTCACTTGTACTACAGGTTGGAATCTGTGCTGTGCTCCCATCTTGTCTTCAGCTTACACTGCTGCTCCCGCTGCCAGTCCACTGACATTTAACTACCCTCCAGGGTGTGATTCAAATATCACCGAAGGCTTGAACTCCTTTATCCCCATCACCAGTGAAATGTGTCTTTACCTTCCGCTGAAACTCTGTGGGACAGGCATTTTATTTCTTGGGTCCCTTTCCATATTCTCATAATTAACATGCTGTTTGCATACGCTCCTCCCCTACAATATATGTGCCTTTGAGGAGGTCACCACGTTGTTTATAACTCTCATGCCTTCTAACCAGTGTTCAATAGACACTTTATGACCAGAAAGAGTAAAAATCCAGCTATTGGCATAGGTTATTCTTCCTCCTGTTGCCCATGCCTGCTGCTTTTGTGTGTGTGTGTTTAAGGAGAGACGTGGTATACATACATTACATAATTTTCTCTGACAGGGGCATGCTGAACTGGGCAAATGTTAATTAATTAGCAAACTCTCCAGTAATCTGGCTCTACTTTATAGCGCTTTTGTGATTGATTTAAATCTAGTGCCTTTCTTTTAGTAGTTTTATTGAAAGAAAGACAAAGTGAAAGAGTAAAAGAAAGGAAGAAAGACAGAGAGGAAGGGAGGGAGGAAGGAAAGAAAAAAGAAAAACTCAGTCTCTGTTCAGCTTAGTGATTGTCCTGTTCTAAGACAATATAAGACATTCTCAGGATGAATTAGCTTCCAGATCATGTCCAGGTGTGCTGTGTACCCTGAAGGTGCTTTAGGTGTCCACAGCTAAATCACAATGTGAAACACACAGAAGGGTATCAGAGCACAGTTCCATCCCCTATCAGATCCCTCTGCAGCTGACATGATCCCCTATCCTTCTTATTTTTTTTTGTATTTTCAAAATATAATTTAATCTCCACAACCTGCCTAGCACCTTACTGGGCACCAAGGATACCAATGAAATGTTTCTAATTCTAATCATCCACGCATCCAGATCCAGAGTGGGATGACGTTTAAAGAAATGCAAAGCAACAGCCACTAATTAGGTAAAAAGCAACTTAACCTCTGTGTATATAAACTTGAGAAATTCAGACAGCCCCATTCATAACCCACCACGATGCTTCATCACATACACCGTTGGCCATTGCAGGGCATTCTTCCACTCCTCCCCCATCACGTTTCCCCAATAAAAACTCTCTATCAACACGCTGCCTGGATTTTTCTATCTTTGTCCTTCCTCGATCTCTTTCATAATTAATGATGAAGCTATACTTAGCCTCCCTCCCTCCCAAAGAGAGAGAAAAGGAGAAAGCAGAGGGCAAAATAAGATTCTGTATAGGAGGAGGGGACGTGTAGGCTCTAGGAGTGCCCCAGTAAATAAGATAAAGACCCTGATCCCAACAAGTTGACTTTCTCATGGACAGACAGAAACTCAAGCACCATTGTCCCTTCTGTAGATGGGCTATAATGCCTTGATTACACTGGAGGGTAGAATCCTACAGATGTGGTTGAATTCATGTCATGAGAGCAGGGCTGCAGCATGGAAGGAGGGTGGAGAGGGCAGGAGGGACTCCATCCCACTGGGTCTTTGAGGCTTTGATCCAAGAGGTTCACCTTCAGGTCTCCCCCTTGCTATACTCTTCGCTACCCAACAGTCTTAAGCTCTTGGCAGCCATTTCTAGTTCCTGGAAATAGACTTTCATCTCTTTTGCTACCTAATGAGTCCAGAATTAGACTAGATGCCTCGGTGTGTTCTAATCAGTCCCTTAAAAAAGCCTGGGTGCATGCGTGTGTGCCCAGTTGCTTCAGTTGTGTCCAACTCTTTGCACCCCTATGGACTGTAGCCCGCCAGGCTCCTCTGTCCATGGGATTCTCCAGGCAAGAATACTGAAGTGGGTTGCTATGCACTCCTCCAGGGGATCTTCCCGGCCCGGGGACTGAACTCATGTCTCTTACATCTCCTGCACTGGGAGGCAGGTTCTTCACCACTAACACCCAGGAAGCCTAAAAGGGCAGGTATCCCAGGACTAACAGAATGGCCCTCTGCTCTTCAGCTGACAGCACGTTAGTTCCCTCCACCCCTGCTCACACTGAACCCAGAATGTAAATGCTCATCCTCTGAGTACACATGGATCTTTTTTCTCTGCCATGTTAACTAATTAAGCACCATTTAAACTGTACTTAGCCTGGGCATTATTTCTACCGAAGTGCATCACTTAGCCACGTTAAATTTCATATTCCACTTTGAAAGCCATTTGCCTAATCTCTCAGAGTTTATCCTGTGAAATGGTTCTATCTTGGTTTCTTAAACATTCCCTCCATTTCAATGTCAGCAGTGAGTGTAAAAAATGAGCACAGCCCCTCTTTAATCCCTTTGATTAAAAACAAGCAAACCAAGAAAGAAATAGAAAAAAGAGAAAGGGACAATTCATGGCAACCAAACTTAGAAAACAAGGCTCAGGCACTTTCAATTTTGGTTTTGTTTTGTGTTTTTTAAACAAATCAATTTTATCCTAAACCCATGAAAGAAAAGGAAATGGAGACACTGAGAATTTAACTGACTTGCTTATGGTCACTTAAAATGCCTATGGTAAAAATATGAGTAGCTTAGTACAATATAAAGGCTTTGGAGTCAGATAGGTTGGGGAGGGGTGAATCTGAGCTCAGACACTGCTGAGCTCCATACTCTTAGGGCAGTGACTTCTCTGCGCATCAGTTTCCTCATTTGCAAGATAAGAGCCACCTTGTAAGGGCTGTTAAAAGACCGAACAAAGGTACCTAGTCATGTCTAGTCTAATTAAAATGCTTTTGAGAGCTACAATGGTGATGATAATGATTGTGATGATATCACATTGTGGATTCTTAACTTCTAAAGCAGGTGTGGACAGACATTTTCTCTAAAGTTCCAGATAGTAACTATTTAGAGTTGTAGGTCACCTGGCCCCACATTAAGCCATGATAGCATAAGAGCAGACATAGGCAAAATATAAATGATAAATATAGTTGTGTTTTTTTGTAGGCTGTTCAAAGCAGGTGGCAGACTGGATCTGACTGATGGGCCATAGTTTGTTGCTTCCTGTTCTCACCATCAGCTATTAATTCATTTAAATATATTTATCTGGGTACCTACAATGGATTAGCAACTGCAACATAGTCAGCTAGCAATTCAAAGGACTTACAACTCATAGAACAGAGCAATAAACCATATAGAAAAAATGTTATTTTCATATGGTCTATCCTGGGAGAGGAGGTAATGAATAAGCAAGAACAGAAAGAAAGAAAATGAGAAACACTCCAGTAGCATGTGGAGACCATGCAGAGAATTCTTAACAGAAAAGAGTGGCAGAGTCCATACATGAGGCTTCTTGCCCTATCTCACCATGGAGCATAAAATACTAAGAAGGCCTTTCCTGAAAGACTTTCATTGATTTTTGTTGAAGCTTTTCTCTTAGAATTTTTGCAAAGGTTTTCAAGTTTCTCAAGTTTCTTTTTTTTTTTTCAAAGAACTAAGCTGGACTTCGCAGTACGGATCTCTTCAGTAGGTGTTTTCAGAGAAATACTCGAAACATTATAGGGTACCAGGAGATCAAGGAGACATGGAGATTGGCCCTTAATGTTACCCAGACTCTTGACTGAAATTTGAAGCAGTTGTTGTTTGGTCATGTCTGACTCTTTGTGACCCCATGGACTGTAGCCCACCAGGCTCCTCTGTCCATGGGATTTCCCAGGCAAGAATGCTAGAGTGGGTTGCCATTTCCTTCTCTAGGGGTTCTTCCCAATCCAGGGACTGAACTCTCATCTCCTGAATTGGTAGGTGGATTCTTTACCACTGAGCCACCAGGAAAGCCCACGGATATTGAAGCAATCCCCTCCCTATACTTCTTAGAGTTCTGTGTGATTAAGGGAAGCTGCCATGGCATCAGGGTTCTAAAGTGAGGGGGAAATATTACATGAATACCTGCTACACACCAGGTCCCGAGTCCCACTCTTTAAAATCATTTAATTTGCTCTTCACAACAGACCCTGGGTAGTTACCTGGAAGGTAACTATTAATATTATGAGATGAGAAAATTGAAGTTCAGAAAGGTTATGACTTATCACAAAGCCAGTAATTAGTACTGCCAACGTTTGACCACAAATCTATCTGCCTCTGAAGACCTCCACTTTTGGCATTTCGTGATTTTCCAGCCATTCCAAAGAATAGCCTTGATTCTTTTTATTTGGTTGGCCGAAAAGTTCATTCATCTTACAGAACACCCAAATGAATTTTCTGGCCAGTCCAATAACTCTTCAATCCCAGCATCCGTTGTCTATTACCTCTTAACTATTTTATCATAAACCTACCTGGAACTAATGTGTTGTGTTTAACACTAATAAAGAATGCTGTCAGAAGACTTTTTTAAAAAAGTCCAGTTGTACTGAATTTACTTAATTCCTTTTCTATCTAGTTCAATAGCAATTTGATTTTAAGAAGTAATCAAATGTGTTTGACATGATTTATTTTCACAAACCTATACTGTCTCCTACCAATTAAATTGCACTTCCAAATTTAATGCTGAGCAAAGCCTTAAATATCAGCTCAAACTCTCCTCCCAATGAAAACAACAGAATTACCTTGGTCCACAGTCATTCATTCTTTATTAAAAAATAATGGGATGTTATTTTCAGGTTTATAATCATTCATTAAATCTTCCAATTCACTCCTAAAAGCAGATGCAATAAATGTTACCAAGTGAAACGATAGATTCTCTAATCAGGCTCATCCCCACCCCAGAGGCGGTCCATTAATACAAGGTGTTTTGTCTAATTATATCCTCTCTAAAGCATTGTAATACATCTGCAAGATTGGCTGTCTCATGGCTTCTTTTTAAGGTGAGCGAATATATTGCTTCCTGTTGTGAAAGAAGAGTATGATGAAAAGGGGTTGTGCATAACCACTCCTCTTCACTAATTAATACCTTGGCTATAGTACGTCTTCTCTCAAACTTGAATCTCTTTGCCCTCACTCAAAGCCAGTTCAGGAATCTGGCTATGTTTTAGATCTGCTTGTGCACGTTGCTCATCTCTGTATCAGGGAAAAGTTGGAGCAGCAATTTTGGCATGAAAGAGTATGGATAAAGGAAGCACAAAGTTCTCTCCATGGTGATTTTCAATGGCCACAAAGAGAAGTCAGGAGATTCTGCATGCAGCATTTACTGTGAGCCAGGTTCTATGATGGGGGCTTTAAATTAGGGAAAAGTTAAGTAATTTCCTTAGTAATAAAATGAAGAAGCATATAGAGACAGGATTCAAACTAGGTTCTGTTCAAAGTTCATAAGGCTTCCATCATACCATGCTGTTCTTTCTGTGTCACTCCCTTCATGATCCATGTTAGTATTATTGGTGAGCAAAGATGAGATTACATTTGGAGCACAAGCAGCAATAATACCATCACTCATCCAATCAACTGATCTACTATTCATACAGTGTCTTTGGGTTCAGCTAAGAAATCCAGAATCACTGCTGATGGTGATTGCAGCCATGAAATTAAAAGACGCTTGCTCCTTGGAAGAAAAGTTATGACCAACCTAGACAGCATATTAAAAAGCAGAGAGATTACTCTGCAACCAAAGGTCCATCTAGTCAAGGCTATGGTTTTTCCCGTAGTCATGTATGGATGTGAGAGTTGAACTATAAAGAAAGCTGAGCGCCGAAGAATTGATGCTTTTGAACTGTGGTGTTGGAGAAGACTCTTAAGAGTCCCTTGAACAACAAGGAGATCCAACCAGTCCATCCTAAAGGAGATCAGTCCAGTGTATTCATTGGAAGGACTGATGTTGAAGCTGAAACTCCAATGCTTTGACCACCTGATGCGGAGAGCTGACTCATTTGAAAAGACCCTGATGCTGGGAAAGATTGAAGGTGGGAGGATAAGGGGACAACAGAGGATGAGATGGTTGGATGGCATCACCGACTCAATAGACATGGGTTTGGGTGTATTGTGGGAGTTGGTGATGGACAGGGAGGCCCAGCGTGCTGCGTTCATGGGGTCACAAAGAGTCGGACATGACTGAGTGACTGAACTGAACTGAACTGAAGAAATACACTCCAGAGGAAGAATATATGTTTATCCAATTCCATTTTAGTTTTTGCAAAGCCTAGATCATATAGTAACTGATTAGTAACAACTTCTTGGTTAATAGATTTGTTGGTTACTTTGTTAAAGATTTGAACCATGCATTTAAGGAATATTTTTTTTTTTTTGGAAAAGTTTTCTCATAAACATAAGACAACACTGGAAGATACATAACCAAATACTAAAAGAAAAAAGAAAATACAAACCAAACACACACACACACTCACACACACACTAATACACACACACACAAAACTAGAAGACTGCCAAGCAGGGGGATCAATATAGACTGACATAAGAAAATGCATACAAGTAGTTGGATTGAGTTTAGCTTCAGATGATGAGTAGAATTTTTGTATATGGATGGGAGAGGAAACTGTTTTCCAGGAGCAGGAATGCCATAGACTATAAGATCATAAAGACAAAATTGAATGTGTTGTATTCCAGTATAGCATGGTGGATCAGAGACTGGCCATGAGAGCTTGAAAGTGGTGATGCATTTTAATTAAGTGGGCTCAGATTTTGAACATAACGTAGAAGACAGTTTAAGGATTGGGGACTTGTCCTAGCAACTCTTAGAGGTGCATTAAATGAGCATGAGGTGAAAGGGAAGTAATAAAAGAGATGCTCTTGACTTGATAAGCATACAAAATTAACACAGATGCTGGATAACTCTGGAAAATGCTGGAAAGCTAAACATGGTGGCCTAGGGAAATAATATTGGTGCACGGAAGAAACACACTATTAAAATGAAAGTGTGCTGTCATCGTGAGCTGTCATCTTTTGCTTTGTGTATTGGGGGAAATAAGTTAACCTCTTAGAAAACTGAAGCGCTCATCTGTGTAAAGCCTCAATCATAAGGCTCTTGTGAGGATTTATTTAAACCTGGGACAACATATAATAGAACTAATTCTGGAAAGATGTAATCAGTCTATGTCTTAGTTTGGGATGCCATAACAAATACCATAGACTAGATGGCTTAAGCAACTGAGCTTTATTTCCTCACAGTTCCAGAAGCTGGGAGTCCAAGATCAAGGAGCAACAGTATTCAGCTTCTGCTGAGGGCCGTCTTTCTGGTTTGTAAACATCTTCGTTCTTTCTGTGTCCTTACATTTTCTTTCCTAAGCGTATGTGTGAGAGAGAATGAGTTCTCTGGTGTCTCTTATAAGGACACGAATCCTAGCAAGTCAGGGTCCAATCTTGATGGATCTCATTTAACCTTAATAACTTTCATAAAGTCCCTGTCTCCAAATAAAATCACATTGGAGATTAGGGCTCCAATATATGAATTTTGGAGGAACACAATTCAATCAATAGCAACCTATATGTGTTTGAAAGAACTGGCATGAGTCCACCTATATGTGTTAATACACAATATTTGCTTTTTCTCTTTCTGACAATTCACTCCTTATGACTGTCTCTAGGTCCACTACAATAAAAATTAATTTCAAAATGTTAAAATTAAAAGGAAAAAAAAATTGGCATGGAATGTTAAGAATGGAAATCGGCCAGATGTAGCCACTAACCAGAGAAGGAAAATGAAGAAATGGAACAAAGTAAATGGCATGTCAACATTTGAGGAATCATGGTCCATACCAGAATAATGTTTCCTATCTCTGTCTATTAACCCTCCTCTTCAACTTCAGTTTTCAAAGGAAAAATCATTCACGCTCTCATCAAGTATGACCCTTTAAAAATTGATCACACGTTACTAGCTCTTCGTTTCCATTAAAATAGAAAACTCAATTTTGGTTTCTACTTCCAGGAAAATTCTCAGAGGAACCCATGATATTCTTTCGGGTAATATTTTTTGTCATGAAAGTAATTTGACATGCTTCTTATTTTCTAATTCAATATTTCTTCAACATTTTATACAAAAACACCAGAAAAGAGACTTTCATTGACCCTTGAGACTATCTTTTCTTTAGTGAGGTTTCTAAAAATTCTACCCATGTGGCTTTGCATTATTTCCCAGTTTTGAAAAAAGTTACTGGAGGAAGGTATATAATATCCTATTACACTTCTACAATGTATTATGTTTAGAGTTTACCAGGGTGTGATGTGTGTATGTGCACGAACACGCATTTTGTTTGATGATTCCTCCAAAAAGAGCAGAGTTATGTGATTTCATGAAAACCCAGCCTTTTCTCTTTGCTTAACTGGGAAGTAATCATTTGAAGGGTACTGCCAACTTAAATCGGAGAAGGCAATGGCAAGCCACTCCAGTACTCTTGCCTAGAAAATCGCATGGATGGAGGAGCCTGGTGGGCTGCAGTCCATGGGGTCGCTACTAGTCGGACACGACTGAGCTACTTCACTTTCACTTTTCACTTTCACACATTGGAGAAGGAAATGGCAACCCACTCCAGTGTTCTTGCCTGGAGAATCCCAGGGACAGCGGAGCCTGGTCGACTGCCATCTATGGGGTCGCACGGAGTCAGACATGACTGAAGCGACTTAGCAGCAGCAGCAGCAGCCAACTTAAATGGACTTGCCAGGTGGCACAGTGGTAAGGAATGAATCTGCCTGCCAATGAAGGAGACGTAAGCAATGCAGGTTCAGTCTCTGGGTCGGAAAGATCCCCTGGAGTAGGAAATAGCAACCAGCTCCAGTATTCTTGCTGGACAATTCCATGGACAGAGGAGTCATGGCTACAGTCCATGGGGTCGCGAATAGTTGGACATGACTGTGTGACTGAGCACACATCCTTTACTATAGAATAGATGAAACATTAGGAATTGTGATTAACAGCATGTAATAGTAAGCTGGAGAAGACTCTTGAGAATCCCTTGGACTGCAAGGAGATCCAACCAGTCCATTCTAAGGGAGATCGATCCTGAGCGTTCATTGGAAGGACTGATGCTAAAGCTGAAACTCCAATACTTTGGCCACCTCATGCGAAGAGTTGACTCACTGGAAAAGACTCTGATGCTGGGAAGGATTGGGGGTGGGAGGAGAAGGGGACGACAGAGAATGAGATGGCTGGATGGCATCACCGACTTGATGGACATGAGTTTGAGTGAACTCCAGGAGTTGGTAATGGACAGGGAGGCCTGGCATGCTGTGATTCATGGGGTCGCGGAGAGTTGGTCACGACTGAGCGACTGAACTGAAATGAATAGTAAGTTGTATTGAATACATAACAAACTTCAGGTTTTCCTCAAGAGAATATTATCTAGGAGATGAGCGTGGGATGGACAGAGAGTTTTAGTGGTGATTTTCATAATTAAGTGCTATAACCAAACTAATAACATTTATATTACAAATATCCCCCCAAGTTTAGCAGCCCAGGTCTAAGAACCTAGTTCTTCTGCTACAATTATTGATTAATAAAGTTTCTTTCCCTCATACACATTTCATAAGCACATACCATTTTGAAAAACTCAAGATTTTCCAAAACATTTTATACATTTTTGTTGTGGCAACAAAAAGTGGATTGATGTTAAAAAAAACAGTATTTTATATTTTATCAATAATGTATGGTATACTATCATATAAAGTTAACTTATTATAGCTTCCAAGAATATTCATAAACCTTGTAGACAAATTTAACTCTGTCATTTAATAACGGACAAGGGTTATTTAATATTTGATTTTAGATTGAAAGAAAGTCAGGAAATTAAACATTGATTTTCAGACCTAATGTGTGGAATGATTGCATTTCATACTTGCAAAACAATTTGTTTATTTATGTTTAAATTTGTTTCCAAAATATGAGGTAAGAGAAGCGGTTTATGTATTCCAAGTGCAAGCACTTCACATATAACATGTTGTTCATGAGGATGCTGTTTACTCCCCCAAAACAAAAGCCAAATTGGATTTAATCATCACTAAATTTTCTCTTCTTAGCACTGGTTTTCAAAGCACTAGAGACACCTTGACGTGCTCCGAGATTTCTGGATCAGATGAATGCATCTTTAAGACCCCGTGAAACTGCACACGCACCAGTGCTCCTTATGCTTCCTGCCTGCAGCCAACAGCCTTTATGAGCATGTATTCAATAATATGACTGAGAATAAAACAATTTAAAGCTGTGTCATGCTTCCAGCCCCATAACCACTAGCAATGCTCAAGTAAGGGATAAACTGGATGGCTGGGTCATTCAAGTCACCCCAAACGATGAATATATTCAGTAGTGATTCCATCAACATGTATGGAGAACTTACGATGCACGAAACGTTTTACATGGATATTCATTCTACTTTGATTTTCACAGTAATTTTATAAACTTGGAACCATGCATGATGCACGTTCAATAGACTAGGAAACACAAGCTCATGGAATAATAGTCAGTGAGTTTTTTTTTTTTTTCCTGTGTGGTATTCAGATTAAGGGGGCAGCAGAGGATGAGATGGTTAGATAACATCACCGACCCAATGGACATGAATTTGAGTAAACTCTCTAAGATAGTGGAGGAGACAGGAGCCTGGCATCCTGCAGTCCATGGGGTAACAAAGAGTCACACAGCTTAGCTACTGAACAGCAACAACTACAACAGATTCTAAGTTCTTGAAATATGTTTTCTCATTTAACCCCTTCTTAGAGCAAACTAATGAAAGAGGTATTATTACTATTTCCATTTATGAATAAAGGAACTGAGGCTTATTTAGTGGACTCATCAAATAGCACACCATCCGCTGATAAAAAGAGCCAACGTCAGGCCATCTAACCTCAGAGCCCAAGTTCGCAGCACCATGGTTCATAAAAGGCAGAACCAATATTCAAACAGGTTTATCCAAACCTTAGTTTATTTGATATCTATCCACTTATCTATGCATTTAAAAAATAACAAACATGCTATTATCATTTACACTAGTGTGAACTTACCAGAACACTCCACCTACAGTTGGAAACACTGATTGATTGTCACTGCTCTGTGCAGCTGGTAAGAGTCTTTCAATGTTCCTGCTCAAGATACTTATATCGCTTGGCTTCTGGGACAATAAAAATATCTGATTTTCCTCTAAAACCTCTGGCCACAAATTCTCATTTTCCTTTGGTAATTTCTCCCTGCCTTTTAAAACTTGGAGTGTGCTAGGACTCAGTCTTGAGTTACATTTTTTCATTTCTTTTCTGCACTCACTTTTTTTTAAAGATTTTCTTTCTTTTTTATTCTTTGAGCATGGTGGTTTATAGTCCAGGTCATGGAGCTTGATCTGATTACTTCAGAAGAATGGGCAAAAAAAAAGGATAAGAAAAGGCAGTGAAGGAACTCCTGGAAAAATCAACAGATGAAGAGCAAACTGTGTGTGTGTGGGTGAGTGCATGCGGGCGGGTGTGACAAAGGCGCCTGAAATTTGTGTTACTCAGTTGACTATAGAAATCATTTCATGATGGACATGTATATCAAATCATGATATTGTACACCTCAAATATCCACAAATCTTACTTAAAAACTAAAATAAAAAAAGAAGACCAAATGAATGATGTTACTGACTACCCAGACTGATAGGAGGAAAGCTAGAGGAGATGCAAAGAAACCCAAAACTGAACTGTGGGAGAAAAGTGTGAAGAGAGTTTAAAACCAGAGGAAGCCAGGAGCCACTGCACTTGATGCAAAGCAGAAAATGCAAGGAGGATTTGAAAGGAGAAAGTGGATCGGGCAGCAGTGTGGCAAAGTGAGTTAAGAAGTTTATGGAAGGAGGAGGAAGTGGAATCCACTGTAATTTTACAAAAGAGAGGAGAAGGGAATAAATGATGATAAAAGGTATAAACTTTTCCATTCATCTACCATTCAGTATTTATTGAGCATCTACTTTCTGCCTAGAACTATTCAAGGAACTGGATACACACAGTGAACAAAACAAAAAGATAAACCCTATCTTCCTAGAGTTGCATTCTGATGGACAGATAAAAACAAATACTGCTATTAATGTACATATAATATTATATGTAAAATACATACAACTTGCTAATTCCTACTTCTATTATACTAGTTTTATATCTGTGCTAGCTTATTTACTATAAGTTAGTCAAGGCTATGGTTTTTCCCGTGGTCATGTATGGATGTAAGAGTTGGACTGTGAAGAAAGCTGATCGCCAAAGAACTGATGCTTTTGAACTGTGGTGTTGGAGAAGACTCTTGAGAGTCCCTTGTACAGCAAGGAGATCCAACCAGTTCATTCTAAAGGAGATAAGTCCTGGGTGTTCATTGGAAGGACTGTTGCTAAAGCTGAAGCTCCAATACTTTGGCCATCTCATGCGAAGAGTTGACTCATTGGAAAAGACTTTGATGCTGGGAGGGATTGGGGGCAGGAGAAGAAGGGGACGACAGAGAATGAGATGGCTGGATGGCATCACCAACTCAATGGACATGAGTTTGAGTGAACTCCAAGAGTTGATGATGGACAGGGAGGCCCGGTATGCTGCAGTTCATGGGGTCACAAAGAGTTGGACACGACTGAGCGACTGAACTGAACTGAACTGAACTGAAGTGAAGCTCCTCAAATTTAAAAACGCTCTATTTATTTTATTCATTGCTATATCTCTTTCTAAATCACTCTGTTTTACTTCATTCAATATAAAATATGTATTGGAGGGGACTCCCTGGTAGCCCAGTGTTAAAACTTCACCTTTCAATGCACAGGGTGCTGGTTCGACCCCTAGCTGTGGAGCTAGGATCCCACATGACTTGTGGCCAAAAAACTAAAACCATGAAACAGAAGCAATATTGTAACAAATTCAATAGAGACTTAAATGGTCCATGTAAAAAAAAAAAGAAAAAAAAAACTGAAAAAAAAATTAAATAAAATATGTATTGGAAAAAGAAATAATGGGATTTGTTGATCATTTGCTGTGGTAGACCAAAAAAAAAAAAAAGAATGAGAAGGAAAGGGAAAGACGGGAGGGGAGAAGAGATTCGTGTTTTATCAAATTCTATCTGGTTCTCTTATGGCAGAAAGTGAAGAGGAACTCAAACGCCTCTTGATGAAAGTGAAAGAGGAGAGTGAAAAGGTTGGCTTGAAGCTCAACATTCAGAAAACAAAGATCATGGCATCTGGTCCCATCACTTCATGGGAAATAGATGGGAAAACAGTGGAAATAGTGTCAGACTTCATTTTTTTGGGCTCCAAAATCACTGCAGATGCTGATTGCAGCCATGAAATTAAAAGACGCTTGCTCCTTGGAAGGAAAGTTATGACCAACCTAGACAGCATATTAAAAAGCAGAGACATTACTTTGCCAACAAAGGTCCGTCTAGTCAAGGCTATGGTTTTTCCCGTGGTCATGTATGGATATGAGAGTTGGACTGTGAAGAAAGCTGATCGCCGAAGAATTGATGCTTTTGAACTGTGGTGCTGGAGAAGACTCTTGAGAGTCCCTTGTCCCGCAAGGAGATCCAACCAGTCCATTCTAAGGGAGATCGATCCTGGGTGTTCATTGGAGGGACTGATGCTGAAGCTGAAACTGCAATACTTTGGCCACCTCATGCGACGAGTTGACTCACTGGAAAAGACTCTGATGCTGGGAAAGGTTGGGGGCAGGAGGAGAAGGGGACAACCAAGAATGAGATGGCTGGATGGCATCACCGACTCTGTGGACATGAGTTTGAGTGAACTCCGGGAGTTGGTGATGGACAGGGAGGCCTGGTGTGCTGTGATTCATGGGGTCGCGGAGAGTCGGACACGACTGAGCGACTGAAGTGAACTGAACTGATCTGGTTCTCTTCACCTGATTTCCTCCCCCTTCTCATCTTTGAACCATTCATGAGATCAGGTAAATTTCAACCCTTGAGTCTAAGCTTCTTTTTTCATGATCAAAGCTTGGTTTACCGAGAATTCTGATGACATATATCTTAACACACGCTCAGCACAATTCTGCTTGATCATTCTTAACAACAAATTCGATGTCCTCTTATTTACAAGGGGACATTTCAGAATTACTGACAATGCTTGGTTCACTATTGTGCTAGCACAGGGAACCAGAATCACTATTTCCCCATCCTCCACCTCGTCTCCCCAACAGAACCTCCCGATACACACAGCACACACATGCCACATTCTCTGGAACCACCAAATGTGAAAAACATATTCTTTGCCCCCCATACCAGTGAACGTTATTCCACTTCCTTACTTTATAAAGAGCACACAGGGGCTGATATTTTCCCAGCAGAATGTCATCATTTGCTTTTCAAAGCAGGCATCAAATTTAAAAGTATTGTGGGTAAGGAAATGCAAATAATGTAAAGCTGATACCTTCTTAACAAAGTTAAACGATTACTAGGCACCTGGAATCATCTGGGGAACAAGCATGGGACCAGTCACGGAGCAACTCTTCTAGTACCTTAGACCCTTGGTGGGAGGCGGCGGGGAGGGCACTCAGCATGACAGTATCCTACTTGATTCCTAAGCCTTGCTGACTCTTGTCTTCCTTGCTGACTCTCTCTCTCTGGGTTTTACGTGGAGGCTGAAAACCACTACCTCAAATACTAATGTGTTCACTTGGAAAAATCCATTTAATCTAAACCTAGTAGGAAGTTTGTTGACATCAAACAACATCAAGTTTCTTAATGATGAACTAGACTCCATGGAGAAATTTTTCTGTAAACAATGAATCAGGAGAGAAGGAAAGTTAAGAGTACTTGAAAGACAATGAAATATCAAGGTGGCCAAAACCATTGCCTGTAACTATGGTATGTCATTTATTTGCTCTTGACCCTAAATTCCCCCAGCTGAAAATCGCCAGTTCTGATAATAACTCAAAGAGCATTAATGCCAAAAGTCTGTGTCTTTCCTTAAGAAAGGCTCCATGTAATTGTTTAAACTCTTCCTTTCAACATTAAGGCCATGTTGAGAAAGAAGGGTATGTGTGTGTGGGGGGGGGGGGCGTGTATTATTCAGTCTGCTAAAAAAATAATACAAACTGACACTTAGATCTTAGTTTGTAAATACAACCTTAAAATGAGATCAGATCTCTCTGGAAGACAAAGAATGCTTCAGAGAGGAATCAGGGACAGTACAAAATGAACTTAGAAAATAAATCTGTACTCTAAATAAAGACATGCTCAAAGAATGATGGGGATGTGAGGGCTATAGGAGCCAGTAAGAAGGAATTTCCATTATCCAAATTAAGGACAGTTTGAGTATCAAAATAAATAATTATTAGCAATTAATGATGACCACTGAAAAAATCAGTGAATACATAGAGATGTAAATCAATCAGAAAGAATAGTTATTCCTTACATGGAGTGCCAACCAATAAATGTAGAAAAAATAGTGGAATTGAGAAATAATCATCTGGTTATACTACAATAATTATAACAAAATAATAACTGTTCCAGGCAAAATACAATCAATGGATGCTAATACCCATAGGAGAATGCTTGATGAAAAATGGAATACTTATATATTCTCCAGAAATTTTCCCATTAGATTCTTATTAAATAAAAAGGAAAAAAGCAACTTTATAGTGGAGAAGCTTGGCAGTTTAAACAAGTGATCAAAGTATAACATCATCAGTAATGGAACATATATATATTTGTGGTTCTTTAAATGAAGCACTGGGAAAAATAAAAGACACTATTTCTGTGGTATTCTTGCCAAAAGTACACAACCTGATTTTAATCACAAGAAGACATCAGGAAAACTTAGATTGAGAAAGAAATTCTGCAAAGTAACTGGCCTGAATATTTTTAGTGTAAAGGTCATGAAATGTAAAGCAAGTACAAGAAATTGTTCTAGATTAAAGGAGACTCAAGAGATTTGACAACTAAATGGAACTTATTATTCTGAATTGGATCCTATAGTCTTTTTTTTTTCTTTTGTTATAAAGTGCATTATTGAAACAAGCATTTTTGAATAAGATTTATATTTTTACAGTGTTAATTATAATTTATTTTTATAATAGTTCGTTCAGTTCAGTCACTCAGTCGTGTCCGAATCTTTGTGACCCCATGAACCACAGCACACCAGGCCTCCCTGTCCATCACCAACTCCTGGAGTCCACTCAAACCCATGTCCATTGAATCAGTGATGCTATCCAACCATCTCATCCTGTGTCATCCCCTTCGCCTCCTGCCCTAAATCTTTCCCAGCATCAGGGTCTTTTCAAATGAGTCAGCTCTTCACATCAGGTGGCCAAAGTATTGGAGTTTCAGCTTTTTTTTTTTTTATTGGAGGCAAATTACCTTACATTAATATATTGGTTGGTTTTGCCATACTTTGACACGAATCTGCCCTGGCTGTACAGGTGTTCCCTATCTTGAACCCCCCTCCCACCTCCCTCTTCCCCATATCCTCCCTCCAGGTCATCCCTGTGAACCAGCCCCAAGCATCCTGTATCATGCGTCGAACCTGGACTGGTGATTCATTTTACATATGATAATATACATGCTACAATGCCATTCTCCCAAATCATTCCACCTTCACCCTCTCCCACAGAGTCCTAAAGAATGTTCTATACACCTATGTCTCCTTTGCAGTCTCGTATGCAGGGTTAAGGTTACCATCTTTCTAAATTCCATATATATGCGTTAGTATACTGTATTGATGAAACTGGAGCCTATTATACAAAGTGAAGTAAGCCAGAATGGAGTTTCAGCTTTAGCATCAGTCCTTCTAACGAACACCCAGGACTGATCTCCTTTAGAATGGACTGGTTGGATCTCCTTGCAGTCCAAGGGACTCTCAAGAGTCTTCTCCAGCACCACAGTTCAAAAGCATCAATTCTTCAGCACTCAGCTTTCTTTATAGTCCAACTCTCACATCCTTACATGACCATTGGAAAAACCATAGCCTTGACTAGATGAACTGTTGTTGACAAAGTAATGTCTCTGCTTTTTAATATACTATCTAGGTTAGTCATAACTTTCCTTCCAAGGAGGAAGAATCTTTTAATTTCATGGCTGCAATCACCATCTGCAGGGATTTTGGAGCCCAGAAAAATAAAGTCAGACACTGTTTCCACTGTTTCCCCATCTATTTGCCATGAAGTGACGGGACAAGATGCATTGATCTTTAGTTTTCTGAATGCTGAGCTTTAAGCCAATTTTTTCACTCTCCTCTTTCACTTTCACCAAGAGGGTCTTTAATTCTTCGCTTTCTGCCATAAGGGTGGTGTCAGATATGGTGACACCATATCTGAGGTTATTGATATTTCTCCTGGTAAATTGATTCCAGCTTGTGCTTCCTCCAGCCCAGTGTGTCTCATGATGTACTCTGCATATAAGTTAAATAAACAGGGTGACGATATACAGCCTTGATGTACTCCTTTTCCCATTTGGAACCAGTCTGTTGTTCCATGTCCAGTTCTAACTGTTGCTTCCTGACCTGCATACAGGTTCCTCAAGAAGCAGTTCAGGTGGTCTGGTATTCCCATCTCTTTCAGAATTTTCCACAGTTTATTGTGATCCACACAGTCAAAGGCTTTGGCATAGTCAATGAAACAGAAATAGATGTTTTTCTGGAACTCTCTTGCTTTCTCGATGATCCAGCAGATGTTGGCAATTTGATCTCTGGTTCCTCTGCCTTTTCCAAAACCAGCTTGAACATCTGGAAGTTCACGGTTCACATATCATTGAAGCCTGGAGTGGAGAATTTTGAGCATGACTTTACTAGCATGTGAGATGAGTGCAATTGTGCAGTAGTTTGAGCATTCTTTGTCATTACCTTTCTTTGGAATTGGAATGAAAACTGATCTTTTCCAGTCCTGTGGCCACTGCTGTGTTTTCCAAATTTGCATACTATATACAGGAATATCTTTGTTTTTAGGAAATGTACACCGAGGTATTTAAAGATAAGCTTGCATGATGTTTACAGCTTACTCTCCAATAGCTCAGAAAAAAATACTATGTGTTTCTGTGCACATATGTGAGAGAGAGAGGGAAGGAAGGAGAGAGAGCAGATTTGCAAAATATGGACATTTGAGGAATTTTATTGAAGGTATTCGGATAGTTTTTTCAACTTTTTAATAAAGCTGAAATCACTGTTGTTGTTTAGTTGCTAAGTTGTGTCTGAGTCTTTTGCGATGCCACGGACTGTAGCCCACCAGGGTCTCATGTTGCCACTTCCTTCTCCAGGGGATCTTCCTGACCCAGGGCTCAAACTTGCATCTCCTACATTAGCAGAGAGATTCATTGTCACTGAGTCACCAGGGACGCTCAAACCAGAAATTATTTAAAGAAGATACAGGAGCTCAAACCTCTGTGAAAATAGATGGGTGGAAAGGGGTGGGAGGTGGGAGGGAGACTCAAGAGGGAGGGGACATATGTATCCTATGGCTGATTCATGCTGATGTATGGCAGAAAACAACACAATATTGTAAAGCAGTTATCCTCCAATTAAAAGTAAATAATTTTTTTAAAAGGTTAAACATTTTAAAGTTAAAAAATATATATAATATATATTGAAAGGCATACCACATGAGATTGATGATAATGTATTTTCCTGCTTTAAAAGATTCAATTAGTTTACCTCTCCAACTTTATTATTTCAAAAGAAAATTTTACAGTCTTCTGGTGAAGTTTTAAAAACTGAGGTTCTGTCTCATCTTACTAGGAGTCTACAAGATCTTTAAATTACATACACAACAAAACAAACATAGCATTTGTCTATAATTTTCAGGCAGTGGTCTGTCTTCAAACTTTACAAATCCCTTTGAGATTCATTTTACTAACGGCAGCAAGTTCCCAGAATTGCACTTCAGGCCTTGCCCAGAACACTTGGCTCAGAGTTTCTTTTAGGCATCCCAGAAGATCCACAACCAAGGATAAAGGAGCAGGATAGGGAAAACCAGGGTTGAGACTCCTTGCCTGAGAAATTCTGATTAGTCACTTTTGTTAATCCTGCCTGTCTCTTTGGAAAACAAGGATCAGCCCTTAGACCTGCTAGAATTACGGTCAGGAGGAAAGGTGATAGAACAATCCTGTTTTCTCCTTTTGTGGATCATCTTCCCCAAAGATGATCTTTGGCAACAAAGGAAAATCAGCAGCAGATGAAGAATTTGAAGTCAGATAGATGCTTATTTAAAACTGAGCAAATCGTTTATTTTCATTTTATTTGTGTTAATTCATTTTTATTGCTGTATAGTTGCTTTGCAACATTGAGTTGTTTTCTGCTGTACAGCAGCAAAGCGAGTCAGCAATACGCGTACATATGTATCCCCTCCCTTTTGGGCTTCCTCCCCACTAAGGGCACCACAGAGCACTGAGCAGAGTTCCCTGTGCTGCACGGCAGGCTCTCACTAGTTATCCATTTTGTACATGGTATCGATAGCATGTATGTGTGAAGCCCAGTTCCTCTCATCTTCCCTTTTTCCTCAGATATCCTCAAGTTTGTTTTCTACATCCATGACTCTATTTCTGCTTTGCAAATACGTTCACCAATACCATTTTTCTAGATTCCACGTAGATGCACTAATATATGGTATTTCTTTTTCTCTTTCAGACTTCTGACACTTCTAGATCCATCTGCGTCTCTTCTTACGACGCACTTTCATTCTTTGTTATGGCTGAGCAATATTCCATTGTATATATGCACTACGCCTTCTTTATTCATTCTTCTGTTGATAGATATTTAGGTTACTTCTATGCCCTGGTTATTGTGAATAATGCTACTCTGAACATTGCGATGCATGTATCTTTTTGAATTATAGTTTTCTCTGGGAATATGCCCAAGAGTAGGACTGTTGGGTCACAAGGTAGCTCTATTTTTATCCCCTTAAGGAACCCAGGCAAATTATATTAAAAACTTTAAACTTGGTATACTTATCTATGAAAACATGGAAGCTAATCATGTTGGGGCGCATTTCCAAAAATAAACAAGGTAAAATGTGGAACGTGCTATATATTCCCCATTTTCCCCACCAGGCCTTCTCTTCATCTTTCTCCATCCCATTCTGTATCCTAGGAAACTGACCTAGAAGACTGGTTTCACCAGGCTTCCCTGGCTTGGAGCAGTTTGGACAAACTATGGCATAATGAGGAGATCAGGAGTTAGTTAGCAAGAGAAAAAGGTACGGTACTGATTCCCCCATGTCCCTCCCCGTAAAGACACTGTTTGGCAGTGGCTGCAATATTTTTCTCTCTTAGACTCTTCTTCTCCTGCAAGTACATCTCTGACAGGTAAGGGTGACTCTTTCTTGGTTCTATCTGTCTGCTTCACTAAGGTAATACTACCTTCCCACCATTGCTCTTCCTAGAGTGCTTCACCATCCTTTCACAGTTCCCTTAATCTTGCCTCCAAAAATAGTCCGTTCATTTATCTCTCCTCAATGATCCCATTGCCATCTTCCAGCTGCTTGCTACTAGGACATAGACTGACTCGAGAACAATTACTGGCATTCGAAGAAAGCCAGTGTTACAATACTAACTTCAACCGGCTCTGCCATAGTCAAGTTTAAGAAACCTCATGCTAATGAAGGACAGGTTCCCCTTTGCTCTTTGAGGTTGGAAGGAGACTCTAGTTATGATACTTTTTCAACTTTTTCATAACAAAATTCTTACCAGGAATGACCTTACCGAGCTTTAAATAAAAAGCAATCCTCATTTGCAAAGCAGAAAAAGAGACACAAAGAACAAATGTAAGGACACCAAGAGGGGAAAGGTGAGCGGGGAGGGGAGGCAGGATGAACTGGGAGGTTGGGATGGACAAGATATGCATTCCTGATACTATATATAAAATAACAAATAATGAGAACATACTGTATAGCTCAGGGAACTGTACTCAATTCTCTGTGGTGACCTAAATGGAAAGGAAACTCAAAAAAGAGGGGATATGTGTGTATGTGTAGCTGATTCACTTTAGTGTACAGTAGAAGCTAACACAACATTGCAAAGCAACTATACACTAATAAATATTATTATTATTATTCTATTTTTGAAAAAGGCAACCTCAATGATTAGCTATCGGGTCATGTCTCTGAAAAAATGTCCAGACTTTGCTTCTTTGTCATCCTGTGGCCCATGTGCTAAAAAGATAAAATGATTCATGTTTAATGTACTGTTTATTAAGCATTAGCAATAATGTCCCTTAATATTTTCTATAATAGCATCAGTTAAACGGGGAGAAAGAAAAGGAGCAAATGAGCTTAATATAGTAAAACTCTATGATTACTGACCTTCCAGAGCAGGTTCATGTGTATGATCTTATTTATTTTTTAGCAGTTACTTCAGTAGATTGTATAACATCTGAAACCCACCTCAGTTTGCTTCTTGTTCCTGGTGTTATTCCCTCTCTAGCACCAAACATCTGGGAGCACTTTACATCCTGTAATCTGGCAAACTATGCACACATGTGTCTTTCAGGAGTCCAATTTTCTCCACCCAGTAATTGGCCAATGCAGAGAAACAAAGTATCATTTTATTTTACATAACAGCACTATGTAAAATGATTCACTAATCCAGTGCTGAAAAATAATAATCACAAGTTGGAAGATTGAAAAACACATGTGAGAAGACAGCACCCAGGGAAATCTCAGTTCCTAGTGCTTACACAAGCTCACTCTTGCCCCCTGCAGTTTGCCTGAGAGACAGAGAAATAGTTTGTAATTAGCCTGTGTTTTGCTTGCAAACTTCAGCTGAAATGTTCATTTGCCTTATAAGAAGCTGTCAGGACCTCCAGGAATACACCACACAACAGTGTTATTTAGAAACAATTTTACTTCCACAACACGTAACAAATATGTCTTTGTTTTTCCTTTGTCTCCACTTCTTGTTAATAGAGAAAATTGTCCAGGAAAAATGCAACCCTCGACTTAATATGGATTACTATGTGTTGTACTTCTTACAATTTGAAGTGTCTACATAAAAGAAAGATACAGCAATAGCTAATGCTTTTCCCTGGGTAATAATACAATTTTGAAGAATAGAATGCCTTAGTAAATAAATTGGGCAAGCTTATCTTATCGCCTGCAGTTTCATTTTACTAATGAGATTGCTGAGAAAATTTCCCCGCGAGAGCCCTGCAATTCAGCACCCATGCCTCTGGACAGTACCATCTCAGCAAGTATCTGCACGAAACCACCCAACTGAATGGAAATTGAGGAATATAAAATGATTTTCTGTGGTGACTAAGACCTACAAGCCAAATCCTTCAGTATCCCCTCTCTGCTGCTGCTGCTGCTAAGTCACTTCAGTCGTGTCCGACTCTGTGTGACCCCATAGACGGGAGCCCACCAGGCTCCCCCATCCCTGGGATTCTCCAGGCAAGAACACTGGAGTGGGTTGCCATTTCCTTCTCCCCTATTAAAAACTGCTATTCTCTGGTTTAAGAAAAATGCAAAAAACAAACACTTTTTTGTCCCCTAATAGCCCAAGATAAAATTCAAACAAGACTGCCAAGCAGTCACTCCTCAAACTCACTTTTACAATCTATTATTCAATATCAATTGGAATTTAGGGAAGAATTCATGGTTTCATCTTTTTCTTTTTTTAAAAGTGAATGGATCACATGTCATACTAAATAAATGAAAATGAATAGCTTTCTTTATTACTAGTATGATACATTTTAGTTTATAAGACAGTGTTAGTATAGATTCTAAATATACTGTCTTCCAAGTAGGAATTCACAAATCTTAAGTCTGACCTACAAAGCCTTTGTCAAGTGCTGTAAAATCCTGAAGTCGTTCTATCTGTTGGCATCTCTAACAAAGCAAACCAGGTTGTATCAGGTATTAATAGATATTAGTTCATCCCTTTTGTCAAACCAAGACTAACTTTAATTTCTTTTCATTAGGGAAATATCTGAAGACAGCTGACAAAATAACCACTGCCCATTTCTTCTACTATTCATTATATACACTATTTTTATATCACTCATCTTACTATGATATAAGCAATCCATTGAAACCATTTCCATTTTTGTGGTTCAGGAACAAACTATAATACTTCAGGCTTTGTGTTTCCACGAGCAAAGCACAAGGGAACTCGTGCCACTCCAATTCTGTGTTTTATAAATCTATCAAAGCTACTGATTTGTCATTAGAACTTTGACAGGGTTCTCACACTGAGCCTTCTTAAGCTCACTGTCAATTACAACCCCACAGAGACAACTGCATACTCTTTCAAGAGGCTGTGTCATCAGCTGGAAGCAGAACTTACCCTTATCTAGCTTTATGTTTTCAGTGCTATCTATCATTTCCACCTGTAAATATATTTTAGAATATCAATTACATCTTTATTATGTGTTGTAGATTCGTGTTATACAGAAAGAAATATTGTTGTTTCTACAGTTACAGCTATTTCTTTTAAATTTTTTAATGTGTAAAAATTGTGGAATAGGACGGGACTGAAGGTAAAGCTGTGGATATAAATCTTGAGACAGAAAAATATCCATTAATCAACAGACATAGAATATATTACTTCAACTAATAACAATTGCATTGAATTATGCCATTATTCAGCCCATAGGATGCCCTACTTTTCCATAAACATAAGATGAAAGACTTTGGCAAAGATTTATTTGTTCATTTATTTATTGATTACCTCCTATGCATCAGGCATTGTTCTGGGTGCTAGGAATACCCTTTTATACAAGGCAAAGTTCTTTTTCTCATGGGTTGCACATTCTAGCTGGGAAAGACAGACGATATTGAATTAAAGGTGTCATAGTAGTAGTGATGACGAATGCTACTCTAGGCAAGGCGGCCATGACAAATCTTGCTGAGATGATGAAATTTAAGCTGAGATTATGACATTTAAGGCACAGCTTGAATGCCAAGAAGGAGCCAACTATGCAATGATATGAAGGAAATGTATACCAGTCTGAAGGAACAACCAGTGAAAAAATTTTAAATTAGGACTGATCCATCTCAAACTGTTAGAGAAACAAAAATATGTGGTTGAAGTCCAGGTAAGCAATTTCGTCTACATTTATTTGATCAACAAGCTAGTAACTTTATAAAAATAAAATATAATCAGATTAGGATACAGATAAATCACAAGATCATTATGCTGAGTGAAAATGCCAAATGGGGAAAAGGAGTACCTACTATATGATTTCATTTACATAAAATTCTAAAAGTGCAGACTAAAATTTGGGACAGAAAGCAAATCAATGGTTGTCTCTGAGCGTTATGATTACAAAGGGACTCAAGGATATTTGGGAGGATGATGGAAATAGTTGTAATTTTTATTGTGATAATGGTACCATGAATGTATGCATAAATGCCAAAGCCAATAAAAACTGCATGTTTTAAATATGTGCAGTTTATTGTACATCAATAATGTCTCAATTAAGCTATCATAAAATCAGATTTGTTTGAGTATCTTTCTTTTACAGAGAGTATTTGGTAGTTTTCAGTCATACCCAGTTCATTTTCTAAATACTTAATAAATCTTCCTCAAGAATTCAACCTGTGCTTTCCTGATATCTGCATCATACTAACCTGCCTAAGTTTGAGAGACTATATCTCTTTCTAGGGTTTGGAGAATAAAATAACATATTTTCCAACTTCAGTTTGTAAACAAGCCACCTCAAAGGTCTTGAAGAGGAGTTAGATAATATAATACACATATTATTTCAGAATTGCATTTTCATACAGCTAATCCAAATACCCTGAACTCTTTTTGTTGTTGTTGTCTAGGCGCTGAGTCATGTCCAACCCTTTTGAGACCCTACAGACTATAGCCCACCAGGCTCCTCTGTCCATGGGATTCTACAGGCAGGAATACTGGAGTGGGTTGCCATGCCCTCCTCCAGGGGATCTCCCAAAAGCAGGGATCAAACCAGCATCTCCTGCATTGTCAGACAGTTTCTTCACTACTAAACTACCAGGACAGCCCCTGAGCTCGTTTAGACTCATACATATACTGACAAACTTCCTCTCCCACCTCGACATGTGCTCCTTCCTGGCAAGTTTTATTCTCTTTCTTTCTCCTCCTCCGTCTCTTCCTTGCCCTTTCTGCTCTTCGTCCTTCTCAGCCTGAATATCATTCTCTACTGGGTGAGAACAAAACATGCCATAGGTCAAAGATCTCCCTCCTTTGGGCATTAAGTCACTTGCAGCTCCAAGGGATATGCCATTTCAGCCTGAAATGTAACTAATGGTGTGTTTTTGTCTGTTTGTTTCTCTTTTGGTTTTATAAATTCCAATTTATTTAGGAAATTTAGTGTTCCCGACTCTATACTTATTTCTGCTGATAAAAAAAAAAAACAACAACCGAGGTCTTAAGGAAGACACAAATTCTGTGTTGCTGACGGAGTTAATAACAATTATGCTATTAGACAGAACAGAATGCTTCCTGGAACATCTGTTATAAATCCCAAGAAGTGATTTTGCAGACCTGGCTGCCTAGTTGCCTGCATCTCTCATGCTCTCAGTATTCCAATATTTACCTAGGGGTCTTCATAGAGCTGTTGTAAACATAAATAGAAACACCTAAAATAATGAAGAATTTTACAAATCAAAATTATCATAATTGCTATGCACACATTGGGAAATCAAGAAAAATTTCAGATTTACCATCTGAAGAATTACCATCATTCTACTCTGTGGGAACTAGTGAAACCAACATGGTGTATGCTTAATTCTGTTGTAACTCATACATATGCTTTGAAGCCATAGATTTGCCTATTTGTAGGCCATGGTTTTTCAAAGTCACTCATGATTATATTAAAAATATTGATCGTTGTTGTTTAGTTGCTAAGTTGTGGCTAACTCTGCAACCCTATAGACTTTAGCCCGCCAGGCTCCTCTGTCCATGGAATTTTCCAGGCAAGAATACTGGAGTCGGTTGCTGTTTCCTTCTGCAGGGGATCTTCCTGACCCAGGGATCGAATCCTGCATCGCCAGGTGGATTCTTTACTGCTGAGCCACTAGGGAATCCCTTAGTATTCAGCAACATATTGGCTCCATCGTTTCTCTCTGATTCTTATTAAGGTTCTGAATTAGAGCCTGCCAATCTATTTATCAGATTTGGAGGCAGAAGGGGAGAGACCATTATTCCTGGGGAGGGGGCGCATTTGTGGTGGAGGAAAGGGGCAACGCCAGACATGAGGGTCTTATCCACTTTCAGCGGAGCCTTAGCCAGCTGCCTTCTTCGTAGCTGCCTTCAGCTGCTATTGACACAGAGGAAGGTAGGGACAATTCCTTTCCGAGGACTCCGGAAGATGATGATGCAGACGGGGGAGGTGTCCTGAAAGATTTTGAGAGTCAAAGCAGCTCCTGGGTGGGCTCTAAGAAACCGATAACTTTCGTACAATTAACTGACCACAGAGTCCTTGCCTATACACCCACCTTTTTTCCAATGGTTTATTAAGCCTCCCCTTCCCTGTAAACAACATTCCAACTTGCAGTTCATAAAGGGCAACTTGTTTTCCTAACAAGGTAAACAAGTACAGACACACATACCATCCAGTTAGAAAGAAAAGATTTGTGATTTTACAAAACCACCCCTGTTGTTTAAGCTGGTTATCACGGCTAAATGTGCTGGTCCTGGAGACAACCTCTGGGGTTCAAATTCCTGCTCCATCACTTGTGAGTAACTTTAGTCAAGTTATTTAAACTCCCTGTATCTTGGTTTCATCTCTTTAAAATGGGGGCAATATACTTTGTTTTACCTCTTATGACTATTGGAGGGAATTTTAAGAGCTTATATGAATGAAAACTTAAAATAGTGCTTGGCACTTGTTAAATCAATAAGCATCCGTTATTATCATCAGTAGTGCCATTAACTCCTGCTTTTCTGATGAGTATATTCAATTCCCCAGGGTCTACTTTCCTACAATACTAATGGCTGAGTGGTAAACTAGAGCTCAGCTGCAATGCAAATCATCTCTAGGTCCTCAGTGCTTCAATGATAAAAGACAGTCAATGCAATCTCTTCAGACCCTGCGTCCAAAAGGTAAGTCCATCCTTTCTAAGGCAAACCTTCAATAACTGATATTAGGTAGCCCTACAAGATAATTGCACAACTTTTCCTTAGAATGTGGAGGAGACTATTCCTAGGTTATTTCTAGGCAATGAAATTTATGAACAAAAAGAGCAACAACAAAGTTAGGTTGGCTGGTTTTACCTTATGGCCGTGAACTTCCAGTCAGTGAAAAGTTTAGAACGCTGATACTCATTTGCATGCATATTTCCTATCTTTAATGTAGGATGCTGTTATCTTCATACCTAATGCAGAGGAGCCAGTTCTTTAGTCAAGAACACCAGTTAAAATGGATTATGTTTCATGGCCTAAGTTTTTACCGCTTTGTGTTGGAAACTACTTTATAAATATATATTTTAAAGAATTATTTTCAATGCATTTAAGGAGAGAAAAAGAGAAATTTGGAATCAGTGATCAGTATTTGTCACGGATCAGCCATGTAGTAGTGGCTTGGCTTTTATCAAACATTTAGCATCAAAAGCCTCCATTTATTCATCTGTAAGTTAGCAATTAATAATAATTATAAGTTCCTAGTGCTTGCTCCATTTAAGACAACATACACATGCTATAAATATGCAAATATTTAATGTTTTATATATATATATGAAGAGAGTGAAAAAGCTGGCTTAAAACTCAACATTCAAAAAACTAAGATCAGGCATCCAATACCATTGCTTCACGGCAGATAGAAGGGGAAAAAGTGGAAGCAGTGACAAATTTTATTTTCTTGGGCTCCAAGATCACTGTGGATGGTGACTTCAGCCATGAAATTAGAAGATGTTTGCCTCTTGGAAAGAAAGCTATGTCAAACCTACAGAGCATATTAAATAGCAAAGGCATCACTTTGCCTACAAGAGTCCATGTAGTCAAAGCTATGGTTTTTCCAGTAGTTATGTATGGATGTGAGAGTGTGACCATAAAGAAGGCTGAGTGCCAAAGAATTGAAATGCTTTTGAATTGCGGTGCTGGAGAAGCATTTTGAGAGTCTGTTGGACTACAAGGAGATCAAACCAGTCAATCCTAAAGGAAACCAACCCTGAACATTCATTGGAAAGACTGATGCTGAAGATGAAGCTCCAATACTTTGGCCACCTGATACGAAGAATTGACTCATTGGAAAAGACCCTAATGCTGGGAAAGAAGGAAGGCAAAAGGAAAAGAGGGTGGCAGAGAATGAGATAATTAGCTAGCATCACTAACTCAATGGACATGAATTTGAGCAAACTCCTGGAAATAGTGAAGGACAGGGGAGCCTGGCATGCTGTAGTCCATGGGGTTACGAAGAGTACAGCAGGACTTATTGGCTGAACAACAAAATAAGTATATATATATATGTGTGTATGTGTATGCATTTGATAGACTTATCAAACCTTTATCAGTTCCATTGCTATGACAAGTTACCATTCTACTCTTCATTTTATGTATTTTGCCACACTCTGGCAAAAGAGAAGGAACTAGTCAGTTTCCCTGACTGGACACCACCATGTAACAAAATGATGAGTACCGAGTCATTATAAACACAATGGTCTAATTTAGTTTCCATTTCATTGTACTGGAACAATATTGACTTATGCCAAGTTTCCTCCACTTTTCTTTCTTTTCTTTTTTTAATTAGAAAACTGAAATTTACAATGTGTTTATATGGCATTTAAAAACAACATCATTACAGAAAGATAACAAAAATACAAAGTCTTAAAACCTACGGGATATGGAAAACATTATCCACTGAAGCCTTAAATGTAGCAAACTTTACATAAAAAGGAAAAGCAATGAGTCTACAAGTGTACAGCCAGTTTAAGAAGTTAGCAAGATAAACAGAATAATCATAAAGAAAAGTAAGCACCTAATACATACCAGGTATTAATGCAATAAAGATAAAATTGAGAGGCTCAACAGAGTCAAAGCTGCCTTACAAAGCTTCTCTAAAAAGGGAAACATCAGGTAACAATAATCAACAAGAAAAATCTTGCAAATAAACAATATTCAAAATGGGAATTATTCATAGAAGCATTAAGAATATAAATAATAGAAACAACTTTATGCCTATATATTTGAAGATTAGTTGTCTCATATACAGGGTTATCATTGCCATCTTTCTAAATTCCATATATATGCGTTAGTATGCTGTATTGGTGTTTTTCTTTCTGGCTTACTTCACTCTGTATAATGGGCTCCAGTTTCATCCACCTCATTGGAACTGATTCAAATGCATTCTTTTTAATGGCTGAGTAATACTCCATGGTGTATATGTACCAAAGCTGTCTTATCCATTCGTCTGCAGATGGACATCTAGGTTGCTTCCATGTCCTCACTATTATAAACAGTGCTGCAATGAACATTGGAGTACACGTGTCTCTTTCAATTCTGGTTTCCTCGGTGTATATGCTCAGGAGTGCGATTGCTGGGTTGTATGGCAGTTCTATTTCCATAGAACTTTTCTTATAGACTCACCTTTCACCACAACAGAACCAGTAAGTCTATGATGAGGTATCACACAACTGAAGATATTCTTTGTCTTATTAGGACATTTTCTGGGTCTGATTTGGACAAAGTCATCTAAAGATATTAAAATGACCAAGCAGAAGTGAATCAAAACTCCTTCCCCCTCGAAGTCTTCACCTTTAGGAAGAGGATACAGTATACATTAACATTCGGATTAAGAATATTAAGATCCCTTTTAAAGAATCATCTTGTTCCAGATTCTGCTTCTAATGTTGCATGGTTGGTTTAACATTCGTCCTCACCATGTTGCTGCCTCTCAATTTGTGACATCCACTTATCAACACACTTCATTGTTTTACTCTCTCCTTTTCTCATTTATTTATAACTCCTTTCTGTAACCTAAGGACTGTTAAGCTTTTGTCCCTGTATTATCTACTCAGTAGGCATGGAGATAAAATTTAATTTTCATTCAACCAAACACAAGCTTTGCACTACTTAGCATAATCCAACAGCCCTGCCTTTTATGTCTTAAAGGTAGGGTTGTAACCTCATAGCCCATGTCAGTGACCATAGCCTTGAGAATAAACATAAGGTATTCAAGAGGAAAGGAATTTAAAGATCTTGAATTTTAAAACTAAAAAATTCTGAGCGTAAACAAGTTAAGCCACCTCCCTGAAGTCACAGAGCCAGTTGTCAGCATTAATATTTTGAACCAGAACTGAGCTTCAGTGAAACTAAGCCACATGTCCTTGATAAAAACTGTGTTGGGTACTAAAGTGAGGGCTTCATGAAAAGCTGTGAGACAGAGAAAACCATGATAGATTATTTCATCTCAGATGCAACAGATTTGTCTAGATTACTTGATTTCCTTCCTAGAGGGGGAATTGGACAAATGACCAAAGTGTGTGTTAGCTACTCAGTTGTGTCTGATTCTTTGTGACCCCATGGATTGTAGCCCACCAGGCTCCTCTGTCCATGGAATTCTCCAGGGAAGAACACTAGAGGGGGTTGTCATTTCCTTCTCCAAGGGATCCTTCTTAACCAAGGATTGAACTTGTGTCTCGTGTCTCCTGCATTGGCAGGCAGATTTTTTACCATTTAAGTTACCAGGGAGAGTAAAGAAAAATAATATAACCTGGAAATGTTCACAGAAACTTAAAATTAGTGTTTCTCTCCAACAATAGAGTCATCTAACTTCAGCATCTTACAAGCCAAAAATGTAAATTTCTGATTCTTTTTATTCACATGAGGGTATTCTAGTTTGAATGTCATGACCCTGATTTCTTCTCTTGTAAAGCAGCTTTCCATCAGACAGACCTCCCTTTTCTCTCATAACTTTGTTGTCACATCCATAGTTTTGCTGTCCTCTATACATCTGGTAAGCTTACAGGTGAAATGACTTGAACCCTAATACTAAATGGCTATCTCTTTGTAAGAGCCATAGGGGCTCATGGGGTTTCAAAAAGCATAACCCAATACTAAGAAGGAAAGAGAAAAAGGCATTACTCTAAAAACTAATGAAAAGCCACTGAATAAACTTAGGCCATCCACACGCAAAGAAAACCTTCCATTGGTTGCAAAGAGTCAGACTCGCAATTGATAAAAAGTGGGAAGAATGCGTTTTCTTGACTGAAATTCTTTTCGAGGGGTTGCTAGCCTATTCTGTTTTCAGGTGTTTATAGATTTATAGGCAAGAGACCAGTCTTTCATTTGGTTGAGACTGAGGCAGAAGCGAATGAGACCCCCAGTGGTGACTGGCAATGGGTAAATCACTTAACTAATACCTAGTGGTACCTTGGGCCTTCCCGGGTGATGCTAGTGGTAAAGAACCTTCTTGCCAATGCAGAAAACATAAGAGACACAGGTTTGATTCCTGGGTCAGGAACTTCCCCTCAAGGAGGTCATGGCAACCCACTCCAGTATTCTTGCCTGGAGAATCCCATGGACGGAGGAGTCTGGCAGGCTACAGTTCATAAGGTCCCAGAGTCAGACATGACTGAAGGAACTTAGCATGCATGCATACAGTGGTCACTCAGGATTCCCATCACTTGTAAAATAGGAATTCTTTTTGGTCAGATAATATTCATGGTTGTTATCAGGTGGCAATGGTTTACAAATAACAACTGCACTATGAAGAAAATACACTTTAACTCCTCTCTGGCTGCAATCATTATCATCTTTCTTTTCTGAATTCTTATCTCCAGGAATTGCTAAACACTTAATCCATGGTGACATACAATCCACCTATGATGATATACATTCATCTTCCCTGCTGCTGCTGCTGCTAAGTCACTTCAGTCGTGTCCGACTCTGTGCGACCCCATAGACGGCAGCCTACCAGGCTCCCCGTCCCTGGGATTCTCCAGGCAAGAACACTGGAGTGGGTTGCCATTTCCTTCTCCAATGTGTGAAAGTGAAAAGTGAAAGTGAAGTCACTCAGTCATGTTCGACTCATAGCAATCCCATGGACTGCAGCCTACCAGGCTCCTCCATCCATGGGATTTTCTAAGCAAGAGTACTGGAGTGGCTTGGCATTGCCTTCTCCATCATCTTCCCTAAGTAGTGTTAAAATAATCAAGGGGTATTTCTGGGTCAAAATAAGTCCAGGACATTAAGGTTTTAAAACTTACACATAAACACACTCAGACATACATTCGTCTAACACATACTTTTAGAGACTAAAGAGAAAAAGAAATCAGTAAGATTAAATTAGTTTTAGATTATGTATTTAATGGCCCTCATCTCTGTCAGTGGTTCTGTATGTTGCTGAAGCCACAATCAGCGTGTGTAGAGTGTTAATTAATTTTTCTTTTTTCCATTTATTATTTGAAACTCTGAATATCATAAAGGGTAAGAACTTGAGCCTTGTCATGAAACAGAATTGAATTCAAAAGCTAGCGGTTCTTTTATAAGATTCATGACATTTGGCAGACATCTTAACCTCAGTAGAACAATTTCTTTGTAAAAGAAGCCATTAATAATAAGATCTATCACACAAGATTATTTATATGATAAAATAAAATAATACTAATAGAATGCTTAGTATAGCATCGAGTTCATGGTAAGGTTCTAATGAATGCTTGTTCTCATTATTATCTTATATATGCATTGACACACAGTATTTTCATGGTTTTGTGGTATTCTAGAAAATAATAAACTATGTTCTTTTCTTTTCACTACTAGGAATTTGGGTTAAATTTATTTGGGAATATAAGTCTCATTGCTATAAATATCTATGTAGTAAATACTGTTTTCTGATAAGTTTATTTCTTGAGGGATAGTCAAGCTGGAAACAAGATTAAATGAGAGGTTTTTAAGGACCTTCTTGAAAGTTGCCAAATTCTTCTCCAGAGGAAAGTAAACCAATTTACAGATGGCTGTATGATGTTATTAAAGCTCTTTCTTCAAAGATGCACCAATACTGTCTTCATTTTTTTGTTTATTATAGAAGAATCAGCATAGAATCATACCAAAAATATTTGGATTAGCCTTTCTTTAACTACTAATGAAGCTGGGGAGTTTTGTTATTGTTTCCTGCTAAGATGGACACTTGTTCCTGGCTAAATGATTCATTTTCCTTGACTAGTTAGAGAACCATTTAGTGTTTTAAAGCAATATGTGGTAAATCATAGTCTCAAAAGATCCCCAGACTGAGTTTCATTCCAACAGTCCTCCTTATAGTCATTGGACATTTGTTTGCCTGCAATTATGGAGTGAAGCTAAGACTATTTTCAAATATTAGATATTATGGACTATTATTTTTTAATTTCAATAAAATTAGGATGACCAAAGGAAATATAAATACCATTATAATTGCTATGTAGCAACAATTGGAACTGATGGAAACAGAGTAATTTACAATCAGAAGCACTGAGTTTCCACGCACCTCTGTGGGGAACCTTTCTCTCCAATACTGTATATCCCATTTTGGCCCCTAGACATTGGCACTCCACTTCCAGTCCTCACTGGTATCTGCCTAAGACAGGAAGACTGCCATGAACTTGATGAGCACTGAATTAGCATGAGCTGCTGGTGACCACATAGTCATTCTCTCCCTGAACTCAATATGTCTCATTGCTCCTCTATGTGATAAGGTTAGCAAGGCCAGCCCTGCTCCTATTGTTCTAGATAAGGAAGTTCAATTCTGGTGGGGCCATGCTCTCTAATTCTTTATTACCAGTAATAAACCAGGTAATTCTCATACAACGTATCTAGCTCCTGGGTTCTATTTATCATTTGGTTTAGAATTTATGAAAGAAGAAAAGGTGCCATTTTCATTGCTCATCAAAAACCCCACATGGTTTAGTACTGACATCACTAAGCATCAAAGATACTAGGGCTTCCCAGGTGGCAGTAGTGGTCAAGAATCTGCCTGCCAATGCAGGAGACACAGGAGACATGGCTTCCATCCTTGGGTTGGGAAGATCCCCTGGGGAGGAGGAAATGGCAACCCACTCCTGAATTCTTGCCTGGAGAATCCCACAGATGGAGAAGCTTTGTGGGCTACAATGCATGGGGTTGCAAAGAGTGGGACGTGACTGAGTGACAGCACACGCAAGCATTAAGGATACAGAGTCATGCTGCCTGATTCGACTCCTGTGCTTGTTCAACTCCTGTGCTTGTTCAACTCCTGTGCTTGTTCAACTCCTATCTGATTCTTATTATCAGGGAAGAGAGAAGTTATATGGCTTCTCTAACCTCCAGTTTCCCCATCTGTACACGGGATAAAATAATAGTAAAAGCCTCAAAGAATTGTTCAGAACAGGAGTTGGCAAACTGTGGCTCACTGGGACAAATCCAGTCCGTTGTTTATTTTTGTAAATAAAATTGTATTGAAATGTACCCGTGCCCATATATTTACATATTGGCTACGGCTACTTCCACGCTGCAACAGCAGAGCTAAGTAGTTGCAAAAGAGACCATATGGACCACAAGGACTAAAATATTTTCTATCTATCCCTTTGCAGAAAAAATCTGTCAATTCCTGGTTTAAAAGATAAAGCAAGAAGTGACGTATGTATACAAAACACATAGCCCTGGACAGAGTAAATGCTTAACATGTGTTAGCTATTATTGTCATTATTATCTACTAAGAGGTTGTGTATCATAGTAATTAAAAATACTGATTCTTTAGCAAAACAGTACAGATTGAAATCTCAGCTCTACAACTTTTCAACACTCTCATTTAGGCAAGCCACATATATTTTCTGAATCACAATGTACTCATCTGTAATACGAAGATAATAACATTTAGTGCATAGAGTTATTGAGAGGCTTAAATGAGATTATACAAGTAAATACAGTCCAGTTCAGTTCAGTCGCTCAGTTGTGTCTCTTTGCAACCCCATGGATGGCAGCACACCAGTCCTCCTTGTCCATCACCAACTCCTGGAACCTACTCAAACTCATGTCCACTGAGTCTGTGATGCCATTCAACCATCTCATCCTCTGTCATCCCCTTCTCCTGCCTTCAATCTTTCACAGCATTAGGGTCTTTTCCAATGAGTCATTTCTTTGCATCAGGTGGCCAAAGTATTGGAGTTTCAGCTTTAGCATCAGTCCTTCCAATGAATATTTAGGACTATTTCCTTTAGGATGGACTGGTTGGATCGCCTTGCTGTCCAGGGGACTCTCAAGAGTCTTCTCCAACACCACAGTTCAAAAGCATCAATTCTTCACCACTCAGCTTTCTTTATAGTCCAACTCTCTCACCCATACATGATAATTGGAAAAACCATAGCCTTGACTAGATGGACCTTTGTTGGAAAAGTAATGTCTCTGCTTTTTGATGTGCTACCTAGGTTGGTCATAACTTTTCTTCCAAGGAGCAAGTGTCTTTTAATTTCATGGCTATAGTCACCATCTGTAGTGATTTAGGAGCCCAAAATAAAGTCTCTCAGTGTTTCCACTGTTTCCCCATCTATTTGTCATGAAGTGATGGGACCAGATGCCATGATGTTAGTTTTCTGAATATTGAGCTTTAAGCCAACTTTTTCACTCTCTTCTTTCACTTTCATCAAGAGGCTCTTTAGTTCATCTTCACTTTCTGCCATAAGGGTGGTGTCATCTGCACATCTGAGGTTATTGCTATTTCTCCCGGCAATCTTGATTCCAGCTTGTGCTTCATCCAGCCCAGTGTTTTTCATGATGTACTCTGCATATAAGTTAAATAACCAGGGTGACAATATACAGCCTTGACGTACTCCTTTCACTATTTGGAACCAAGTAAATTACTAAGGAAATTTCATGTCACTGACATGATATTTGCTGTCATCACTATCACCATCATCATTATAACTGCTATTAGTTTCCCTCCATAGGATTCTAAGATATAAGCATATTTTGAACAGAAGTTCATTAATAATATTAAATATCAATTAGCTCACATATTTATTCAGTAAATATTAATCAACCATCTTGAGGGAATCGGAGAGTCTCTGGAGATACAGATATAACATTTCCTTTCTCCTTAACTTTTGCAGTGAAATCACCCCAAATCTACACTTTCAGGTCAAAGCCAAAAATACGACATATTATTGAAAAAAAAGCATCACCTATATCAAGAAGACTCTTGAGAGTCCCTTGGACAGCAAGATCAAACTAGTCATCCAAACAGAAATCAACCCTGAATATTCATTGGAAGGACTAAAGCTTCAGCTCCAATATTTTGGCCACCTAATATGAAGAGTTGACTCACTGGAAAAGACCCCGATGCTGGGAAAGATGGAAGGCAAAAGGAGAAGGGGGTGCAGAAGATAATATGGTTACATAGCATCATTGATTCAACGGACATGAATCCAAGCAAACTCCGGAAGGACAGGGAAGCTTGGCACGCTGCAGTCCATGGGGTCATGAATCAGCCATGACTTAGCGACTGAACAGCAACAAATCAAGCTGCTGCTGCTAAGTCACTTCAGTTATGTCCGACTCTGTGTGACCCCATAGATGGAAGCCCATCAGGCTCCCCCGTCCCTGGGATTCTCCAGGCAAGAACACCAGAGTGGGTTGCCATTTCCTTCTCCTGCTTCACATTAAAACAGGAGAAGCTGCCTGCATGCAGCTAGACTACAAAGTGTTTTAAAGAACATTTAAATCCTGGGCTATTGAGTAATTTTAAGATAATAGAGCTTTCATGATTCAAAGATGAATAAACAAAAATAATGAAATAGAATTTGAAAGAGGAGGACATAACGACCCAGTGGGTGATATGTTCTGCAATGTGCAAGAACCCACAGAGCAATGGTGGTCTTTGGGAAATGACTAGCCACAGGCAACAGACACTAGCATTAGGTAGCTCCTATTCAGGTTTCAGGAAAATGCATGGAAAATGACATCCATGAAACATTAAATAAAAAGATAACAGATCCAAATGGAAAGAAAACTGTCTATACTGTAAGCATGAATAAAAGAAAAAACTGACAAAGATAAAGAAAGAGGTGCAATGAAACCTAAATGCAAAATGACTGAAAATAATACACATCAATAGAGGAGATTCCATGCTGCAGAAAAGTGAATCTGTGAGGACAAACTTAAGAAGCACTTCCAGAATCTGGCACTAAAAGTTATAAGATATTATGGAATATTGAGCGGCGTTCCCTTGATATATGGTAGACTCTTGTTGGTTATCTGTTTTAAATATAGCTGTGTGTGCATGTCAATCCCAAACCCCCAGTCCATCCGGCTCCTCCCCCATCCTTCCCCGCTGGTAACCATCAATTTGTGCTCTACCGCCTGTGAGTCTGTTTCTGCTCTGTAAATTAGCTCATTGTACCATCTTTTTGGAAACACAATGTTGCTAATCACCACACTCTGCTATAAAATAAAAATTGTTAAAATATGAAAAAAAAATAGTTACAAGGTAGAAGTGATGAGAGGAAAGGAGATGACAGACACATATGTTCGGAAAACAGATATCAAACACTCTTAATAAGAGGAAATGAAGACATAATGGAAACACTGCTATCTTCACTTGTCAGAAAAGGACAGAGTATTCAAATTCAAGATGAATCAAAAGGACCAAAAACTAAAAATGAAAAAGTAAAGAAATATTTTTGATGCAGTAGAAAAAGAATATTTGTGTTAATGAACAAGGAAAAACTAGTAAGGCAGAAATACATAAGATGCATACAAAGAAAGAAAAATTAGGCTGATTACTACTGCTTAAATATCACAGTAAATTGAACCAAGCCTATACGGCTTTAATGAAATCTCTTGGTACGTAAAGTGGAACTGTGATGTAAAGTAAATAGGAAAATATTCAGATGTATACTAATATATCAAAAGTATCCATTGATTTACTTTACAAAAAAAAAAATAGTTGTTCTCTAGCAAACAAGTGAGATGAATCAACATAAAACTAAGAAGGAGGACACGCTGCACAGAATGGACAGAGATGAACAATGCAAATAATTAGACAAAACTGAATTTTAAAATGATCTGACTATAAGACAATCCAAATGCCACAGACACATCTTATATGAGAAAATAAGAAGTGGAAAAATAATGCTTTTGTTTAAAATAAATGAGACACAGATGGTTGGACTGGCAATATGTGTATGTTCAACACATATATATTCCAGATAATATCCTAGGAAATGCAAAGTGCTTCTAATGATTGAACAAAACAGATGAAGTACATACTTTACTCCCAAACAAAGGGAGAAAAATTCTCTACTCACAGTAAATAACATAAATATCTAGGATAAAATAATATTTTAGATCTTCAACCAAATATATTTTCCTTTGATTTTTAAGAATGGGTGAATATTATAAAATCTATTAACATAATTTAAGACTATTAATTCAAAGTCATAATCATTTTTCTAGATACACCAAAAAATTCATCATCCAATCTGGATTTTTTAAATTAATATGTTAAGGAAAAGTGATAATTAAAAAAGAAGACCTTTAACATTAATACCAACCATCAGACATCTTACTTAACTCTTAAATACTTAGAGTTATTCTCATTTTCAAATGAGGTTCACAGTGGATTTGCCCATAGAATCATCACCGTCTTTATACTACATTCTCAAAACTGAGTAAGTTTATAGATAAAAGTAAAAAGCAAGCAGAGACTTCTATGTTGATTCATTAGTTAAGACTTGACCTTCCAATGCAGGAGGTGTGGGTTCAATCTATGGTCTAGGAACTAGGATTCCACATGCCTCACAGCCAAAAAATACAACAATATTGTAACAGAAGTAATATTGCAACACACTCAATAAAGACTTTAAAAACATGATCCACATTTAAAAAAAAATCTTTAAAATAAATAAATAAAATTAAATATTTTTTAAAGCAAGTAAGCAAAGCTAATTGTTAATATTTATTGGAGAAGGAAAAGGCAACCCACTCCAGTGTCCTTGCCTGGCGAATCCCAGGGATGGGGGACCCTGGTGGGCTTCCGTCTATGGGGTCACACAGAGTCGGACACGACTGAAGTGACTTAGCAGCAGCAGCATAAATGATGCTCTGAGTTATCTAGAAAAACAAGAAAAATCTAGGGAAATACATTTAGGTATGACTACAGAGTGCAGTGAAATTACTAATAAGCACATCAATAAGTAAGAATCTTCAGGTGTAACTAAGACCCACTATTTGCCAATCTATGATAAAAAAAGACACTTTTTAGTGTAACAAGAACATTAAAAGCTGTTGAAAATTATCACGTAAGTATATGAAAAAGATGTACAGAGAGAACCCCTAAAAGATTTGGTTGAAAATCAAAGACCTGAAGAAGTGGGATAAAACATCAGATTTTGAAAAAATAATATAGGTAAATTGTCAATAGATGAAAAAGACTATAATTTTAATGCACCTTAAGTTAAGCTCACACACTAGTAGAGTCATGCTCAAAATTCTCCAAGCCAGGCTTCAGCAATATGTGAACCATGAACTCCCAGATATTCAAGCAGGTTTTAGAAAAGCCAGAGGCACCAGAGATCAAATTGCCAACATTCGCTGGATCATGGAGAAAGCAAGAGAGTTCCAGAAAAACATCTATCTCTGCTTCATTGACTATGCCAAAGCCTTTGACTGTGTGGATCACAATAAACTGTGGAACATTCTGAAAGAGATGGGAATATCAGACCACCTGACCTGCCTCTTGAGAAACCTGTATGCAGGTCAGGAAGCAACAGTCAGAACTGTACATGGAACAACTGACTGGTTCCAAATGGGAAAAGGAGTACGTCAAGGCTGTATATTGTCACCTTGCTTATTTAACTTCTATACAGAGTACATCATGAGGAACACTGGGCTGGAAGAAGTAAAAGCTGGAATCAAGATTGCTGGGAGAAATATCAATAACCTCAGATATGCAGATGACACTACCCTTATGGCAGAAAGTGAAGAGGAACTAAAAAGCCTCTTGATGAAAGTGAAGGAGGAGAGTGAAAAGGTTGGCTTGAAGCTCAACATTCAGAAAACAAAGATCGTGGCATCCGGTCCCATCACTTCATGGGAAATAGATGGGGAAACAGTGGAAACAGTGTCAGACTTTATTTTTGTGGGCTCCAAAATCACTGCAGATGCTGATTGCAGCCAGGAAATTAAAAGACGCTTACTCTTTGGAAGGAAAGTTATGACCAACCTAGATAGTATATTAAAAAGCAGAGACATTACTTTGCCAACCAAGGTCTGTTTAGTCAAGGCTATGGTTTTTCCCGTGGTCATGTATGGATGTGAGAGTTGGACTGTGAAGAAAGCTGATCACCAATGAATTGATGCTTTTGAACTGTGGTGCTGGAGAAGACTCTTGAGAGTCCCTTGGACTGCAAGGAGATCCAACCAGTCCGTTCTAAAGGAGATCAATCCTGGGTGTTCATTGGAAGGACTGATGCTAAAGCTGCAACTCCAATACTTCGGCCATCTCATGCGATGAGTTGATTCACTGGAAAAGACTCTGATGCTGGAAAGGATTGGGGGCGGGAGGAGAAGGGGATGACCGAGAATGAGATGGCTGGATGGCATCACCGACTCAGACATGAGTTTGAGTGAATTCCAGGAGTTGGTGATGGACAGGGAGGCCTGGCGTGCTGTGCTTCATGGGGTCACAAAGAGTCGGACACGACTGAGCAACTGAACTGAACTGAACTGAAGTTAAAATTCCAGTACTTTCACTTTTGGCAGGTAACAGCTCATAAATAAATTATGTAAAAAATATGAAAGGTTAATGGGAAAATATTTGAATTATCTATGATGAACAGAGGTTGAATACCTTTAACATAGAAATTGAAATTAAATTTAAAAATAAATTTTAAAATGATTATTAAAAGAATAAAGAACAAAAGATATTATTTGGAAATTCCTTTTAAAAAAGATACTAATGAAATAGAAGCTTGTAATTCATATCAGAAAAAATCAAACTATAAAATAGCACCCAGTTTTCACCTATAAATTGCAAAATTTTTAATGCAAAACAATCACTGTGTTTAAAAGATGAGGTAGGAGAAAACACAGATGACCTAGGTTTTGGCGATTATTTTTTTAGATACAACACCAAAGGCATAATCCCTGAAAGAAAGAATTATTAAGGAGGACTTCATTAAAATTAAAGGTTTCTGCTCTGTGATACGGAGAAGGCAATGGCAAGCCACTCCAGTACTCTTGCCTGGAAAATCCCATGGATGGAGGAGCCTGGTGGGCTGCTGTCCATGGGGTCGCTAGGGGTTGGACACGACTGAGCGACTTCACTTTCACTTTTAACTTTCACACACTGGAGAAGGAAATGGCAACCCACTCCAGTGTTCTTGCCTGGAGAATCCCAGGGACGGGGGAGCCTGGTGGACCTCCGTCTATGGGGTCACACAGAGTCGGACACGACTGAAGTGACTTAGCAGCAGCAGCAGCTCTGTGATAGATGATGTGAAGAGCGCGAAAAGACAAGCTACAGACTGGGAGAAAATATTTGAAAACATACACCTGATAAAAGACATTATCCAAAATATACAAAGAATTCTTCAAATTCAAAGTAAGAAAACAATGTGACTAAAAATGGGTCAACAACCTTAAAAGACACTTTGTTAAATAAGATATACAGATGGAAAAAGCATATGAAAAGATGCTCCACATTTTATGTCAACTGGGAAATGCAAATTAAAACAACAATGAGATACCGCTATGCGCCTATTAGAATGGCCCAAATAGAGAACACTGACCATACCACGTACTGACAAGGACACAGAGCAACGAGAACTCTCTTTCACGGCTGGTGGGAATGTAAGATAATGTAGCCACTGCGCAAGATCTTTGGCAGTTTCTTACAAAACTAAACATACTCGTACCACACAATCCAGCAATCACACTCTTGGTATTTACTCAAAGAAGCTGAACACATTTCCACACAAAAACTGGCACGCAGATGTTTACAGCAGTTTTATTCATAATTGCCCAAACCTGGAGGAAACCAAGATGTCCTTCAGTAGGTGGATGGATAAATAAACTGTTAATATTATACATCCAGACAATGGAGTGTTATCAAGTGCTAAAAAAAAGAAATGAGCTATAAAGCTATGAAAAGACATGGAAGAAACTTAAATATATGTATTTCTAAGAGACAAACAGACAATCTGCAAAGGCTAAATTCTGTATGATTCCAACTATAGGATATTTTGTAAAAAGCAAAATTATGGAGACAATCAAAAGGCCGGCAGTTGACAGAGGTTGATGAAGAGAAAGCGATGAGTAGAGGGAACACAGAGGATGTTTTAGGGCAGTGCAACTACTCTGTATGATATATAATGATGGATGCAGGTCATTTTACACTTGTCCAAATGCATAAGATGTATAACATAATGTGTGAACCCAAATGTAAACTCTGGACTTCAGGTAGTAAAGATATGCCAATGTTAGTTCAATGATTGTCAGATACTAACCAATGTAGTGGGGGATGTTGATAACAGGGAAGGCTGTACCTGTGTAGGGTGCCTATCTCTGTACCTTCCTGTCAATCTTGTTGTGAATTAAAGTTTCTCTAAAATGTAATATCCAGGGACTTCTCTGGTGGTCCATTGGCTAAGAATCCTCACTCCCAATGCAGGGGGCAAGTTCAATCCCTGGTCAGGGAACTAAGATCCTGCATGCTGCAAGGCATGGCAAATAGATAAATAAATGTAATTTCTATTTTTTTAAGAAGTGTTTATAAAGTTGCAATGAAAGGAAGTCTTATACATTGTTGTTGAGTGTGTTTTTTAATCAGTTTCAGTTCAGTTCAGTTCAGTTCAGTCACTCAGTCGTGTCCGACTCTTTGCGACCCCATGAATCGCAGGACACCAGGCCTCCCTGTCCATCACCAATTCCTGGAGTTCACTCAAACTCATGTCTATCGAGTCGGTGATGCCATTCAGCCAGTCACATGTAAAAAAGTCATCCAATTTTACCAAAATGTTGACAATGATTATCTAGAGGTAGTTGGATAATGGGTGATTGAAGGCAGAAGTAGGGTTGTATTTTTGTTGTTGTTTGATTTCCAAATTATATTTTCTTAAATATTCAAAAATACAAAACTGCATTTGTTTTAAATCAAGTATCTACAATTATTTAAAAAGTATATACTAAAAAGTATAGTTAGGTTTTTTAAAGTCTATGAAAGATTTTTATTTTTTCTGTGTTGTTTCATCAACCTAAAGAGAAGATTAAACGAGTTTATATGGATGCTCAGGGGTGCCCTGGTTAATGCAATGGGACTGTAATTTGGAAGAATAAGTGAGATATTAAGCCACTGCTAAGGTTCAGCTTGGAGACTGCGTATTCTGTCGTTATTAATGGAAGGACGAATGAGAGAGGGGAGCTGAACTGAAGAGTAAAGGCAATGGAGGGATACAAATCGAGATGAACAGTGGCTGACTCTGCAAAACTATTAAATGACTTTGCAAAGGCCCTGTCACAATGGATAAACGGTCCCTCCAGAAGAAACAGCTTAGCATTCCTGCAGTGCACACACAATAATTTCCAGGGATGAGGCTGAGCGGAAACAGACAGAATGAAGAAAGGCAAGAAGTTCCAAGACGCCTTAACGGGTCTGCAGACATCTCTTGAACGAGCGACTGGGAAGAGAGCTAAAGAAGAAAAACCAAAAATAAAGCATGCGTGTACTTCATTGTCAGCTTCAGTCACTGGGCAAACATCCACCATTCTGCCCTTTATCTGCTCATGAAAAATGGTAAGTGGCGCTGTGGATGTTGACTACATTCTAATTATTTCTGTGGTAAATGAGGCATGAAACCTATTGCCAAAAAAACACGATGCCCACCAGCATACAGCCAGGCTTTATCTTCCCAGTAGATCACTCCTGGGCCTTGTCTAAAGGACCCTCAAAATAACACATGCTCACATATTTTTAAGGCAACCTTTCAGGTCAACGATTACCTTTTTTTTTTCTAGCATTTCCTTCTGTGCAAGAAAAGAAGAACTTTTCTGAAATATATAATCTTAATATATCAAATAAAGGTAACACACCCAAGGAAAAAAGGCAGGAATGGGCCAGGGGGTGGGAAAAGGGCAGCAGAAGTCTCCTATTTAAAGCATATGTAACAAACAGCTACACCCTTTTGTATGATAATAAGAGCCCTGTTGCTAACACAATTCCTAGGATTCACTCTGCTGATTATTATATGTCATGATTTAGTTCGATTCATCAGAAACGAATCAAAGATACTCAAACAGCTTGCTGCTGGTTTCAAACCAACAAGTATCATTTTTATTACATCTCCTCTGCCATCCTTTAATGAATATTCACTTACTGAAGGAATATTTTCTGGGTCAAGACATTTTCACGGTGATTTCCCGCTCAACCAAGTAGTTTTCAGGTCCTCTGGATAGGAACCATGATTTGTTTGGATCAGCCATCTCCATGAGTAGACATATGATACAAATATTGGGGGTGAAACAGACAGCTTTCATCCTGTTGCTCTCCACCAGATTCCATGCCTCTCAAATTTAATTGAAATCTTTTCAAAACACACAGCTGAATCACATCCTATGTGTAAGTATCATGCCCTGTAAGAAGTTGCCCCAAGAATGGTCAGACTTCAACCTTGAGTATCCTTGGATGGGTTGCAACTGAAAAGTTACTAATTTGTTGTGTGGAATTACTTGTTAGTTATAAGGGATGGCATGGAGGTAAGGTAACACTATGCTCTTATGATCACCCATAGAGAAACCATTGCATGTGGAGCCTGACACCAAATTCTTTAGACTTGAATTAGAAAAGGCATTTCTCTGATAGATTTCTTCTTGTTCCAGTTTACAGGCAACTAATCCTCACTGCATTGGATCAAACAGACGGGCACAATCAATTCAGGGAAAGCAAGCAATGCCAGGTCTGCTCAATCTTTCCTCAATGAACAGCAGAGGAGATGGGAGGTAGTGGGGGGGGCGGCAAAGATGGAAAGAAAGAAAGAAAGAAAGCGCAGGCATGTCTGCACCCAAGATAGCTCAGCAAAGGCGCCGATGAAAAGACACGTTGAAATATACATCCTGGCAGATGGAAGCACTTGCTGTCAGAGAAAGAAGCTAAAATACCACCACAATGCCAAACACACCAAGCCTTTGGGCGCTGAGGGCCGTGGAAGGAGCAGGGGCAGACGGAAGCGGTTGTGAGGTCAAAACGAAGTCAGTGCAGCGTCTCTGGGAAGGGAAGAGGTCTGGATTTACTTAAGTCTCCAGAGTCTATGATCTATAGCATCATGTGATAAGCAAGTTAATTACTGCACTTAGGTAATTAAGTCTCACAGAAAACCAGAGCCTTCCAAAGCATTATGAATTTAACCTATTAGATCTTTCTAAGCTTGACTGGCCATTTGGTGAGAAGTCACACTGGAATGGCTGCCTAACAGTGGTAGGATGAAAATTCATGAAAATGAGCTGGAAATAAGAGACCCTCAATATACACTGTTTTCTCTCTGCCTTTGGATGTGAGGATGCTTCCTCAACTATTGGTAGCTACTTCCTTCCCCAAAGGCTCAATTCCCCTCTCCCTCCCTTTGCTTAAAATGTGGGCAGTGACTTATTCCTTCCATCCTCTGATGTTTGTTGATACTCTTTTCTCTCTCTTGGCCGTTATATCTCTCTTTCTTCCACCTAAATACAATTTGCCTACAGTGCAGGGCATCAAAGGGGCTCATGTGGATATCAGTTATCCATCTCCTGACTCATTAACAATCCTCACCATTCTCAGAGACCCATCCTTTCCCTGCCATGGCTGTGAGTCAGGTTCTAGGGCCAATGTATTCATCAGCATCATGTATTCTGAGATGGAACATTGTTATTTAAGAATGGGAAGATTAAATCAGTTCTTATCCCTCAAGTGTGCAGATACTGATGATAAGATTGCCTTTTCTGAGCTGACTAATGACTTCAAAATTATACACATATAAATATATAACTGTCAAACCACACATAAGCAAGTGTGTATGTGTGTTGCTAAGCTGCATCTTCTTTGCCATAAGCAAAATTTTATAAAAATGCATATTTATAAATGTACGTAGCTTCCTATGTGCATTTATGTACAAGTAAGCATCCTCCTCCCTGTCTTCATCAAGAACTCAGGATGTCCCGAGTCTGGCTCCAATAGAACTCTACTGTCTTACCTTCATTTGGCAGTTTCTCCATATTTTCTTCTTTATCAAACACCCATAGGTCCATGTGACTTTCACTTCTGAGATATTCTCCAGTGGAAACACAAAGGTTCAAATTGTGAGCAACTTACCTCTGCAGGTAGAAGTCCAGAGACTCTTCCTCAGCATTCAGCAGAGCTGCTGCACGGGTCAGGAGTTGATGGCTGCAGCTTCCAGATTTGAGTTCCAAGATGAGTAGCCCCAAGCAGAACATGGCTCCCATCTCCTCCAGCTCACTGGTACCAAACTGTAGACCCTGCCAGTTAAAGAGTGCAATCAACAGTGAGAACAGAGTGGAAATGCAGCAAGGACAATCTGTGATTAGAAAGAAGGATTCCTGGATGCACGTCTATCACAGAAATGATGAATTAATAGTATTTGTCAGTCACTGCCCAAGGAGTTTTGTCATGTGCTTTGTGAATCAGTGGTTCTCAGCCTGCATAACATCAACCTTAGAGGAGAACCCCAAGACAATAATGAGTGGTTAGGGGTACTGAAAGGCAGGAGGGTGCTTGAAGATCCAGGAGCTACCCCCCAACTTCTGATAAAGCAGCAATGCTTCTATCTATACTTTACAAAAGGATTTCACAGCTGAAAAAAAAGTTGGAGAAGACTCTTGAGAGTTCCTTGTACTGCAAGGAGATCCAACCAGTCCATTCTAAAGGAGATCAATCCTGGGTGGTCATTGGAAGGACTCATGCTAAAGCTGAAACTGCAATACTTTGGCCACCTCATGCGACGAGTTGACTCACTGGAAAAGACTCTGATGCTAGGAAAGGTTGGGGGCAGGAGGAGAAGGGGATGACAGAGAATGAGATGGCTGGATGGCATCACCGACTCTGTGGACATGAGTTTGGGTGAACTCCGGGAGTTGGTGATGGACAGGGAGGCCTGGCGTGCTGTGATTCACGGGGTCGCGGAGAGTCGGACACGACTGAGCGACTGAACTGAACTGAATTGAACTGAACCCACTCCACTATTCTTGGGCTTCCCTTGTGTCTCAGCTGATAATCTTTCGGCAACGAGCGTGACCTGGGTTCGATCCCTGGGTTGGGATGATCCCCTTTAGAAGGGAAAGGCTACCCACTCCAGTATTCTGGTCTAGAGAATTCCATAGACTGTATAGTCCATGGGGTTGCAATCACATGCCCTGATCTGATCAAATGGACCACAGCCCTGTCTAACTCAATGAAACTAAGCCATGCTGTGTGAGGCCACATAAGACAGGCGGGTCATGGTGGAGAGGTCTGACAGAATGTGCTCCACTGGAGAAGGGAATAGCAAACCACTTCAGTATACTTGCCTTGAGAACCTCAGGAACAGTATGAAAAGGGAAAATGACAGGATTCTGAATGAGGAACTCCCCAGGTTGGTAGGTGCCCAGTATGCTACTGGAGAACAGTGGAGAAATAACTCCAGGAAGAATAAAGGGATGGATCCAAAGCAAAACCAATACCCAGTTGTGGGTGTGACTGGTGATAGAAGCAAGGTCCGATGCTGTAAAGAGCAATATTGCATAGGAACATGGAATGTTAGGTCCATAAATCAAGGCAAATAAAGTGGTCAAACAGGAGATGGCAAGAGTGGACGTCAACATTCTAGGAATCAGTGAACTAAAATGGACTGGAATGGGTGAATTTAACTCAGATGACCATTATATCTACTACTGTGGGCAAGAATCCCTTAGAAGAAATGGAGTAGCCAACATGGTCAACAAAAGAGTCTGAAATACAATCATGCAATCTCAAAAATGACAGAATGATCTCTGTTCGTTTCTAAGGCAAACCATTCACTATCAGAGTAACGCAAGTCTATGCCCTGACCAGTAATGCTGAAGAAGCTGATGTTGAACAGATCTATGAAGATCTACAAGACCTTCTAGAACTTACACGCAAAAAAGATGTCCTTTTCATTATAGGGGACTGGAATGAAAAAGTAGGAAGTCAAGAAACACCTGGAGTAACAGGAAAATTTGCAATTGGAGTACACAATGAAGCAGGGTAAAGGCTAACAGAGTTTTGCCAAGAGAACACAATGGTCATAGCAAACACCCTCTTCCAACAACACAAGAGAAGACTCTACACATGGACATCACCAGATGGTCAACACCGAAATCAGATTTATTATATTCTTTGCAGCCAAAGATGAAGAAGCTCTATATAGTCAATACATGAACTGTGAACTTCAAGATGTTCAATCTGGTTTTAGAAAAAGCAGAGGAACCAAAGATCAAATTACCAATATCTTTTGGATCATAGAAAAAGCAAGCGAGTTCCAGAAAAACATCTACTTTTCCTTTATTGACCATGCCTTTGATTGTGTGGATCACCACAAACTGTGGAAAATTCTGAAAGAGATGGGAATACCAGACCACCTGACCTGCCTCTTGAGAAACCTGTATGCAGGTCGGGAAGCAACAGTTAGAACTGGACATGGAACAACAGACTGGTTCCAAATAGGAAAAGGAGTACATGAAGGCTGTATATTGTCACCCTGCTTATTCAACTTATATGCAGAGTACATCTTGAGAAACTCTGGGCTGGATGAAGCAAAAGCTAGAATCAAACTGCTGGGAGAAATATCAATAAACTCAGATATGCAGATGATACGACGCTTATGGCAGAAAGTAAAGAAGATCTAAAGAGCCTCGAGGAAAGTGAAAGAGGAGCTTGAAAAAGTTGGCTTAAAGCTCAACATTCAGAAAACTAAATCATGGCATCCAGTCCCATCACTTCATGACAAATAGATGCGGAAACAGTGGAAACAGTGGCAGACTTTATTTTGGGGGGCTCCAAAATCACTGCAGATGGTGACTGTAGCCATGAAATTAAAAGACGCTTACTCCTTGGAAGGAAAGTTATGACCAACCTGGATAGCATATTAAAAAGCAGAGACATTACTTTGCCAACAAAGGTCCATCTCGTCAAGGCTATGGTTTTCCCAGTAATCATGTATGGATATGAGAGTTGACTATAAAGAAAGCTGAGCACCTAAGAAAAGAATTGATGCTTTTGAACTGTGGTGTTGGAGAAGACTCTTGAGAGTCCCTTGGACTTCAAGGAGATCAAATCAGTCAATTCTAAAGAAAATCAACTCTGAATATTCATTGGAAAGAAAGATGCTGAAGCTGAAGTTACAGTACTTTGGCCACCTGATGTAAGAGCCAACTCATTGGAAAAGATCCTGAGGCTGGGAAAGATTGAGGGCAGGAGGAGAAAGGAATGACAGAGGATGAGATGGATGGATGGCATCACCAACGCAATGGACATGAGTCTGAGCAAACTGTGGGAGACAGTGAAGAACAGGGAAGCCCTGCATGCTTACAGTTCATGGGGTCTCAAAGAGTTGGACACAACTTGGTGACTAAATAATAGCAACAAATAGCTGATTCACTTTGTTGTACAGCAGAAACTAACATAGCATTGTAAAGCAATTATATTTAAAAAAAAAAGTCCTATGGGGTGTGTGTGTGTGTGTGTGTGTGTTACTTTTGTTGTGTCCGACTCTTTGCAACCATAGGGACTGTATGTAGCCCACATGCGGAGCTCTTCTGTCCATGGGATTTTCCAGGCACGAATACTGGAGTGGGTTGCCAGGCCCTACTCCTGGGGATCTTCCCCACCCTGGGGTCAATCCTGCTTCTCTTATTTCTCTTGCTTTGGCAGGTGGGTTTTTTTACCATTAGCGCCACCTGGATACTCATAAATTGACTCTGACTTAACAACTCAACAAAGCGCTATATGTAGACTGGGAGGAACTCTGTATTACTTGATGAGCTACAAAGCGCATGCTTTTTGAAGTTAGATTAAAAAATTGGATTTGAATACGAATTTTACTATTTTATTATTGTGTTATCTTAGAATTGTGAACTTCATTCACCCTGATTTTCTCATACGTAAAAGAAATTATAATTTTTCCCTCCACATACTTAGATATGCTGTGATAAAGAATATTTCAAAGTCCCCACAATAGTGATCAATTTTATCTCAATTTTTCTTTTTTTCTTCCTATAAAGATATTTAATACAACAGAATTCAATGTAATTCTGAGGTCTTCATGTTAATAAAGCACATTTCACTCACATGAAGAAAAACATCAATAATTGAATATTATATATTTTTTAAAAAAGATTTTCCATCCAAAGAATAGTAATATAGAAGACAGGGATGTGATAGTAAAAATTTTATTTATTTATTTTTTTTTTTATTATTTTTATTTATTTTTATTTTTTTTTATTTCTAAAAAAGAATTTTATTAAAAAAGCACAAATGCAAAGAAATGAACAGAGGAAAATTTATGCGTCGAACCTGGACTGGTCACTTATGATAATATACATGCTACAATTCCATTCTCTCCAATCATTCCCTACCTTCACCCTCTCCCACAGAGTCCCAAAGACTGTTCTAAGAGACATAGGCATTTAGAACAGTCTTTGGATAGTAAAAATTTTAAAAGATTGGCCTAAGTGTCCCAAGGAAAAATGAAGTTCCAATTTAGGAAACTGTTTCATGAAAGAATTTCTAGGTAAATTGATAAAGAAATGTGTAAAATAAGTGTGTAAAGTCCTCAACTTTATTTCAGCTGTTTAAAAATGTGGTTTGCTGCATATTTGGACACCTGTTTTCCTAAAGAAAGGAGACATTACTTCAGAGTTAAGGGAAGTCTGTTCCTCCATAAACAAAAGCAGCAGGAGGGGGAAGACAGATGTTTAACATGTGATTTTCCTTAGGTCAATTGAGAAGATCCCTTTCCACAAAAAGAGAAAAGATCTCAGTCTCTTTCCAGCTACGGCAGCTCTGAGGTCCAATGCTTTTCCTCCCCATTTTCCTGACTGCTCTGCTTCATTCTACAACGGCTGGCTTGGTCAGGAACAGTGAAGTGGAGGTCGGACCATCCTCCTCCACTCTCCTGCCTCCCTGGTGGCAAAGGGGAATAAACAAGGAGGGTATGAACAAGAACCCAGGCTCTAGGGATAGGCAGCATAGCTGATCCACGTGTTAGCCCAGCATCCAGTCCAACATATAACAAGTCAGAAGAAAGAAGAGTCCTGGGGGAAATAAATCTCACAGCAGGTACAATATTGGCAGATCAGAGGAAATTTCTACATACAAGTCAAATTCTGTACAGCAACAGTCAAAAAGATAGCATGTTTTTTTACTCCCATATCACCCTACTTTTTAGATTAATTTATTTTTAATTGGAGGATAACTGCTTTACAATATTGTATTGGCTTCTGCCATACATCAGTAAGAATCAGCCATAGGTATACATACGTCCCCTCCCTCTTGACCTCCCTCCCATCTCTCAGCCATTTAAACCCCTCTGGGTTTTACAGAGCCCTGGTTTGAGTTCCCTGAGGCATACAGCAAATTCCCATTGGCTATCTATTTTACATATGGTAGTGTATATGTTTCCGGGATACTCTCACCATTCTTCCCAGCCTCTAAAAAAAAAAGAATAGCATTTTTATAATGCAAAAAGAGTCTCAGAATAGATATCAGTTCACTTATTTCAGTTAATGGTTAGTGAATAAAATGACTAGACAAGAGACATCAAATAAAGTAACTTACAGCATTTATTGACTGTGGGGGCCTTGAGGAACACCTGTTCCATTTCGCTTTCTACTATGAATCTCACTTTAGTAACCTATGCTTTTTACTCTCAAACAGTATGAAGAACATTTGTTTATCCAAATGGCCTCTTCTTCCATCCTACATTCAGCCTGGAGTGAAAATCTCAGAGGCAAGGACTAAGCAATATATGTGTGTGTGTGTGTGTGTGTGTTTATATCTCTGGCATGGAACACATAGTTCAGCATATGGTATATCCTCCATATATTATAAATGGGTAAGTAATGGCTATAAATGGATGGATATGCAGAAGCATGGGTGTGCGTCTCTTGCATACTTATTGTATTTGCTGAGTGGAACTGTATTTCTCTGGATAGCAAATATAGGAAAGCTTTTAAATTCTGTTCTCTTGTTGTTAAATGCCATGAGCATTTTTATTTAATTCTTATTTTATTTTTGCTCCAGGAGATGCATTTACTCTCTGGATACATTTGGGGAAACAGGTAAACAAAATTTAAAAATTCTCTTATCTACATTGGTCAGTTACTGTGTACTCACAACAGTAGTTTTATAGATAAATTTGGCTTTGGGTCAGCTTAAAAGTGTATCTTAGTAAAACAGAGAACCAATTTTCCTCTCCCTAAGCTTAGCTTGATTAATTAGGATTTGTTTTTCACAGGCAATGACAAAAAGTCTGACTAAAGTGACTTACTCATAAATGGAACTTTATTTTTTGCATATCATAAGTTTTGGTGGGTATTAAGTTCTGGCCTTATTTCAGTTGTCTTAACAAAATCGGGGTCACTATATCTGCTACTCTGATTTTCTCATCATGACTGCAAGGTGGCTGCAGTAACTCCAGCCAGCACATCACCATTCAAGTAAGGAGAAAGAGAAAATGGTGGGGATGGAGGGAAATTACAGCATATTCTTGCTTATACTTCATTGGTCAGAATTATGTAATAAAGCAAACACTAGATTTACAATTGTCTGGAAACTAAATAGTTTAGATTGCTCATCCTTTTTAATAAAGATATGTAAGATAGAAGAGTGTTAGAAACAAGGTTGGGTGAGTCCAGCAACGACACACCAATATCCATATACCAATGCAGATAGAAAGTATAGGTCCTTATTTTTTCAACACATTGGTAAGCAAAACTCACTGGCACAGTTCTTTACATATACATATATTTTTAAACTTTTCTTGATAATCTACCCCCAAATAAGTGAAATTCATAACTATATTTGATCCCCAAATTGGCTAGTAACCTCACCCTCATATAATTTTTAAATATCAACATGGGAAGAATATTTGTATTACTGTAAAAAATTGCTTATTTTAATATTCTAAAATAAGTTTTAAAATAACTTTAAAGTCTAAAATTTAAATTTTTATTTTAATATTTGTGTTATTGCAAAAAATTATATATTGGTAAGACAAACATAGAATCCACAGAAGATAAGTTTATAAAGCATGAATACTGATAAGCAAGATACTTATCAAGATACTGGCGAGCATAGACAAAAGCCAATTAAAAAACAAACATGGGGAAATATTCTATTTTATTACTTAAAAATGCTTCTTACACCCTGCAAACTGGTAGATATACACACTCAAACTGAAAATATTTAGTGCTGACTCTTATGATAAAAGCTGGCACATATCAAAATACAATGACTATTTGGTATGATAATATTACTTTTGGTAATTTTTCCTAAGGAACCAATTCTAATAAAAGTGAAGTCATATGCACAAAATGTGTATCATGTCAAAGTTGTACATAATAATTTAAGATTTTTGAGAGAAAAGTCTAAATATCTAATAAGGAAAAATGAGTAATGAAATTATAGTGGAATAAATTTTATGAGATATAATGAAGTCACTGAAATAATAATTATAACAATTTGACAATAAGTAATAATGTTTATGATTTAATGATAAGTATGAAAAGCAAAATATAAAGCACATAATCATGTGATTTCCGGTGAAGATTTAGAAATGAAAACCCCTCACATACACTTTCAGACACTATTGATATGACTTGCCTATAATACACAAACACATAGAGAGGGGTAATATCAATAAAACATCTGTATACAAAATACTTTTAAAAATTATCACTCCCTAGAAAAAGGTTTTAAAAGCTACATAGGACTTCCCTGATGATCTGATCATTAATAATCTGTCTTCCAATCCAGGGTATGCCCATTAGATCCCTGCTCCCTGAGGATCCCACATGTCACTGGGCAACTAAGCCCATGCACCACAACCACTGAGCCCAAGAGCCAAAACTACAGAAGCCTGTGCACCCTAGAGCCTCTGCTCCACAAGTGAAGCCACTGCAACGAGAAGCCCGCACGCCGCAACCAGAGAGGAGCACCCATTTGCTGCAACTAGAGAAAGCCCACGTGTAACAGTGAAGACCTGGTGCAGCCAGAAAAAACTATACATAGCATGTCAATAAACTAGTGTAACTACATTTAGAAATTGTAAGATCTTCTATCTTTAATATTCTGAAGTGCATTAAGATTTATTTCTTTTATGTGTAATTCAGTGACAGTAAAGATTGGTATCTTTCATTAGTTCTAGAAAAATGTCACCCGTTATTTCTTAGAATAGTTTATTCACCCATTCCCTATCTCTTCCAAAACTCTTAACTCTGCTTTCATATTTTTTTTAAATTTCTTTCTATCTCTGTGATTCTGAATATTTTATAAAAATACTCCATTTTTATAATTCTCTCTCCAGCTTTATTGAATCATTTTTCTAACATATCCATCTCAAAACCTGTCTCTGAAACACTATAAACACACTTATTTATATGCTCTACCTGATTAGTCTTAAATATACTCTTGTGTGAATCATTTATTGGTTTGATTTTTCTGTTTAATGTCAATAACATAGGCTTGTTTGCTCATTTTATGATTTTTCAAGAATTCTAAATTTGCATATTATTTAATTCAAAGAAAGTCTTTGTGGACTTATGTTTAATGTTCTTTCCTCCAGAAAGATCTTATGCTTGTCTCCCCTACCCACTTGGGAACAGCCAATGAAGGACCAGTATAGGCTGAAGTTTGGGCTTGAAGCCTTTTGGGCTCTACTGTACAACTGAATTATGCTCCCAAATCTGCTTAAAGGAGGGTTTGTGTTGAGAAATTATGAATAAAACCTTTTCCATTTTTTCCTGCTCTCCCCAAAGCCATGGCCAAAAGACACTCAGGCAAACCTCCTTTCTTTCCTGCTCTTCACAAATTGTAGTTTCACTAGTTTACTGACTGCAGTTGTCATCTTTGGAGGACCTAACTTTGTGTGGTTAACTCAGATCTTGCATGGGCCTCTCTCTGTGTCCAAAACCCAAGTTATGGTGAATAGGGATTAATATCTGCCCCCAAAGACCAACAACAATGTCTGGCAAAACCTATCTTTATTTTTAATAAAACTAGACTTCATTGAACACCTTCTATAAGCAAAGAGGGAAGATGTTACATGATTCATGCTGTCATGTGTAGAAATACTACAGTTAAAAAGGGTGGCACTCGAAAGACACTAAACAAGTTTCATTTTTAAAAATACAATTACTTCCAGAAATGAGAAAAAAATCTGGGAGATTTATTATTTATATCTTGGAAACAATCAAGAGATATCATTGCCTTGGTGCAAGGATAGCAAAAAGGAATGATGAGAGAAGAAGAGCTCAGAAGAAACTGCACTACTGAGATGGAAGATGCTATTTCTACATTAAAATCCAAATGGAAGAGTTAACACACTATTCAACACTGAAAATTTTGTATAGGATAACCTTGAGAAATTTTCCAGCATCTCAAGGAAAAGCAGGATAAACCTGATAAGTTGAATATGTAAGTAAGAATCATAGAACAGATTCAGGAAAAGTGATCTTGTATTTTGAGACTAGATAGTATGGAAGTCATAACAAAAGTCAAGAAAAAGAAAAAGAGAGGAAAGAGGTGAGGAGAAAGAAGAAAGAACTTCCTTGAAGTAAAAAAGAAAACAAAACTGAGTCTGCAAATCAAACAAGTTCACCAAATACAGGTGCTGTAATCAATTAAAAGAAACCAAAGAACTATACAGATGCCTATAAATAATTAAAAATTAAATAGTAAAATTTGCTCACACCAATAGACACAAAAAGTAGTAAGGCAATGACATATAACTCTGAGCAGAAAATATTGTGTCTTGAAAAATGTTTACATGTGAGGGCCTTGCAGGAAGATAACCTAAGGAAGAGAAAGAGTTAAATACAAACCACATATTGATAAGGAAAATTTCAGGGACTTCTGTGAAGGTCCAGTGGTTAGGGCTCCATGCTCCCAGTGCAAGGGGCACAGTTCTGATCATTGGTCAGGGAACTAAGATCCTACATGCCTCTCAGCATGGCCATACAAATAATCAAAACTCAAAAGTTTCAGAATTTCTTTTAAAATATTATTATAACTGTATTGTTTACAATAACCAATACATGGAATGAACCTAAGAATCCATCAATCAATAACTTGATGAAAAAATATGATATAGACATATAGATATGGATCCATCAGAATATTAGTCTCAATAAAATAGAAGGAAATCTTGCCATTTGCAGCAACATGTAAAGACATTGAGGACATTACGTTAAGTGAAATACGTCAATGAAAGACAAAGACTGTATGATCTCACTTACATGTGGAATCTAAGGAAAAAAAAAAAAACTCACAAAGAACAGACTGGTGACCGCTAAAGGTAAAGAGTGGAAGGTGAGCAAGATGGGTGAAGGTGATCAAAAGTTAAAAATGTCCAAGAGTAAAATTGTAAAACATCCTCTTAGTCAACAAAAGAGTCCAAAATGCAGTACTTGGGTGCAGTCTCAAAAATGACAGAATGATCTCTGTTCGTTTTCAAGGCAGACCATTCAATATCACAGTAATCCAAGGCTATGTCCCAGCTAGTATTGTTAAAGAAGCTGAAGATGAATGGTTCTGTGAAGACCTACAAGACATTCTAGAACTAACAACCAAAAAGATGTCTTTTTCATCACAGGGGACTGGAATGCAAAAGTGGGAAGTCAAGACACACCTGGAATAACAGGCAAATTTGGCCTTGGAGCACGGAATGAAGCAGGGCAAAGGACAACAGAGTTTTGCCAAGAGAACGCGCTGGTCATAGCAAACACACTTTTTCAACAACACAAGAGAAGACTCTACACATGGACATCACCACAGAGTCAAGAGCGAAATCAGATTGACTATATTCTTTGCAGCCAAAGATGGAGAAGCTCTATACAGTCAGGAAAGACCAGGAGCTGACTGTGGCTCAGATGATTAACTCCTTATTGCCAAATTCAGACTTAAAATGAAGAAAGTAGGGAAAGTCACTAGACCATTCAGGTATGACCTGAATCAAATTCCTTATGATTATACAGTGGAAGTGACAGATTCAAGGGATTAGATCTGATAGAGTGCCTGATGAACTATGGACAGAGGTTCGTGACATTGTACAGGAGGCATTGATCAAGACCATCCTCAAGAAAAAAGAAATGCAAAAAGGCAAAATGCTTGCCTGAGGAGGCCTTCCAAATAGCTGTGAAAAGAAGAGAAGCAAAAAGCAAAAGGAAAGATATACCCAAGTTGAGCACCAAAGAATTGATGCTTTTGAACTGTGGTGTTGGATAAGAATCTTGAGAGTCCCTTGGACTGCAAGGAGATCCAACCAGTCCGTCCTATAGATCAGTTCTGAGTGTTCATTGGAAGGACTGAAGCTGAAACTCCAGTACTTTAGCCACCTGATGTGAAGAGCTGACTCACTTGAAAAGACCCTGATGATGGGAAACATTGAAGCGGGGGAAGAAGGGATGACAGAGGATGAGATGGTTTGATGGCATCACCAACTCAATGGACATGAGTTTGGATAAACTCCGGGAGTTGGTGATGGACAGGAAAGCCTCGCGTGGTGCAGTCCATGGGGTCACAAAAAGTTGGACACGACTGAGCGACTGAACTGAACCCATTTGAATGCAGAGTTTCAAAGAAGAGCAAGGAGAGATCAGAAAGCCTCCCTCAGTGATCAATGCAAAGAAATAGAGGAAAATAATAGAATGGGAAAGACTAGAGATCTCTTCAAGAAAATTAGAGATTCCAAGGGAACATTTCATGCGAAGATGGACAAAATAAAGGACTGAAATGGTATGGAACTAACAGAAGCAGAAGATATTAAAAAGATGTGGCAAGAATACACAGAACTATACAAAACAGATCTTAATGACCCAGATATCCGTGATGGTGTGATCACTCACCCAGAGCCAGACATCCTGGAATGTGAAGTCAAGTGGAGCTTAGGAAGCATCACTGCAAACAAAGCTAGTGGAGGTGATGGAATTCCAGCTATGCTATTTAAAGTCCTAAAAGATGATGCTGTGAAAGTGCTGCACCCAATATGCCAACCACTTTGGAAGACTCAGCAGTGGCCACAGGACTGGAAAAGGTCAGTTTTCATTCCAATTCCAAAGAAAGGCAATGCCAAAGAATGTTTAAACTACTGCACAATTGCACTCATCTCACATGCTAGCAAAGGAATGCTCAAAATTCTCAAAATCAGACTTCAACAGTATGTGAACCGAGAACTTCCAAATGTTCAAGCTGGATTTAGGAAAGGCAGTGGAACCAGAGATCAAATTGTTAAACATTCGTTGGATCATCAAAAAAGAAATAGAATTCCAGAAAAAATTCTATTTCTGATTTATTGATTACACCAAAGTCTTTGACTGTGTGGATCAAGACAAACTGTGAAAAATTCTTCAAGAGATGTGAATATCAGACCACCTTACCTGCCTCCTGAGAAATCTGTATGCAGGTCAAGAAGCAACAGTTAGAACCAGACATGGAACAATGGACTGGTCCCAAATTGGGAAAGGAGCATGTTAAGGCTGTATTTTGTCACCCTGCTTATTTAACTTATATGCAGAGTACATCATGAGAAACACTGGAGTGGATGAAACACAAGTTGGAATCAAGATTCCAACCGGGAGAAATATCAATAACCTCAGAAATGCAGATGACACCACCATTATGGCAGAAAATGAAGAGGAACTAAAGAGCCTCTTGATGACAGTGAAAGAGGTGAGTGAAAAAGTTGGCTTAAAGCTCAACATTCAGAAAACTAAGATCATGAAATCTGGTCCCATCACTTCATGGCAAATAGATGGGGACACAATGGAAACAGTGACAGATTTCATTTTCTTGGGCTCCAAAATCACTGCAGATGGTGACTGCAGCCATGAAATTAAAACATGCTTGCTCCTTGAAAGAAAAGTTATGACCAACCTAGACAGCATATTAAAAAACACAGACATTACTTTGCCAACAAAGGTCCGTCTAGTCAAAGCTATGGTTTTTCCAGTAGTCATGTATGGATGTGAGAGTAAGACTATAAAGAAAGCTGAGTGCTGAAGAATTGATGCTTTTGAACTGTAGTGTTGGAGAGGACTCTTAAGAGTCCCGTGGACTTCAAGGAGATCAAACCAATCAATCCTCAGGGAAATCAGTCATGAAAATTCATTGGAATCACTAATGCTGAAGCTGAAACTCCAATACTTTGGCCACCTAATGTGAAGAACTGACTCATTGGAAAAGACCCTGATGCTGGGAAGGATTGAAGGCAGGATGAGAAGGGGGTGACAGAGGATGAGATGGTTAGTTGGCATCACGGAGCAAGCTCCCAGAGTTCATGATGGACAGGGAAGCCTGGCGTGCTGCAGTTTATGGGACTGCAAATATTCAGACACAACTGAGCCACTGAACTGAGCTGAACTGAATTGTAAAATAAATGTTATAGGATGTTTTGTACAACGTGCTGATTATAGTTAATACTGTATCTTGTATTTGAAAGTTGCTAATAAACTAAATCATAAAAGTTCTTGTCATATACACACACAAAAAATTGTATGTGTGTGTGGTGATGAATATTAATGAAAGATGATGATCATTTCTCAGTCTATACATATATCAAATCACTATGTTGTTCAGCTGAAAGTAATATAATGTTATATGCCAATTATAACTCAATAAAAAGTTGGAAAATATTAGCATAACCCTAAATCCAAGAAACTGATCCTTACAGCATTTAAATAATGCAGTAAGACAAATAATTAATTATATAGCCTAATCTAGAGAGTATTTTTCTGAGAATGACATGTGGTTGGTGCTATTTGAAAATCTACTTACATAAATATTAATGAATAGAGATCAAAAAGCAGAGGAGAATAGAGAAAAGATAAATAGGACCTCCTGGATATATGCATCCATTTCAATACAAATCTTAGTTTATGAGCTAACAGCACTTACTAAACAAGAGAGGGCAGCATGGTGGGTATTAACACAGGCCCTGGGGCTCACATTGCTAGTGCCTCAATCCCAATGCTGCCATATGCTAACTGTATGACCATTAAGAAAATCACTCTCAGTGCCTCAATTTTCTAATCTGTAGAATGGGAATAATAATAATAATCGTTAATTATAATAAAAATAATATCACTATCTACCTCATGGAACTCCTGAGATCATTCAAGGTGTTCATATATATTAAAAACTTGATTTAATACATGGCCCATGTCTCATTATACAAGCATTTATTATTATCAACAATAACAGCAAATTCTTACATGAAACCAATAGACAAAATTATACTTGGCATACACAGTCCTTCTTAAAATTATTGCATACTCTCACTACCATTATTTACCAATATTCAACAAGTTCCAAACAATTCAGCAAGAAAAGAAAAAAATGAATCATATATACTAGAAAGGAAGGAAGCACATTATCATTATTTGAAGACAGATTAGGTACTAAAACAAACTAAAGGAATCAACTGAAACAGAAAATCTATTAGATAGAAGGCAAGAAATGAGTAAGTAGACAGGTAACAAATTAAATATACAAAAATCAATTTTCTTTCTATGAACCAGCAAAATAAATTATTAAGTATAATAAAAATTCCATCACAATAGCAACACAACTATAAAATATCTAGGAATGGAATTAATAATAAATACCCTAAGGAGTATATGATAAATCTCAGGAATTTACCAACAGATAACAAGAAAATTTAAATAAATGAAGGAATACACTGAATTCTGGGAAAGCAGGGTCCAATAGCATGAATATCAATCCTCCTCGTATTAGTCTACAAAAGCGTAGAAAATCAGAATGGCAATGGGGATTTTCAGACTTGGCAAACTAACTCCACTTTAGAAGAATACATGGCAAAAATATCCAAGAATCATTTTGGAATAAAGAGTGAAAATAATAATCAGGGTTTTCCATTATAGACAGGCAAAAGATCTTACATATTTACAATAATTTACTGTTATGATATTGATGCAGAATATGGCAGTAGATCAAGGGAAGAATACAGAAAGCCCCCAAACCTTGGAATATGTGAAAATTTGCACATAAGAAGCTTTTCAAGTCACAAGAAAATGTACTATGTGGAGCTAAAACAAAGACAACTGATTAATATTTCAGGCAAAACTTTTCCCACAAATATTAAAATTTTTTGTTTTGATTAAAAGGTTAAATATTTAAAAATCAAACAACAATACAGAATAAAATACAGATTTTATGTTTATCATCTCCAGACAAGGAGAAGGTCTTTAAATATATATCTGCAAAGAAGAAACCATAAACGAAAATATTAGTGATTGAACAAATAAAATATAAAAATATCTGCTGCTGTTGCTAAGTCACTTCAGTCGTGTCCAACTCTGTGTGACCCCATAGAGGGCAGCCCACCAGGCACCCCCGTCCCTGGGATTCTCCAGGCAAGAACACTGGAGTGGGTTGCCATTTCCTTCTCCAGTGCATGAAAGTGAAAAGTGAAGTGAAGTTGCTCAGTCATGTCCGACTCTTCGCGACCCCATGGACTGCAGCCTACCAGGCTTCTCCGCCCACGGGATTTTCCAGGCAGGAGTACTGAAGTGGGGTGCCATTGCCTTCTCCGATAAAAATATCTAAATTGCCTAAAATATTACAAAGGAAACATGATTTTAATAAAGGGAAAGATTAGCTCTCTTGATACAAAATGCAAATTACTATACTATCATATAACATAGCATGGTTTGGTTTTCAATTCAGGTTTAGCCTTGATCCCAAAATTGTACTGCTTTGCTGGTACAGATCTACAAATTGGCAGTGTCATTGCTAGTTACCAGAGGAAGTGCATATAGCTGCAGTATTTCCAAAGGACAATTTGAAAATGCATCCTTAAGAATCCTTAAGCACTTGGAGTTAATTCAAATTCCAGAAATCAATATTAAGAAAATAGTCATAAGATGAACAGTAAGAAATTCCTAAATAAGCATTAGTACATCACTAGTCAAATAAGCTTGCATATATTCATATCATGGAATATTAACATTATGTGTTTTGAATAGGCAACTTCATGGGGAAAATTTCACAATTTAGTTTAAGCATCTCTGGAATGTTTTAATTTCCTTCTCTCTAAAATTTTTATTTTATTTTCAACTATAGCTGATTGGAACAACAGACTGGTTCCAAATCGGGAAATGAGTACATCAACACTGTATCTTGTCACCCTGCTTATTTAACTTATGTGCAGAGTATATCATGAGAACCACTGGGCTGGATGAAGCACAAGCTGGAATCAAGATTGCTGGAAGAAATATCAATAACCTCACATATGCAGATAACACCACCCTTATGGCAGAAAGTGAAGAACTAAAGAGCCTCTCGATGAAAGTGAAACAGAAGAGTGGAAAAACTTGCTTAAAACTCAACATTCAGAAAACTAAGATCATGGCTTCTGGTCCCATCATTCCATGGCAAATAGATGGGGAAACAATGGAAACAGTGACAGACTTTATTTTGGGGGGCTCCAAAATCACTGCAGATGGTGACTGCAGCCATGAAATTAAAAGACGCTTGATCCTTGGAAAAAAAGTTATGACCAACCTAGACAGCATATTATAAAGCAGAGACATTGCTTTGCCAACAAAGGTCCGTCTAGTCAAGGCTATGGTTTTCCCAGTAGTCATGTATGAATGTGAGAGTTGTACTATAAAGAAAGCTGAGTGCCAAAGAATTGATGCTTTTGAACTGTGGTGTTGGAGAAAACTCTTGAGAGCCTCTTGGACTGCAAGGAGATCCAACCAGTTCCATCCTAAAGGAAATCAGTCATGAACACTCATTGGAAGCACTGATGCTGAAGCTGAAACTCCAGTACTTTGGCTACCTGATGAGAAGAGCTGATTCATTTGAAAAGATGCTGGGAAAGATTGAAGGTGTGAGGAGAAGGGGACAACAGAGAATGAGATTGTTGGATGGCATCACCGATTCAATGGACATGAGTTTGAGGAAATTCAGGGAGTTGGTGGTGGACAGGGAGGCCTGGTGTGCTACAGTCCATGGGGTTGCAAAGAGTCGTACATGACAAAGTGACTGAACTGAACTGATAGCTGATTTACAATGTTGTATTACTTTCAGATGTCCAGCAAAGTGATTTAGTTATGCATATGCTATATTTATTCTTTTCCAGAGTCTTTTCCCATTTGGTAATTACAGAGTCTTTTGTAGTGTTCCCTGTGTTGTATCAGTTCAGTTCAGTAGCTCAGTCGTGTCCGACTCTCTGCGACCCCATGAATCACAGCACGCCAGGCCTCCCTGTCTATCACCAACTCCCAGAGTTCACTCAAACTCATGTCCATAGAGTCGGTGATGCCATCCAGCCATCTCATTCTCTGTCATCCCTGTCTCCTCCCGCCCCCAATCCCTTCCAGCATCAGACTCTTTTCCAGTGAGTCAACTCGTCGCATGAGGTGGCCAAAGTATTGGAGTTTCAGCTTCAACATCAGTCCTTCCAATGAACACCCAGGACTGATCTCCTTTAGAATGGACTGGTTGGATCTCCTTGCAGTCCAAGGGACTCTCAAGAGTCTTCTCCAGCACCACAGTTCAAAAGCATCAATTCTTCGACAATCCGCTTTCTTCACAGTCCAACTCTCACATCCATACATGACCACTGGAAAAACCATAGCCTTGACTAGACAGACCTTGGTTGGCAAAGTAATGTCTCTGCTTTTTAATATGCTGTCTAGGTTGGTCATAACTTTCTGTGTTGTATAGTAGGTACTAATTGATTATTTTACATATAATAGCGTGTGTATATTTATCCCAAACTCCTAGTTTATTCCCCTTCCCCTGTTTCCCATTTCATAATCACAAGTTTGTTTTCTAAATCTCTGAATGGCTTTCCTTTTTGTAAATAAGTTCATTTGTATTGTTGTTTAGATTCCACCCATAATGATAGTATGATGTTTATCTTTGTCTGATTACTTCACTTAGTATGATCATCTCCAGGCCCATCTATATTGCTGCAAATGCCATTATTTCATTCAATAGAATATTAAAGTTGACTACAGTGCAGTGTATCTTGCAATCCTAATTCCTAATTTTATTTAAAAAATTGTAAATGATTCCTATGCCCTAAAGTGTTCAAAGTAGTTAGAAATGCATAATGACAGTACCCAATTTATTTATTTTTCTTTGTTCGATTTACCTTATTTTTAGTCATGAAAAATAAGTAATTGCTTATTCACTCATATTTCCTTAAGCAATGCATGTAAGATTGAAAAGAGTACTATATCTGAATGAATGTTATTTTATATAATATGTGATTTAAAATTTATAAGTAAAATTAAATTTAAAATTCATTCCATTAGTTAAATTAAAATTAAATATTTGAATTTAAATATTTCAAAAGGCCAAAAGGCAAAGAATAAAGCTGGCTAGGCGTACTGACTTATCTCAAGTATCTGTTTCTTCCTTCTCATATATTACCTATATCCTCTGAAGGTAAAAGTGTCAGTTGCTTAGTCATGTCTGATTTTGCAACCCCATGGACTGTAGCCAGCCAGGCTCCTCTGTCCATGGAATGGGGTGGGTAGCCCTTCCCTTCTCCAGGGCATATTCCTGACCCAGGGATCAAACCCAGGTCTCCTGCACTGCAGACAGATTACTTACTATCTGAGCCACCAGGATCCTCTATATTCTGTCTAACTCCTTTGGGTCACTGAGTCTGTGCTTGTTTTCATTTTGGGGTTAAATATATTAAGGTCTAGTAAAGATATAGCAACAAGAAATCCACTCCCTTGGTATTGTCCCCAGAAACGTTCTCAGAATCTTTGGAAACTACCAGCGTGAGTCGAGAGACAGTGACTTTGAGAGTTTTAAATTAGTTTGGAGAGGCTCTGAGATGAATTAAGTGTGTACAACCTTTGTCCTGACATGCACCCAGCAGAGAAGTTAAAACCAAGCCAATCCAGCCATGTGGATCCATGAAATCTAATAGGTGGAAGAGGAGAAAGCAAGAGAGTTGGTGGATAGGTTCCTTGGTTTCCTTGTTTATCGACCCCATCAAATGGACTCTAATGCTTTCACACTGAGGACCAAATCAATCTCGAAGCATGTTGGTGTCTCTGCCAGACTCCATCTGATGGGTTCCTGTGTATAAAGCCCCTCTGTATCCATCCTTTCAGCTCAGGCTTCCTAATCCATTACTGACAATTGTTTCCTTAGTAACTGCAAAAAGGCCCTATATTCACGGAAACAGCAGGACTGAAGGTGTGGGCTGTATTTCAAATGTGTCCTTTATTTCTAGGCTGGACCTTCCCTGGGTCTTTTATTGGTGAATTTGTGCTTAAGCCATGAATGACACAGCAGACAGCTAAGTCCTCTGTGATTGCCTTTCTATGTCTTTTTGGACCACACACCTGACAGTAAATATGAATTAGATACTGTATTTTAGACAGCCTAGAATTTGAGCAGAGGCAGGAACGTTACCAAGCTTAACTTTCTGTTTTATAGATGCATAAACTGACAATGCCTTATACAAGGTTATATAGCTAAGTGCTGGTAGAAACCAGGTTACAATAAATGTTCCCCTGACACTAATCAAATGTCTCTGTCAATACATATGGCTTTAAACATCACAAACCTGTTTAATAATAGCCTTTGGAGATTTGGAGTTCATCTTTTCTTAAGGTTATGTGCCGCCATAAATCGCACCTTTCCTAATTCCTCATCACCCCAAGAAACAAAAAGGCTCAACCAGAATGGCAGTGGGCACGTGCACAAGCCCAACCTTAAACAACTGGGTTGTCACCTTCCTTCTCTATTCCCACCCACTATCCCTGTCACTCATCTTCCCTGGCACTTGGATCCCTTAGCTCTGCCCTTGGTTCCTGAAACCTTCATAGACCATCTTAAGATGGCTAGCCGGAGCAATCTCTCTAGCTCTGGGTCCCTAGGGCCACTCTCAGACCTAGTTTTGAAATTTCCTTCTAGTGTCACAGATTGGGGGGTGTGGTGGAGGGAGAAGGTACCTTGCCACTGCCTATGAGTTTTATATAACATTTTGAGAAATTCTTCTGAAAAAGACTATGACCAATTAGAACTGCTACAGTTATTCCAGTGAGAGTTGGACTATAAAGAAGGCTGAGCACCAAAGAATTGATGCTTTTGAATTGTGGTGTTGGAGAAGACTCCTGAGAGTCCCTTGGACTACAAGGCGATCCAACCAGTCCATGCCAAAGGAAATCAACCATGAATATCCATTGGAAGGACAGATGCTGAAGTCGAAGCTCCAATATTTTGGCCACCTGATGCGAAGAACTGATTCAGTGGAAAAGACCCTGATGCTGGGAAAGATTGAGGGCAGGAGCAGAAGGGGGCAACAGAAGATGAGATGGTGCGATAGCATCACCGACTCAATGGACATGAATTTAAGCAAACTCTGGGAGACAGTGAAGGACAGGGAAGCCTGGCAGGCTGCAGTCCATGAGGTCCTAAAGAGTTGGATACAACTTAGCAACTGAACAGCAACAACAACAAATTAGAACAAGTGCTGGTCATAGCAGTGGAGCAGGGTTCTGCTTGGCCAGGTTTGTGTCCTATAGCTTCTGAACCTAGATGTGGTCCTGGAGGAATATGGAAGAAGAGTGAGGAGGAACAGTATAGTGAAGGGGTGGATGGGGGTTCCCTTGGAGGGCATTAGCAGTGGCTATTAATGCGCAGAAGTGAAAGTATTTTAATGCACTAACAATGGACATAGTCATACTGGTACACCCAGTGGAATATCAATCCTAATCTTTATCCATGCCTCCAGGTTTCACACCAGTCCATTCAAGTGCACCCAGGAGATATCTCCTTGTCTGATGAGAGGGATGGGACATAAACAAAAACTATTTTCAAAAAGTGGAACAACCTTAATATGAAGCTGAATACCCCAGCTTTCCCATACTACTTCTCCCAGGAGAGGGACCCACCAGAGAGGACTTCCCCAGACACTCTGGATGGTGCACGCCTTGGGAGGGAGAGAGCACCATAACGATGCTGAAGCCAGTGCTTCTCAAAACATGATCCTCAGATTAGTGTTTGCCTGTGAGATGTTTGTGGACACTTAATGAAATAGAAGACCGGAGCCTGAATATAAATCAATCATGTCACGAAGCACACATTTAGTTAATCTGATTTTTTTCCCAAGGAAGGAGCATGTTATTGTGTTTGTTTATATTTCTAGTACAAGCTACTTATATCTTTGTAGTAACAGATGAATCGATAGTTCAGGAACCAGACAGTTTGAGTCGTCCTGCTCTAGAATAGGCCCCAACAAGGCCCCTGCTTTGAATAGTGCAAAATAATAATTTTGGAGTCAGCTCTGTAGGCTCTGAATCTCAACACTACCACTTCGTATCCCAGTGGCTATTCAATTTATATAACCTATCTGAAATCAAGGCCTTTTTCCTTAAAATGGGAAAATATTATCTATCACTCAAATGTGTCTATGGATATTGAATGAAATATTCTGGGCACAGGTACCACACGGATGCACAGATGCTCCACAAATGTGAATTTCAGGTACTTTACCACATGCACTATTACATACATGAGTGCAGCCACTTGTACAGATGATATATATATATATATATGAAGCATACAAATATATGTATGTCCTTAAAAAGCTAAAAAGAGAGTCGCCACATGACCCACAGATCCCATTCCTAGGCATATGTCTGAAGAAAACTCTAATTCAAAAAGACACCGGCACCCCAGAGTTCATGGAAGCACTATTACAATAGTCAAGGCTACTGGGGAAGCAACTCTCCCTCTCAGTATATATATATATATATATATATATATATATATATATATGTACACACACACATCTAATGGAATATTACTCAGCCCTCAGAAAGAATGAAATAACGCCATTTATAGTGACATAAATAGATCTAGAAACTGTCAGGCTAAATGAAATGAGGCAGAAAGAGAAAGACAAAAACCATGTGATATCACTTATATGTGAGATTTTAGAAAATGATAAAATGAACTCATTTACAGAAGTGAAATGGACTCACAGAAACAAAACACAAACTCATGGTTAACATGGGGGAAAAAGCAGTAAGGAATACATTAGGCGTGTGAGTTTAACATACATGCACTGCTATATATAAAACAGATAACCAACAAGGACCTACTGGAGAGGTGAGGATAGTGTAAACTGTACTCAATATCTCACAATAATCTATAAGGGAAAAGAATTTGAAAAAGAATGATACAGATGTATGTGTGCTAAGTTGCTTCAGTCGTGTCCGACTCTGTGTGACCCCATGGACTATAGAGCCCTCCAGGCTCCTCTGTCCAAGGGATTCTCCAGGCAAGAACACTGGAGTGGGCTGCCATTTCCTTCTCCAATACGTGTGTACATATATAAAACGATTCGCACTGCTGCACACCTGAAACAAACACAACACTGAATAAACTAACACTTCAGTTTAAAAAGTGCACGTATGTATGCACATGCAAATGCCACTCATCTATGACCAGATTTCACTTTATTTTCTTCCATTTTAATCTGGTCAGTTTGATGTGGATAAAACACAATGAGGCAAAGTACCGAGGGCAGGCATTCAGGAGAGGCTGGAGCTTTTAACCACCTAGATAAGTAAAGTTTTGGATGAGCTGAGGGAGAAGAAGCATATTCCTGGTATACAGAGACACCCTAGAGACATGTCCAGCCCAGTTCCACACCACCAGAATAATGGGAATATTAGTGTGTACTCTAATCTATCAAATGTTTTGCGTTAGGAGGAATTCCTCCGTTATTAACCTTCTGGAATTCTTCTGGCAGGTCTAATGATTAAACTGATACAACATAGATTAATAGGAGAAAAAAGAATGGAAACCCTGAAAGTGACCAGAGCAGGCTATTTGTATATATTGTTTTCAGACAAAGAAATAATTATTTGTGAAGACGTAAGAAAACAAAGGGATTTGTGCGTTGGGGTATAAATTCCCTATCTCTGGCAATAAGGATGCTTTCTGTCCTCCTGCTCTAGGGAGAATACCTTCACATGGTTCATATGGTAGGTTTATTTTCTGTTTTATGGAGAAAGATGGGAATATGAGTTGTTTTGTTTTGTTTTGTTTTTTCGTTTTTTGTGCCATGAAGTATGTGAGGGCTTAGTTTCCAGACTAGGTGTTGAACCTGGGCCCCCTGCAGTAGAAGCATGGCGTTTTCACTGCTGGACTACCAGGGAAGTCCCCCAGTACTTTTTTCAATGTATTTTCCCCTCCACAGGCCACTTCTAAAGTGAATTTTATTCAAGATAATCAATATGCCATTGAGTCATATTTTGTGGTGGTCTTCCCTCAGCCCCAACAGTGTGCAATAGAATTATGTCTAAAAAAATAAAACCAATGTGCATACCTTAATAAAGAATACTTTATGCTAAAAAAATGCTTACCATCATCTGAGCCCATAGTGAGTCACAATCTTTCTGCTATAGTAAAATCAAATATCTCTGACTGCAGACATAACAGTGAAAAAGTGTGCACTATTTTGAGAATGGCCAACATGTGGCACAGACACACAAAGTGAGCGAACGCTATGGGGAGGAAAACGCCGCTGACTGACTTATTCAACACGGGGTTGCCACAAACCTTTCATTTGGAAAAAACAAAACACAGTATCAGCCTAGTGCCCCAGAATGAGACAGGTTTGTATACAATCCTTACAGAAGGTAGAAGTTGAGAAGAAAGACATTCAGAGCTTGAGCAGAAAAGGAGAAATTATCCCCAAAGAAACCTACATTTGACAAATCAAACAAGTTGATCGGAAAGTGGCCAGGAACAGTATGACAGCCTAGGGGACAAGAATGACTTCTTAGGGAGCCCTACACCCTGATGAGACCTTGGCACTATCACCATTCTTGTCTTCCAGAACCCTAGACCACAGTGGGGACCAGCTGCTTGTTCCAGCCAAGCGTGGGTTTCACTGAACAATAGAAATGCAGGGACAGTTGATTATTGCCCTCAATTTGAATGCAGATTTGTGTGGAGGGATTTTTTAGGAGGTGTCCTTGACTTCATGAAAAATGACAGGTTTTTCTGAAGGTTGACAATTGGGCTGGGTCAGCATTCATCACCAGTAAACAATTAGCATTGACGCCACTCACACACACACATAGATGGAAATGTATTTAGCTCTCACTGCATGTACGTGATACTATGCCAGGAAGAAAGAAGCACCATGCCAACACTCAACCATGACTTACATGCCTACCACCTCCAAAAGACCACCTCCATGTCTACATCTCCAGCAGAGCATGGTGCAGCGTATAATTTTAGAGGGCAGGGTTAGGCATTCAGAACATCATCAAAGGAGTTCAAAGAAGATGTCAACCCTCAAGGATCTGATGGCCGACTAGAAAAGTACAACTTACAGTAAAATGAGAAACATTTTGGATGTTCAGGGGGAAAATAACTGCTCTGGCTAAGGTCGGACTTTGCATGTCCCCGTACAACCTTTTTGTTGTTTTTGATATTTATTTAACTATTTATTTATTCACTTGGCTGCACCTGGTCTTAGATGTGGCATGCAGGGTCTTTTAGTTTTGGCATGTGGGATCTAGTACCACCACAAGGGATTGGACCCGGGCCCCCTGAACTGGGAGTGTGGAGGCTTAGCCCCTGAACCACCAAGGAAGTCCCTGTTCAGCATTTTAAAGGGGTTTAAGAAAACAAGAGAAGCAACGTAAGCAGCTAAATACACAGTTTTACACTTTCCTAGCCCTGTGCATTTATGTTATCAGCTTGGCACCTGTAACTCTCAAGTTCTGAGCAATCCTACTTACTAACGCTCTTTCTTTGAAATTTTTTTATTATTCCCCTTCAAGTTTCGCTTGACTTAATGCTTCAAAGAGAGACAGAATAGGGAGAAAACCAATACAAACAGGAAGAGGGGCTGATATCCATTAGGGCCTGAAGATTTATGTGTGGTTAGAAGTTGATATTATGATCCAAAAGATACTATCTGATCAAAAGTAATATAGCAATTTTATATGCAGTTCAACAAATGAAGCCTGACTATATGCAGAGAAAAATCATCATTAAGGATTTAAAAGCAGTGAGATTGCTGTACAAAACTTTCATACTGAGTCAATAAGTAAATTAAGTAATAATGGTTAATCTTAGAATGTTTTAACCATACTATCAGTAAGAAAATTTTATTGATAGCATTAACTTATTAATAAAATTAACCCTAAGGGGGGAAAAATAAGGTTATGTTTTCATCTTCTAGAGTTTTGCTCTGTTTTTCACCAAATGACAACCACCCAGTTGCAAATAGATTTGAAAAGTTGATTTGTACAAATGTTGTGTTTTAAAACATGCACATAATGAGAATGCAAGGAGAAATTTGCTTGATAAATTTATTTAAGAAAATCATTTTTTCCTGTGTGCAAAGACCCTTGGACTGCAAGATCAAACCACTTAGTTCTAAAGAATTTAACCCTGAATATTTATTGGAAAGACTGATGCTGAAGCCCCAGTATGTTGGGCTCTAGGTGCGAAGAGCCAACTCACCGGAAAAAACCCTGATGCTGGGAAAGATTGAAGGCAAAAGGAGTAGAAGGTGGCAGAGTAGGTGGTTAGATAGCATCACCAACTCAATAGCCATGAATTTGAGCAAACTCCTGAAAGTAGCAGAGGACAGAGGAGCCTGGCGTGCTGCAGTCCATGGGGTTGCAGAGAACCGGACATGGCTTAGCGACCGAACAATGACAACAAAAGCATCAACAGGATCCATTGTCCCAAGCTTCAAGTCTAGGTCCCAAACAGTTTGGCCTTGAATATGCCTCCTGGCCCAGAGTTGGCAGGGAGATCTTGACACTTGGAGATCTTTTTAGATGAAAATGAAGAGGCTGCCCTCCTCTATTTTGCTTACTGCCTAGAGTAAAAACCAGCATTTTCTGCAGGGAATCCTCTCTTTCCTGTGACTGGAAGTCTAAACATCACTGGTTCTGCTTATCCAGATAAAGGGAAGATGCTGAAACCACATCAATCCAAGAGCTGCTCAGCGGTGACTGCAAACGGTGTGCCTGTGGCTTTGTGATCCCCCAGGGTTCACGTTTGTGTAGAGAGGCCTTCAGAACCCATGAGCAGAGAAGTAATAATAAGAGCAATAAAAACAGTAACAGGGCTGAGCACTGTCAGGCTGTAATTGCTCCGGCATCAGAGCAAACAGTCCTCCCATCGGTCCATGTGGCTTTGATACCCAACTGCTCGGGAGGGAACAGCTGGAGAATCCAGCAAGCAGGTTACATGTTAGCAGATTTCGATCACTTCAAATCGGGAGAGATGTTTTATTTTTTAATGGAACTCTTCCCAATCAGTCCTATCTTCTTCCTTCCTGCCTCCAACCTCCTCTAACTACATAAGGGGGAGTGTTCAGGTTACAGCCTGTTGATAGCAGAAGAACTGGGGTGTGAAATCAGTGAAAGAGACTTACAAGTTCAAGATGCACCAGCAGGTAGCAGGAGATAGGAGCATGCTGCTAAAATCCCACAAAGAAGGTTTCTGTTGTTTAGTCAATAAGTTGTGTCTGACTCTTGGCAAAACCATGGACTGCAGCATGTCAGGCTTCCCTGTCCTTCACTATCTCCCAAAATTTGCTCAAACTAATGTCCATAGAGTCATTGAGGCCATCCAACCATCCCATCCTCTGTTGCCCATTCCTCTTCCTGTCATCAATCTTTCCCAGCATTAGGGTCTTCTCCAAGCAGTCAGCTTTTCACATCAGCTGGTCAAAGTACTGGAACTTCAGCATTAGTATCAGTCCTTCCAGTAAATATTCAGTGTTTATTTCCTTTAGGATTGACTGGTTTGATCTCCTTGCAGTTCAAGGGACTTTCAAGAGCCTTCTCCAGCACCACAACTCAAAAGCATCAATTCTTCAGCACTCAGCCTTCTTTATGGTCCAACTCTCACATCCATACGTGACTACTGGAAAACCATAGCTTTGACCACACATACCTTTGTCAGCAAAGTGATGTCTCTGATTTTTAATACACTGTACTGGCTTGTCAAAGCTTTTCTTCCAAGGAGCAAGCATCTGTTTTCTTTACATTCCAGATATCTCAGCTGGATGCAGCCTGCGATGGTTCTTTACCATCTCCCTTCTGCACAAGCCACTCATCTCTGAGCTACAGGAAGCACATCTGTACCCTTTGCCTGGAGAACTGCTCTCAACCCACCTGGGCCTCTAATTCACCATCAGTAAGGTGATAAGGATAAACCATGCTGTGAACTCCACGCTATTTCCCTTTCCCTGCCTCAAGCCTGGAAGAGCAGTGTAAGTAAAACCATGGGGATAGTCTGATAAGTGAATGTAAAGTCTGGGATCCATAGTGCATTGGGATTGGGTGTCCATTAAGATAGTCTACAAGAAATGGGGTGGAGTCCACAACATGATTTATCTTTATCAACCCTCCTTCTACTTTGACCTCTTTCTACATTCTTTTATTTTTAATTCATTTTTGTTGTTGGAGTATAATTGCTTTACCGTGTTACATTAGTTTCTGCTGTACAACATTGTGAATCAGCCATACGTATACATGTATCCCCTCCCACGTGAGCCTCCCTCCTCCCCTCCTCCCCAACCTATCCTTCTAAGTGTCACAGGGCCCTGAGCTCAGCTCCCTGTGCTACATAGAAGCTATGAATAAAGAAAGTGTGATACACATATGCAATGGAATAGTATATGCTCAGACACTGTAGGTCATCACAGCACTGAGCTGAGCTTCCTGTGCTATACACTACCTATTAATGTGGTACATATATACAATCAATCAGCCATAAAAAGAATGAAAGTGGGTCATTTGTAGTGATTTGGATCTTTCTACATTTTTGATCTGGTTAAAAGGGTCAAATTCATGGATTAAATGGCAAATATTTCCTCTGAAAATTCCTATCTTTTTAGCATTGGGCAGTATATACACCTGGAAATTTCAGAAGTAATTTTCATACTAAATTACACAGTGGATTTACTCTAACCCTTTGTATTTTATATATACAACTTAAAGGCTTTGCACTGATATTACCAGTCTCTTGCATAAATGTGTTTATAAAATACATAGCAATTAATGATATCAAAGACCACAGTCTCTTATCAAATGGAAGAAATATTCTAAATTTTCAGGACAAACCATTGCTTATCTCTGTTCCTCGAGCCATTTAGTGACTGTGTAGATGAACCTCAGTCCACAAAGTACTTGTAGATATCAATTTAGTTCAGTTCAGTCACTCAGTCATGTCTGACTCTTTGTGACCCCATGGACTGCAGCACTCTAGGCTTCCCTGCCCATCACCAACTTCCAGAGCTTGCTCAAACTCATGTCCATCAGAGTCAGTGATGCCATTCAACCAATTCATCCTCTGTCATCCCCTTCTCCTCCTGCCTTCAATCTGCCTCAGCATCAGGGTCTTTTGCAATGAATCAGTTCTTTGAATTGGGTGGCCAAAGTATTGGAGCTTCAGCTTCGGCATCAGTCTTTCCAATGAATATTCAAGACTGATTTCCTTTAGGATGGACTGGTTTGATCTCCTTGCAGTCCAAGGGATTCTCAAGAGTCTTCTCCAACACCACAGTTCAAAAGCATCGATTATTCAGCAATCAACTTTCTTTATGGTCCAACTCTCATATCCATACGTGACTACTGGAAAAACTATAGCTTTGACTAGAGGAACATTTGTCAGCAAAGTAATGTCTCTGCTTTTAAGGTTTGTCATATGCAGTCAAGGTTTGTCATAGCTTTTCTTCCAAGGAGCAAGTGTCTTTTAATTTCATGGCTGCAGTCACCATCTGCAGTCATTTTGGAGCCCAAGAAAATAAAGTCTGTCACTGTTTCCATTGTTTCCCCATCTATTTGCCATGAAGTGATGGGACCGGATGCCATGATTGATCTTAGTTTTTTGAATGTTGAATTTTAAGCCAGTTTTTTCACTCTTTTCTTTCACTTTCATCAAGAAGCAGGTAAAGTAGTCTGATATTCCCATCTCTTTGAGAATTTTCCACAGTTCGTGATCCTTAAACTTGTAGATATAGCTCATCTTAATTCTCATGTGACTCTATTTCATACAATAAAAGGTTGAGTTTTTTTTTAAACAATGATAATTATGAAGACAAATATATGCGCAAATCTTACATTTTAAAACCTAAGTGCAATGACACTAGAAATCACTTTGATTACCCCAACAGAGGAGCTTTACTAATCATTCCCTTGGCTTCCGAACTGAATTCATTAGGTAGGACCAGCTGTAACCTGAGCTCAGTAACAGGATGTCCCTGTTAGTGTTTATTCCTTTATTCGTTCCAGCCTGTGAACCCTAACTATGAAACTGCTGCCTCTGGGCTTCCCTGGTGGTTCAGTGGGAAAGAAAATGCCTGCAATGCAGGAGACCTGTGTTAGATCCCTGGGCAAGAAAGACCCCCTAGAGAAGCTACAAACCACATAAACCACATAAACTTCAGATTAGAGAATCCTGGACAAGATCGAGACTCATGCTTCAATTTTAGATGTCTACACATGAGAAACACTGGCTAGAACCAAATTCCAGGAGGCCTCAAGAGTTAGAATTATAAAATGGGACTCATAATCTCATTTTGTGAGACAGCTGTAAAAACTCAAATGAGGTAAGAATAATTAGTAATATAAGCTACTGGGATATTATTGAACCATATTATTTAGTCCAGGATCACAATAGACCGGTAGAGATGTCAGTGTCCATTAGTTACAACAAAGCAAGTCAAAACATATGGTGAATTCACCCAGAGACTTAAGAAAGACTAAGATTTAATAATCATTCATTCAAAAATATATAGTAAATTCCTTCCAAGTGCCAGATGCCATTACATTGTTCTCAGGCTAAGGACACAGGCCCTCCCCCTTCACATAACCTAGTGTAGAGAAATTATGATAATAATTGCTTTATTGGGACTTCCCTGGTTGCCCAGTTGTTAAGACTCTGTGCTCCCAATGCAGGGGGCCTGGGTTTGATTCCCTGGTTAGAGAGCTAGATCCTGCATGCCTAAACTAAGAGTGTGCATGCTGTAACTAAAGTCTGCACCTGCCACAACTAAAACCTGGAACAGCCAAATGCAAAAAAGTAAAAAGATTATAATTGCTTATTGTAATTTTGAAAGTGCTGTGACCCCGAAACATAGAATGCCATGAGCATACGTTAAAGGGACTCTAACTCAAGCTGAATAATTATGTTGATCATGATCCCTTGCTACACATATAAATATATTACAGACATATATGTGCTATTTACACTTATAAACTACATAGAAAGAATACATAGAATATGTAGATGGAGGCCTGGTGTGCTGTGATTCATGGGGTCGCAGAGAGTCGGACACGACTGAGCGACTGAACTGAACTGAACTGATGTAGATGGATGGATGGATGGATTGTGGATGGATAGATTAGATAGATAGATAGAGATGACGCAGAGATAGAAATATGAATTTAATCCTAAAGAGGGGGTTGAAAGGTGAAGATAAGATTATCACGGAACCATCAATAACCATATCCCCTGACCATCAGTCCAGGGGTCTTCCCTCCAGGACATCACAGCAGCTAGCCCACCAGAGACCTCTGCTATTTCCCTTTGTGATATATGCCCACAGCCACTGGCCCATTTTCCCAGATGTAGGAGATTAAACGAAGAGGTGTATTTTTCTATGATGGGAGGACCAGGTCACCATGTCAAGTTCGGGCACAAGTCCACATATGGATGGCACTGTGATCATCCGTACAGAACAGAGCATTTCTGGAGGAAACTATCAACCATGAATTTGAAAAAGTGACCTCCGTTTAGCAATAACACCAAGTCTTTCTTTGGCATTTTTATATCCTACTGTTAGTCACTTTTCCAATCCATGGGGCAATGGATTTCCACTCTAAACGTCACCTCTAGTCAATATGTATGTATATACACACACGCTGTATTTTATGCATGTTGATAGCTTTACACAGGCACAGTGGTTCTGTCCTGAGGCTGGATGTAAATAAATTGACAGTCCGATTTCCCACAGATGCTGCCAGAGAATGCTCTTGTTGAATACGAATCACAAAATCTTTTGTGAAATGAGAAAACTTTGTGTCAAGAAGCAGGAGGAAACCGGCACTTACTGGGGCCAGAAAACCAACTGGCCAGTAGAAACTCGGTTGTTCTTTGGGGCTTGTGCATTTGGCTATGTCCTGGCTCAGCTTCCCCTTCTGGAAATACTTCTGGGGACCAGAGGAAAGGCTTTTTAGACCTTAGTGGAAGGGCTAGGAGGGATTGTTGTTGCTATTTAGTCGCTAAGTCATGTCCGATTCTTTTGCAATCCCATGGACTGTAGCCCAGCAGGCTCCTCTGTCCATGGGATTTCCCAGGCAAGAATACTCGAGTGGGGTGCTACTTCCTTCTTCAGGGTATCTAATGAGCTCAGGGATCGAACCTGTGTCTCTTGCGTTGGCAGGTGGATTCTTTGAGCCACTGGGGAAGCCCCCTAGAATGGATAGCTGAGCATATTAGCAGAAATAAAACTGATAAATGAGGAAAGTGAGGGTCTCAGAAGCAGCAACAGTTACTTGCTGAGAGGAAACAAGGATCTTCAAAAGAAGTTAAGTACTAGCAGGGAAGAATCGGGAGAAAGGGTAGTTAGGGAGTTTGGGATGCTCATGTACCCACTGCTATATTTAAAATGGATAACTAACAAGGGCCTACTGTCTAGCACATGGAACTCTGCTCAGTGTTATGTGGCAGCCTGGATGGGAGGGGAGTTTAGAGCATGTATATGTATGGCTAACTTCCTTTGCTGTCAACCTGAACTTATCACAACATTGTTAACTGGCTACACTCCAATATAAAATTAAAAGTTTAAAAAAATAGGAAGAAGATAACGGTCAGGGAACCGAAATGGACTAGCAGAAAAATGCCCAAACTCATCAATTTCAGTTCAGTTCAGTTCAGTCGCTCAGTCGTGTCCGACACTTTGCGACCTTATGAATCACAGCACGCCAGGCCTCCCTGTCCATCACCAACTCCCGGAGTTCACTCAGACTCAAGTCCATCGAGTCGGTGATACCATCCAGCCATCTCATTCTCTGTCATCCCAGTCTCCTCCTGCCCTCAATCCCTCCCAGCATCAGAGTCTTTTCCAGTGAGTCAGCTCGTCGCATGAGGTGGCCAAAGTATTAGAGTTTCAGCTTTAAAATCAGTCCTTCCAATGAACACTCAGGATTGATCTCCTTTAGAATGGACTGGTTGGATCTCCTTGCAGTCCAAGGGACTCTCAAGAGTCTTCTCCAGCACCACAGTTCAAAAGAATCAATTCTTCGGCGATCAACTTTCTTCACAGTCCAACTCTCACATCCATACATGACTATGGGAAAAACCATAGCCTTGACTAGACAGACCTTGGTTGGCAAAGTAATGTCTTTGCTTTTTAATATGCTATCTAGGTTGGTCATAACTTTCCTTCCAAGGAGCAAGCGACTTTTAATTTCATGGCTGCAATCAGCATCTGCAGTGATTTTGGAGCCCAACAAAATAAAGTCTGACACTGTTTCCACTGTTTCCCCATCTATTTCCCATGAAGTGATGGGACCAGATGCCATGATCTTTGTTTTCTGAATGTTGAGCTTTAAGCCAGCCTTTTCACTCTCCTCTTTCACTTTCATCAAGAGGTTTTTTAGTTCCTCTTCACTTTCTGCCATAAGGGTGGTACTATCTACATATCTGAGGTTATCGATATTTCTCCCAGCAATCTTGATTCCAGCTTGTGCTTCTTCCAGCCCAGCGTTCCTCATGATGTACTCTGCATATAAGTTAAATAAGCAGGGTGACAATATACAGCCTTAAAGTACTCCTTTTCCTATTTGGAACCAGTCTGTTGTTCCATGTCCAGTTCTAACTGTTGCTTCCTGACCTGCATATAGGTTTCTCAAGAGGCAGGTCAGGTGGTCTGGGATTCCCATCTCTTTCAGAATGTTCCACAGTTTATTGTGATCCACACAGTCAAAGGCTTTGGTATAGTCAATGAAGCAGAAATAGATGTTTTTCTGGAACTCTCTTGCTATCTCCATGATCCAGTGGATGTTGGCAATTTGATCTCCGGTGCCTCTGCCTTTTCTAAAACCTGCTTGAACATCTGGGAGTTCATGGTTCACATATTGCTGAAGCCTGGCTTGGAGAATTTTGAGCATGACTTTACTAGTGTGTGAGATGAGTGCAATTGTGCGGTAGTTTGAGCATTCTTTGGCATTGCCTTTCTTTGGGATTGGAATGAAGACTGACATTTTCCAGTCCTGTGGCCACTGCTGATTTTTCCAAATTTGCTGGCATATTGAGTGCAGCACTTTCACAGCATCATCTTTCAGGATTTGAAATAGCTCAGTTGGAATTCCATCACCTCCACTAGCTTTGTTCATAGTGATGTTCTCTAAGGCCCACTTGACTTCACATTCCAAGATGTCTGGCTCCAGGTGAGTGATCTCGCCATCGTGATTATCTTGGTCGTGAAGATCTTTTTTGTACAGTTCTTCTGTGTATTCTTGCCACCTCGTCTTAATATCTTCTGCTTCTGTTAGGTCCATACCATTTCTGTGCTTTATCGAGCCGATCTTTGCATGAAATGTTCCCTTGGTATCTCTAATTTTCTTGAAGAGATCTCTTGTTTTTCCTATTCTGTTGTTTTCCTCTATTTCTTTGCACTGATCACTGAGAAAGGCTTTCTTATCTCTCTTTGCTATTCTTTGGAACTCTGCATTCGGATGCTTGTATCTTTCCTTTTCTCCTTTGTTTTTTGCTTCTCTTCTTTTTACAGCTATTTGTAAGGCCTCCTCAGACAGCCATTTTGCTTTTTTGAATTTCTTTTCCATGGGGATGGTCTTGGTCCCTGAAACCCATCAAAGACCTCCACAATTTGCTCTAATACACTTGAGAGTGTAAAAACCAGCCAGGAACCATGCTTCATGCTGTGGCTCTGTGCATTATTCCATTAACTATCTTAATTATATCTATAATATATAATATATATGGCATATGATATATTATATACTATGTAATTTATAATATAACATCTAATATTTATATTTCTAGAAGTCACTGGGGATAAGCATTATTATCCCCATTTTATAAATTCTCAGGAAGGTGAGTTAACTTTCCAAAATGTGAATTGTCTGCTAGTCTTTATGTTGATTCACACTTAGGATCTAGCCACACAATGCCTAAGCCCACAGCCAGAGGTTTCTCATGATGTTTACCCCCAACCTCAGCCTCAACTCTCTACTCAATTCCCTCTCCTCTTAACTCTCCAAACTATACACCATTTTGCAGGATTTCCTGCTCACTACAAGGTCATGACGTCCTCTCTTCCCAGGAACAAGAAGGACCGTAATATCAGCAGCAACAGCATTTTTTAAAATATATATAATAACACAAGTATCATTTCTAATTTTTCAAATGGTGTATTTTCTTTTTGTCTCAGGCAAGTCTTTATTGGGGCCCTTGCTGCAACAGGGGAAGCGAGAACAAGTAACAGTTTCTCTTGCTTGCTGGAACCTCGAGGGGCTAGCTTATTCCTCGAATGGGGTCAGGTATAGTGGTGTCCAAAGATTGGGCTTAGGTGGTTTTCCCTCTCTTTTGGTGGTGTTGAGTGCAGGGAGCATACAGAGTGCCCTGCTTTTGCTCCCAACCCCCATTTTTGCTCTTAGCTCTTCAGAAGTGGTCATTCTGGTGTATGTTTTTCTTTTTGTCAATATAAAATGTACTTGAAGGGCTTCCCGGGTGGCTCAGTGGTAAAGAATCCGACTGTCAATGCAGGAGAGGTTCCGGAAGAGCCCCGAGAAAAGGGAATGGCAACCCACTCCAATATTCTTGCCTGGAGAATCCAATAGACAGAGGAGCCCAGTGGGCTGCAGTCCAAAGGGCCACAAAGAGTCGGACATGACTGAGCGACTGATCAACAACAAAGCAATGGACTTCATGGTAAGAGAGTGCCCCCTAAGAGTGAGATGTGTCCTGATTGGTAGGTAATAGAAGATGCTTAACAAGTATCGGGGGAAGAAGAGGAAGGGGGGAAAAGGAAAGGAAAATTAAGGGGAAATATTAATTTAACCATTTCTCAGTGTTAGTTTGGAGAAATTAAACATCATTTATTTATATGTTCATATATCTTCCACTGACTACTTACTAGTGAAGATACAATATACTTGCCTATAAGGGCACTTAGAAACCAGAGTCAGTAGGCTAGTTGTTTCTGTCTTCCGACTGTGTGCTCAGTTATGTTCCCAGTGTTGGGACAGAGTGGGAAGGCAAGTTGCTAATAGGTGTTCACAATTGAAAGAAATATGAGAGGAAGGTTTGTTTGCATTCTCTGAACACCTGTACCTCTTGGCTCATGATTCTTCCAGAGAAGTAGGCATTTTAGAGTTTGGGATCAGCCCCAGATTGGTCCCACTCAATGCATTCAGAATGATTGTGCCAATGAATCCAATAAGCCCTTGCCTCACCACCTTTCCCGCACCTGCCCTCATGGATGAAGGCATCACCTCTTCTGGCAGGCTGTTAGTGTGAATTTGGGTTAACACAAGCCATCCTCACCTGCTTTACCATAACGCAGCTCTGAAAAGAAGGAGCTGTTGAAAAGATGTTACATTCCAACAGAGCAAAACCAGATGAAAGAGATTCCAGAGAGGCAATCTTTTGGTGCCTGTGGCTATATGAAGCTGCGGTCTGATTTTGATGGTTCCTGGCATCTTTAGCCAAGGGAAGGCTGTGTGTAATCTTTATTTCTCCATGGCTGGCTGACTTGGCAGGGCCAGGTCATCAGGAAAGCCTTTCAGTGAAGGGGAGCAGGAGGTTAAAGACCGCCACCTGCCCAAGAGGAGAGCTGCAGTGACACCTAGAGGAGAAGGCTTGAAGTGCAAGGGGTCCCCCCAAAGATGCCCAGACTCATGCCATCTATAACCAACCTAGACAGTGTATCAAAAAGCAGAGCCATCCCTTTGTTGACAAAGGTCCATCTAGTCAAAGCTATGGTTTTTCCAGTAGCCAAGTATGGATGTGAGAGTTGGACTATACAGAAGGCTGAGCGCTGAAGAATTGATGCTTTCAAATTGTGGTGCTGAAGAAAACTCTTAAGAGTCCCTTGGACAACAAGGAGATAAATCGTCAATCTAAAGGAAATAAACCCTGAATATTCATTGTAAGGATGGCTGCTGAAGCTGAAGCACCATACTTTGGCCATCTGATGTGAAGAGCTGACTCATTGGAAAAGACCCTGATGCTGGGAAAGACTGAGGGCAGGAGGAGAAGGGAATGATACAAGATGAGATGGTTGGATGGCATCACTGATTCAGCTAACATGAGTCTGAGCAAACTCCAGGAGATACTGAAGGACAGGGAAACCTGGTGTGCTGCAGTCCATTGGGTCTCAAAGAGTCCAAATGACTTAGTGACTAAACAACTCTCTAGGAACCTACAGGCCATTGAGTTGCAAAGAGTCAGACACAACTGAGTGACTGAGCATACATGCACCCTCTAGGAACACATGTGGGTCCTACTTGGAGGTTTTTTTAAAAAGAAGAAACTTAATGTGGTCTGTAAAGCCTTGATCAGGTTCCTGGGACTAATGAACTTAAAACGTCATTTATTTTTTATTTTTTTAAGTTGTTCAGCCGTGTCCAACTCTGCAATCCCATGGATTATACAGTCCATGGGATTCTTCAGGCCAGAATACTGGAGTGGGTAGCCTTTCCCTTCTCCAGGGGATATTCCCAACACAGAGATTGAACGCAGGTCTCCCGCATTGCAGGTAGATTCTTTACCAGATGAGCCACCAGGGAAGCCCAAACATCATAGTTAAAAGCTATCATGGGAAAGTTGGGGCCCAGCCTGGTAGCCCTCAGCTGGATCCAGCCCAGAGATATGTTTTAGCTTTATTTTGGCCAAGGCAATTTTTCCCTAAATGAAATTAATTTCCCAGGTAATAAAAATTTGAAGCCTTTATATTAAAATAAATATTGATTGTATATATTTGAAAAATGGGAAGATCTGAAAACCTGTCTCAGTTCAGTCCAGCAGCTTACTCATATCTGACTCTTTGTGACCCCATTAACTGCAGCAGACAAGGCTTCCCTGTCCATCACCAACTCCCAGAGCTTGCTCAATCTCGTGTCCATCGAGTTGGTGATGCCATCCAACCATCTCATCCTCTGTCATCCCCTTCTTCTGCCTTCAGTCTTTCCCAGCATCGGGGTCTTTTACACATGTCTACTTGTCAACAGTTTGGTTGAACTGTTGAGAGGGAGTGGGGGGCTGCAAGAAAAGCACGCATGTAGATGATAAAGATGCCCCTCCACAACATCTGTGCTTAGACCCTCCTTTCCGCTCATCTATGGCTTCCGCTTGGCCCCGAGAGACATCTGAGCTGTGACTCAGAAGAAAACATCGGTGTTTTATCAGCAACACCCTGCAGTCTTTCTGCCAAAGATAATGTTTTCCCTCTGAAAAGACTAACATTCTAACTGTGGTTTCCTCTTACCTCTGCTTTGGGGCAAGTATTTTTATTTTTTATCATACAGCTCACATTTATCAGTTCTAATCTGTTTTCATATATAGCATAGATTAATTGTAGCTCCCTCATAAAGTTAGAGATGGGAAACGCAGCTGAGGAAAAAATACGAGCTCCAGGATTTCATTTTGCTTTGCGATCTGTCTCTGGGAGCTGAGATGTTGGCTGGTTACCCTGATGACCACCAAAAGGGAAAATCATCATGATGAAAAAGAAGTGTTTGAAATTAGTTCTCCTCCCTTGAACCTGGTATGCCAGCTTGCATCTCTTCCATCTAGAAGCCCAGACAGCTTGTGGTCACTAGGGGAATAGCACAGGTAGGGGGAATCAACCCATTAGGAACAATAAGGATAAAACCTTGGCGCTTTTATGAGCTTTGATTTGTGTTGCTTTCGGGGCTCAAGTGCAAGGTTTATAAAAAAAGAAGCAAGCGGTTATAGATTGTGCACTGCTCCCTGCTATGGTTTATATCCCATGTCTGTAAAGGTTTTATTGGATTATTGGTAGCGTGTTTATTTGCCTGAACACAAAAAGTCCTGCTAGGCCTTGAGAATAATAGAGAGAGAAGGGGCTTTGTGGTTTTATGGAACTAGGGAACAAGAGGTGGGTGGTGACGCTCTGGGTGGCAGAGAAAGGGGAAATGAGCAGGCACTAAAGTGCACTGTGCATGGACCATAATTTATGTTGAGGTCACTGAATGGATGTGGAGGGAGCCTGCCAAGCCAGAGCTAACTATTCCTTATTTGTGAATCATGACCCCCTGAGATATTTGTGCTGATTTCACTCATTTTGGTTTGCAATTGAGGGGATTACAGAAGGAGCATGCGAAAAGGCCACTTGGCAGTATTCCAATTGGTTGATGGGTGAACTAGCTTTTCACAAAAATAAAATGAAAATACATTCTCATGGATACACTTCTGTAGGCGCTACACCAAGGATTCTCTGCCTCGGCACTTTCAACGTGTGGGCTGGAAAATTCTTTGTGTAGGGACTGACCATCCTGTGCACTGCAAGGCAAACTATTTAGCAACAACTCTGGCCTCTACCCACTAGATGTCAGGAATATGTTTACCTAGTTAGGGTAACCCCAAATGCCTCTCAGTTCAGTTCAGTCGCTTAGTCGTGTCCAACTCTCTGCGACCACGGCACGCCAGGCCTTCCTGTCCAACACCAACTCCCGGAGTTATACGGCCAAATGTCCTTGGTATTGAGGAGTGGGAGTGAGGGGCGAAATTTCCCCATTCAGACTTCAGCTTTACATAAAATAAGGGTTTCCCTGGTGGCTCAGATGGTAGAGTCTGCCTGCAGTGTGGGAGACCCAGGTTCCATCCCTGGGTGGGGAAGACCCCTGGAGAAGGAAACAGCAATCCACTCCAGTATTCTTGCCTGGAAAATCCCATGGATGGAGGAGCCTGACAGCCTACAGTCCACGGGGTTGCAAAGATTCTCACACGACTGAGTTACTTCACTTTCACTTACACAAATAAAGTATGTGTGTGCGTGTTTGTGTGTGTGAGAGCACGTGTTGGGGAGATTTAATGCAGTCACTCATAAAATTCAGAGAGAAGACTCCAAAAGAATAATTACAATTAATTGAATTTCATCAAAGTGAGTCTCAGAATGAGATCCCAGAAATTATATTTGGGAGATTTTTAAGAAAGAAAAGCAAATAAAGTCAGCAAAGCACTAGTTTTAGTTAAATCTAGCCCCCAAAAGGGCTTCCATCTACAACCTGATCTGTAAAATATGAAGCACTTACACTGAATCTTGGTGTGTTTATATTGAGCCTGAGACAACATTTTTCTAGAAGTTCTAAGCTAAGAAGGATAAAAACCTCCAGTAGCCAGAAAACACAGGTTTTGTTTTCATTCCACTTTCCAACATCAAAGCTCGGTTCCGATCTTTAGATCTTCAACAACAACAAAATTAAGAGGCAGAGATGTTTCTGTTTCTCTATAAAAGCCACAGAAACAGACATTGATTTTGTCCCCTTCTTCACTAAGTGGGAGTCATATCACAGTACTGAAGTCTTCTGTATCACTTGAGTTGAACATGTGAAGTGGGGAAATTGGTTTCCTCTCACTATTTTTTGCCAAACTTTTGACCCCAAAATAACATTTAAATTGAAAGTGCACTTGGGTTTAAGCACAGGTGTCCAAGTCACTTTTACGGTTGAGGTTTTCCATTTATTGTATCGGGGGGAAAAAAAAAACGGGGAAAGATGGTGAACATCAGCCACTTTTTAGACTATCTCACACAGTGAAACCGTTCTGAGCAATTAGAATTCAACTGAGTCAAAGAGTGTCAATTTCCATGAAGACTTCTACAAAATTCTCAAAATAGGATCACATGGAGTGCCCACATGTGAGCCATGGGATGACACTGGTTAAAAGTAACTAATCCTGTGTTCTATGCCCAGATCCACCAAATCAGGAACTCCAAGGCTATCATTTGATGAAATGCATTTTGATCATTTTATGCTTATTATCTGAAAACTACTTTACTGGGTTGTATATTGGAGAGACACAGGAAAAGATATGAAAGGGAATCCTGAAGATCCTTGAATGAATAATACCAGAATTTCCTTCTCAGAAGCAAGTCGATTTAAGGATTTGAACCAAGAAGTGCAAGGGGATTCACTAACTACAGGATTGTCAAGATTCACTGCTCTGCCAATGAACTGTGAAGTCTACGAAATTCCCAAATCAGATTTATTTGGGATTTGTCCTTGGCAGAAGAGCAGTGTGGATAAGACTAGCCGTAGGCCACAGAAAATTACATGACACCTATATTCAAAGTCCATAGGTCTGAAAGATGAAGGAACTTGGAGAAGAAGAATCCAGAGAGTATGCCGATCGGTACGCCTGACAATGTGTGAGTCAGTGTTCACTATTGGCAGGTCACAAATCTGAACTTTACAGGCATCTTGACTTAGTTCTTAAATGCAGGTATTTTCTTTTCTTTGCCCTTTATAAGTGATGCCTGTTCCTTTTGCTTTTATTTTCAGATGATCTGATGTGAAATAAAGAGAAACAAGAAATAGAATGCTTGACCTGGAAAAAATGGTTTGTTGTGCTTTCACGCTCTGGGAAGGCTGCAATTCATCTGAGTTATCAAATATCTCACAATGACACTGGCTGGGTCTCCTGCATTGCAGGCAGATTCTTTACCATCTGAGCCACAAGGGAAGCCCTGTGAAAAGTTCATTCTTTTTCACAATTATTTTGGCTAAAGGTATTGCCTCCATGGTGTCAGAAACCCAGGTTCCTTTTTTTTAATATAATTGCTTTTCTATGTTGTGTTAGTTTCTGCTGCACACAAAGTGAATGAGCTGTAAGCATACATATATCTGGGCCTCCTCCCTCTTGCGCCTCCTGCCAAACCCCCATTCCATCCCTCTAGGTCATCACAGAGCACCGAGCTCAGCTCCCTTTGCTATACAACAGCTTCCCAGTAGTCAAGATTGATGGCAGGAGGAGAAGGGGGCAACAGAGGGTGAGATGGCTGGATGGCATCACCACCTTAATGGATCTGAGTTTGAGCAAACTCAGGGAGAGAGTGAAGGACAGGGAAGCCTGATGTGCTGCAGAACATGGAGTTGCAAAGAGTCAGGCACGAGTTAGCAACTGAACAACGAACAAGCAAAACCTAATTTCTCGCCTCCTAAAAATCACACATTAAGGTAGAGTCTTTTCATTTTTTTTCATTGTTACCTATTTAGTGATGAAAAATGGTATGGTCAGGTGGGAGCACTAACTAATCACAAAACTGAGTTGGTGAATCCCTAGTTCTCAGTTCAGAGCTGTTCTCATAACATCATATAGGCTCCTCTGATGGGAATCTCTCTTCACCAAGATTTTTCGGAAGGTCACTGTTATGTATAAAACAGATAACTACTACGAACCAACTGTACAGCACAGAGAACTCTACTCAGTGCCCTGTGGTGACCTTAAATGAGAAAGAAATCCAAGAGGAAGGAGATATGTGTACATGTATAGCTGATTTATTTCACTGTACAGCAGAAACTGATACGACACCACAAAGCAATTATACTCCAATTTAGAAAAATAAATAAATAAAACAAACTAACAAAAACAATAACAAATCAAACAACTAACTCAGACTCAGGGCTCAGAGTCTGAATGTAGGAAGGAAGCACCAGACACATCTCCTTACTCTTCAGGAAGACTGGGGCCAAGGAAAGTAAACAGAAAGATGTGGAAAATGGAAACAAGGACATTGAAAACAAAACTTTTTATCTGCAAGACAAGAATAAACGAGATTGGATAGTGCTCTCAAGTTCAAAAGGACTGTCAAGGGTCCAACATACCTATTTCCAAGACACCTGCCTTTAGCCACTCAACTGAAATTAACAAAACCAGACAGAAGGAAGCCTTCCGTTTGGAGTTTTTACTGGCTCCAGGCAAGTCTGCATGGCTCTCGGCAGAACTATTTACATGGAATTACCCATAATGCCTGACACCACAATAATTCCCTTCTGCCCTGATGCAAATTCTACTGACAGCTTTGAAACTCTGTCAAAGGGAAAAAGTAAATGATTCAGCAAATTGTTGACTTAAGACAGGGAAATAAACATTCAGAAATTCTGCTGCATGCCAAGATACACTCCCAACCTGGCCAGGGAAAGCAAGCAAGGATCTTACCCATTCAGAGGAGTTATACAAAATGTTCCTGAGTCAAGCAATCAGCAACGCCTGATTGACCTGTGGTCAGATGTCAAACATAAACCCAAAACATATATTGAGGAACTTGAGGGTTTTTTTTGTCTTCTTTGTAACTTTGTTGTTCTAGTGTTTCACGACCCAGAATTCTTCCTGCAAAGAACCTTCAGATCTTTGGTGGTGCAGTGAAAATAATACCAATCTAAAAAATCAGAAAAGCAATATTGTAACACAGGTTCTGACATCCTTTGTTCACTGAACCTAAGACAAACACTCAACCCTCTTGACATCATTTCTAAGATTAGAGTATCTGATTGACTTGGTCCATATCTATTATAAAATCCCAGAATGTTTTGGAACTTTAACCTTTTGGAACTGTCAGTCAACAGTATCCATGCAGCTTTTGTGGAAGGATCATACTCTAGACAATTCAGCGAATCCCACTGAGCCTCAATTTTTCCCATATTTGAAATGGAATCACAATGGAAAAGGTATTTCTCAGATTTTAAAAGTCAGGATTAAATCACCGGGCAGGATTGTTTTTCACTTTTTTTAGTTTTGAAAAATTGAACTCCATAGAAGAGTTGAAACAATAAGACACTAACACATCCATCACCAATGTTTAATATTTTTGCCCCATGACCTTGCTATTTTTATACACATACACAAATATGTATATTATATGTATATGTATGTATATTACTTTGAACCATTTTTTTAATATTTGTTTTTATTTATGTATTTGGCTGTATCAATTCTATTTATCTGACTATATCAGGGAAGCCTGGCAAACTGCAGCCTATGGTGTCCCAAAGAGTTGGACATGACTGAGCAACTGAATGGAACTGATAATGTCTACAGGACCTAGTTTCCTGACTAGGGATTGAACCTGGGCTTCTAGCATTTGGAGGGCAGAGACTTAGCCACTGGACCACCAGGGAAATCCATTACTGAACCATTATTAAACTAACTTGCAGACCCTATAATATTTGACTCTTAACTATATCATCATCATCATCTCTGAAGAGCAATCAGACATTCTCCTCTATAACCATAAGATCATTAAACACTCAAAAAGTTTAACATTGATCAAATCATATTAAATGATACACAGTGCATATTCAAAATTCTCCAGTTTAATCATACGTTTGGTTGCCACAGCTGCTCGTCCTCTTTTACCCTAAATTAAGCCCTTGGCTTCATGTTTGTTTCTCTCTGGTGCCTCACAATATTGACTGTCTTTTGGTTTCTTTCTAATTTTTAAGCATTCAAGCCCCTGGTTTTATAAGACATTCCACACAAAAAATATGAACAAATCTCCCTAATACAATGTTCAGACACTAGGAAAGCAGACAAAACCTATCCATCTCTACTGCTAGCATTAAGAACAGCAGTTACCTGTAGGGGTTAGCGACTGAAAGGGAACAGGAGGCTGAGTTATCGACTTTCAGTTTCTTAACTCAGGTGCTAATTACAGCATGTGTTCACATATTATTTAGGAAATCAATTATTTAACTAAGCAGTTATTTGTCAAAATTAATTAAGAAATTGAAAGAAATATAATGGAGTTGCTTTAATTCCCTACCATTACTGGATAATGAATGAAGTAGTCAAAACATATATGAATAGTGATGATTGGATTAACATAATTAACAGAAGTATGTGAACAGACATATATTTAATTTTAATCACAAATTTAAAAATCATTCTTTTTTTAAGCCTTAAAGGTATGGCTTAAAAATTGTGTCTATTGGGATACAAATCTTCATTAAGTTCTGCAAATGAGTCACTGTACAGACCAACTTTTTTTTTTTTAAGATTCAGCGAGAGCAGAAATTTCAAAAATAACTTTACAAGGTCTTAACCATAGAAGTTGAAAGCGGTTATTCTAAGAGCACTCTAAGTTAAAGATTAAATACACAATAAAATACTGTTTAGGAACTATCTTTGGAAACCCATGAAACTCAGTGGGCTTGTTTGAATCTGTCTGCCAATGCACGAGATATAGGAGATGCGGGTTTGATTCCTGGGTCTGAAAGACCCCCTGGAGGAGGAAATGGCAGCCCATCCCAGTAGTCTGCCTAGAGAATCCTATGGACAAAGGAGCCTGTCAGGCTTCAGTTCATGGGGTCCCAAAGAGCTGGACATGACTGAACATGAGAAGAAGAAAGAAGGAACTATCTTAAATAAAAATATTATAAATCCACATAATAAATATAAGCATATATAAATCTGGATTTTTTTTTGTACATGTCATTTTCTTTTTTCTGTTTTTTTAAATTTTAATTGAAGGCTAATTACTTTACAATATTGTATAGGTTTTGCCATACATTGACATAAATCCACCCAGGTATACATGTGTTCCCCACCTTGAACCCCCCTCCAACCTCCCTCCCCATCCCATCTCTCTGGGTCATCCCAGTGCACCAGCCCCGAGCATCCTGTATCATGCATCGAACCTGGACTGGCAATTCATTTCACATATGATAATATACATGTTTCAATGCCATTCCCCCAAATCATCCTACCCTCGCCCTCTCCCACAGAGTCCAAAAGACTGTTCTATACATCTGTGCCTCTTTTGCTGTCTCATATCTTTAATACTTTTAAATTAAATGCTAAATAACAATTTTAAAGGATCAAGAATTCAAAAAAGAATATAGAAGCAGCTTTAAGGAAAATAGGAGGAAATGATAAAATGCAGCAAAAATTAATTATTGAAACAAATGTCAGAACCAGCAGACATATGCAAATCTAAGAGCTAATTCTTTTAAAAAAAATAGATGAAAACAAAAATATTGCAATAATTCTTATAAGAGAGTGATTGGAAATAAGATAACATATGCAAAGCTGTTTGCACAGTACCTAAGCTCTCAATACTATTATTATTATTATTCAAAAAGAAAATCAAAGCTATGGTAATAGCTCTAGCAGCCCATGTGAAAGAAATCAAAAAAGATTTAGAACCTTTGTAAGTTGGAACACTGTCTCAGAAGATGCTGGGAAGCCCACAAAGGCATATCATGCAGAATTGGCCCAGCTCCTGGTCAGTGGAGGGCTATGGTCCCCGTGGGTCTCTGAGCAGAGAAGAGCAGTCTGCAACCCATGTATTGAGGAATCAGTCACTGGGGTTTAACCATGAAGTGAATTTGTCAGTAACTGCCCTCAACTGTGGTATGTTGAACCCCATCTTTCCTGCTGAATCGAGACTCACTTTATGATATCTGGGCCAGAACCCATTTCTGTTCAGTCTTTCACAGTTATTACAACAGACTTGTATCAATAAAAAGAAAATATGACAATACCATACAAAATATCAGTTAACATATTTTTAAAATAGGACAAAATGAAGGATACACTAGGAACAAATTACAAAATGGACTCAATAAGACATCAGTTCAGTTCAGTTCAGTCGCTCAGTCATGTCCGACTCTTTGCGACCCCATGAATCACAGCACGCCAGGCCTCCCTGTCCATCACCATAGGAAACCAAAATAGATCAATACAGACATAGGAAAAAACATGTTTGAAATATAGTAGAACCCTAAATGCTTTTAAAGGTAGATACCTTCAATTATTAAAGGACATCTTTTAGTAACTATTGAGGTTGTTTCACCAATAACTCACTTTTCCCTCCCTCACTATCAATAGCCCTGAGGAGTGACCTCACCAGTGCATGTCTTGTTCTAATTAATCAAGGCAAACACACCTTGCATGTGGGCTCAGTTATGTCCAATTCACTGTGACCCCATGGACTGCAGCATGCCAGACCTCCCTGTCCATCACCGACTCCCAGAGTTTACTCAAACTCATGTCCATTGAGTTGGTGATGCCATCCAACAATCTCATCCTCTGTCATCCCCTTCGCCTCCTGCCTTCAATCTTTCTCAGCATCAGGGTCTTTTCAGATGAATCAGTTCTTCACATCAGGTGGCCAAAGTATTGGAGTTTCAGCTTCATCATCAGTCCTTCCATGAATATGCAGTCCTTCTGAATATTCAGGACTGATTTCCTTTAGGATGGACTGGTTGGATCTCCTTGCAGTCCAAGGAGTACGTCAAGGCTGTATATTGTCACCCTGCTTATTTAACTTATATGCAGAGTACATATGAGAAACGCTGGGCTAGATGAAGCACAAGCTGGAATCAAGATTGCCGGGAGAAATCAAGGCAAAAGTTCCTTTATTATCATGGTTGGATCAGTTGACCCATCTCTAATGTCATCAATTCATGGCATTTGATGGTTAAAAAGTACAATGGACTCAATTCAAGACAATGAAACATAAAGCAGAAGCTTTTTTTCCTATGAATTTCTCAAGATACATCTTATGAGAGCTTATAGAAGTCAGCCCTCTCTCTTCTGAACAATGTGATGTCTCAAATTGCCACACTTTGCCCCAGTGAAGGGAGCAAATTTGAAAAGTTTTTTCAACCAGAATGCAGAGTGGAGAAGTAAAAAGAAACCATTTCATTGATATGAGAGGATTGCTGAGTCAAACCAATGTCCAAAGCCACCCAACCTCTTTACCATCTTCCCTGGTGGCTCAGAATGTGAAGAGACTTCCTGCAATGCAGGAGGGCTGGGTTTGATCCCTAGGTCAGGAAGATCCACTGGCAAAGGAAATGGCTACCTACTCCAGTATTCTTGCCTGGAGAATTCCATAAACAGAGGAGCCTGGTGGGCAAAGACATCTATTAAAAAATAAATCATTGTGAGTTAGTTTTCTTCTAAAATAAAAATCATTTTTCTAGAGCACAGAGAAAGATGGTAGCTAACTCAGCATTCTGGTGAAGGTACTATAATCCTTATTATAAAACAGAATGAAGAAAACAAATTAAAGTTGCTAACGTAAAATACAAACCCTAAATAAAATATTGGTAAATAGATTTTAATATGGTGTAAAGGATACTTCACTAAAGCTAAACAGGATCTCTGCTAAGATGATAAAGATGGTTTAATTTGAGTAGTGTTTGAAGACAATATTTCATGACAATAGTTGACTTTTCAAAATAATCACCATCGTAATTTTATAGACGAAACTTGACTGCTGGTTACATCTCTCAGTTCATTGGTAAATACTTGCACATGCCGGAGACTGGCACTCCCCGCCCACAGGGACTCATTGCCTGTATCTCCGCATGTGGCTGGTCATTTATTTGAATCTTTCATTATATGCCTTTACTGTTGTTATTTAGCCACTAAGTGGTATTCAACTCTTAGCCCTCCTCAGCCCCCCATGCACTGTAGTCTGCCAGGCTCCTCTGTGCATGGTATTTCCCAGGCAAGAATACTGGAGTGGGTTGCCAGTTCCTTCTCCAGGGGATCTTCCTGACCTAGGGATTGAACTCTTGTCTCCTGCTTGGCAGTCTGATTCATTACCACTGAGCCACTAGGCAAGTTCATATTTGCTTTATTACATAAGAAACTAGTAAATGTAAGTAGTTTCTTAAGATCTGTGTGCCATCATAGCAAATAATCAAAGTTGAGGAGGCTACTGTGGGATTTACAGCCAGTCATTCAGAAGTAATGGAGGCCCAGACTTACAATTGGCATCTGGAGCTAGGGGCAGTCTCATGGGCCTGAGCCCTTAACCTGTGGGATGTGATGCTTTCTCTAGGTAGCCAGTGTCAGAATTGAATTAAATTGTAGGACATCCAGCTGGTGTCAGAGAATTGATCCATATGAGAAAAAAACTTGTGTCTGATGTCACAAGTGAAGTGGTGTTACTGTGTAAAAGAAATACAGTTTTTCCTTTCAGAAGGTAATGAAAGATTTTTTAAAAATAAAACATAAAAAGAATGGATCATAAAGGCAAAGACTGATAAACCTATGCTGGAAAATTAAGAATTTGAGTTCATCAATCAAAATATATCTTAAAGAGAGAGAAAAGTCGTGCCATAAATAGGAAGAATATATTTCCAACACTTATAATGAAAAAAAAAATTAAGAATAAAAAAAAGAGCACCTGTGATTCAATTAGAAAGAGCGTTTCTTAAAAAGAGAAAAATAAGCAAAGAATTTAAACATTGATCAGAAAACATGAATAACCTCTAAACATGTGAAAGTGCTTTCACTCACTTAGTAATAAGCAAAATTATAATTAAAATAACCTTGAAATAACATTTCATATTCATCCTATAAGAAAAACTTAAAAACTCAGAAATCCTAAATGCTGTCCAAGGTAAAAAGTAGAAAACTTTGTTAACTGCTGGAATAAAAGAAAGCTAGAATAATTACTTTGGGAAATATTTTGGTATTTATCCAGTAAAACTGAACATATTCCTATCCCAATACCCAACAACTTGACTCCTCAAAATATTCCCTAGAGATAATTTGCAAATTTGCTTTAGGAAACTTGTCGTCTACAAGAATGTCCAAAGCAATATTGTGTGTAATTGCAAAATGACAACAAAAAACCCTGAAAACAATTCAAAGGGTCATTAAGGTTATATAATAGATGAAGTATGGAAAACTTACTATTTTGCAGAGCAAATTAATTATGATACACATCCACATGTCATTATAATTTAAAATTACACATTGTTGAATGAAAAGCATGTGACAAAAAAAAGCACAATGTAGTTTTACACTTATATAAAGTTCAAGTATGAGAAAAGCTAAACAATGTGTTAAGTAGGAGTACATATATATTTGCAAACTTGCGAAGAAGAGGAAGAAAGTGATTATCACCCAAGTCAAAAGTCTGATTACCTTGGGGAATTGGGGAAAGTTACGTGACTAGGGGACAGCCAATTATCAGCATTGGTTTTATGTGGATGGAAAATATTTTAAAACAAAAATAAGTGACATAATTCATAATTTTGGGGGAAATCATACATAAAATCTTAATAGCAAATGATATCTTAAAAATGATTACAATAGTCAAAAGGTTAAAATAAGCTATCAAATAAACTTTATCAATCAAGAAAGAAAACATTAAGACTCATCCAAAGTCAAGTGGTTAAAGGGGATGACTAAACCATTCCCAGAAGAAGAAATACAAAACACACGAAAAAAATCAACCTCGGTAATTAAAAAATACAGTTAAAGCAAAGTGTAAGGATATTTCTATCAAGTCAGCAGAAATTTTTAAATGATCAGTGATGCATTTGAGGGTGGGAATGTCCTAGACTCCTGGAGAAATATAAACTGGCAAATTCTTTCCAGAAGAAAGAAGTTTATAAAAATATTGCAAAAGGCCATGCAATTGACTAGTAATTTAACTTTTAGGACTCCAAAGGATGCAACTAATACATATAACTGAATCATTTTGCTGTCGACCTGAAACTATCACAACATTGCTAATTGGCTATGCATGCTCAGTGGATCAGTCGTTTCTGACTCTGTGAACCCGTGTACTGCAGCCCTCCAGGCTCCTCTGTCCACGGGATTTCCTAGGCAAGAACACTGGAGTGGGTTGCCATTTCTTCCTCCAGGGGATCTTCCTGACCCAGGGATCAAACACGCATAGATTCTTTGTGTATGTATATACATATATAGCACACACATCTAGGTCTGTAGCATATATATGATATATGTGAATGTAATTATATACATATATACATATTTATATGAGAGGCTAAGAAATATGGTAAATTGCCCAAGGTGGGGTCTTCTATTTTATGTTCTCACTTTATTTCTAAAGCTTTTATAGTCAGAAAAATAAAATATTTAGAAACCTGATTGACATTATATGTGATAGTCCCACTCTATAGTATTTATAATTTAAGGTGAATCGATGCACAAACATATCTTTGGAAAGGATTTGTTGATTCTGCTGCGCTCAGATTCTAAGGCTCAAGATGAAGCATCGACCCAGGAGAGGGTCCATCTTTGAAGATGGTACATAAAAGACATGCTAGAGGGTGATGGTGAGGATAGTAACAATAATAACTGTACCATGTATACAGAGTGTTACCATTTACACAGCACTTTCAGGCACAATATCACTTCTAATCACTAGTCTAATGGAAAAATACTCGCAACCCAGAACACATGCCATCTGTCTATACCACTCCAGCCCAGCATTAGCTATGGTGGAATACAAGAAAGTAGAAGATAAGAACATGCTTTCAAGGAGTTTGCAGTCTGGTTAAGGAGATAAAACATGCTCACAATAAATGTGATGTGATGAGACTGAAAACATTAATATAAGTGGGCTTTCCAGCTTTTCTCCTTTCCTAAGAGAGCTTGCTTTGCTTGCTCTGTGTGTTTCCCTTCTCCACTCTCCAGAGAGAATTCAGCAACTGCCAGGCCATTTCTGTGCTGTAGCTGAAACGTTTCTCTGAACTTTAGTAATCTAGAACTGGAAGATAGGATTAGCCATCCAGGAGGTTGTTTACAGGAAGAGAGAAGTTTAACACAATCATGGGTCTGTGTATGAGTTAAGTGGGTAGAAGAGGAGACGGCATAGTGTAAAAGACACCTGTCTTCTGGCATGTTTGAGAAACAGTAAAAACTAACTTGAGTCAAGAGAAAATGTTTTTGGTCTAGACTCTTTCTTTGACCATGACATCAATCTGAGCCTAGATGTGAGCTCAATGTTAACAGTAATAATTTGGAGTCCTTTCTATGTACAGGGAAACGTACTTAACCAATGAAGCATCTCTTCTTTTCCTGTGTCATGGCAGTTTCAACTTTTGTCACCAGATGTAATTTGAGGTCAGAGAGATTGGTGCACTTCTAAGGTGACTCCCAATGAGCTCCATCTCCTGTATTTGTGCCCTTGTATGGGCTTCCCTGGTGGCTCAGAGGTTAAAGCATCTGCCTCCAATGCGGGAGACCCGGGTTCGATCCCTGGGTCGGGAAGATCCCCTGGAGAAGGAAACGGTAACCCACTCCAGTATTCTTGCCTGGAGAATCCCATGGACGGAGAAGTCTGGTAGGCTACAGTCCACGGGGTCGCAAAGAGTTGGACACGACTGAGCGACGGAACGGATATTAATAATACCCTCTTCTTGAGTATAAGCTGGAACTAGTGACTTGTTCCTCATCGACAGTAAAGGTGATGAGATAACAATTCTCTAACTAGATTACAAAAGCTGGGACTCCTATATTGCTTGCATTCTCCCTGTTGCCTTATCACACATTTGTAGACATAGTACAGCTGCACCATCAAAAAAGCAAGAGACCCACATGGCAAGGAATGCAGGGCAGGCAAAAGCAGTGAGAAAAAAAGACCTCCTGAATGAGGCTGGAGGTATCTCCTTACCAAGCTGAGCCTTGCGATGTCTATAGACCAACTGACCCGTTGATTGTGCCCTGTGAGTGATCTCTGGAGCACTGGACCTAGTTCAGCAATGCCCAGAATCTGACCCACAAAAGCTAAGGTAATATATGTGTGCAGTTTAAAGCGTTATTTGATGGTCATTTGTAACTTAGCAATAGATGATTAATGCAGTTATATATTTACCTCTTCCTTCATTTTGCTCTTTCTCTCAGACATTTCTCATTTATACTCCAAATCAAATCTCCAAATCCTCAACCTCTTTCTAATGCAAGTTTCCCATTTGGATTACTTAGTCCCTAAACCTGAACGTGACGAACAATGTGTCAGCCTGAAATAGGTCTCCAAGGTGGAAGAAAAGGCTGTGTCGGTCACGGCCATCCACCTAGTCCATGAACCCACCAGAGCAACAGCTCTGCCCTCAGAGCTCCTTATCCACACCTGCTTCCCCACCAGATGAAGAAACAAAATAATTGCAGCTCTAACACAGATGTATAGAAGAAAATTATGGACACCAGTGGGGGAAGAAAAGGGTGGGATGAATTGGGAGATTACGATTGACATATATACACTATTGATACGATGTATGAAACAGATAACTAATGAAAACCTACTGTATAGCTCAGGGAACTGTACTCAAGGCTCTGTGGTGATCTAAATGGGAAGGGAGTCAAAAAAGAGGGGATATATATATACATATATCTGATTCACTATGTTATATGGTAGAAATGAACACAACATTGTAAAGCAACTATACTCCAATAAAAATTAACTTTAAAAAATCATTGCAGCTCTATTGAGACCTTCCAAATTCCAAGACAGGCCAGGAGATGCAGATCACAGCAAAAATCCCGAGCATCATTTTCTTTGAAGATCATTAAAACGAGACAGATACTACACCATTTTCACTGAAGTATTCATGGAAATGATCAAGATGCATCTACAGATCAAATTGCCAACATCTGTTGGATCATCAAAAAAGCAAGACAGTTCCAGAAAAAATATCTACTTCTGCTTTATTGACTATGCCAAAGCCTTTGACTGTGTGGATCACAACTGTGGAAAATTCTTCAAGAGATGGGAATACCAGACCACCTGACCTGCCTCCTTGAGAAATCTCTATGCAGGTCAGGAAGCAACAGTTAGAACTGGACATGGAACAACAGACTGGTTCCAAATCGGGAAAGGAGTACGTCAAGGCTGTATATTGTTACCCTGCTTATTTAACTTACATGCAAAGTACATCATGAGAAACGCAGAGCTAGAAGAAGCACAAGCTGGAATCAAGATTGCTGGGAGAAACATCAATAACTTCAGATATGCAGATGATACCACCCTTATGGCAGACAGTGAAAAAGAACTAAAGAGCCTCTTGATGAAAGTGAAAGAGGAGAGTGAAAAAGTTGGCTTAAAGCTCAACATTCAGAAAACTAAGATCATGGCATCCATTCCCATCACTTCATGGCAAATAGGTGGGGAAACAGTGACATCCTTTATTTTGGGGGGGCTCCAAAATCACTCCAGATGGTGACCAACCATGAAACTAAAACATGCTTGCTCCTTGGAAGGAAAGTTATAACCAACCTAGACAGCATATTAAAAAGCAGAGACATTACTTTGACAACAAAGGTCCATCTAGTCAAAGCTATGGTTTTTCCAGTAGTCATGTATGGATGTGAGAGTTGGACTATAAAGAAAGCTGAGCACCAAAGAATTGATGCTTTTGAATTGTGGTGTTAGAGAACTCTTGAGAGTCCCTTGGACTGCAAGGAGATCCAACCAGTCCATCCTAAAGGACATCAGTCCTGAATATTCATTGGAAGGACTGATGCTGAAGTTGAAACTCCAATACATTGGCCACCTGATGTGAAGAACTGACTCATTTGAAAAGACCTTGATCCTGGGAAAGATTGAAGGCAAGAGAGAAGGGGATGACAGAGGATGAGATGGTTGGATGGCATCATTGACTCAATGGACATGTCTTTGAGTAAACTCCAGCATTTGGTGATGGATAGGGAAGCCTGGCGTGCTGCAGTCCATGGGGTCACAAAGAGTTGGACACAACTAAGCAACTGAACTATCTGAATGGGCTGTGTACTAAGTCATATCCAACTCTGCAATGCTATGGACTGTAGCCTATCAGGCTCCTCTGTCCATGGGATTCTCTAGGAAAGAATACTGGAGTAGGCTGCCATGCCCTCCTCCAAGGGATATTCCCAACCCAGATATTGAACTCCTGTCTCCTGAATTGGCAGATGGGTTCTTTGCCACTAGCTCTACCTGGGAAGCCCAGAGTATATCTGAGGACAGCTTAAAACCATGTTCTCTGGTACTGGTATCAGTTCACTTCAGTCACTCAGTCACGTTGGACTCTGCATGAACCGCAGCAAGCCTGGCCTCCCTATCCATCACCAACTGCCTGAGTCTACCCAAACCCATGTCCATTGAGTCAGTGATGCCATCCAACCATCTCATCCTCTGTCGTCCTCTTCTCCTCCTGCCCCCAATATTTCCCAGCATCAGGGTCTTCTCAAATGAGTCAGCTCTTTGCATCAGGTGGCCAAAGGACTGGCGTTTCAGCTTCAACATCAGTCCTTCCAATGAACACCCAAGACTGATCTCCTTTAGGATGGACTGGTTGGATCTCCTTGCAGTCCAAGGGACTCTCAAGTCTTCTCCAGCACCACAGTTCAAAAGCATCACTTCTTCAGGGCTCAGCTTTCTTTATAGTCCAACTCTCACACCCATACATGACTACTGGGAAAACCATAGCCTTGACTAGACAGACCTTTGTTGACAAAGTAATGCCTCTGCTTTTTAATATGCTGTCTAAGTACTTTGGCCACCTGATGCAAAGAGCTGACTCATTTGAAAAGACCCTGATGCTGGGAAAGATTGAGGGCAGGAGGAGAAGGGGATGACAGAGGATGAGATGATTGGATGGTGTCACCGACTCAATGGACATGGGTTTGGGTGAACTCCGGGAGTTGGTGATGGACAGGGAGGCCTGGCATGCTGCAGTTCATGGGGTTGCAAAGAGTTGGATATGACTGAGTGACTGAAATGAACTGAACTGAACTATGTTGGTCATAACTTTCCTTCCACATAGTAAATGTCTTTTAATTTCATGGCTTCAATCACCATCTGTAGTGATTTTGGAGCTCAGAAAAATAAAGTCAGCCACAGTTTCCACTGTTTCCCCATCTATTTGCCATGAAGTGATGGGACTGGATGCCATAATCTTAGTTTTCTGAATGCTGAGCTTTAAGCCAACTTTTTCACTCTCCTCTTTCACTTTCTTTTTTTTTTCTGAGGTTTTATTTTTTTTTTTAATTTTTATTTTTATTGGAAGCTAATTATTTTACAATATTATATTGGTTGGTTTTGCCATACATTGACATGAATCCGCCCCGGGTGTACATGAGTTCCCCCTCCCGAACCCCCCTCCCCCTTCCCTCTTCCCCTTATCCTCCCTCTGGGTCATCCCCGCATACCAGCCCCGAGCATCCTGTAACATGCATCAACCCTGAACTGGCGAATGCATTTGAATCAGTTCTAATGAGGTGGATGAAACTAGAGCCTATTATACAGAGTGAAGAAAGCCAGAAAGAAAAACACCAATACAATATACTAATGCATATATATGGAATTTAGAAAGATGCAAATGATAACCCTGTATCCTCTTTCACTTTCATCAAGAGGCTCTTTAGTTCTTCTTTGTTTTCTGCCATAAGGGTTATTGATATTTCTCCCAGCAATCTTGATTCCAGCTTGTGCTTCCTCCAGCTCAGCATTTCTCATGATGTACTCTGCATATAAGTTAAATGTTCTCTGGTAACTATGCAAAATAGAATAGGCATTGACTGATGAATTGCATGTCTTTATCTCAGCTGGGCCACCCACTGCGACCATGTTAGATAGCCCTTCCAGCGTGGCCACCCCAGTAGGATTTGTCCAAAAGAACAAGCTCTAGCTTGTGCTACCTTGAACGGATAGTAAGTAGCTCTGAATTGTGAAGTATGAAGGATGTTTTCCTTTTCTTCCTCCAAAGTCATGATCAGGAAGCAAATACACAGGGATGGAAAGAAGACAAAAAAAAAAAACAAAACCAAGGAGCAGAAAGCAAGGGAAACCAGATACCAGATGCTCTATCTAGTACAACAAATTGCAAATCTATATTTCTTCATTACCTTCTATAAACTTGTTGCTGTAGGAATAAGACGGTAGGTATTGCGAGAGGGCATCAGAGGGCAGACACACTAAAATCATAATCATCAAAAACTAGTAGATCTGATCACACAGACCACAGCCTTGTCTAACTCAATGAAACTAAGCCATGCCGTGTGGGGCCACCCAAGACAGGCGGGTCACGGTGGAGAGGTCTGACAGAATGTGGTCCACTGGAGAAGGGAATGGCAAACCACTTCAGTATACTTGCCTTGAGAACCCCAGGAACAGTATGAAAAAGCAAAATGATAGGATACTGAATGAGGAATTCCCCAGGTCGGTAGGTGCCCAGTATGCTACTGGAGATCAGTGGAGAAATAACTCCAGGAAGAATGAAGGGATAGAGCCAAAGCAAAAACAATACCCAGTTGTGGGTGTGACTGGTGATAGAAGCAAGGTCTGATGCTGTAAAGAGCAATATTGCACAGGAACCTGGAATGTTAGGTCCATGAATCAAGACAAATTGGAAGTGGTCAAACAGGAGATGGCAAGAGTGAACATAGACATTCTAGGAATAAGTGAACTAAAATGGACTGGAATGGGTGAATTTAACTCAGATGACCATTATATCTACTACTGTGGGCAGGAATCCCTTAGAAGAAATGGTATTGGAGAAGACTCTTGAGAGTCCCTTGGACTGCAAGGAGATCTAACCAGTCCATTCTAAAGGAGATCAGTCCTGGGTGTTCATTGGAAGGACTGATGTTAAAGCTGAAGCTCCAATACTTTGGCCACCTCATGCGAAGAGTTGACTCACTGGAAAAGACTCTGATTCTGGAAGGGATTGGGGGCAGGAGGAGAAGGGGACGACAGAGAATGAGATGGCTGGATGGCATCACCGACTCGATGGACATGAGTTTGAGTGAACTCCGGGAGTTGGTGATGGACAGGGAGGCCTGGCGTGCTGTGATTCATGGGGTCACAAAGAGTCGGGCACGACTGAGCAACTGAAATGAACTGAACTGAACTGAAATACTATATGATCCTGCAATCCCACTTCTGGGCACATATCTGGAGGAAACTCTAATTTGAAAAGATACATGCACCACAGTGTTCATTGTGGCACTGCTTACAGTTGCCCAGATATGGGTGCAGCCTAAATGTCTATCAACATATAAATGGATAAAGAGGTGGTGCATGTCTACAATGGAATGTTACTGAGCCATAAAAAAGAATGAAGTGATCCCATTTGTAGCAACATGGATGGACCTAGAGATGTTCATACTAAGTGAAGTGAGTCAGACAGAAACAAATATCATGCGTCATTCACATGTGCGATCTTAGAAAAATTATACAAATGAATTTATTTACAAAACAGAAATAGACTCACAGCCATAGGGGAAAAAACGTTTACAGTTACCAAAGCGGGGTGGAGGGTGGGAGAAGAAGACATAATTAGAAGTTTGGGATTATCTTATACACACTCAGTTCAGTTCAGTTCAGTTCAGTCGCTCAGTCGTGTCCAACTCTTTGCGACCCCATGAATCACAGCATGCCATCGAGTTGGTGATGCCATCCAGCCATCTCATTCTCTGTCATCCCTGTCTCCTCCTGCCCCCAATCCCTCCCAGCATCAGAGTCTTTTCCAGTGAGTCAACTCGTCACATGAGGTGGCCAAAGTATTGGAGTTTCAGCTTATACACACTGCTATATGCAAAATAGGTAATCAACAAGGATCTACTATATAACACAGGGAAATATACTCAGTGCTCGTATAAACCTGCAATAGAAATGAATTTTAAAAGAATATACATATATATATATATATATATATATATATATATATATGCGGGTTTCCCTGGTAGCTGAGATGGTAAAGAACCTGCCTGCTATTCAGGATACCTGGGTTCGATTCCTGGGTCAGGCAGATCCCCCAAAGAAGGAAATTGCTACCCAATCCAGTATCCTTGTCTAGAGAATTCCATGGACAGAGAAGTCTGGCAGGCCACAGTCCATGGAGCTGCAAAGAGTCAGACACAACTGAGCAACTAACACACACACACACACATGTAACTGTGTGTAGGTGTGAAGTGCTTTGCTGTACATCTGAAACTAATACAACACAGTAAATTAACTAGGCTTCAATAACTTTAATTTAAAACAAAAGATTATAATATAAAACTAGTAGTCTAGCATTGTCCTTTCTTTCAATCTCCACCCAATCCGTACACAAGTCCTGTCAATTCCACCTGCAAAATTGATGACCCTCCCTCCACTCTTACTGCTTCTGTACGAGTCCAAGTTATGATCTCTCCCTAAATGACTCCAGGAACCTCTTACCAGTCCTTTCTTTCTGCTTCCCATCCACACTCTACATCACATGAGAGCTGTTTTTTTAGTATCTCCAAAGTATTGCCACAGCACAGAATTGCTAACGTGTCTCTAAGTCCCTTTAGAATGTAGCTTCTATCTCTGCTCTCTGGACCATCTCATGCCCCTATCACGGATGAACTGTAATCTAGCCCTGCTCACTTTCTTTCAATACATTAAACAAACCAAGCTCTCCCTGCCTTAGAGCTTTCATACTTACACATCTCTTTGCCCCAAACATTCTACCCCCCTACCAAACTCACTCATACTTACTACTCAGTTTAACTGATGTGTCACCTTCTTAGACTTTAAGACTCTCGAATCTTAACCAGGATTTCCTTGCATTGTCTCTCAAATCTATTATTTCATAACACATTGCAATTCACAGTGAAACAGCCAAGAATGCATGGAATTATTCTGTGAATGTCTTCCTCACTAGATTATAAACTCTGTGAGCACAGGACCCAAATATATTCTGTTCACCCCACTATCTTCAAATAAATGGGTGATAATCTCCCTCTTAGGAATTTCCATAGTTTTTTTTTCCCCCCATATCTACCTGCTACCCAGTATTTGTATTATATTTACCCAGTATTTGTATTTGTATAGTTACCTGGATATATGCTTTTTTCTGCTAAAAAAAAAAAAAAAATTAGCTCCTTAAGGAACTGAGTGTCTTATAAATCTCTATATTCACCTTAGGTCTAGAAAATCCCTCTATGGAGTTGACACTGATATATATGATGGAACAACTGAACTGTGCCTTGTGAGTCATTAGAGATGGTTTTACAGTGTTCTGGTTAAATACATTCAAGAATGTGATCTTTTCCTGCCTTTTTATGTTTATAATAGTGATGGCTCATGAGATGCTGCAAGCCAATATGATAAGATTTAGATATGCTGACTCACAATGACTCAGTAAGCTAATAGTACTCCCATACTGAGAGCATTACAATGGATTTTGGATTTTTTCTAATGCCTTTTATGAGGGGGAAAAATTTTCATCTCTGTACTACAAATGGGAGATATTCTAGGAAAACGTATCTTGATAAATGAGAGAATACTTTTTGATGCTGCCTCTTCTTCTGTAGTTCCTCTATTTTAAACTGGAAGCTTTCAAAATGTCCTACGAACTTGTCATTCCTATGACATTGTCCAAAAGACATGGGTGAAACCGTTTTATTTAAATGAATGCCTGCAAATGTCTCTGAAAAGGAGAAGTCAGCAAAGATATATTTACCATGAAGTTAAAAAAGCTTAAACTTCAAATCACATACTAATAGACTCCTTCCTGTTGTCATAAAATGTACAGAATTGGGAATTTTAATAGCCGTAGGTTAACTTTCTGTCTTCTCTCTGACACCACGACTTTCCACTCCCCTCCACCACGTTTCCTTTGTGGTAACATGGTACCCATGGCCTTTCGGGCATCACACTCAGGAGGAGTTGACTTGCGGTATGCTTAGTTTCTGGTTATGGTGTGTATAGATGAAGTTCATAGTGAACCATGCATAGTTGCACCATAGCTGCCATCCAGGTGTGGAAACAGCTCCCAATAACTCTCCTACTTCCGGCTGTGCTGACTCACCGAATGATGTGATAAGAAAGTCGGGCCTGGAATTCTACTGTGTTCCAAACACATCCTAGAACACCTGGCAGTGACAGTTGGTCTGGATGGAGGGGACAGACATAAAGTTTGAAGTGAGCTTTTTTTCTTTTAATGTTGGTGGGGTTTGGCAGCATTTTACCTGTATAATACGTTATGTCTTCTCTCTAAACAGATACTGACTTTTGTAAGTATTTTTATATTTATAATTTGTAATATTTTTCTTATAGAGCAGTGGTCCCCAAGTACCTTTTAGGTCCCCTAGTACCTTTCAGGCACTAGGAACCAATTTCGCAGAAGACAATTTTTCCATGGACTGGGGTGGAGGGGGAGAGGTTTGGGGATGAGTCAAGTGCATTACATTTACTGTGCACTCTATTTATATTGTTATTACACCAGCTCCACCTCAGATCATCAGGCATTAGATCCGGGAGGCTGTGCACCCCTCTTATAGAGGATCCCCAAATTCAAGTGAAGTCCCCACAAAGGCTGGATTTACTTCCAGCCCCTGAGCATCTACAAAACAGCTTTACCCAGAGTAAGAACTCAGGGAACTATCACACACATCTGGCTCCTTAAATAATCTCTCTGGAAAGAACACCAGATCTTAGACCAGATTTACTGAATTAGCCTCCAACCAGGGAGCTAAGACAGTGCCATCTACCTATTGTTCCTTTAAGTTACCCTCACAACGACCTGACCTGAATGACTATTCAAGTCAACAGTCCTTGAGTGAGTGATTACTAAGTTGCTTCAGTCGTGTCTGACTCTTTTCAACCCCATGGACTGTAGCCCACCAGGCTCCTCTGTCCGTGGGATTCTTCAGGCAAGAATCCTGGAATGAATGGCTATGCCCTCCTCCAGGGAATCTTCCTGACCCAGAGATTGAACCCAAGTCTCTTATATCTCCAGTGTTGGCAGGTAGGTTCTTTACCATTCTCCTGTGTCTCCTACATTAAGAGGCAGATTCTTTATCACTGACCCACCTTGGAAGCCCCGCAACAGTTCTTTGCCCTAGGTAATTACTCAGAAATGAGAAAAATGGCGGGGGGGGGGGGGGTGGCGCGGTTTCCTTGTCATTCTAAAACACAGCCAGAAGAGGAATAATGGTAAACTCTGAGCCTTGCAGGCTAAATAGAAGAAAATATGAAGAACTCAATCTTCTCTATTCTCCACAGTCCCTTCCATGAGAACAAATTACAAACATCATCCAATTGTTTTCCTTCTAATTCCTAGAAGAACTGTACGCAGGAGCAGCTCCTCAGTGCACATCCAGTGGGCCCCATGGACCGCTGAGCCCATACGCAAAGTGGAGCAGGACAGCTCTTGTTAAATCAATGGTTACAGGTATTTGTTGTTGCTATTTAGTCGCTAAGCCCTGTCTGACTCTTTTGCGACCCCATGGACCGCAGCCCCCCAGGCTCCTCTGTCCATGAGATTTCTGAGGGAAGAACACCGAAGTGGGTTGCAACATCCTTCTCCAGCGTATAAGAATAATTTAAAGAAAAACTTTTAGAGACTGTGCTATCTAAAGAGAGAAAAAATGTGGCAACTTCATGTAAATAGAATTAAATAGCTTTTTGATAGCTAGTTGAATAGTTAAAAGATCAAGTGATCTTCTAACTTCTACTGGCTTCAACCAGTTTGTGTGAGTTTCTCTGCAGCAGTAGTTTTCAAACTTTTTTTTCTTTTCTTTTTTGAAATACTGTGTTTTATCTTTTTTGTTTGTTTGTTTCTCACAGAGTTGTACAACTGCCCTCATTATCTAATGTGAAAACACATTCGTCACCCCAAAACAGAAACTTCATACCCATTAGCAGCAGGTTCCCATCTTCTACTCCCCCCAGCTCCAGGCAACCACTAATCTATTGATACTTTCTGCCTCTATGGAGTTGACTGTTCTGGACAGAATAAATAAATGGAATCATAAAATATGTGCCCTTTTGTGTCTCTGGCTTCTCTCATTTAGCATAATGTTTGCAAGGTTTATCTATGCTGTGGCATGGGTCAGCACGACATTCCTTGTCATGATATCCACTGCATGGATGGATGTACCATATTTTGTTTATTCTTTCATCAGCTGTTGGGCTTTTAGTTTATTTCTACTTGTTGACTCTTATGAAGATGCTATCATTAATATCCATGTACAAGTTTTTGTGTGGATGTATGTTTTCATTTCTTTTGCAGGTATCCCCAGGGGTAGAATCATTGCATCACATGGTAACTCTATTTTTATTTAATTTTTTATTGGAGGCTAATTATTTTACAATATTATATTGGTTGGTTTTGCCATACATTGACATGAATCCACCCCGGGTGTACATGAGTTCCCCCTCCTGAACCTCCCTCCCACCTCCCTCCTCCCTTTATCCTCCCTCTGGGTCATCCCCGCACACCAGCCCCAAGCATCCTGTAACATGCATCGACCCTGAACTAAAAAGGCAACTCTATTTTTAAAAATTAAGGGGCTTCCTTTGTGGCTCAGTGGTAAAGAATCTGCCTGCCAGTGCAGGGACGTGGGTTCAATCCCTGATCTGGGAAGATCCCACATACCTCAGAACATCTAAGCCCATGAGCCAAAGCTACTGAGCCTGTGCTCTAGAACCTGGGAGCCACAACACTGAGCCCAGATTCTGCAACTACAGAAACCTGCGTCACATGCCCTAGAGCCAATGGTCCTCAATGAGAGAAGCCACTGCAATGAGAAGCCCGAGCATCACAACTAGAGAGTAGCCCCCGCTTGCTCCAACTAGAGAAAAACCCACATTACATCAAAGACCCAGGTCAGCAACAAATTAAATACATATATAAATAAAAATTTAAAGAATTGTTACATTGTTTTCTAAAGTGGCTGTGTCATTTCATATTCTCAACAACAATATACCAGGGGTCCAATTTCGCCACATCCTTGTCAACATTTGTCTTTTTTAAATTTTACTTATATTAATGACTGGAAGTGATAAATAGATTTAAGGGACTAGATCTGATAGAGTGCCTGATGAACTATGGACAGAGGTTCATGACATTGTACAAGAGATAGGGATCAAGACCATCTCCAAGAAAAAGAAATGCAGAAAAGCTAAATGGCTGTCTGAGGAGGCCTTACAAACAGCTGTGAAAAGAAGAGAAGTGAAAAGCAAAGGAGAAAATGCAAGATATTCCCATTTGAACACAGAGTTCCAAAGAATATCAAGGAGAGATAAGAAAGCCTTCCTCAGTGATCAGTGCAAAGAAATAAAGGAAAACAATAGAATGGGAAAGAATAGAGATCTCTTCAAGAAAATTAGAGATAACAAGGGAATATTTTATGCAAAGATAGGCTCAGTAAAGGACAGAAATGGTATGAACCTAACAGAAGCAGAGGATATTAAGAAGAGGTGGCAAGAACACACAGAAGAAATGTGCAAAAAAGATCTTCAAGACCCAGATAATCACAATGGTGTGATCACTCACCTAGACTCAGACATCCTGGAGTGTGAAGTCAAGTGGACTTTAGGAAGCATCACTACGAATAAAGCTAGTGGAGGTGATGGAATTCCAGTTGAGTTATTTCAAATACTAAAAGATGATGCTGTGAAAGTGCTGCCTTCAATATCCCAGCAAATTTGGAAAACTCAGCAGTGGCCACAAGACTGGAAAATGTCAGTTTTCATTCCAATCGCTAAGAAAGGCAATGCCAAAGAATGCTCAACCTACCGCACAATTGCACTCATCTCACACGCTAGTAAAGTTATGCTCAAAATTCTCCAAGCCAGGCTTCAGCAATATGTGAACCATCTCCAGATGTTCAAGCTGGTTTTAGAAAAGGCAGAGGAACCAGAGATCAAATTGCCAACATCCACTGGATCATTGAAAAAGCAAGAGAGTTCCAGAAAAACATCTGCTTCTGCTTTATTGACTATGCCAAAGCTTTTGACTATGTGGATCAAATAAACTGTGGGAAATTCTTCAAGAGATGGGAATACCAGACCACCTGACCTGCCTCTTCAGAAACCTGTATACAGGTCAGGAAGCAACAGTTAGAATTGGACATGGAACAACAGACTGGTCCCAAATAGGAAAAGGTGTACGTCAAGGCTGTATTTTGTCACCCTGCTTATTTAGCTTATATGCAGAGTACATCATGAGAAATGCTGGGTTGGATGAAGCACAAGCTGGAATCAAGATTGCTGAGAGAAATATCAATAACCTCAGATATGCAGATGACACCACCCTTGTGGCAGAAAGTGAAGAGGAACTAAAGAGCCTCTTGATGAAAGTGAAAGAGGAGAGTGAAAAAGTTGGCTTAAAGCTCAGCATTCAGAAAACTAAGATCATGGCATCCAGTCCCTTCATGCCATTTCATGGCAAACAGATGTGGAAACAGTGGAAACAATGGATGATTTTATTTTGGGGGGCTCCAGAATCACTGAAGATGGTGACTGCAGCTTGCAATTAAAAGACACTTACTCCTTGGAAGGAAAGTTATGACCAACCTAGACAGCATATTAAAAAGCAGAGACATTACTTTGCAACAAAGGTCCATCTTGTCAAGGCTGTGGTTGTTCCCATGGTCATGTATGGATGTGAGAATTGGGCTATAAAGAAAGCTGAGTGCTTAAGAATTGATGCTTTTGAACTGTGGTGTTGGAGAAGACTCTTGAGAATCCCTTGGACTGCAAGGAGATCCAACCAGACCATCCTAAAGGAGATCAGTCCTGAGTATTCATTGGAAGGACTGATGTTGAAGCTGAAACTCCAATACTTTGGCTACCTGATGCAAAGAACTGGCTCATTGGAAAAGATCCTGATGCTGGGAAAGACTGAAGGCATGAGGAGAAGGGGACAACAGAGGATGAGATGGTTGGATGACCTCACCGACTCAATGGACATGAGTTTGAGTAAACTCTGGGAATTGGTGATGGACAGGGAAGCCTGGTGTGCTGCAGTCCATCGGGCCGTGAAGAGTCAGATATGACTGAGCGACTAAACTGAACTGAATGAGTGTGAAGTGGTATCTGCTGGTGATATTGATTTGCATTCCAAATATTTTTGATTTTGCATATATGCTAGCATTTGAACTTTCACCTATTTTATGCCTGATGGATTGTTTATGAATTTGTTTACATACAGTACAGTATGAATGTAGGATATTTTGTATAAAACATCCACTAAAATTGTTTTAAATTCAAGAAAGAAGGGCTAAGACTTTCTTCTAAGATGTCACAGAACAATTCTTTTTACTGTCTTCGAGTTCATATATCCCACTGGGAAATTAAAAGATGAAGAAAATTTAAAATAAGAATTCTGTTGAAGATCAAGAATTCTAATATCCTTTCAACAGCATTTATTTATTGAGAGCTCACTACCCATGAAGCATTCTACTAAGTACTTTCCAAAACATATTTACATAAAAGAATATCCATAAAGCCAGATGTCACAATCTAATTTATGTCATAACCAAGGTTCTCTTGATATACATTTCAGTTCAGTTCAGTTCAGTTCAGTTGCTCAGTCATGTCTGACTCTTTGCGACCCCATGAATCACAGCACGCCAGGCCTCCCTGTCCATCACCAGCTCCCGGAGTTCACTCAAACTCATGTCCATCGAGTCGGTGATGCCATCCAGCCATCTCATTCTCTGTCATCCAGGTCTCCTCCCACCCCCAATCCCTCCTAGCATCAGACTCTTTTCCAGTGAGTCAATTCGTCGCATGAGGTGGCCAAAGTATTGCAGTTTCAGCTTTAGCATCAGTCCTTCCAATGAACACCCAGGACTGATCTCCTTTAGAATGGACTGGTTGGATCTCCTTGCAGTCCAAGGGACTCTCAAGAGTCTTCTCCAGCACCACAGTTCAAAAGCATCAATTCTTCGGCGATCAGCCTTCTTCACAGTCCAACTCTTACATCCATACATGACCACTTTCTTTTAAATTTGGGGTATGTGACCATGTACATGAACAGTAATTCATGGTGCAATCAAACACAGCAAAACTAATCTGGCATATCTTAATAATATAGACCTTAATTAGTGGGTATGTAAGAAGCCATGAAAGGTAATAATTCACTTAAGTTTCATCAAGTTAGTATCACACAGCTTTCCTTTTGTACATATGTACCTCTTCTTCAACCAGTCCATTCTAAAGGAGATCAATCCTGGGTGTTCATTGGAAGGACTGATGCTAAAGCTGTAACTGCAATACTTTGGCCACCTCATGCAACGAGTTGACTCACTGGAAAAGACTCTGATGCTGGGAAAGGTTGGGGGCGGGAGGAGAAGGGGACGACAGAGAATGAGATGGCTAGATGGCATCACCGACTCTATGGACATGAGTTTGGGTGAACTCCAGGAGTTGGTGATGGACAGGGAGGCCTGGCGTGCTATGATTCATGGGGTCACAGAGAGTCGAACACGACTGAGCGACTGAACTGAACTGAACTGAACCTCTTCTTTATAAGTATTAACTGGTGTTTGCCATCTTTTCTCTCTAGTTGTCCTCCAGACATTTTCTTTCAACTCTTCTAAATTTTTAGTGCAATGTGTTTAAATATAGATTTATTTTTTACTTGTGTGAAGAATTGATTTTGCCTACCTGCTGAGAAGGGATAGGCTACCCACTCCAGTATTTGTGGGCTTCCCTTGTGGCTCAGCTGGTAAAGAATCTGCCTGCAATGCGGGAGACCTGGGTTCAGTCCCTGGGTTGGGATGATCCCCTGGAGAAGGGAAAGGCTACCAACTCCAGCATTCTGGCCTAGGGAATTCCATAGACTGTATAGTCCATAGGGTCGCAAAGAGTTGGGCACGACGGAGTGACATTCACTTTCACTTTCATCTACTGTTGATAAGGCTTCCCTGGTAGCTCAGATGGTAAAAAATTCACCTGCAGTGCAAGAGACCCCAGTTTGATCCTTGGGTAGGGAAGAACCTACAGTTAAGTTTTATAATGCTCATCAGATCTGAAAAGTTCTCATTCATTTTGTCTTCAAATATTGCTTTGGTTTTTTTGTAAGCTCTTTGGTTAATAATTAAACAATGCAAGTGAGCAAAGAATGATTGGTTTGAAGCAAAAAAAAAAATCTGCATAATGATGAGAAAAAATCAGTAATATTAGCAAGAAATATAAAATAAAATAAATTTAAATTAACTGCGAAAACAAAATGATGTTGGTGTAAAACATCCCCAATTTTATGCATGCTTCTTAGGAACAGTGGTAATTAATATACTTGTTCAGATTCCTTTACCTCTAGGTAACCTCACCAAAAGAATAGTAGGGGCTAGTTGAACTCACAATGAAGTCAGTCCTCGTGAAAACAAATATGATGCGACCTAGTTACTGCCACAGTTATGAGGATAGACGGGGGGAATCCTGACATACAGGAGCAGGATCTGACCAATATGAATGATTTGTGTGGTCCGCATAAATTCCTTTCTTTGTCCTGAGTGGTAACTCTAAAATTCAAATGGATTTCATTAACTTTCAAAACTAGAGTAAGTCCCCTACCTACAAATCTTCAAGTGGTGAACTTTCAAAGATGCAGACGTGCATTCACAAGTCCAGTCACGTAAGTTAGTGTGTTTGGCATACATTGTCACACACTTGCGTCATCTACAAGTGGTTGTGCTTGTGTCCTTTAGTGTACAGTACTGTATAGAGAACAGCAGTATTGTTGTTCAGTCGCTCAGTCGTGTCCAAGTCTTTGTGACCCCAAGGTTTGCAGGCTTCCCTGTCCTTCACCACCTCCCACAGCTTGCTCAAACTCATGTCCATTGGGTGGATGATGCTATCCAACCATCTCATCCTCTGTTGTCCGCTTCTCCTCCTGCCCTCAGTCTTTCCCAACATCAGGGTCTTTTCTAATGAGTCAGCTCCTCCCATCAGGTGGCCAAAATATTGGAGTTTCAGCTTCAGCATCAGTCCTTCCAATGAGTATTCAGTGTCAATTTCCTTTAGGACTGACTGGCTGGATCTCCTTGCTGTCCAAGGGACTCTTAAGAGTCTTCTCCAGCACCACAGCTGGAAAGCCTAAATTCTACAGCATTCAGCATTTTTATGGCCCAACTCTCACATCCATATATGACTACTGGGAAAACAAACATAGCTTTGACTCTATGGACCTTAGTCAGCAAAGTGATGTCTCTGCTTTTTAATACACTATCTAGGTTTGTTACAGCTTTCTTTCTAAGGAGCAAATAGGGGACTGACTGTAGTAGAAAAGCAAGGAACCAAATGGAAACAAGGGAAGGCTGCCAATTTTTAGAAATCCTCAGCAAAAGAAGGAACAAGGGTGGGTGGAGGTCAAGGCAGTAGGAGGAGCCCATCAGCTCATGGAAGAACAGCAACTCAGAGAGAAAGAGATCCAGGACCTGGGGGCAGAGGGAGAGGAGTCACCTGATCCCTAGGTCCCCTAACAAACTTTTTGCGCATCTTCCTGTGGACTCTCATGAGACCAGGAAACCTCCAAGCCTCCTATGAAGGATGTGAGTTCATCCTTCCAGAAAGTTTTGGCACTCAGGTTGCCATGTATATCTCATGGGAAATGATAATAAGCGATAACTAAAAGATACTCAGTTCAGTTCAGTTCAGTTCAGTCGCTCAGTCGTGTCCGACTCTCCGCAACCCTATGAACCACAGCACGCCAGGCCTCCCTGTCCATCACCAACTCCAGGAGTTCACTCAAATTCATGTCCACAGAGTCGGTGATGCCATCCAGCCATCTCATTCTCCGTCGTCCCCTTCTCCTCCTGCCCCCTAGTCAGTCTCAAATCAAACTACAGGTTTCAAAGAATGAGTAAGTCAGAAGCAGTATTTTTTATAAATCAAGGACATGGGCTATAGCTCTTTCTAGTAACTTGGCTCTGGGCAAGTCACTCAGTCTCTCTGAATCTGTACTAAGCTCCTCCGAGTTCCTTTATCTTTGATGTATGACATTACTGACCCATTAAGATTAAAAACCTGAAATGTTTGTTAAGATTAGCACAATGAGTGCTGATAAAAGTGATTTATTTTTTCCTTCGAAATCCAGATCTCCCCCTGACTTCCTTTTGGAAATCTGTGACATAAGGACACCCTTCCTAAAAATTAATAACTAGAGTTAGAATGAAAAATGAGGCAGGACTGCCCTAGTGGTCTAGTGGCTAAGACTCTGAGCTCCCAAGGCAAGGGTTTGATCCCTGGTCAGGGAATTAGATTCCACATGCCACAACTAAGAGTTCACACACTGCAAGTAAAGATTCTACATGCAACAACTAAAAAGCCCTCATGTAGAAACTGAAGATCTCCCATACTGCAACAAAGATTACAGATCCCAAGTGCCTGGTGCAGCCAAATAAATAAATATACATAATAAAAAATTTAAAAATGAGGCAAACTCCACTGTGATCTCTACAGTTCTCACTGCCTCATGCTCTCACCTGCCTCTACATCTTGGGGGAAAACTATCAAGCAGATTTTCCTATATCATTCCATCCCTGTTGATTCATTTTCTTTTACTTTGAAAGAAAAACTACATGGCCCTCTGGAGCTAGCTGAGCAAAACGCTAGTTGTTTTTGTCACAGAAGACAGAGGGTTAAATTGAAGAAGCTGAAATCCATCACTGATCAGGGCAACTCCAAGCACTTCATGGACCAACAGCATCTGTACCCACAGGAGACTATGGAATCAGCTCTGCTTTGTAACAAAACCCCAGATGCATGCTCAGTAATTTTTGAGACACACAGCACAACCTCTCTTCCACCTTGGCACTGTTGCCCCTAATGTCCCTTGGCTAAGTCAGGGATGGTGTGTGGGGAGGTGTTGCTTTGCCTTTGGTCTCCATTTCAATCTGTCATCCACGGCAGAATCACTAAGGAGTCCCTGGTGGTTCACTGGCACACTCCATCAGAGCTGAATTCCACCAAAACGATCATGGGGGACTTCCCTGGTGGTCCAGTAGTTAATACTTCGATTTTCAAAGCATGGGGTACGGCTTCAATCCCTGCTCGGGAAGCTAAGATCACATATGCCTCAATGGTCAAAAAACCAAAATATAAACGGAAGCAACACTGTAACAAATTCAATAAACAATCTTAAAAAAAAAAAAAGTCCACATAAAAAAAAAAATCACTATCATGGAACAGGCTAGTTCTGTCAGTGCTTGGGCCACCATCTTGTGAACAGCCAAGAGAAGAACAGGAAAGGGTGTGAGGGATCTGGATTCGTAATGCTCAAGATGCCCAAGCAAGTTCTGGATACGCCTTATACACAAAGGCAGGTGGACAGACCTATGGCCACTCTCACCCTGGGATCTGCATCCTGACCACACGGAAGAAGATCCATTGAAGGAGCAACTTTCAGTCTCTCAGAAGCACTAAACCAAAAAAAAGTGAAAGATGCTGAATTTAACAAGCAAATGATACCAATGAATCTGCAATCAGAATAAGCATCTGCTTTGGGGATAGCACCCTTTATCCCTGTGTGTATTAATGTAATGTTAATTCATTCTACTAATGAGAGTTATAACAGGAGGGTAATGACCAGAAGCCCCATACAAATTATTCTTCATCTATTTTCTTTTCACTCTCTCTTTTTTTTGTTTTCCCTTTTAGCAATGAATTGATGAGGGCCTGGAATGAAGGAAATGCAATATCTGTCAACTCACTATAAATATGGTCGGGAAATTCTAAGAGGTTTTTTTTTTTTTTCTTCTGTTTCTTTGGCATTTGTTTCAATGATGCATGGATTTATTCAGAAATGAGCTGGGAAGTCAGTACCATAAAAATGACTAAATACAAACATAAAAAAATTAAACCTTTGCACCTTGGACCAAGCTGATGGTTATCCAGCTCCAGCCTCATCTCCATTTTTATTGGGAATGAATTACACATCTCCGCATGATTCAAAGGGTGCTTCCTTCCACCCCTCCCCTTCTGAATGTGTGTGGTTCCAGGGCTTCGGTTAGCTTTGCACCAGCAAAATGAGAAAACTTGCCTTCAGGCCTACATGTCCCTGCTGAAATAGGCAGACAGACTGATGGATATGCAAGATTCATGCCAGCTTTGAAATCATCTGTGACTTCACAGAGACCGAAACCCTGATGCTAGGAAAGACTGAGGGCAGGAGGAGAAAGAGGCAACAGAGGATGAGATGGTTGGATGGCATCATTGACTCAATAGTCATGAGTTGGAGCAAACTCCAGGAGTTGCAGTCCATGGGGTTGCAAAGAGCTGGACATGACTGAGTGATTGAACAACAGCAGCTGATTCAGATCAAATCTTTTGCCCACAACATGCATAGATCTCTCAGTTTCTCAAATAAACAAAATGAAACATATTTTTCCTCCTCCATGCTACTTTCTTAAGTTCTAGCCAGTTACTGTCTTTTTAAAAAGCTCTAACAATTTGAATTCAGCAAATCTGTTTTAAATACATACTGTGAGACAGATCTCACTTACCTACCTACACTACAGGTAAGATCCTCACCTGGCAAAGGAAGAAATCAGCAGAGATGTGCCTGACATCAAACAGCAAATAACAGAAAGACTTAGGATTTACCCTAGGTCTTGTAATTAAATATCCAGGGATCTTTTCAGTAGCTCAGCGCTTCTCAAAGTATGGTCGCTGGACTAGCAGCAGCATCCACATCATCCAGGAATTTGTGAGAATGAAAATTTGGGTGACTCATCCCAGAACTACTGAATCAGTAACTCCAGAGGTAGATCCCAGCACTCCATGTAACCTAACCGCCCTACAGGTGATCAGAGAAAATGGTAGTGGTGCTTGGACAGCTCCCATCAAAGGCCATCCTGATTTTTCTTGTGAGCACATCCTGGGGCTTCACCTCGATCCCACTTAATCCCCAAGGCAGCTGACACTACTGACCTTGGTTCCTCGTTTGTAACTCTCTTCACCGTGGTTTCTGTCTTTCTGTCAGTGTTACTGTCTCACAGTCATTCCCTCATGGGTCTCTGCTAGTGTCTCACAGGTATTGATCTTCTCTTTATATACTTCCTCTCGTTAGCTTTCTCGAAGCTTCTTTTTCCTCCTGACTTTTCTGCCTCTCTTAAGAGCACCTTCATTTTCCACGGGAGCTCAAAACCTCAGCCTCCTTTTACTTCAATACTCCAACCTGTGTGAAATCAGAGGCCACATCCTCGAGTTCATACCTTGGTATCTCTCCCATCTCGTTTTCACTCCCACTGCCACCAAATTAGTTCAAGTCCTGCTTATCTCTAACAACAATTATTTCACTGAACATTTATCTGGCCTCTTCATCTCCTGCCTCCAGAATACATCTAATATCGTACAACAGACAAAGGAAATTTTTATAGAAATTACAGCACTAGCTTGCTTCAAAATTCTGTTTGGTTCCTTCTCGCTCACTAAGCTCCAAACTGTCTTTTGAGAAGACTGTCTACAATATGATTGCAAATTACCTCTCCCAGGTTTATGCGCCCCATAACTTCAATAAAAAAAGACCACCAATAAGCTTTTCCAAATGAAAGCTTTTCTTAAACTTCTGTTCATGGATTTCTTTCTTTCAATTGGCTGAAAGAAAGCTACCTGAAACCTGCTCTGTCTTCATACCTGCTCTATCGTGTGCATGTGTGTGCATGTGCTCAGTTGTGTGCCACCCCACACACTTTAGCCCACCAGGCTCCTCTGTCCATGGGATTCTCCCAGCATGAATACTGAAGTGGGTTGCCATTTCCTTCTCCAGAGGATCTTCCAAACCCAAGGATTAAACTCAAGCCTCCTGCACTGCAGGCAGATTCTTTTACTGCCCAACCACTTGGGAAGCCCTGCTCTACTGTACTTGTCTTTCAAATCCAACTGAAACAACACCTTCTGCGTGGCTTGGACCGAGTTCTACCAATGGATGAGGTTTCCTTCTCTGGCAAATTCCCCCAGTGCCTTGCTCGTTCTTCCCCAGCCCTCTGTCACTCTCCTTTGCATCTGGACTTTGATGTGCCTGGAATCACTTACCCTCAAGAGATTCATGTCTTCTGCTACCCTAACCAGCCATTTTCTCAGGAGAGAAATTCATTAAATATTGATGGAATGTAACTGAAATTATTTTCCTTTCTCCTGTTTCTTCTTTACACACATGGATGCATAATTCTGTTTTGTTCTTAACATTCGATTCATAAATCAAATTTAGCTTCTACCCCAAAGATCCAGAATTTACCTTTTACAGAGCCTAATTCAAATTTATCTTCTGTGTCATTTATCTGATCGTGTGTTACATTGGTTTCCCAGAACTTATAAGAGTTTTTAGGATGGTTTGTCAAGTAACATCTCAATTATGATGGAATTAGTCTGGGCTTCCCTGGTGGCTCAGATAGTAAAGAATCTCCCTGCAGTGCAGGAGACCCAGGTTCAATCCCTGGGTTGGGAAGATCCCCTGGAGAAGGAAATAGCAACCTTCTCCAGTATTGTTGCCTGGAAAATCCCATGGACAGAGGAGCCTGGTGGGTGACAGTCTATGGGGTCGCAAAGAGTCAGATACCACTGAGTGACTAACACTTTAATCTGCATAAAATGTCACTATTATCTGACCTTTCCATTACCTTTTACTAGCCTCTCAGAAATTCAGTTTCTGTGTCTATACAAATGGGCTAGGCTAATTCTTCTTACTTTAGAGGCTCTCCAGGCCAAATAAGGAACTTCCTTGATGGTCCAGTGGTTAAGAATCCACCTGCCAGTGCTCGGGACATGGGTTCAATCCCTGGTCCAGGAGGATCCCACATGCCAGGGAGCAACTAAGACATTAAGCCGCAACTACTGAGCCCAGGTGCCCTAGAGCCTGTGCTCTGCAACAAGAGAAACCATGGCAGTGAGAAGCCCTTACACCACAACTAGACAGGAGACCCCATTCACTGGAAGTAGAGAAAACCTGCACACAGCAACAGAGACCCAAACGGCCAGAAATAATTTTTTAAAAGGCCAAATAAGACAGCAAAATCGAAACATCTAACGATAGGACAAATGCCAGATCATTCTCTAATGCTTTGGAAGTGAAAAGATGTGCTTTCATTTTACAGATGAAGAAACCAAGGCCTAACTCAGTGATCACCAGCTTGAAGGAAATTGAACACCAAAATCATTGTCTTTTGACTCCCTGGCAAGCTCTTCTCCAGGTAAATCATGAATATTCCTCCCAGGGGCAAACTGGGTCTGATTAACTGAAAGCCTAAGAGGAAGCAAATCTTAAGCAGGGCTACGTGTTTCCAGTCCCTCACCGTACCCATAGGGGCAGCCAGAATTTAGATCCCCTCCTCTTGTTACACAGAGAACCTCTCGCGATCTGAGGAGCAATTTTGGAGCCATTCTGGCAGGGCCCTGGCAGATTCTGCATGATTTCTGCAGCAGCAGCCAGCTGACTCAGGGCTGACTCACGTAGCCACGTGGGCAAGAGTGGGGGCTACCAGCAGCTGCTGCCTGACCTTTCAGACCTTCTCTCCTGAGTGTGTATGGGAGTCTCTGGGGCAGTTGTGACACCCTGTGGCCAGCTTGGCTCATCACAGCAGAGTGTCCCTTAGTGAAACCAAGAGTATATGGGAACAGGTGCAGGCAGAAAGAGAGCTGTTTTCCTGAGTTTGTGGAACTCAGGTAGAACATTCCCGATGGCTCAGTGGTAAAGAATTCACCTTCCATGCTGGGGACTCAGGACACCCAGGTTCAATCCCTGGGTTGAGAAGATTCCCTGAAGGTAGGCGTTGCAACCCACTTGAGTATCTTGCCTGGAAAAAGCCCATGGACAGAGGCGCCTGGCAGGCTACAGTCCATGGAGTCACAGAGAGTCGGACACAACTGAGCAACTGACATGTGCACGTGGGACCTTTGGCATCCTGACTTCAGCTCATACCCAGTGTTTCTCCAGTGCCCACACCCAAGTACACTCTAAATAAATTCTTTGTCCTTTTGGAGTTAATCCTGAATGCCTCCGAGAGAGAGGAGGTTAAAAGAACCGAAGAGACGAAAATCACAGGAAATGACTCAGGATCAGCACTTAATACCTAAGAGGGCTAGGACCATGTCTTCCTCTTCATAGCTCTCTACCCACCCCAGCAAGCTCACTGTATACTGTAGGTGCTCTATAAATGTTACTGAATGTTGAATGTGTCCTTGCCCACAGCTTGATCAAAGGCTGATAACTGCCACATACTGTGCATCAAATCTGATCGATCAATACAAATTCATCTCATTATTTTAACATATAATTTCAATTTGACTTGCTTTTGCTCTATACTCAGTCTCCAACAGCAAGAAGAAGGAACCTCACCTCTCAATGCCTTCCTAGACAAGTTTAGAAGACAGGACTGCACCAGCGTACACTGATGTAGGAAAATCCATGAGACCACAAGTAGACAGTGCTATTCACTGCTTCAGTACAGTACCTGTGTGCTCTGCTTCACTTGCCCTGCCTTTGTTCAGCTTTCCTTCACTCTCTCCCCTTCCTCCCAATACTCATAGCCTCTTTCCTTTCCCTTTTGGAAAGGCCCCGACTTCGCCTTTTATCTTCATGCATGCTTTTATCTTCTGAGAAAGTGCTTTTTATTACATAATTGAGCACCACAGGACATGAAACAGGAATGGGATTAAATCTAACTCTGGCCTCATCTAGGTGAAGCTACATGACAGATCACAATAGAGTGTAGCTTTAGGCGAAGAGGCACAACAGCTCCCAGCATAGGAAAACTCACACAGCAGGATTTGTAATTTTGTGAAGTTATTTAGAAAGGTACTATCGTGTTACTTGCACTGGAGGGACTGACCACCTGGAAAGCATCTTTGGTTTCTCAGTGTCTCATCGTAATATCATCTACTTCTAACAAGTGAAAATACAATGAAAAGGACTTCCCTAGAGGTCCAGTGGTAAAGAAGCTGCCTGCCAATGCAAGGGACACAGGTCCAGTCCTAGGTAGGGGAAGATCCCACATGCCTTGGGACAGCTAAGTCTATATTCCACAGCTACTGAAACTCCTGCCCTAGAACCCATGCTCTGCAACAAGAGAAGCCACTGCAATGAGAAGCACGTGAACGGCAACAAGAGCGCAGCCCCCACTCATTGCAACCAGAGAAAGCCCATGCACAGCAGTAAAGACCCAGTACAGTCTAAAATAAATAAGTATTAAAACAAATAAAATGAAAAGAGTGAGAACAAGTATCCCGCAATGGTGTGGCCCCATGTCAGGAGAACCGGCTCTGCTGGTTTCTTTCCCCACTGCTGGCGACCTTTCCAAATTGCAGCCAGTGTTTGTGGTTGTCCTTGGACACTGCTGTCACCAGTCACACTGGATCTTACCCAGCAACTGTGACACGTCCAATCTCTAAAGAATTTCACAAAATCTCAACTGTGGTCTACTGGGCTCTCTACAATGTACCTCCTCAAAATCTATCCCGCGTCCCACTCTGTTAGATGTCCTGGCTTTCTGCTTCCTCCATCTGTCTCAGGGCCTTTGCACTTGCTGTCCCCTCTGCCAGAATGTGTGTCCTTCAACCCCATGCATTGAGTAGCCCCTTGCTTAATTCAGAACTTGCCATCATTGGTACCTTTTCAAAACTCACCCTCCCCGCTGCCCTCTATCATGCTCCATCCCACTGTCCTGCTTAATTATGCCTTTTTTTTTATAGTGACCTATAAAAAAGTATGTATTTAGTGTGTTATTCTTAATTATCTTTCCTTCCATGATGCCTGGACTCTGATCTCCTTTAATCAGTGCTTAATACTTAATAAAAGTTCAAGTGTTAGTCGCTCAGTCCTGTCCCACTCTTCCTGACCCCATGGACTGTAGCCCACCAGGTTCCTCTACGCATGGAATTCTCTAGGCAGGAATAGTAGAGTGGATTGCCATTTCCTCCTCCAGAGGATCTTCCCGAACTAGGGATTAAACTCAGTTCTCCTGCATTACAGGCAGATATTTTACCATCTGAGCCACCAGGGAACCCCTTAATATTTAATAGGTGTTCAATAAATACATATTCTGAAAGAATTAGGCCTGCCTGGCTTTTGTCTGAACCCCTTCTTCTCCAAAATCTCCAACTTTGTCTTGCAGTTGAATTATTAGAGGGAAAACTTATTTCTCAATTTTTTTATAGAAATACAGCACTAGATCTGAGACAACTAACTTCCCAATCTGTAAATTATATCACATATGTTTTCCAACGTGCCATACCAAAAGAGTCATTGGACTTTTGGAGAAGGGAATTGATATTTACTGATGATTTAGTATATGTCCTTGTCAACTGCAAATTGGCACTTGCCATCTACCTTTACAAGGATTAAATCATGTGCTGCTGTAGCTGTTGATTTTCAACACCTCCTGAAAGGAGTTCAGGGTGGAGAGCAGAAATGAGGCACTCTGTGCCCAGGGAAAACCTGGCAGGACAGGTCTTCAGATAGTTAGATATTCTCAGGAGTCGATTCTCCCCATATCCTCTGTTTTAACTCCTCCCTGAAGTACCTAGATAATAGTATTTGATGCAAATTTTCAGAGTTGTTTCCCAAATGTGAAAAGCCCCCACCAAATGGAATATTAACTATTTGAGGGTCACAAGCACATAGTCCCAAGCCTCCTGAAGTCTAAGGACTGATCATGTTCATCCCTCACCATCAGCCAGAGACTTGTGCATGAGCTGATCACAGACTTTGAGACCCCCTCTCCCGTACCTAGCTTTTAAAAATGCTTTCCTGGAATCCTTCGGGGACTTCAGCGTCTTGGGTCATGAGCCATCTGTGTCCTTGCATGGCCCTGCAAAAAAACTTTCTCAGCTCCAATCTGAGACATTTTGGTCTCACTGTGTGTTGGGCACACAAACTTGCACTAACAATTTTAAGCCATCCTGTTTGTGGTCATTTGTAACCTTCTTAACTAACACATCTGGGCTTCCCAGATGGCCCAGAGCTAAAGAATCTGCCTGCAGAAGATGTAGGTCTGATCCCTGGGTTGGGAAGATGCCCTGGAGGCGGAAATGGCAACCCACTCCAGTATTCTTGCCTGGGAAACGCCATGGACAGAGGAGCCTGGCGGGCTACAGTCCATTGGTTCACAGAGTCAGACACAGCAACTGAATACAAAATAAATAGCTAATACAAAACCCTGGGTAGTAAGTGGTAGAGCCAGGATTTGAACCTGGATTGTTGAATCCAAGCACTGCACTCGCCCCACCATCCCAGGTGACTTCCCCAAATCTCACAGCAGAGAGTCATCCTTGTTCAACACCATATTAGAATATAGAAAGATTTAACAGCAGAGCCGCATAACCAAATAAAATCTGCAAGGATGGCTGTTACCTTTGGTTGTATTGTCATTTATATTCATGCCCCAATGTGCAAAGGAAGACCTCACACGAAGGAAAAGTCTCAGGTGATTCCAAACTGAAAGGGTTGCATGTCAGGGAAGAGGACGAGACAGGCTGGGGACACAGCAGCAACAGCAACGAGAGAGCAGAGCACAATAAAGGGAGACTTAACTGGAGGGAAAGAGCAGCGTTCCCTTTGAAGAGAAATATTCAAAGCACAGAGCAAACTTGAAAAAGAATGGTGAAAAGTGACATGCAGGCAGCAACTGGGATTTAAACCAGTCATGCGATGCTGTAGCAGGGAGGGGGAAAAAAGAGCCAACATTTCGAAGTTCAGTTTCAGAGGTAGAAAAATCACACAGCTAGTAGGTTGCAAAGTCCCTTTTTATGGGGATCTAATGAAAGGACAGATTATTTTCTAGGATGTGGAAATGCACCAACCAGCTCTGGGTAGGAAACCGATGAAAGGGTTAACAGTGGGGATGCCTGCAGAGAATGGATCAGTTTCTGGGGACAGATGAAAAGCAATAAATATGTGCACTTGAGGAGGAGATAATTAAGGTCACTGGGGAAGCCCTGGGAGGAGGGCTGGCGTTGGGTGAGGGGGAGGTGGCAGCCTAGAGGCAAGGGTGGAATTGCTTAGAGCATCACAAGAGATTAAGTCAGTAAGTGTGAAGAAAACACAGAGGGGCCTCAGTGCAAACTTCCTGACAGCCTGAACTTTATTGTGTCTCCCCTTCAGTTAGATTTCAAGTGACCTTTAGCCTTTTCCCAAGTGATGTCATGGCTCTTTTGGAGAGGTGTTCTACAAATGTAAACATGTAAGTCTGAGTCCTAACAGAGTCTGAGAAAATAAACACCTCCCATCATTGTCCTGCTCTGATGCTCATGAGAGACTGTATGTGACCTCATGGACCTTTCTCTTCACCTTCTATTGATAGGAATTGTACCTGACACCACCAATTTGCTGTCCCCTTTTCCACTGGGGAAATTCACAAATAAGGGCTATTACCGGAGACTGCACTGTTTTAATCAAAACATGCTGAGGTCAGTAGTGACCCAGTATGTCTGGGAGACCAGTTATGTGGCCAAGACAGGTGGTGAGCCTGGAAAACCCTCCAACGTGAAAGACTAGGTTCTGATCAAAGAAATGTGACTTAACTCTATAGGGAATATCGAGGAGAAGACCCTTGAATAAACAGAGTTTTCTCTCTGTGTGCATCTGTTCCTTCGTGTCAGTTGCTTTGCGCATGTGGCAACTGCCATCTGAATTGGCCTCCCTGCTCCATTTGTCAAAGGCCTGGTCACGTATAAGGCTTAATCCAAATGTCCCTTCTGCTGAGAAATCTTCCTTGATTTTCCCGGCAGCAGTAAGCTCTCTCTCCTCTTGGTACTATACTGGTACTTGTCACAGCCTGATCTCATTCTTCTAGCTGCTGTGGCCCAGGATCTGGGAGTCAGAGGTCAAAAGGATGAGACCCACACTCCACCTCTGTTCACCCCTATGGCACAGCCCACCCCATAGGACCATGCTTTACCAGCAGAGTCTAATTACCTATAAATAGAAAAGATACTGACAATGATTTTCTCCCGGCTGTGAATTCGCTAAAAAGGTCACCCAAAAATGTGACTTTTCTCCCCAAGGACCAGTGATATCAAAAGCTAATGAAATCTCAACTTTATCATTTTCCACTGAACTTTTCATTCTGTTGTAGGATATTAAAAGTGAAGCAAGGAGAAAGGGAAAAACTGGAAGTCACGAGTTAGATCTTAACAGGCTCTTCTCTTCACAGGTGATCTTTGATTTTTGGCCAGACACAAAATACAGTGGGGTCTCTATAAATGGAAGACATTGTAGGTTAGGTGAAGATAGATGTCACATCTATTTTAAAAGATGTATTGAGTACCTCTTATGCACCTGACACTACACATGTGTGCATGCTAAGTCGCTTTAGTCGTGTCCGACTCTGTGTGACCCTATTGACTATAGCCCACCAGACTCCTCTGTCCATGGAATTCTCTAGGCAATGATACTGGAGTGGGTTGCCATGCCCTCCTCCAGGGGATCTTCCCAACCCAGAGAATGAAATGACGTTTCCTGTAGCTTCTGCATTGCAGTCAGATTCTTTACCGTTGAGCCACAGGTAAGCCCACCTGACACTATAGTTGAAATAAATATCTCTTGGTTGTAGGGCAGGCTCCACACTCCAGTGTTCTTGGGCTTCCTTGGTGGCTTAGACACTAAAGAATCCACCTGCAATGTGGGAGACCTGGGTTTGATCCCTGGGTTGAGAAGATCCCTTGGAGGAGGGCATGGCAACTCACTCCAGCATTCTTGCCTGGAGAATCCCCATGGACAGAGGAGCCTGGTGGGCCCCAGTCCATGGAGTTGCAAAGTGTCAGACACGACTGAGCAACAGCATTGGTCGTAGCATGGTTGCTTGCATTAGCCTCGCGATGAATTAATGAATGAATGAAGAGATCTGAACCAGATCATTGTTTCCCCTGGCCACAGATACCTGGGTATGCAGGTATGTGTATAGACCCAGACACCACAGTCGCAGAAAGGCCTGCAAAACTTTTACTCTTAAAGACACATTTTTATTCTTCTAGGCTCTAAATGGTTACTACTGACATTTACTGCCTGCATTTGTTCTTAGGTCTGAGGGAAGGAGCAATTATAAAATAAAGGCAAGGGTTGTAAAAAAAGGTTGTAGCCCAAGGGAAAGGGTTAATGTTAGAGGTTAGTGAGGGCTTCCCTGGTGGCTCAGATGGTAAAGAATCCGCCTGCAATGCAGGAGACCAGGGTTCAATCCCTGGGTTGGGAAGATCCCCTGGAGGAGGAAATGGCAACCCACTCCAGTATTCTTGCCTGGAGAATTCCATGGACAGAGGAGCCTGGAGGGCTACAGTCTGTGGCATTGCAGAGAGTCATACATAATCGAGCGACTAACACTTTCACGTTTTTCTTAGTGCAGGATGCAATAGGATCCATGGAGAACAAAATAAAACCTCAGAATAAACTCCAAACTTTTTGCCAGATGTTATAGTAGGTCAAGATGGGATCCCCTTTCCTGTTTTCTGATCAAGAATGGGTATTTAATATCCAATATACCTGAATGTATTTTTATACCACACTCCTTGGTTTCAGTTCAGTTCAGTTCAGTCGTGCAGTCGTGTCCGACTCTTTGCGACCCCATGAATCACAGCATGCCAGGCCTCCCTGTCCATCACCAACTCCTGGAGTTCACTCAAACTCATGTCCATCGAGTCGGTGATGCCATCCAGCCATCTCATTTTCTGTTGTCCCCTTCTCCTCCCACCCCCAGTCCCTCCTAGCATCAGACTCTTTACCAGTGAGTCAACTCCTCGCATGAGGTGGCCAAAGTATTGGAGTTTCAGCTTTAGCATCAGTCCTTCCAAAGTACACCCAGGATTGATCTCCTTTAGAATGGACTGGTTGGACCTCCTTGCAGTCCAAGGGACTCTCAAGAGTCTTCTCCAGCACCACAGTTCAGAAGCATCAATTCTTTGGCACTCAGTTTTCTTCACAGTCCAACTCTCACATCCATACATGACCACGGGAAAAACCATAAACTTGACTAGACGGACCTTGGTTGGCAAAGTAATGTCTCTGCTTTTTAGTATACTATCTAGGTTGGTCATAACTTTCCTTCCAAGAAGTAAGTGTCTTTTAATTTCCTGGCTGCAATCAGCATCCGCAGTGATTTTCAGTTCAGTTCAGTCGCTCAGTCGTGTCCGACTCTCGGCGACCCCATGAATCACAGCACGCCAGGCCTCCCTGTCCATCACCAACCCCCAGAATACACTCAAACTCATGCCCACAGAGTCGGTGATGCCATCCAGCCATCTCATTCTTGGTCTTCCCCTTCTCCTCCCGCCCTCAACCTTTCCTAGCATCAGAGTCTTTTCCAGTGAGTCAACTCGTCACATGAGGTGGCCAAAGTATTGCAGTTTCAGCTTTAGCAGTGATTTTGGAGCCCCAAAAAATAAAGTCTGACACTGTTTCCACTGCTTTTCCATCTATTTCCCATGAAGTGATGGGACCAGATGCCATGATCTTCGTTTTCTGAATGTTGAGCTTCAAGCCAAACTTTTCACTCTCCTCTTTCACTTTCATCAAGAGGCTTTTGAGTTCCTCTTCACTTTCTGCAATAAGGGTGGTGTCACCTGCATATCTGAGGTTATTGATATTTCTCCTGGCAATCTTGATTCCAGCTTGTGCTTCTTCCAGCCCAGCATTCCTTGTGATGTACTCTGCATATAAGTTAAATAAGTAGGGTGACAATATACAGCCTTGACGTACTCCTTTTCCTATTTGGAACCAGTCTGTTGTTCCATGTCCAGTTCTAACTGTTGCTCCTGACCTGCATGGTTCTCAAATGTCAGGTATGTAAGAATAATTAGTAGTATTCATGTTACAGAATTACCATTCATTTACATAGCAGTTACTCAATGCCAGGTTTTTGGAAAAGACAGCTAAGATATAGAGTCCTTGACTCTATCCCTAAGGACTTACAGAACACTGTAGTTCTGGACCTGGAGCTCAGAAATCTATATTTTTAATAAAAGGTGCACGTGATTTTGATGAGGGTGGTCCTGAAACCACACCAGGAGGAAGATGTTTTAGCTCCATTTATTTCATGACCTTAATCGATCTGTCCATGTCATTTCAAATTCAATGAATCATATTCCCACAGGGGGAAAGGGTCTTTTAAATCACCATAGCCTAATCCTAATGCTTTACAAATGAGAAAACCATGGTGCAGTTTGATGTTCTTAACCAAAATTGCAGTTATTTAAAGGCAAGACTATGCAATCTAAATATATATATAGATATAGATAGATAGATTGTGGGTGTGGGTTTATGTGTATTTTTTTTAATTTTTGGCTTTTTAAATTTAAATTCTCTTCTCTGGCATCAAAATTAGCTTCCTTCACTGTTTGGAATTTAAGAGTAATTTTGTGGTTCATAATTTGCTCTCCTGATTGAATATTCTATCAGGACTTCAGTTTCCAAAATATGCATGAGGGAAGCTGAGTCTTGGGTGGGAGTATCCTGTAGGGTGAGCCCTGTTTCATCAATCTGTAGCTTTGTGATACTTGTTCCCTCTCTTTGAACTGCATCTTCAGAATGAGGATTAAAAAGGCCTACCTCTCAGAAATACTATGATTAAATAAAAATTTTAAAATATTTGACTCATAGGAAAGTGAAACTATCAGTTTCTCAGTTGTGTCCGACTCTTTGTGACCTCATGTATTGGAGCCCACCAGGCTCCTCGGTCCATGGAATTCTCCAGGCAAGAACACTGAATTGGGTTGCCATTCCCTTCTCCAGGAGATCATCCTGACCCAGAATCAAACCTCAATAAATATAAGGTCTATTACTACTGTATCATCATGGAGTCACAGCAATAACATGATTTAGTAAGTGGCAAAACAACACTTTAATATCAAAGGTCTATTGCTAAGTACTTGCGTTGAGACCATGAATTAATTTCTTTCACAATCTTTCCTTCCCTCTTTCTCTCCTCTCCCATCCTACCCCATGCTCACCTGTGTGTGATATAAAGCTGAACCATACACAACCGATGCTATCAATTATTTTCAATGTATGACAAAAGCATAGATTTCATACAGTCTCACTTTATATATAAGCAAAATACATATATTTCACTTATATATATAGTATATAAGCTAGATACAGTTTCACTGAATATATAAAATATGTATGGCTATGATTTCAATGACATCATATTCTCATTCACCCCACTAAAATTTTACAATACTAGTTGAAGCTCCAGTTGTCAGACTTTATCATAAATTACAAGGTATCATCACTTATACAATTAATTAGTAGATGACAATTCAGTTCAGTTTCTCATCCTCAACTGTCTTCTAGACAGTTTTAGATTTTGAACACAAAGTCATTCGTGCTTTAGTCAGAAGAATCATGTTTCCACCTGTCAAAGTCAGTTTGGACAGTTTTTTCAAATCTCTTGTGTCTGGTCCTTAAAGCAAAAGAATACAGTGACTCTAAAGGTCACAAGAATATCATCCTCAGCTATTGACTCTGAAATCCAAACAGCTGTCAGATTGCAAGAAACATCAATTCTCTCAAATGACACTAGCCCAAATTCCTGTCAAAGGGTCAATAAATTGTGTAAAAGCAGGAACCCTTATGAAATGTAATTAGAAATCACAGATCAAAGGGCAAGGCAGGCCAAAGGTAGCTTGCCAAGGCTAAGAAGCACTGAGCTAATTCTCAAATTTAAGCAGAGAGACTAAAGGAAGCAACATTTAACTGGAAGGTGATTATAATGTTTATTAATAGTAAAGTATTACAATACAAACTCATACCAGCGAGCAATGGTTCCTGGTGACAGAGGAGGCAGAAGAAATAGTCCTTTTTCACAATACTCACTAAGAACTAAGATATACGACTAGCCCTTCAGATTTCTTTCTTTCTTTTTCTCCTTCTTAAATCAACTTTAAGTATCAATGATATAAAGATAGGAAAATTGGTGCAATGGTAGATAGCCAATGTAAATGTCTAAAATCTGACACATTTATGGTAAATGGCAAAAATTCCTGAACATTTTTGTTTATAGAAAGTCAAGTCTGATCATACTCTCAAACCTATGAATTTGGAGAAATAATAAATGAATTGACTTTATGGAAACATACAATATAGCTTTGCCAGGGTCAAGAGCAAGTCAAGTCCACAACAAACTGAGGCAAGAAGTATGGAATTCTGTGTTCACTCACCAGTCAGGAGAGTGTGAGACAGGGTCATCTACATGCCCACTCCTGTCTCATGAACAATTTATCACTCACCCTAATGTGGGCTTCCCTGGTGGCTCAGACCAGTATTTTTGCCTAGAGAATTCCATGGACAAAGGAACCTGGAGGCCTATAGTCCATGGGGTTGCAAAGAATCAGACAGGACTTAGTGACTAAACAACAACAATGTAAACATATATCTTATTCAATTTAGTGTAAAGCAGAAACTAACATAATATTGTAAAGAAACTATACTCCAATAAACAAATAAATTTAAGTAAAGGGGGGTACAGTGCAGGGGGAGGGAATGCTGTTTAAAATCAGACCTGGGAAGACCTTCTGGGGAGAGACATGACTTGAGCAAAGACTATTTCAGCTCTCAGACCCAATTCTGGGGGCTTCTATTTGTATATTCAAAGATGCCCCACCTGGGTGATTCTGTCTCCTTCCGGTCAAGATACAGTCTCTTCAGAGTCCCTTCTCCCATCCCTACACAACTTTTCAAGAGGTAAAGGACAAAGCAGCAAGTCTAATCTGGGTTTTAGATCTGGGGCTTCTTTGGTATATTCCTTTAAAGAATGAGGCTCACAACCAAATGACAATACTCCAGGTGTGTTCTGATCCCTGCAGAAAGGCATATCATCCATCCGCTACTTATTTTAAATACTGGCTTCTAAGGCAGCACAAGATCAAATTAAACTTCTTGGCAATCTTGTCCTGTTGGCTCACCCTGTGTTTCCAGTAAACTCCAGCCTTGAGCCTTACTTTGCATGAAGCTGCTGCTTTCACAATATCTCACAAATGGGCTTGCTCTCTTAATCAGAGCCACTTCTTTGAGCACTGGAGTCTGCTGGATCTCATGCTTTAAAAAATAATGTGATGATAATAAAAATCCCACAGAAATGTACATGCTTTTCTGCTTTCTGATTAGATTACAGAATAGGGGTGGGGGCGGGGAGAAAAAAAATCCTTGCCTGAAGGGGCTGCAACAGATCTGTAGAAATCTCCACATTCTCCAGTTCACTGCACTTGTACTTTGGAGCATTTGGGATTAGCTTTGTCCCCCATGCTGCTGAAAAGTTCTTTTTTCTATCCCTCTTTTTATTTATTTGTCACTTTTTGGCTGTGTTGGGTCTTCACTGCTGTGCATGGGATTTCTCTCCTTGTGGTGTGTGGGCTTCTCATTGCAGCGGCTTCTCTTGTTGCAGAGCACGGGCTCTAGAGCTCATGGGCTTCAGTAGTTGTAGCAGCTGGGCTCCGTAGTTTCAACTCGAGTGCACAAGCACGATAGCTGTGGCCCACAGGCTTAATTGCCGCAGGTCACGTGGGACCTTCCCTGACCAAGGATGGAACCTGGATCTCCTGCATTGGCAGGTGGATTCTTAACCACTGGATCACCCAGGAAGTCCCCTCTTTAGATTTTTAGCTGGATTCAAATTCTCTGCCCTAGACAAACTGAATGGCTTCCAAATGGATACAAATAACCAACAGTGTATTTTGTATCCTCCCTATTGAAAAATTCTCAAAAGAGATTTAGGATTTTCTACTGGTTTGGTGTTCAGTTCAATTCAGTTCAGTCGCTCAGTCGTGTCCGACTCTCCGCAACCCCATGAATCACAGCGCGCCAGGCCTCCCTGTCCATCACCAACTCCCGGAGTTCACTCAAACTCATGTCCACAGAGTCGGTGATGCAATCCAGCCATCTCATTCTCTGTCGTCCCCTTCTATTCCCGCCCCAAACTTTCCTAGCATCAGAGTCTTTTCCAGTGAGTCAACTCATCGCATGAGGTGGCCAAAGTATTGCAGTTACAGAGAAGCAACAGCTGGGTGCCTGCTGATTTAGAAGGAACCACATACATGCAGATAACACCACCCTTATGGCACAAAGTGAAGAGGAACTAAAAAGCCTCTTGATGAAAGTGAAAGAGAAGAGTGAAACGGTTGACTTGAAGCTCAGCATTCAGAAAACTGAGATCATGGCATCTGGTCCCATCACTTCATGGGAAATAGATGGGGAAACAGTGGAAACAGTGTCAGACTTTGTTTTTTGGGGCTCCAAAATCACTGCGGATGCTGATTGCAGCCATGAAATTAAAAGACGCGTACTCCTTGGAAGGAAAGTTATGACCAACCTAGATAGCATACTAAAAAGCAGAGACGTTACTTTGCCAACAAAGGTCCGTCTAGTCAAGGCTATGGTTTTTCCAGTGGTCATGTATGGATGTGAGATTAGGACTGTGAAGAAAGCTTATCGCCAAAGAATTGATGCTTTTGAACTGTGGTGCTGGAGAAGACTCTTGAGAGTCCCTTGGACTGCAGGGAGATCCAACCAGTCCATTCTAAAGGAGATCAATCCTGGGTGTTCTTTGGAAGGACTCATGCTAAAGCTGAAACTTCAATACTTTGGCCACCTCATGTGACGAGTTGACTCACTGGAAAAGACGCTGATGCTGGGAGGGATTGGGGGTGGGAGGAGAAGGGGACAACAGAAAATGAGATGGCTGGATGGCATCACCGACTCCCAGAATGTTAGGTCTATGAATCAAAACAAGTTGGAAGTGGTCAAACAGGAGATGGAAACAATGAACATTGACATTTTAGGAACCAGTGAACTAAAATGGACCAGCATGGGCAAATTTAATTCAGATGATCATTGCATCCACTACTGTGGGCAATAATCCCTTAGAAGAAATGGAGTAACCTTCATAATCAACAAAAGTGTCTGAAATGCAGTACTTGGGTGCAATCTCAAAAGCAACAGAATTTTCTCTATTCGTTTCCAAGGCAAACCATATCAATATCATTCAATATAATCCAAGGCTATGCACCAGCTACTAATGCTGAAGAAACTGAAGTTGAGTGGTTCTATGAAGACCTACAAGACCTTCTAGAATGAACACACACACACACACACAAATAGATGTCCTTTTCATCATAGGGGATTAGAATGCAAAAGTAGGAAGTCAAGAGATACCTGGAGGAACAGGCAAGTTTAGCCTTGGAGTACAAACTGAATCAGGGCAAAGGCTAACAGAGTTTTGCCAAGAGAATGTACTGGTCATAGCAAACACCCTCTTCCAACAACACATGGACATCACCAGATGGTAAATACTGAAATCAAATTGATTATATTTTTGCAGCCAAAGATGGAGAAGCTCTATACAGTCAGCAAAAACAAGACTGAGAGCTGACTCTGGCTCAGACCATGCTCATGCATGCAAAGTCATTTCAGTCGTGTCTGACTCTTTGTGACCTTATGGACTGTAGCTTGCCAGGCTCCTCTGTCCATGGGAGTCTCCAGGCAAGAATACTGGAGTGGGTGGCCATTTCCTCCTCCAGGGAATCTTCCCGACCAGGATTCGAACCAATGTGTCCTGCATCTCCTGCATTGCAGGCAGATTCTTTACTGCTGAGCCAGAGGGGCAGCCAAGATAATGAACTTCATATTGCAAAATTCAGAATTAAATCAAAGAAAGTAGGGGAAACCACTAGACCATTCAGGTATGACCTAAATCAAATTCCTTATGATTATACAGTGAAAGTGAGAAATAGCTTCAGGGGATTAGATTTGATAAACAGAGTGCCTGAAGAAATATGGCTGCAGGTTCATGACACTGTACAGGAGGCAAGGATTAAGACCATCCCCAAGAGAAAGAAATACAAAAAGGCAAAATGGTTGTCTGAGGAGGACTTACAAATAGCTGAGAAAAGTGAAAGGCAAAGGAGAAAAGGAAAGATATACCCATCTGAATGCAGAATTCCAAAGAATAGCAAGGAGAGAAAAGAAAGCCTTTCTCGGTGATCAATGCAAAGAAATAGAGGAAAACAATAGAATGGGAAAGACTAGAGATCTCTTCAAGAAAATTAGAGATACCAAGGGAAGTTTTCAGGTGAATATGGGGACAATAAAGGACAGAAATGGTATGGACCTAACAGAAGCAGAAGATACTAAGAAGCGGTGGCAAGAATACACAGAAGAACTATACAAAATAGATCTTAATGACTCAGATAACCACAATGATGTGATCACTCACCTAGGGTCAGACATCCTGGAGTGTGAAGGCAAGTGGGCCTTAGAAAGCATCACTACAAATAAGCTATTTAAAGTCCTAAAAGATGATGCTGTTAAAGTGCTGAACTCAATATGCTAGCCACTTTGGAAAACCCAGAAGTGGCAACAGAATTGGAAAAGGTCAGTTTTCATTCCAATCCCAAAGAAAGGCAATGCTAACAAATGTTCAAACTACCACACAATTGCACTCATCTCACAATGCTCAAAATCAATGCTCAAAATTCTCCAAACCAGGTTTTAACAGTACTTGAACTGAAAACTTCCAGTTGTTCAAGCTGGGTTTAGAAAAGGCAGAGGAACCAGAGATCAAATTGCCAACATCTATTGGATCCTATAAAAGCAAGAGAGTTCCAGAAAAGCATCTATTTCTGCTTTTTTGACTATACCAAAGCTTTGACTGTGTGGATCACAACAAACTGTGAAAAATTCTTCAAGAGATGGCAATACCAGACCACCTCATCTGCCTCCTGATAAATCTGTATTCAGGTCAGAAAGCAAGTTAGAACTGGACTTGGAACAAGGGACTAGTTCCAAATTGTGAAAGGAGGACTTCAAGGCTGTGTATTTTCACACTGCTTGTTTAACTTATATGCAGAGTACATCACGGGAAATGCTAGGCTGGATGAAGCACAAGCTGGAATCAGAATTGCCAGGAGAAATATCAGTAACCTCAGAAATGCAGATGACACCACCTTAATGGCAGAAAATTAAGAAGAACTAAAGAGCTTCTTGATGTAAGTGAAAGAGGAGAGTGAAAAACACTGGTTAAAACTCAACATTCAAAAACAGAAGATCATGGCATCCAGTGGCATCACTTCATTGCAAGTAGATGGGGAAACAATGGAAACAGTTACCGACCTTATTTTCTTGGGCTCCAAAATCACTGCAGGTGATGACTGTAGCCATGAAATTAAAAGACGCTTGTTCTTAAGAAGAAAGAAAAGCTTCCATTATTGCTCAGTTGGTAAAGAATCCACCTACAATGCAGGAGACCCCAGTTTGATTCCTGGGTCGGAAAGATCCGCAGGAGAACGGATACGTCACCCACACAAGTATTGTTGGGCTTCCCTTGTGGCTTAGCTGGTAAAGAATCTGCCTGCAATGTGGGAGACCTGGGTTCAATCCCTGTGTTGGGAAGATCCCCTGGAGAAAGGAAAGGCTACCCAATACAGTATTCTGGCCTGGAGAATTCCATGGACCATGTAGACCATGGGGTTGCAAACAGTGGGTCATGACTGAGCAACTTTCACTTCAACCTAGACAGCATATTAAAAAGTAAAGATAATACTTTGCTGACAAAGGTCCATCTAATCAAACTACTCGTTTTTCCAGTAGTCATGTATGGATGTGAGAGTTGGACCATAAAGAAAGCTGAGTGCTGAAGAATTGATTCTTTGGGACTGTGGTGTTGGAGAAGACTCTTGAGAGTCCCCTGGACTGCAAGGAGATCAAGCCAGTCAATCCTAAAGCAACAGTCCCAAATGTTCATTGGAAGGACTGATGTTGAAGCTGAAACTCCAATTCTTTGGCAACTTGATGCAAAGAACTAACTCATTGGAAAAGACCCTGATGCTGGGAAAGATTGAAAGCAGGAGGAGAAGGGGATGACAGAGGATGAGATGGTTGGATGGCAACACTGACTCAATGGACATGAGTTTGAGTAAGCTCTGGGATTGGTGGTGGACAGGGAAGTCTGGCATGCTACAGTTCATGGGGTCTCAAAGAGTCAGACACGACTGAGTGACCTGAACTGAACTAAACAAGGTCCCAGGTGATGCTGCTGTGCAGAGTCTATACTTTGAGAACCAATGGTCTAGATGTTAGGGAAATTAAATAAATGGTTTTGTTTAGGCTTCAGAGACAAAGCACAGCAGGCCTCCAACCTTGCTTCTAACCTGTGTGAACACTACCCTGACTGGGAGTGATTGTGAGTGACTCCCTTCTGTGAGTGCAAGACTGCAGTAGCATAGATATGAGGAATCTGGAGGGGGCTTGGCCAACCAAGCCCCAGGCGTAGAAATATTCCAAGTTCTACATGACAAAACCAACAGCATTAACATGAAACCAGGCTTGCAATTTGGTCACAGAGCCATGATGATATCAGTTTGCCTCAGTCCTGGGATTATTAGTTCAGTTCAGTCCCTCAGTCCTGTCCTACTCTTTGCAACCTCCATGGACTGCAACAGGCCAGGCCTCTCTGTTCATCACCAAATCCCGGAGTTTACCCAAACTCATGTCCATTGAGTCGGTGATGCCATCCAACCATCTCATCCTCTGTCATCCCCTTCTCCTCCTGACTTCAATCTTTCTCAGAATCAGGGTCTTTTCAAATGAATCAGCTTTTCACGTCAGGTGGCCGAAATATTGGAGTTTCAGCTTCAACATCAGTCCTTCCAATGAACATTCAGGAATCATTTCCTTTAGGATGCACTGGTTGGATCTCCTTGCAGTCCAAGGGACTCTCAAGAGTCTTCTCCAACACCATAGTTCCAAAAGATCAATTCTTCAGGGCTCAGCTTTCTTTATGGTCTAACTCTCCCATCCATATATGACTCATGGAAAAACCATATCCTTGACTAGAAGGACCTGTGTTGGCAAAATAATGTCTCTGCTTTTTACTATGCTGCTGCTGCTGCTGCTAAGTCGCTTCAGTCATGTCCGACCCTGTGCGACCCCATAGACGGCTCCCCCATACCTGGGATTCTCCAGGCAAGAACACTGGAGTGGGTTGCCATTTCCTTCTCCAATACATGAAAGTGAAAAGTGAAAGTGAAGTCACTCAGTTGTGTCCAACTCTTAGTGACCCCATGGACTGCAGCCTACCAGGCTCCTCCATCCATGGGATTTTCCAGGCAAGAGTACTAGAGTGGGTTGCCATTGCATTTTCTTCCAAGGAGTAAGCGTCTTTTAATTTCATGGCTGCAATCACCATCTGCAGTGATTTTGGAACCCAAAGAAATAAAGTCTGCCACTGTTTCCAGTTTCCCCACCTATTTGCCATGCAGTGATCATACTGGATGCCATGATCTTAGTTTTCTGAATGTTGAGCTTCAAGCCAACTTCTTCACTCTCCTCTTTCACTTTCAGCAAGAGTCTCTTTAGTTCCTCTTCACTTTCTGCCATAAGGGTGCTGTCATCTGCATATCTGAGGTTATTGATATTTCTCCCAGCAATCTTGATTCCAGCTTGTGCTTCTTCTAGCCCAGCATTTCTCATGATGTACTCTGCAAATAAGTTAAATAAGCACAGTGACAATATATAACCCAGATGTACTCCTTTTGCTATTTTGAACCAGTCTGTTGTTCCATGTACAATTCTAACTGTTGCTTTCTGACCTGCATACAGATTTCTCAAGAGGCTGGTAGGTGGTCTGGTATTCCCTTCTCTTTCAGAATTTTCCACAGTTTATTGTGAGCCACACAGTCAAAGGCTTTGGCATAGTTAATAAAGCAGAAATAGATGTTTTTCTGAAACTCTTGATTTTTTTTTTATTTTCCAGCGCATGTTGGCAATTTGATCTCTGGTGCCTCTGCCTTTTCCAAAACGAGCTTGAACATCTGGAATTTCATGGTTTGCGTATTGGTGAAGCCTGACTTGGAGAAGTTTGAGCATTACTTTGCTAGCATGTGAGATGAGTGCATTTGTGTGGTAGTTTGAGCATTCTTTGGCATTGCTTTTCTTTGGGATAGGAATGAAAACTGACCTTTTCCAGTCCTGTGGCTACTGCTGAGTTTTCCAAATTTGCTGACATATTGAGTGCAGCACTTTCACAGCATCATCTTTCAGGATTTGAAATAGCTCAACTGGAACTCCATCACCTCCACTAGCTTTGTTCATAATGATGCTTCCTAAGGCCCACTTGACTTCACTTTCCAGGATGTCTGGCTGTAGGCGAGTGATCACATCATCGTGATTATCTGGGATGTGAAGATCGTTTTTGTACAGTTATTCTGTGTATTCTTGCCACCTCTTCTTAATATCTTCTGCTTATGTTAGGTCCATGCCATTTCTGTCCTTTATTGAGCCCATCTTTCAAGAAATATCTGCTTGGTATCTCTAATTTTCTTGAAGAGACCTCTAGTCTTTCCTATTCTATTGTTTTACTCTATTTCTTTGCATTGATCACTGAAGAAGGCTTTCTTATCTCTCCTTGCTATTCTTTGGAACTCTGTATTCAAATGGGTATATCTTTTCTTTTCTCCTTTGCTTTTGGCTTCTCTTCTTCTCACAGCTATTTATAAGCCCTCCTCAGTCAGCCATGTTGCTTTCTTGCATTTCTTTTTCTTGGGGATGGTCTTGCTCCCTGTCTCCTCTTCAATGTCACAAACTTCCGTCCATAGTTCATCAGACAATCTGTTTATCAGATCTAGTCCCTTAAATCTATTTCTCACTTCCACTGTATAGTCATAAGGGATTTGATTTAGTTCATACCTGATGGTCTAGTGGTTTTCTCCACTTTCTTCAATTTCAGTCTTAATTTGACAATAAAGAGTTCATGATCTGAGCCACAGTCAGCTCCTGGTCTTGTTTTTGCTGACTGTATAGAGCTTCTCCATCTTTGGCTGCAAAGAATAAAATCAATCTGATTTCAGTGTCGACCATCTGTTGATGTCCATGTGTAGAGTCCTCTCTCGTGTTGTTGGAAGAGGGTGTTTGACTTCCTACTTTTGTATTCCTTACCCCTATAATGAAAAGGACATCTTTTGGGGGTGTTAGTTCTAGACAGTCTTGTAGGTCTTCATAGAACCATTCAACTTCAGCTTCTTCAGTGTTACTGGTCAGGGCATAGACTTGGATTACCATGATATTGAATGGCTTGCCTTGGAAATGAACAGAGATCATTCTGGAATTATATCCCCTTGCAATACAGGAGACTCTAGTATTCTTGGGTTTCAGTATTCTTGGTCTTCCCTTGTGGTTCAGCTAGTAAAGAATCTGACTGCACATGGGAGACCTGGGTTTGATCCCTGTGTTGGAAAGATCCCCTTGAGAAGGGAAAGGCTACCCACTCCAGTTTTCTGGCCTGGAGAATTCCATGGTCTGTATAATCCTTGGGGTCACAAAGAGTTGGACACAACTGAGTGACTTGCACTTTCACTTTTTACTCGGAATATAAGCAAGAACCCAGATCTGCAATCTTTGAAGTCTCACCCATGGAGTGGATGCCCTGCCTGGGACCTTTTCCCAATTGGGACTCCAGAGGCACTGTGATGTGGAAATTCCCAGCACTGTTTAAGTCAGGATGTTGGCTAAAACCCACTTTGGTGGTGTATCCTCCACTGTTTTTCTTTCTCTTTTCTTTTAATGTTAGTATATTGAAAGTAAGCTCTACAATTCTCTAATAAATAATTGTTTTATTTATTTCTATGTAACGAGTGGCTAATTTTGTTAACAAATCCTTTGAACCTGAGAAGAACATGAAAACTTTCAGAAAACACTAAAGCATAGCGCGGAGTGTCTTAGATATCATGTTGAGTTGACTCAATGGAAAACAGTCTGATGCTGGGAGGGATTGGGGGTGGGAGGAGATGGGGACGACAGAGAATGAGATGGCTGGATGGCATCACCGACTCGATGGACATAAGATTGAGTGAACTCCGGGAGTTGGTGATGGACAGGGAGACCTGGCATGCTATGATTCATAGGGTCACAAAGAGTCAGACACGAATGAGCGACTGAATTGAACTGAACCCTTGTAATATTACATATTACAAATATGTAATGCAAGGCAAAAAGCAAGAGACTGGAGGGAAGAGAAGAAAGAAGAAAGTGAAAAAACGTGCTTATGGAAATGAGGTAAGAGCTGATTTTGGAGGCCTCTTGGAATGTCTCAAAGGGTGTGAAACAGAACTTTATAGTCCAAGTCTAAATCAGAGGTCCTTTTCTTTCCCTCACAGATTTGCTGGAAATGGTTTAAGAACCAGATTCGAGAGTTTCCCCTTTTAAACACTGACTGACAGTAAGTGGCGGGGTGGGGGTTGGGGGTGGTGGTGGTGGTGTTGTGGTTGGAAAGACCAGGATTCACTCTGAGAGGCAGAAGTTTCCAAGAACAGCATTATGCAGCCTAGGAAACTTTGTTAGTTTATCTATTTCTCTCTGGGGCAGAACAAGCTAATTTTCTTAGCTATCACCAAGCTACATGCTTCATTCCCATCCAAGAAAGTGTCTCTTCATAACTAAGGACCCAGAGGTAGATCTTTAAAATCCATCTGCTACACATTGAATTTTTTTTTTTTAAGCATTCAAGTTTGCTTGATCTTAAACTTTTGCGTGGTATCACATGGATCAAAAAAAAAAAAATTGTTGGTTGACTAAGTTTTCCTCTTTCTGGACAATTGCACTGGATCTTTTTTCACATAGCGTTAACCAGACAGCACCGCTCTGGTGAAACCCAGTTACCTGCACTTTTCACAACCACAGTTCTCTCATGACAAAGATATGCAATGAGTGTCTTCACTTAATTGACTGAGCTGTGCGTGCTAAGTCACTTCAAATGTGTCAACTCCTTGCGATCCCATGGACTGTAGCCCACCAGGTTCCACTGTCCATGGAATTCTCTAGGCAAGAATACTGGAGTGGGTTGCCATGCCCTCCTCCAGGAGAGCATCTCAACCCAGGGATTGAACCCAGGTCTCCTGCATTGCAGGCAGATCCTTTAACATCTGAGCCACCAGGGAAGACCAAGCCTGAGAGTAAATAAATATAAATCAACTCCGAGAACACCACACCACCCCTCACTGATAGCTCTGTTTCCTACCATGACTACTGACATATCAATGAAGTATGTGTTGGACAGACAGAAGACTTTTCTGACCAGGGGGTGTTTCTCAGGTGACCGTGTTCATCTTCCATGGAGCTTCAAAGACCTGTAACATTATGTGATGGCTAACTTCCAGGCCTCTGCAACCTAGCAACTCTGCTTCCTAAGACTTCTGTTCTGAGTCTCTCCTCCATCCCACTTTCTTTATAATCCTCTTTTCATCAGGGCCTGGGGCACGGGTTCTGAGATCTAGTCACCCACACACGGCAGGCCAGTTTTATAAATATTTACCTCGGTAAAACCGCAATGCCTTCAAGAATGGATCTCTCTTTGTGGGTAAGTGTTAGATAGATTAGGCAGCATACAGAAAGGGAGTGTCATCTCCCATATTCAGGAGAGCCAACCAAGATGTTTTGGCATGAGTATTTTCAAAAACAAAGAAGTATGTGCTTATGAAATTAAACTAAGGGTGCTTCCTGTGTATGTTTCTAAATAGCTACCTTGTGTTTGTCAAAGTGCAATTTCTCATCAGCAAATCATCAGCAGAATGAACCCACATAGAGTGGATATCACCAGCTGGAAGCCCTGTAGCAGGCCAGATCTCATCCACAGATACATTTTATAAAGGTCACAGGGCTATAAACAAGATATGAACACACTACCAATATTTGAAAACTAGGAGATTTCACATGAAAATCAGTTCACAGCTTCCCTTGAAAGATCAGATTGGACTCAGTTCTCCATTCTAGCATGCAATGACCAAGTCACCCTTTCCAGTGGATAATGCTATTCAGTTTCCTGTCAACAGCTGCTTGGGTACCTAACAGGTACCCACTGTGAATCCTGCAGTATATCCTCAGGTCACATAAAATGGACTCTCGGGGAAGGAGGCAGTTGAAGGTCTTTTTTGCTTTTCCTCCATCTCCTTTATATTTCTCAGGACCCAAGCATTTTACTTCCCAATGAGAAGTTATAAGACCAAAGCCTTAAGCCCTATTTGTAGGTCATCTTGTCAATAGGAAAAAAGACAAGGATGTGTTCGGACACACAGTTTTCCCTGCTCTTGCATCCCTGGTTTGGAAAAAAAAAATCTGCAGTTCAGAAATAAATTAGTGAGAAAGGACAAGAAGCTGGCCCAAGCCTGTCTCTAGCCAAAGCAAAGAAAGTCTCTGATAGCACTGTGGAAATTATTGTAGTCTGAGATCAAAGACACATATTCTGGTGCTCCTTATTACTGAATAAAGGGACAAAACTTTTCTGGATTTCAAATATATCCACAGATTAGCAGGCATCTATTGAACTTGGTTTGAAAAGTACTGCATTAAAAATGAATTATGTCACTTTGGTGTCATGGGTGTCAAAGCAATTGTAAATACCAATGAACATGCAGGTACCAAATGTGGATGATAGTACTTGGTTATAGATTGGTCCTCTGACTTATCCAATGCATGCTCCTCTTTGTAGGCATAACCTCAAATATCATAATAATTTGCAAACATCTGACAACGTGTCCATGCACTGCCAAGATTTTTCTTATATCTCAGTTGGATAAAAATGAAAGTGCATAATAGTACCTATTTCTTCATAGGACTTTCCCTTTGAGACACCAGAAATCAAAAGTAAAGCATAGTTTAAAACTCATCAATAAGAAAACAATCTAATTAGAAAAAAGGGTGAGGAGGAGATCTAAATAGATACCACATTAAAGAATACATACAGATGGCAAATAAGATATGAAAGATGCTCCTTATCCTATGTCATGAGGGACTTATAATCAAAACAATGAGATACTACTCCGCACCTATAAAAAGGGCCAAAATTCAAGATACTGACAATACTAAGTACAGATAAGGATGTGGAGCAACATGAACTCTCATTCATTGCTGCTGGGAATGCAAATTGGGGCAATCACTTTGGAAGGCAGTTAGGCAATTTCTTACAAAATTAAACATAGCCTTACCATACAATCCAACAGTCACACTCTTGGTTTCTACTCAAAGGAGTTGAACGTTGTATACATACAAGAACCTGCACATGGATGTTTTACAGTAACTTTATTTGTAGTTGCCCAAACTTGGAAGCAATCAAGACATTCCTCAGTAGGTGAAAGAATAATGAACTGCAGTAAATCCCGACAATGGAATATTATTCAACACTAAAAGTATATGAGCTATAAAGCCATGTAAAGACATGGAGGTAGGTTAAATGTATATTTCTAAGTGAAAGAAGCCACCCTGAAAAGAATATATACTGTATGATTGCAGCTATATCAGTTCAGTTCAATCACTCAGTCATGTCCGACTCTTTGCAGCCCCATGAACCGCAGCACACCAGGCCTTCCTGTCTATCATCAACTCCTGGAGTCCACCCAAACTTATGTCCATTGAGTCGGTGATGCCATCCAACCATTTTATCCTTTGTCGTCCCCTTCTCCTCCTGCCTTCAATCTTTCCCAGAATCAGGGTCTTTGCAAATGAGTCATTTCTTCGCATCAGGTGGCCAAAGTATTGGAGTTTCAGCTTCAACATCAGTCCCTCCAATGAACACCTAGAACTGATCTCCTTTAGGATTGACTGGTTGGATCTCCTTGCAGTCCAAGGGACTCTCAAGAGTCTTCTCCAACACCACAGTTCCAAAGCATCAATTCTTCAGTGCTCAGGTTTCTTTATAGTCCAACTCTCACATCCATACATGACCACTGGAAAAATCATAGCATTGACTAGAATGGACCTTTGTTGACAAAGTAATGTCTTGCTTTTTAATATGCTGTTTAGGTTGGTCATAACTTTCCTTCCAAGGAGTAAGCGTCTTTTAATTTCATGGCTGCAATCACCATCTGCAGGGATTTTGGAGTCCCAAAAAATAAAGTCAGCCACTGTTTCCACTATTTCCCCACCTATTTGCCATGAAGTGATGGGACTGGATGCCATGATCTTAGTTTTCTGAATGTTGAGCTTTAAGACAACTTTTTCACTCTCCTCTTGCACTTTCATCAAGAGGCTCTTTAGTTCTTCTTCACTTTCTGCCATAAGGGTGGTGTCATCTGCATATCTGAGGTTATTGATATTTCTCCTAGCAATCTTGATTCCAGCTTGTGCTTCATCCAACCCAGCGTTTCTCATGATGTACTCTGCATATAAGCTAAATAAGCAGGGTGACAAAATACAGCCTTGACGTACACCTTCTCTTATTTTCTTATTTTATTTTGTGTCTAGTTCTAACCATATAATACTCTGAAAAACGTAAAACTATGGAAACAGTAAAAGATCTGTGGTTTCCAGGGGAAAGATGAAGAGACTAGCACAGAGGATTTTTAGAGCATTGAAACTATCCTGTATGATACCAAAATGTATAAATTTGTCCAAACCCAAGACATATTATAAGGGCTTAACTGGTGGCTCAGCAGTAACCAATCTGCCTGCAATGCAGGGACAGCAGGTTCAATCCCTGGGTGGGGAAGATCCCCTGGAGAGGGAAATGACAACTCACTTTAGTATTCTTGCCTGGAGAATCCCATGGACAGAGGAATCGGGAGGGCTATAGTATGTGGGGTTGTGGGGTCTCAAAGAGTTGGAGACAACTGAGCACAGCATTGCACCTTTAGCAAGAAATATTATAATTAAAATGCCAAAAGTTAAAGAGAGGATTCTAAAGTCAACAAGAGAAAAAAGAAAGTGTTAACTACAAGGAAACAACCATAAGACTCTCAGCTGATTTTTTTTTTCTCAAATTCTTACCATTCATGTTTTCTCTCCATTCCCAGTCATCATACGTGCAACCTCTGAGACCAATTCAGCACAAAATGAATTATTTGACAAATGTTGAAAAATTAAAACCTGAGCCTCATCTAGAGACTAATACTGAACTAGCAAAACCAATGTCTTAACTTCTAAGGGCAATTTCTATATTCCATGTGATGTTAGGAAAGGATCAGGTACATCAAATATTTGAAAAGAAATAAGGACTTGAAATTGAAATTCCCCAGTTGCACCATCATCTTCTATACAAATTTCCCCCAATGTAGAAGTTAATGTTTAGTGCCTATATTGTATTAAAGGATAATTTTTAGCTGCTACACAGACTTGTGTGATAAATCCACAATAAAAAAGGTTTATAAGAAAAAGACAGAAGAAATCAAAAAGCAAATCATGTCGATTTCACAGGAAACATAAGAAAGATGTTTGGCTCTTGAAAGGGTCGCCAACAAGACAGAAATACTACAATGTCCCTTTGGTAATGAAAAAGACTTTCTTTTGTAAGAAAGGACTTGCTGCTAAGAGTGGAAAGAACATTAGGATTATTTCTTTCAAGCAATGCTGTTTACGGTCTTCAACCTCCAAATTTGTTCTTTGAAATAAACTTATTCTCTACATGTCTCCAGTTTTGACCTGATATAAAAGTTAGAAAATAACAATCACTATGATTTTGATGATTTTTTATTTTAATTACTTGATACTCTCACCTACCCCTCAACCTACTCACCAGTAGCAGAGAGAATTTTGCTTCTCCTGTCTTTGGGTTGGTAAATATCAATCCAAGTGTACAGATATTGCTAAAAGGTACCAAAAATATGCCACAGGGAGAGAAAAGGCAGATAAATCAAGTGTAGGCAATCTGCAAACCTGATCAGCCTTCACCTAATTAAGTATTCACTGAGACCTGATCCCTTGGTCTTGGGACGACAAGACATGAATTGAGATTACAGCCCTGCCCCTTAACTGGGTGACTCTGGTCAGGTTCTTTATCTCCACTGAAAATGAGGCTTTCTTTGAATCTATTAAGTGAAAATATTAGCTTTTTTTCACAGGGTTATCATGAGGAATAATTATAATACCCATGAAAGTCTATAGATTTGACATATGGTAAACAATAATGGTTGTTTAATGAGAATGTTAATTATCATCTAATTGCCTACACTTTCATATTACAATTTTCTAATTGTTGTTCCTGTGTTGTTTAAATCTTTGTTTCCCCCTTTCCCAGGCAAAAATTAAAAATCACCCATTTTAATATCTGCTGACGTGGCCCCCTCTGGGTTAGTCAGAGATGGGCTGTATTTTAATACAAGGTGTCGGGATGGATAGTTGACACACTGAGCTGATGGTGTGAGTGCATGCTCTCCTGAAGTTTCAGGTTGTGTGGATCTTAATGCAGAAGTATTTGAGGATGTCTCAACACTTCTGTCTGTGGTGATAGAATCCAAAACACCACTTTGAAGTCTCTAAGGGACAATCTGTCCTCTTGCTTCTTGGAAAGGAAAAATGGAAATTTGCTACTCGGGGGGCTAAAGAAGAAAAGAGGAAAAAAAAAACAAATGACAAACAGACTGCTGCAAATGTCCACAAGGCCCTCTGGGTTCTTTTCACTAAAGGATAAGTTTTCATGTATTTTTGGCACTTTCAGTGGAAGTAATTAAACTTTGGCAACTTCCACATCTCTGTGTTTCTCTTCTCTTCCAGATGGAGGGGGTAGGAAGAGAAGGAACGGGTCAGGCTCCCCTTCTGAGAGATGTGGTTCGGTGCCTCCCTCTGAAAGCAAGGATTCCTCCTCCTCTGGTAGGTACTGTGCCAGCCTGTACCTTAGGCACATTGCCCATCTTGGAAGTAAAATGGTCGGGTATGAGAAACTGGGGGCTGAGGGAGAGAGGGTTCACGCATCACTGCAATATTACACGACGCTTTTAGCCAAGTGCCCAGATTCTGGAGGCGGGGGGATGACAACGTTAAGAGAACTTTAAATGGATTTTATATCCCTATGCCTAAGTCAGCTTCCAACTATTTCTTAAATAAAATAATTAACATATAGAAGTGAGATGTTAAAATGCGCATCAGATGTTGGATCTTTCAGAGGGGAGAGTTTCTGCTGTAACTTAGGAAACCTGTCTTTGGAAGGAAATAAATAAAAGAAAGTCTATAATGCAATGTGGGGAAATGGGGAAATGCCGAGGGATGAGAGAAACTTCCGGTTCTGAGAATCAGCTGAAATCTACCTCTCTGAGTCAGTGATGCCAGACATGGCTGCACATTCCCAACAGAGGCTGACCTCTCCTGCACTAACCCTGTCACTGCTTTCTACTGGACTGAATGGAACCATTTGGCATGGGGTTTCATATTCAATTACTCAGCTGGTCCGCACCCAGCTATGTGTCAACAGCCAGGGTGAGAGGCGTGATTTAAGACGTGTCACTGCTGTGAATAGGGGCTCCATTGGTCCACTGCTGGAGAAGCTGAGATCCTAGAATTCCTCTTGGAAGGAACCCTTTTGACGTTGATTGACTCCAAGAGACCAAACCATGGCTGAAGTCTCCCTTCCCCTCTGGACCTTACTCCTTTTCCCTACTAATGTATTTAACTTAGCACTCTCTCTTTCAAATTCTGAAGATGTTTCTCCCAAGGCCTGATCTTTAAATAACTTCGCACCTTGCTGACAAGTCAGAGGCTGCCCATTCTGATAAATCGTGATTATGATTCCACAGACATGTTATGAATTCCATCATTCACTCATTCCCCACTAGCTGTGCTTTATTTCAACCCATTGTAAATCTTTCACATGCAAGGAAAATAGGAAAATTGACGGGATTTCACCAGAAAGGGCATTAAACCAACTGATAACAATGCTTGGATGTCATCTCAAATCAGTGCTGTGTATTCTGTGACTCCATCCTCATTCTTTGAAATGAAGAAGGACTTTTGTCTTCTTTTAAATTTCAGTGTCATTGTTGCTTCATGAACTAAACAATCCAACAGCAACAGCTACCATTTATTGAGTACACACACCTCAGTATAACAGAAGTTCAGATAAGTCCATCACATAACGATCAAGCTTAATCCTCAGAATCGTTCTATAAAGGAGTTATTTTATAATAACTCCCACCATACTTCAGATGAGGAATTAAGAATGTAAACTTCGCAGTTACTATGAGTATGTGAGTTTAAGAGTGTGGTATTCAAAGCCAAATATATGTGTGTGTGTGTTTATATACATAAATAATCCCTTTAAAGCACATGCTAAGTAGCTATGGTACCTTTCAGAATGGGGAAGGAGGGATGAAAAGCTTTTATAAGTCCAAAACAAAGAGATTGCTGATGTCTACGAATGTCATGGTGTTGCAAAGAAAGAAAAATAGAAAACAAGGAAGTGAAGGAAAGAAGGGGGAAGGGGGAAAGAAAAAGGAAGGAAGGAAGGAAGGGGGTGGAGAAAGACTGCAAGAAAGGGAGGCAGGGGGCACAGAAGGAAGGAAGTAATTAAGGTATATTTAGCCACTAGAGGTTTAAATCAGATGGAGATCATTTGTAAATTTTGAGGGGTGACATGATCTAGTGGAAAGAGGAAATGGCTAAGCTAAGAGGCCCGAACCCTGGATTCAATCCACTTATTAACCAGCTGTGCAACTTTAAGCACGTTATTTACCCTGCCTGTCTCCATTTCTTTATCTATTGAATGGGATAATAATGATAATTTGCCTAAATCACCTCAAAATAAAATGATACGGTTAATGTAGAGGACTTTGGAAAATTAAAACTGTTATTAAGTGGAATATGTTATTACTGATGATTCTGCTTAAAATACCAGTTAAAATGCCTCTCTTTCCTTACTTCTGTTCCCACAGAAGACCGCTCAAGACTTTTTCCTAATTGGCCCAGTAAAAATACTGTCTAACTTTCCAGAGATGGAAATCACCTTAATTATGTCTTTAAAAAATAAAAATATTATTTGATCATTTGTTTAATCTTTCTTTCATTGGATTAAATAACTCACTTAAGCCCAACTAAACCATGATTGGTGCTGAATCTTAGAGCCAAATTTTTGTCCAATGTGCTTCATGTTTTCAATATGCCAACTCCTATTCAAGTAATGCAAATGTCAAGAAATGCAAGTTAATGTATTATTGGCATAAGCAATGCATAATTGGAAAGGTACATATGCTAAAAACAAAATCAAATAATGTCCTGTCCAATTTATTTTCACAATACCTGACTTAAGGATTCGAGAGCGCTCAGCTAGCTGTCTATAGAAGAGTATATTTATTCTTAATTAAACCGACACAACCTCTCTTTTAACCAAATGCCTGTCAGTGATCAGACCTGGTCCCCATGTTATCCCCATGACTTCCTTTGACAATGGGCCTTCCTGATAATCTATTTGCTTCATGGGGTCTGTCTGAAGGTTAAGGCAAATAGGTAGATGGGGAAAAATGGCTTAAGTTACCAGCAATCCTAGGATATTTTAATAGCCAGTAGATTTTCACTAAAGGGGAAGTCTGCAGCCATTACGAATGAAGTCAAGCAGGCTGTGGACACTTGGAGAGTATCAGAGTTGGCAGGGAATACTGTTAGAGACTTCCTCATTTGCCTTGAGTAAATCAGCATCATCAGCTGGCCCTGTTCTACTACAAGAGTGTCCAGAATGTCTAAGCTATAAAATTCCTTGAGACTATGCCACTGAAAGAGCAAGTCAGCCAATTTATGTCTCCCTTACATTCACTCATCATGATAGTGCTTAGGGATAAACGTAGATTCAAGAGTTATTTTGGGGGTAAAGGCAAGGGTAGGAAAAGCAGTGTTCCCTACCAAGGCTCTTTTTTAAATTAATTAATTAATTTTCCTGCATCAGGTCTTAGCTGTAGCACACAGGATCTTTTGTCACGGCACGGGGGCTTAGTTGCCCAGAGGCAAGTGGGACCTTACTTCCCCAACCAGAGATCAAACCCACATTCACATCCCCTGCATTAGAAGGCAAATTCTTAACCACTGGACCATCAGGGAAGTCCCATCAAGGCTCTTTTGGATTCAGCTTCCTGTCCTAGGAACCAGTTATTAGACTGCAGGCATCCATCTAACTGCATCTACCCATCTAAGGTGCCTTCAGCAAGAAAACAAAAAGCGAATTGAGTGACAGGAGAAATCCACTCTGACCTTCCCCAGAACATGGTCTAGGAGGTGGAAACAAAGGGGTCTTGACAGGTTTCCACCTGGCAGTAAACAGAAAACTACATCATATAGACCTTTTGCAAGAGCTTTTAGGATCTTTTAGGAACCTCTTAGGCAACTTTCCAGGTGGAGCTAGTGGTAAAGAATTCACCTGCCAATTCAGGAGACATATGAGATGCAGGTTTGATCCCTGGGTCATGAAGAGTCCATAGAGGAGCGCATGGAAACCCACTCTAGTATTCTTGCCTAGAAAAATCCCATGGATAGAGGACCCTGGTAAGCTGTAGTCCTTTGGGTCCCAAAAAAGTCAGACATAACTGAAGCAACTTAGCATGCATGCAGGAACTTCATGAATTACACTGTGGTACAACGAACATATGCCATATGCATAGGGGTATCTTTATTTTTGGAAGACTTCCATTTATGCACAAAGTTTAGTAAATAGTGGACAAACTGAAGGCTGATATCAGAAATAAGGAATCTTATCAATTTAGAGTCATCACTTTTCCAGGTTAAGCATTCATAGTTCCTGCAAGTGACACCCGAGGTGCTTCCAAAACCCCTCATCAATTTGTGAACTTCCTCTGAATCCATTTTTGGTTTTCAGTGTCCTTGCCAAGGATGTGGTGCAGAACGGAACACAACATTCTACACCTATTCAGATCAGTAATAATAATAGAGAAGCAGTCACTTTTTACTACTGTAGAAGTAATTCCAAGTTCAATCTAACAAAACTGGCGGATCAAGTATACCACCATTTTGGGACCCAAAGTTTAGCTATTGTAAATAGCTTGTATAAAATTCAGCTGTTATTTTATAAGTTTTATGTTCAACATGAAACTTATATTGTGAGAAACCTTCTCGTACATATCTAACATGTTCTGAATGCTATTAATGTTATGCAAAACAAATCCAAGAACACTGTTGATCAATTTGCTATTAGCCAACTGGATCCCACCATTTATCATCATTATTCCAAATGAATTTTGGATTAGGGCTGATAGTTATCAAAATGGGAACCCATTGGCAAAAAAATATATATTTGGATGTTGGGTAATGGATTAAATTACTGGCAATAGTAGTGACTGACAACTTATTCCATCCTCATAGAGAATGATGACATCACTACTTACTGGTGCTTACCCGAAAGAACACCAATTTGCCAAGTTGTTACCCTTCCATCCACTTATCCATCCTTTCATTGATTTTCTATTTTACTTCACAAAGGATTTGTGGTATTCAGAAATGTGCATAATGTACATAAATGCCAAACATAAAAATAAAAAGTCAACACACTGTCATTTAGAATAGGAGATTGAGAACAGGAAGAAAAACCATAAATAGAGAGGCAGTTTGAATGTATGCAGTTAAAACGTTTCACTGAAAATTTGCCCCTTGGTTTCATATCACTAATATAAAAATAGGAACATCTTCAGTTACATGATCCACATAGTCTTTAAGGAGAAAGTATACCAAACTATTAGGGAGAGAACACATGACTAATAGAATCCTCTGTGTGGCAGATGAAACGACATAAGGCTAGTCAATTTCCCTTTATAACTCTGGCTCAGAAACTAAGCAAAACTCAGTTCACTCTGAAGCCAATCTCTATTTCCTCTATGTGATTACCCTAAAATCAGCCATTCTCTTTTCCTTAGAGTAGTTAGTCATCAATCAGCATCTCTCAAGAATCATTCTGAGTCACAGCATCCCAGCATTGAAAGGGATATTAAAGTTAATCTATTTCAACCTCCATTCAAAGCTAGAACCAGTGCCTGAAAGCATTAAGTAACAAGAAGCCCACTACATTCTCAAGGCAGTGTCTGCTCCATTTCCATAGTTCTTATTAATGCCAAATTCATCCTTATACTGACTTTCAATAATGGACCATAGTTCTACTGCCAAAAGAGCAACAAAGTCTAAGTTGAATTTTTACATTTAAATACAATTAACAAGCTTAAATAAGTTATATCAATATAATATCCTGTGAATAGATGCTGCCATATTTTAAATGGACTCATCATTTATGAGAACATTCAGAGCAAACAGTGGAAATAAAAATACTTATCACGGACTCTGGCACAAGTCGTTAAGGATACTACTCTGCCTCAGGTGAAATATAGATCAGTCTCACTCATTGACATCAATAGTGCTATACAATTGCCTTGCTCTATGTCTCTTGCACACTCGTCATGGTGGCATCTCTGTCATTGCTAATACATTTTTGTACTTGGATCTAACAGATAAGGTAGGACAGGTTATACCCTGCATTATGAAAAAGACTACTTAGATCTGCAAGTGCGATTCTCATAACCTCTGGGATTTGTGCTCTTGGCAGTTGAGGTTCTTAGGTCCAAAGCATCTTATAGGAACCAGTAATTGTCATTTTATCATAGTAGTAATAACATTGGTCCAGTGTTTTCTGTCCAGACTGTTAAATGTAGCAATACTCTCTCACCCAATGATCTCCACCATGAAATAACGACAGCATCAAGAAGATCTCACAATACAGTTGACATTGTTGACAATCACTAAGCAGTAAAGATCTGGAATTTGAGCCTTCCCTGAATTGGTCAATCTCTCACAAGCAAGAGGATGACCAAAACAGACACCAAGGAAACAGAATATACAGACAATGGCCAGACCATATATGACAATAGGACTCTCTAATCCACATACAAAGTGCAGAAAACCCAACCGCAACCTCTGCTGCAATCAGCCAGAATGGTCAGGACTGGGTTAAGGATGACCAGGGCCTCCAACTGTCAGCCCAACTCTCATCCAACACAGGACAAACTAGAGAAAGCCAAATATTCTTATCGAAACAATCACACAAGGTGCCCCTCTGATATTTATCTACTTTCCCCAAGCCAGCAGCCTCCGACATGGTGCTTTCCCCTTTTCTCACTATAAAGCTTTTCTAACTACCTGATTGCCACTGAGTCTGTGCCAGACAGGTGATGGTGCCTGACTCCCTTGCTATATCAAGCTCTGAATAAATCACCTCTCTGTTGTCATTTATTTCCACAAAACACAAATATAGTAACAGTTAATCTGACGCATCCTGTTATGTTCTATTATGGGCTTCCCTGGTAGCTCAGCTGGTAAAGAATCTGCCTGCAATGCGGGAGACCTGAGTTCAATCCATGGGGTGGGAAGATCCCCTGGAGAAGGGAACGGCTACCCACTTCAGTATTCCGGCCTGGAGAATTCCATGGACTGTATAGTCAGTCCATGGGGTCGCAAAGAGTCAGACAGGACTGAGTGACTTTGAATTTCATGTTTTATTATATATTATATTCAAGAATCCTGTGCTTAGAAGTTTAACTGCTTGATGGTAAAGAATAAGTCTTGTACTTCTAATGACACTGATAAATAGGCTCTGGGGTTAAGGGGGGATGAGAAAAGCCCTCGTTTGTAGCATTTTCCAATTTACATAATGTAAAAGTTCTTACGAAGGCCAATTTCAAGCTACCCCTGATTTAACAACTGGGTTGTAAATTCCTGAATATTTAACAATCAGTTCTAGCAACCTAAGGAATCCCAGTCATCATTGTACATTTATTTTTTTCTAACAGTATCTGTCCAACACAGGTAAATATCCAAAAAAACAAATGGATAGAAAATGGTAGATATAGATATATCATTAGATATAGATGTGTTAATATATATAGATATAGGAATATATAAATGATAGATGAATTACTAATTTAATGGGCAGCAGACAAATAAATATGTTTTAGATAGATCCACCTTGTTTTGGAAAACCTGCCTAAATCATGATACATGCATGATATCCTGGTACAAAAGAAAAATAAAAGATCTCTGCTTTTAAGAAGACAAAATTTTAACAGAGTACATACAATAAAGAGTAAATATAATAAATAAGTAAATTATATATATATATATAGTTTAAGCTATGGTTTTTCCAGTAGTCATGTATGGATGTGAGAGCTAGATCATAAAGAAGTCTAAGTGCCAAAGAATTGATGCTTTCAAATAGTGGTGCTTGAGAAGATTCTTGAGAGCCCCTTGGACTGCAAGGAGATCAAATCAGTCAATTCTAAAGGAAATCAACCCTGAATATTCATTGGAAGGACTGATGCTTCAGCTGAAACTCCAATACTTTGGCCACCTGATACGAACAGCCAACTCATTGGAAAAGACCCTGATGCTGGGAAAGATTCAAGACAAAAGGAGAAGGGAGCAGTAGAAGATTAGATGGTTAGATAGCATCCCCAACCCAACAGACATGAATTTGAGCAAACTCTAGGAGACAGAGGAGCCTGGCATGTCACAGTCCATGGAGGCACAGAGTCGGACAAGACTTAGCAACTGAATAACAAAATTTGGTATTAGCAGGTGGCAAGTTATAACGAAATAAGAAAAAGGAAAACTGGGCAAGTTCTGAGGGTGAGGACGGTCAAGGTAGGCAGCTTTAGATAGATGAGAACTGAGTGCTGACTTTAAGGTAGTCGTTAGCTGTGTAGAACTCCAGAAAATGAAGGAGTGGTTAGGGCAAAATCTTTGGACAGAAGTCCACCAGGAATTTTCATAGAATTGTAAGGAAGCCACAGTTTTTTGAGAAAAGAATAAGAAGGAGACACACTAGGGATCAGGCCATGTAGAAAACTGCAAACTCTTATAAGGGCTTTAGATTGTATAAGAAGTAAATTGGGGAAATGTTGAAGTGTTTTGAGTACAGGAATGATGTAATTAAGTTTTAAAAATTCAATTATTAATGTGATCCAATATGAATGCATTGAAAATAGTTTTAGAGTTGGAAGGCTTTTTCTTTTCTTTTTCTTTTTTTTTAGAGTAATCCAGGGAAGAGATGATGGTGGCTTAGACTGAAAGGGGTACAAGAGATAGGAGGCACAAAAAAGTGAAACTGCTCAGTCATGTCTGACTCTTAGCAACCCCATGGACTAGAGTACTGGAGTGGGTTGCCATTTCCTTCTCCAGGGGATCTTCCCAACTCAGGGATGGAACTTGAGTCTCCTGCATTGCAGGCAGATGCTTTACCGTCTGAGTCACCAGGGAAGCCCATAAGGAGGCATAAGGGGTGGTGATAATTGATAATGCAATGACATGATGAAAAGTAATAAGATTCTGGATGTACGAGAAAAGTAAAGCCAAGAGAATTTGGATTTTTATGAACTGTAAGAGAAAGATGAGTCACAGGTGAAACCAAGTATTTGGAACTGAATAAAGAAAGACAGAATTGACATCAATCAAAATAACAAAGTTTATGGAGGAGAATTTATTATAGAACATGAGTTTGAAATGCCTGTCAGACTTCTGAGTCTGGAACTATAAGATGGATCTGAGCTAAAGGTATAAATTTGAAATAATCAGCAGAAATGATACTTAAAGTTGTAAGTCTGGTTGAGATTATCAACGGATTGAGGGAACAGAGGGATGAGAAGATGACTTAGAACAGAGCCTTGAATCATTTCAACATTAAGAGTCCAGGAAGTGGACAGGAAGTCCCACAGGAAGTGAAACCATTAAAACACAAAAATCAGTGAGTTAAGGGAAAACCAAGAAACACTGGTGTCCTGAAAGCCAAGTGGAGAAAGTATATTGAGGAAAGGGTGAATAACTTAGTCAAATACTGTGTGGGTGACGTGACACAGGGACTAAAAGCTTACCATTGGGCTTAGCAATGTGGAGACAGTTCATTAGCTTGACATTAGCAATGTCCCTGGAGTAAAAAGGCTTCAAAAGGGTGGGTTTAAAGAAAATGCGTGTGAATATACAAGAGGAGAAATCAGGTACATAAACTGTCATATCTGCATGAAATGAAATGCTCTTCAGTACTTGCATGTATTTGTCGATGGAGAAATATAATACAATATATCACTGAGTTTAAAAGATTATACTTTGGGACCTCTCTGGTGGTCCAGTGGTTAGGAATATGCCTGACAATGCAAGGGACAAAGGTGAAGTCACCACAGCTAGAAGCCTGAGCAGCCCAATTAGAGAGTAGCCCTCACTGGCTGCAACTAGAGAAAGCCTGTGCAGCAATGAAGAACCAGCACAGCAAAAGCTAAAATTTTTTCTTAATTAAAAATAAAAAATTATATTTTGCTTCATTATATTATACTTCTGGTAATGAACAAGCAATATGTGTCATACTAACCTGCCCCAAGATTATACATTTCAATATTGGACTAGATTATATACATATTTTAAGTTACTAGAGGGTGACCAAAGCTTTATATCATTATTAAAATTCTTTCCCACAAAGAAAATTCCAGGCCCAGATGATTTCACTGGTGAATTCTATCAAACAGTTGATGAATGAATAACACCAATATTCTCCAGGCTATTTAATAAAGTATGGAAAGAAAGAATATTCTCTACCACATTTTAGGAAACCAACATTACCTTATGCACAAAACTTAACAAAAACAACCTAAGACATAAAATTCAAAACAAATATATTTTAAAAGCAAAAATATACAAATCTTTTAACAAAATACTTACAAAATTACTGTGAAGCATATAAAAAGATAACAAATTATAACAAATATGGGTTTATTCTAGGAATGCAAGGTTGGTTTATCATTCAAAAATCAACCAGAATCATATAGATGAAGAATCACAAAAATATCATACTGAGTAAAATAAGCAGAAACAGGGGGACTTATTTTATGATTCCATTTCTATCAAATTCTAGAAATGAGAATATGATTTTCAATGACCAAAAGCAACTCAGTGGCTACCTTATAGCTGACCCCTATAGTGGAGGATGGAAAGCAGTAGGAGGAAACTTGGAGGGGGAGGTGTTAGAAGCATTCTGTATTCTGACTGTGGTTGGTGGTTTCAGTGGTACACACATTGACAAAACTCTTCAAATAGGACAGGTAAAATGGGTGCATTGTATTTATATATTAATTAAAATCAATAAAATATATTTTAAAATAGTCAGTGCAATTCATCTAGTAGCTGAAGCATGCACACATCTCTTCAATTATCTCACCAGGTTTCTCATTATTGGAAAAGACAACTAAAATATGAAAAAAAGACTGTACTCTTTGGTCTTAAACTCGAGAAATCAGCATGTCGTCTTGTTTTTATATACATTCAGGATATTTCTCTTAGCTCCTGGGTCTGTCTCATGAGAAAAATCAGTAGCAATGAGCACACATAGTTTTTAAAGACTTTTCTTCAATAAAAGTAGCCATTGTTTCTTGGAGGAAAATCTGATTTCACAGCAGGATGAAGGAAGTATAAAATTAGCCGGGAATATTTTGTGTTGCCAGAAACTAAAAACGTGCCCAGAGAATGATGAGAACATGCCAAAAACAAAAAGAAGAAGAATATGGCATAAAGTGGCTCCCCCTGAGGAAATTTGAGCAATAAAATAAAATGACAATGATGGCCTATAAAATTCATTGAATAATCCATGAATCCTTACCAATTTGATAGCTAGAAAGGTAGATACATAGATAGACAGGAAGGGAAAGTTCTTTCTTGTCATAGAAAGCTAACTAGTAAACAAAAAATAATGATGGAGTGGGAAAAAAATAACCTGAGTAGATGTTAAGCTAGTGGTTTGATGAAAAATATTCTATTTTTAGGGCATTTCCCTGGCCCTAATGTCTCCCCATGGGAAAACTATTTATTATAAGCAGGGAAACTATAAGTTTATAGTGGATAAACCTGGAAGACAGCACTTCGATCAAGTGATCAAATTTAGCATCATTGATACTGGGACAAACATACTCTTTGTACCTCCTGGCAAGCCCCCAAAAGGTTGCAGCATCATTTTTGTGATATACCTCCAAGGATGCAAACACTGAATCTAACAATGGGAGAACAATCAGACAGATCCACATGAGGGACGTTTCCTTCAAAAATGTCAAGGTTAAGAAAGATAAAAAATGAGAAACTGTTCTAGATTAAAGTAAATGAAAGAGCCATGACAGCTAAATGTAATATGTAATCCTGGATTGGATCCAAAACAAAGGGGAAAGAGCTATAAAATACATTATTGGGATAATTGATGAGATTTGAAGATGGACTCTGGTTAGATAGAGTACTGACTGTATCAAGGTTTATTGTTTGATTTCATAATTTTATGAGAGTATGTAAGAGAAGATTTTATTGCAGCTATACAAGAGAATGTCCTTGTTTTTAGGAAACACACACTAAAAAGGCATGATGTCTCCAGTTACTCTCAAATGATTCAGAATAATAGGTGGATAGATACATAGAGGATAGATTAGAGAAATAAAGATGTAGATTGATGGATGATAGGAGGGAAGAGGGAGGAGGGAGAGAAGCAGGTAAGGAAGGGAAGACAGAAGGAAAGACAGAAGGAGAATTATAAAGCAAATTGGGCAAAATGCAAACTGTTGATAAATATGGATGATCAGAACTTAATACTGTTCTTGCAAAATTTCTGTAAGTGAAATAATTTCAGAATTAAAAAAATATATACCCCCAAATGAGAGTCCCTTGGACTGCAAGGAGATCCAACCAGTCCATTCTGAAGGAGATCGATCCTGGGTGTTCATTGGAAGGACTGATGCTAAAGCTAGAACTCCAGTACTTTGGCCACCTCATGCAAAGAGTTGATTCACTGGAAAAGACTCAGTCTGGGAAGGATTGGGGGCAGGAGGAGAAAGGGACGACAGAGAATGAGATGGCTGGATGGCATCACCGACTCGATGGACATGAGTTTGAGTGAACTCCGGGAGTTGGCAATGGACAGGGAGGCCTGGCGTGCTGTGATTCATGGGGTTGCAAACAGTTGGTCACGACTGAGCGACTGAACTGAACTGAACTGAACCCCCAAATGATAGATTTCAAAACAATTACAGGTCACTCTCATACTTTTAAAACTACTTGTTTATATGTGCTTATATACTTAGCACCAAAGAATTGATGGTTTCAAACTGTGGTGCTGGAAAAGACTCGAGAGTCCCTTAGACTTCAAGGAGATCAAAGCAGTCAGTCCTAAAGTTATTCAACCTTGAATATTCATTGGAAGGACTGATGCTGAAGCTGAAGCTCCAATACTTTGGCCATCAGATGCAAAGAGCTGACTCATTGGAAAAGACTCTGATGCTGGGAAAGACTGAGGGTAGAAGGAGAAGGGGGTAACAGAGGATGAGATGGTTGGATGGCATCCTGACTCAATGGACATGAAGTTTCAGTAAACTTTGGGAGATAGTGAAGGATACGGAAGCCTGGCGTGCTATAGTCCACAGGGTTGCAAAGAGTCAGACACAATTTAGTGACTGACCAGCAAACGTACTTAGTATACAAATATATGCATGAAGATTCTGGAAAGACATACGTGAAAATGGCAAAAGTGCATGAGGGATGTTTAAAATTTTTGCATTGTTCCCCAATCACTATTTTCTCAGGCACCTCAGTGAACACTGATTACACATATTATTTGCAATCAAAAATTAACAAAGGTTTAACAAAAAAAAATCAAAAGACATTTGCTCTAGTTTTTCCTAAGGAAGGGTCAGCCACTCTAAACAAATATGGGTGTTTGTTCAGTTTCTGTGCCTCCTCCTAAGGGCAGGTTAAATTTTTGTCTGAGAAGGAGAACAAAAAACAAAGCTTATTTGGACTGCAAACAGAATACTACAGGAAGAGTATTTCTCTGCTTTGGAGGTGAGCCTACTGTGTTCCATCTCAGTTAGCCTTACACACACTGCAAGGGCTGAATTTGATTGGATTATCTGGCTGTGGTGCCTGACACCAGGCAAATGAGATGTAGGTTTACGTGAGCTTCAGCCTTATCAAAAATGTTGAAAAGCCAAACCTGACAGATCACAGCACTCCCTGCAGGAACTTTCCCCATTCAGGGCACAGAATACAGAATTATCCTCAATAGCTACTGCTGTTGATGGTTTTCTATCCGGACCGCCCCGCTGTTTGGGCAGGCAGAATTTCTATTGGCTGCATCCTCATTTCACAGCAATCACTGGAGGGGATCAACTGCCTCAGAGTCTTTGATAACAGAGTTAAGAGATGGAGGCCCCAAAGCTGAGGTTCTTTACACGTTTTCATTGAAGAGACTGTATTCCTTGTCAGTAGTCAGTAGAGTAGGGCTTCCCTGGTGGTTCAGATGATAAAGAATCTGCCTGCAATGTGAGAGACCTGAGTTGGATCCCTGGACTGGGAAGATCCCCTGGAGAAGGGAAAGGCTACCCACTCCAGGATTCTTGCCTGGAGAATTCCATGGACAGAGGAGCCTGGCGGGCTACAGTCAATGAGGTCACAAGAGTCAACACAACTGAGCAACTAACACTAATGTATAATGTGTGATGAGAACAGTCAACCCAGACTCACTCTGATTTCAAATGTCACAACATTCTATTAATGAAAGTATAATTCAGATTGTAAAATGCTTGTCATACACATTATCCTTATCTGTAAGTGTAATTTTCTAATTGTGCAATTAAACATTATTGATACCTTTAGATGAGTTAATATTTAAAATCACTGACAGTAGTGTACAGCATACGTAAGTTAGCTATTAACAATGCTTTCCCTATGAATACATCTACATACTAGTTATGTGTTTCATAAAGAGGGTCATGTTGAAAGATAACTGGCTTTCTAGTGAGTCCTCAGGGACTGTGGGAGACTAAAAGGTTTCCTACCAGCCTGTGACTCTCATCTTGTGAGCTTTATCTTACAGATCCCCACTTCTGGAGGCGACCCAGCACAGACACTCCTGCCTGATTAACATAGATGTCCCCATGGCAGTATCTGCCTTATTCTTGGTCACTTTCTGAGGCTGTCCTTGGTCACTTTCTAAGGCACACAGCTTTGGCCAGTGTGCCCAAATCTATCTCTAATCCAAACTTTTTTTTTCCCCCTGAGTTCTCAGTTTCCCTGAATTGCTGTACTTTCAAGAAAATCTTCCAGGAAGGCATAGCTTATGTGTTTCAGGAAAGGCTAGCCCCTTTTCTCTGCCTTAAACTTCTCCATGACTAACTGAACATTTTCAGGCCTATCCTGCAAAATTCTGTGCCTTTGCTTATGTTGTTTAATCTTCCTGAAATCCCTCCCTTCAATTTCTACCTATAAAATTAGCCCATTCTCCAAAGTTCTAGTGAATTCTGTTCCTTCCAGGAAGCCTTCTTGAACAACCCCTTACAAGCAACCAAATGTAACATCCTTCTTCTCTGAACCAGGGAAGCACACCATCCTGTGTGTTACTCCAATGACATCCTCTGCACTTGGCAGTGGCTTAGTACACATCCTTGTAGCTGCCCCGCAGTGGGCAAAGAGTACATGGCACAACCATTGATTGCTGGCCAACTGGGTTGGAATCCTGACTCCTTACTTGATTTCTAGGTGACTTTGACAGGTGATTCAACCTCCCTGTACCTCAACTTCCTCATCTGTGGGGAAAAAAATAAAAATAATATCTATGCATCAGTTGGTGGTTAGAATGAAGTTAAGACCATGCTATATAGCAAGCTCAAGGAAGCCACATCACAGCTCTTTCAACTTACTCTCTATGACTTTGGACATGTTACCTAACTACACCCTGCTCAAGTTTCCTTATTCAAAGAGGTGGTAAAGAATCCGCCTGCCAATGCCAGAGACAGAGGAAATGTGGGTTCAATCCCTGGGTTGGGAAGATCCCCTGGACAAGAAAGTGGCAACACACTGCAGTATTCTTACCTGGAGAGTTCCATGGACAGAGGAGCCTAGTGGGCCATAGTCCATGGGGTCGCAAAGAGTTGGGTATGACTCAATGACTAAACAACAACCTTAAAGGTTTATATTGACAGCTAATCTAACACATGCAAACATAAGAGTACAGAGTAAGCTCTAATAGTATTCTATTATAATATATTACGAGGTTAAGGCCAAGCCAGATTTCAAGGTCATGGTAAGCACTTAAATAACATTACTAGTTATCCTTCACAGTCATGATTGGTCAGTGTATGACTATGAAACTGCCCTGCTGGATGGTTTAGAGGTGCAAGGTTAGGAGAGAAAGAGAGGGTGAGAGAGACCAAGCAAAAGAAAGACAGATTTAATATCCCTTATTCTTTCTGATTGAATTTTGTCAAGCATTATTTTGCAGACGAGAATGACCTTGTCTGTGAAGCTGGACCCAAATCCATTGGTTCTATTCGGCGCGTGGGGTGTGCTGACAGGCAGCATGCCTGTGTGTCCAAAGAGTCACCAACCATCACAAAAGCTCTCTACACGGTGATGGCAGTGAAATGTGAAGCGTGGCTTGCTCTCCTTAATCACCTATTTCCCGCTCCACCCTCTTGGCCATCCTAGAACTCCTGAGCTTCTGTTTCTCAACAGTATTCTAAATGTATTAGTCATTCCTTTCAATGTACTCTGAAAGCAGTTCATGGATTTCACACCTAGCTAGTCTCTCGTCCTTGTGAAACTTAAGCAACCGAGTGATGAAAGAATAAACCTTCCAACAGACACGTGTGCTCTTAGGAAATCAGTTCCTCAATTCCTTGGACCATTTTTTTACTCCTATCATCTGATTATTTTATGTTTAAAAGAAATGATGTGGGTATTTTCAATATTATCTATTGGTATTTCAATAATATCTATTGGTTTTGTCTTCACTCCTATTTTCTTCTCAGGGTTGGCTACTTTTCTGCCATCTTCAACTCTAACATATCCCAGCTTGCTTCCAATCTGGGATACTTTAGGGCATTAGTACAAATAAAATTTCAAGTTCTGGTCTCTAACAATTTTTGTTATTTTTTCCTAGAGAAAACAGTAGCCTATCTTGTTTACATTCCCCAACTGACAACATCATGGTGTTTCTTTTAAAACAGTTTCACAACACCGTAGCATTTTTTCCAAATGTTTATTATTTATTTGGCTGCATTGGATCCTAGCTCCGTCATGTGGGATCTTTCATTGCAGCAAGCAGACTCTCTAGTTGTGGGGTGTGGGCTCAGTAGTTGAGGCGCACAGACTTAACTGCCCTGTGGCATGTGGGATCTTAGTTCCCCCCACAAATCGAACCCACACCCCCTGCTTTGGAAGGTAGATTCTTAATACTGGATCACCAGGGAAGTCCCCCATTGTAGCAATTTTTGAACTTCAGGAATCACAAAGGTCTAGAGTTTGAAAAATCTTACGGAACAAAGAATCTGCCTGCAATGCAGGAGACCTGGGTTCAACCTGGGAGAAGGAAATAGCAACCCACTCCAATATTCTTGCCTGGGAAATCCCTTGGACAGAGCAGCCTGATGGGCAATAATCCATGTGGTTGGAAGATTTGGACACAACTTTGCAATTAAACCAACACCACTAAAGACATTAAATCTGTTTCTCAGGTCTCCGCGTGTTCAGATGTCTTTAGAGCTAGAGGCTAACTAAGTATCATCCAGTTCAATCTTCTGAATTTGTAGGTAATGAATCCAAGCAAGATTCAAAGAGAGGACTTGGAAAACCAAGCAACTGCAGGTAATCAGCAGTTTTCAACTATGGCTGGTTTTAGTGGTCACAACTAGCAGTTACTACTGGCATCTAGTGGTGAAGGCCACAGATGCTACTAAACATCCTACAATGCACAGGAGAGCCCCTCAAAAAGAATTGCCCAGACCAAAATGTCAATAGCGCAGAACTGAAAAACTCTGAGATAGATTCCTCCTTCAGTAATCCAACTGCCAACAGACACCCATACTCATTGCCTAAGAAACTCATAATCTATATTAAACTCATATCTCATGTGCTGGATGAAGAGAAGGCTTCTGGCTTCCATTTCACCACTTCGCTTGGCAATCTCTTTAATGGTTCCCAACAGAGACTACAAATGGTCTTATTTCTCTGCCAATGTTGAGCCAGTGAAGAAGTATCTATATCAGGGAGATTTGGGGGAGAAAGATTTCATTTCTGGGTTATATTTAGGGGTTGATCATGAACAGCTGTACTCAACCCATTCATGGGTAACTGAGGAGAGTCTGAGGAGCATTAGGACACAAAAATTGATTTGTTATGGAAACTGGCAATGCTTTTCAGGGGTAAATGAGATTTTAAATGAATGATAAAATGATGATCCAATTTGGAAGTCAATCCGATGGCTGTTTCAATGGTCTTTTAGGACATCATTTCGCAAAATTTAAAAAGTAAATTGACAAACAAATCCATGAATTCCTTTCTATGACAATATAGCTGAGTGAAAAAATATAAATTTTGCCACTCAATCTTGCCATTACCAGATCTGGAGGTAAAAAGAAAGTAAGAAGGAACCTATCAAAATTATGAGATGCCAGAATTTAAGAATTATTTTTTAAAACAAAAGTGGCCATTATATTTGTGTGCTGCCTTCCTTCCTATGCTTAGTTGTCCATTCATTCGCTTTAAATGTGCTATCAAAAGTAAAAGTGTCAGTCGCTCAGTCATGTCTGACCTTTTGTGACCCCATGGATTGTAGCCCACCAGAATCCTCTGTCCATGGAATTCTCCAGGCAGGAATACTGAAGTGGGTAGCTGTTTCCTTCTCCAGAGGATCTTCCCTACCCAGGGATTGAGAGAGGGTCTCCTTCATTGCAGGCACATTCTTTACCATCTGAGCCACCAGGGAAGCCCAAATTTGTTATATATACGGTTAAATTAAAAAGCCCAAGTGAAAATGCAACTACTCATACTGACCATAAGCAAAGAATCAAGGCCAACACAGGTTTTATTTCGGTAAATGATATTTTGCAATATCCAGTTCTATATTTTTTTAAAGCACTTAGACCTAGAAATTCCACTTTGGAACTCTAATCTATTAGTTGAAAACATGGTGGTGAGTAGGGAAAAGTTTATAGGTTAAGATCTTTTCCTGAGAGTTGCATAAAACAGCCAAAAATTTGGAAGAAAACTAAATGTATAACAATTCAAGTAACTTGCAGTGTAATAAATGCAACGTTGGGGGAAAATGTAGTTGCTAGAAGCATGATGCTTCCAGAGAAAAGTGGGAAACTCTTATGATACAATGTTAATTAAAGACAATTCACAGGTGATCTTACCTTCTGCGATGGCTCACATTCTGTCTATGGTGTGTGTTTCTCTCTAAATAAATCCATTTTTCATTTGTCACTTTGTCTCTCACTGAATTCTTTCTGTGATGAGACATCAAGAACTGAGGTCTGTTAAGTTCTGAGACCAAGTGTGTGATCTCAGTTAAAAGATCATGGGTTCAGGGTACTTCTCTGGTGGTTCAGTGACGAAGACATATGCTTCCAAAGCTGGGGACCCAGTTTCAACTCCTGGTCAGGAAACTAGATCCATCATACTACAACTAAAGAGCCCATGTCCTGCAACTAAGACCCACTACAGTCAAAGAAATAAATAAACACAAATATTAAAATTAGACTGTGGGTTCAAGTCCCAGTTTGCATAACATGGTTTTCTATTCCTCCTTTGACTTCCCTTCTCTGGACCTCCTTAGTGTCAACATTGGCCTGAGAGCTTTCTCTTTTCTTTTCTTTCTTTCTGGCCACACCATTTGGCTTGCAGAATACAGTTGAAAAAAATAATAAAAGTAAATAAATGATTCACAAGTATATGACAAATCTGTAAATATGTGCTTATGATCAAAGTCTAGAAAGTAATATCAAAATGACAAAAGAAATGGTAGTCATAGATACAAGTTCATACATTTATGAGCCATACTGTTTTTCTATAACATGGTTAGGAAATAAAAGCATATATATTCAAATTTGACCCAGGGCTTTTTTCTCCAGTCAAAATAATACCAAACATACAGATTTGCATTTAGGAATCTAGTAGCAATAAGCAAACATATAACAAGAATTTTGGGGGATGTAGAATAATAAGCATTAGAATTTAAATTGAGCTGCAATGAGGATAAGGTCAGTGGTGTTGCAGCAGTAATGAGTATATGTTCGAAAGTTTCTCATAAGGTTAATAGAGCAATTTCACATTCTTTTCCATTAGTGCTCTGATGACAAAATCACAAACTTCTCCAAGGGAACTGGCCACAGAGTTTATCCATCAAGCTAGACCTGCTTCTTTGGTTTCCTGTGCAATATTAAAAGTAGTACTGAGTTCCCTTGCCTATGCTTTACCGCCTGATGCATTTGAGCATCCTTTCTCTCTCACGCATGCCCACAAGATAGTTCCACTTCTCACACTTCCGACCTTGAATCTAGTCCAGAAACCTGAATCATCCTAGCCCCTCCCCATTTCTTCACCCCTCACTACCTCACTCAGCCCCTTATCGCCTCCTGAATATACATACGTGTCTATTTGGCTGCACTAGATCTTTGTCGCAGCACGCAGGCTTTCTCTAGTTCAACACACCACTTTGTCTTGCTGCGGCACGCGGGTGTCTCTAGTTGTAGCCATTGGGCTTAGTTGTCCCACCGCATGTGGGATCTTAGTTCCCCTACGAGGGACTGAATCCATGACCCCTGAATTGCAAGGCAGATTCTTAACCACTGAATCACCAGGGAAGCCCTCTGAATATTTCTTGAATTTGTCTCTCCTGTTTGTTTTCAAGACTTCTGCCCTCCTTCCAACCATGGACTGTTGTCCCCAGTCCCAGACAGCATACAGCTGTTAAACCACAAGTAGGGTCTCATTACTTCTCTTTTAAAATTTTATCGATGGACACATTTTATCTTTTTTAAATTATTTTTATTGAAGGATAATTGCTTTACAGAGTTTTGTTGTTTTCTGTCAAACCTCAATGTGAATTAGCCATAGGCATACATATATCCCGGAGAAGGCAATGGCAAGCCACTCCAGTACTATTGCCTAGAAAATCCCATGGATGGAGGAACCTGGTAGGCCGCAGTCCGTGGGGTCGCTAAGGGTCGGACACGACTGAGCGACTTCACTTTCACTTTTCACTTTCACACATTGGAGAAGGAAATGGCAACCCACTCCAGTGTTCTTGCCTGGAGAATCCCAGGGACGGGGGAGCCTGGTGGGCTTCTGTCTATGGGGTCACACAGAGTCAGACACGACTGAAGTGACTTAGCAGTAGCAGCATACATATATTCCCGCTCCCTTTTGAAACTCCCTCTCATCTCCCTCCCCATCCCATCCCTCTAGGTTGATACAGAGCCCCTGTTTGAGTTTCCTGAGCCTTGAAAGTAAACACCATCATCCTTATGATGGCTCCAAAGGCTCGTTCTACCTGACCATTGCATACTTCTATTGCAATTCTCCCTTAAGTGCCTGAAAATCAGGTCATATTACTGAATGGAACACATTTTTCTCAGTGCAATTAGACTGAGCTGGAGAAAGCAGAAATATCAGCTTTCTCATTCTAAGCATTATGATAATTTTAATGCAATTGACTATCATATTCACATTTCCAACAGTCATAATTCACAATTTAATCATATTACATTACCAGTAAGTAAAATCCCTAAATATTTTTTATAAAATTTCTTGTACAGGAGTGATTTCTCTTGGTTTTAACCAAATGCTGGACTTTGAAATTATCCATATTAAATTCCTCTTTTGATATTATGCCCATGATTCTATTTTGCTACAATCTTTTTAGACACAAATTTTTATCTGTAACTCAATAATTGCTTGTCCCAGATTTGTGACACCAGAAAATTTCATCAACATGAGGCGACGTGGTATCATTGAGTAACACAAGATTTAGTGTGTTTTAATTCTAATTACAACACAGCTTAAATTCTAATTCTACAACTGACAAATTAGCAAGCATTTTGAATGCCTCATAAATTTTCTTTATCTTGGTATTCATGTCAGTAGTTTGAGTTTAACAATACATAAGGGAGATGCCCTCATTCTCTCCTTAAAAACTTAACTGAGATCCACCCAAAAGAATTCAAGTCTTTTGAGCATAAGTTACCCATTCTCCTTGCTTGGCTCCTGCAATACATCTTTTCTGAACTACATATAAATATGCATGAAACATTCATATATATTACTTATATTTACGGGAGATTATAGGAGGAGGATGATGGTAAAGACAAAGATTAGTTAGCATTTTGTGTCTACTGAATGCTTCACATACAAATATGCTGAAGAAAGTACAATCATTATCCTCATTTTTTTCTAGTGAGTACAATAACGATTAAAAGGAATAGATAATTTACCCAAAATACAGCCAATATATAATGGAGTTAGTGTATAGAAATGCTGAAGACCATGTGAATGTAGTTATCTTCCTGCCTAGTCCAAGTCATCTGTCATTAAACAGACGATGTTTATTTCTCCAATCCTCTACTGGTGGGAATTTAGATCCTTTCCATTTCTTCATTACTAACAAGTAATGATATCCTTGTATATCATATCTTTGTGCATTTTGGGGATTAAATTTCTGGAAGTGAAACTTTAGGATCAAAGTTATGAATATTTTTGTTGAGTATTATCAACTTGTGTTTTACAATGTTTATAATTAACAATAAAAAAAAGATTTTGGGGGGAATTATGTAGGACATATGTTAGGTGCCTTCTCAGATTTCCGTGGTGACATCAGCTGTGGGACCCTCAGTGGTGCCTTGGTGGTGGTAATTTTAGTCGCTATGTTGTGTCCAACTCTTGTGACCCAATGGATTGCAGCCTGCCAGGCTCCTCTGTCCACAGGATTTCCAGGAAAAGAATCCTAGAATGAGTTGTATTTCCTTCCCCAGGGGATCTTCCCCACTCAGGGATTGAATCCAAGTCTCCTGCATTAGCAGGTGGATTCTTTACCAACTGAGCCACCAAGGAAGCCTTTAGGAAACCCCAGTTCTGCTTGGACTCTCACAGTTCCACACTCTGGAGCAGACCAGTTACTGTCCGAAGAGAACCTCCTCCATTCTGGCTACCATAGCAGGCCAACCGGCCTCACACCCTGAGTTTCTAGTTCCCCTCACCATCTCTGGACTTAGATGAATGGTTGTAAAAGAGGCCAGACAGTTCAACTCTCTGGGGACACACTTGGTCTCTAGGAGACAGGAAGGGGAGAAGCCTGCAGCAAGCAGATAAGTCTCTCCTTCTTCCCTCTCTACAACCCCTCTAGTAAATGGTTCCACATAGCCTGTCTGGACACACCCCACGGAGATGAGCAAACCTCCCTGCTGGATTTGGCCAGCAATACACTTTACATTACTTTCCATCTCATTCCTGACTCACTTTCCTTATCTCTCACTTTCATTTTCTCTCATGCTTGGTCTATGGTGGTTTTCTGTCTCATCTGAGACAATAAAGTTTATAAAAGCATTTTCCAAATTATAAACCACTCTGCAAAGGGAAGGTATTTTTATTGCTGTGATTGCTGCTGCTTTCAGGAATACTTGGGGGTATATAGAAATTCATTTTATAAAGTAATCAAGATTACCCTTATTTATATTTCATCATTCATTATCAGCCTAAGAAGGATTTTGAGACATTTTTTATCTTTCTGATTTGAATGTGTGTCTTCAGGGAGCTGTAGTCAACTATAAGCGTCAGAAACACCTGCAAAACATTTCTGTGTCTTGCCAAGGAAGGCATGGTAGAATAAGGAGCAGGATATTATATTAATAGTTGAGTGCTCCAGTGGACCTAGATGCAGCCTAACACATGCCACCATCATGGAATTCCATGGTGAGGTTTAGAAATAGGCAAGGAGAAGAAAGTAGCATGAAAGGAAACTGGGATGAAACGAAAGTCAAGAACTTCCTGAGCCTATCCTGCTGCTGCTGCTGCTGCTAAGTCGATTCAGTCGTGTCCGACTCTATGCCAGAGACGGCAGCCCACCAGACTCCTCCATCCTTGGGATCCTCCAGGCAAGAACACTGGAGTGGGTTGCCATTTCCTTCTCTAATGCATGAAAGTGAAAAGGGAAAGTGAAGTTGCTCAGTCATGTCTTGACTCTTCACGACCCCATGGACTGCAGCCTGCCAGGCTCCTCCGTCCATGGGAGTTTCCAGGCAAGAGTACTGGAGTGGGGTGCCATTGCCTTCTCTGGAGCCTATCCAACTTTCCATCAATTACATTCTATTTCATTACAAAAGTTACCTTCCCCAATTTTGCAAAACAAAAATAACTTATGAATAATTTATATTCTGCTCAAAAACATTTAAGGAAGGTCTAAATGATCTCTTTCTGTGTTTCTTACAGCACCCAGTTGTTTTATATGACTCTCTGTTGCTATTGCTTACTTAATTAACTTCCTTTCTGTCTGAACCATAAACTATGGGAGAGTAAGAAGCTGTCAGTTTTACTCTCTGTCACATTGTTGGCACCTAACATATTGTCTGGATTTTTTTTAATGTTTATTGAATGATGAATGAAAGAAAGAATGAATGCAAAATGAAGATGAATTGACCATGTATCTGACTTTGGCTAAGTGCTTTTAGCTTTCTATATATATCCTCAAGTCCCCAGCTTCAGCTTAAAACAAAGTAGATACCTAATAAACATGTGCTAACCAACTGATAAAACAATTATAAATCCATATAAAAATGTCTACTGCCTACCTTCTGACAACACGGTTCAAAGTATTCTAAAATGTTCTCTTCTCATTTATATTCAATGGAAAATAGATGTATAAAGAGAACCACTGCACAGTTTTATAAATAGAAATTTCCAAGTCTACTCCACTGATGTGAAAATATGATAAATAATATGGAAAAGGTAGCTGGAAAAATAGAACCATTACCTGCCCCTCCACCCCCCAGTTAAGGATGGTATTGTGGTCCACTCCATGTTGTAGAGGAGACAACCCCACAGACAATCCTTCCAAAACCTGAATCCTCCCTTCGCAGCACATTTGTAAGGAGATGCTACCCCAAAGAACTCAATCATGCACCAAGAACCAGAGAAATGAATCTCAGGCTGGGCCAATCCATTTTCTCTGTGCAAAATGTTTAATAATTAGATTAGGGAGTTCCCAGGCAGTCCAGTGGTTAGGGCTCCTCACTTCCACTGCAAGGGGCATAGGTTTGATCCCTGATCAGGTAACTAAGATCCCGCATGCTGTGCAATGGAGTAAAAAAAAAAAAAAAACCAACCTATATTAAATGAATTCTTTCTTTGTTTTTATATCTGCTCCCTTAGGTCATCTGGGTTCTTGCATTTACATTACTCACATGAGGAGAGAAAGATTTACAGAGATAAACCATCTTTTCTTCTTCCTGGTCTTTAGAAATCAAATTATTTTTAACCTATCAGAGGTCATCAGAGGCTCATTGGATTATCCTGTGCTGCCTGATTCTGACCTTATTTTTGATACAATGAACCATTTTCTACAATGGGCATTTAAAACTCACAGCTCCCAGAGCTTTAGAAATCCTGGGAAAGGCCCCTGCTGGCAACCTTATTAGCATCTCTGCCTCTTGATTTTTATTTAATTCCTTTTAACATTCTAATCATAAGGCTGACAGACTTTATGGAATGGGGGGGATACAGAATGAGGAACATATTTCACTATATCATTAAGCCTGCAGTGAGTTAATAAATAGCTCATTATGTGTTTTGAGATATATAAAGAGGTTAGGAAACCAAAACAAAAGCAGAATATTAAGGCAATACTTGTTGAATCACTGTTCATTAAAAAAAGAGAAAGAAAGGGGATTGACATGAAAGATTCAAATAGAGTTTCATACTAAAATGATAGATTAGCATTTCGATTTCATAGTTTTCTCTACAAAGGAATGGAGTGTCATTCTAATGACAAAGCAGATGTTTGGGAAATGGTCCTCTGGCTCAGAGGTTAAAGCGTCTGCCTCCAATGCGGGAGACCCGGGTCCAATCCCTGGATCGGGAAGATCCCCTGGAGAGGAAAATGGCAACCCACTCCAGTATTCTTGCCTGGAGAATCCCATGGACAGAGGAGCCTGGAGGGCGACAGTCCATGGGGTTGTGAAGAGCTGGACACAGTGAGCGACTTCACTTTCACTTTCTTCTGTTCTGAGCCCCAGAATGGGGAAGGTTGATATAGAATAGAAAGTATAGTGGGAAAAAAAGCAACAACAAACTCATCTAGCATTAAAATATTTGCAGATACCAACAAAAGGTCTCATGTTGAAGATAGTACTGATGAACCTGTTTGCAAGGCAAGCACAGAGACACAGACTTGGAGAATGGACTTGTGGACATAGCAGGGGAAGGAGAGGGTGGGATGGATTGGGAGAGTAGCACTGACATATATTCACTACCGTGTGTAAAATAGTTAGTGGGAAGCTGCTGGATAGCACAGGGAGCTCAGCTCGGTGCTCTGTGATGACCTACAGGGGTGACATGGCGGGTGGGAGGGAGTCTCAAGAGGGAGAAGGTGTATGTATACATACAGCTGATTCACTTAATTGTACAGCAGAGACTAACAAATCATGGTAAAGCAATTATACTCTATTTTTTTAAAGGTCTCATATTAGGGATTATGTTAACCTTTTAAATCACATTCACATACAGCACCTCATTCCAGCTCACGAAAATTCTGGGAACAATGTCCTTGTCTAACAGAAAAGTTAGAGTTCCCTAAGTTTTCCCTTTTTGGACCTCTAATCCTTTCTCAAGGCCCTGCCAACCAATCATACGTATGAATGCATGCTCAGTCATATCCGACTCTTTGCAACCCCATGGACTGCAATTCACCAGGCTCCTCTGCCCATGGACTTCTCCAGGCAAGAATACTAGAGTGGGTTACCATTTCTTCCTCCAGGGGATCTTCTGGACCCAGAAATCAAACCTGAGTTTCCTGGATTGAAGGTGGATTCTTTACCAACTGAGCCACCTGGGAAGCCCTTTCAGCAAACCAAGGATCTTCTAAATCAGGGCTTTCCTAGGAACATGGATCACCTGAGGATCTTATTACAAGGCAGATCCTGAAACAGTAGGTGGGGCCTGAGACTCTGCATTAATCCCAGGAGAAGCTTGACAGCTGTTTCTCATTCCAAATGACCACCTGCACAAAGCAGAATCTTGAAAACATTATTGTCCTATGGGTAATCACAGAAGATTTAGATTGAAGTTACTCTAAAACACACTTAATGAGATGCATCATTGTTCTTGTGCTAATTGATAAGTAGACAGCTAGTCAGCAATTTACAGACCCCATTTGATTTTCACAAAGTCAAGTCAAACACTTCTAGGGCTGATTTAAAAGCAGACGCTAGGAAGCTGTGATAGGCTCCCTGGAAATCTTGGATTCAATAAACTAAAGCATGAGCTCTTAATGTTTGTGTGTGTGTGTGTGTGTGTCAGGGGGTGGGGAGGTTGCTCTCCCTTTTAAAATATCTAAAAAAACTGTAGACGCTTTCCCCAGAAAAGTGTACACAAAGGCAAACAATTTGGTATATAATTATATCAGTTCCTAGACACTTTTGTTCTACAAGCCTATATATGAGACAGCAAAAGAGACACAGATGTATAGAACGGTCTTTTGGACTCAGAGGGCAAGGGTGGGATGATTTGGGAGAATGGCACTGAAACATGTACATTATCATATGTGAAACAAATCGCCAGTCTAGGTTCGATGCATGATACAGGATGCTTGGGGCTGGTGCACTGGGATGACCCAGACGGATGGGATGGGGAGGGAGGTGGGAGGGGGTTTCAAGATGGGGACACATGTACACCTGGGGCAGATTCATGTCAATGTATGGCAAAACCAATGCAATACTGTAAAGTAATTAGCCTCCAATTAAAATTTTTTAAAAAAGAAACTTTAACTTCATGCTGTCCAAAAAACTAGAAAAATAAACAAAACCAAAAATCTCTTTCAACTCACTGGGATATTAGTTTTTAAATACAATTTTTCTGGGAGAACTAAGCCAGTTACCTAAAAGCACAGATGAAACACAACATATAAACCGGAAAAAAAATTTTAAAGGTGGGGGGAGGCAGAAAATTTGAGACTTTACAATAAAAGCCATGAAAAAGTCTCTATCGCCCAGAGCAAATCAGGAGAAAGAGAACAAAAACAGAAACTACAAAAACTAGCTTTAAAACCATCTCTTGTTTTACCTCTGGGTGTCCCACCTCATCTCTCGGTGACTAAGAATCGAAATTCCCAGGAGTGCTTGACAAAATGCAGATTCCTGGGCCAAACCCCAGGTCAAACAGAGATGTGGTTCAAAAATCTGCACTATACACAATCCTGAGGTAATTTTTAAGCACATTAAAGTATTAAATAATACTATTTTTCCAGTAGTCATGTATGGATGTGAGAGGTGGACCATAAAGAAGGCTGAATGCTGAAGAATTGATGTTTTTGAATTGTGGTGCTAGAAAAGACTCTTGAGAGTCCCTTGAACTGCAGGGAAATCAAATCAGTCAATCCTAAAGGAAATCAACTCTGAATATTCATTAGAAAGACTGATGCTGAAGCTGAAGCTCCAACAATTTGGCTACCTGATGCAAAGAGTCAATTGATTCATTGGAAAAGATCGATGTTGGGAAAGATTGAAGGCAAAAGGAGAAAAGGGTGGCAGAGGATGAAATGGTTAGATAGCATCACTGTCTCAGTGGACATGAATTTGAGCAAACTCCAGGAGATAATGGAGGACAGAGGAGTCTGGCATGAAACAATCCATGGGGTCACAAAGAGTCTGAGATGACTTAATGACTGAGCAACAACAACAATTCTCAAATTACATTAATGAAATTAAGATACCCCTCGACTCTCATTCAGAGCTCAGAAAGAGTTATAGTCCATATGAGGCTGCCCATAGGACAGAAAAATGACTTCCAAGAGAACAGTGATCCAAAATATTTTCTTGAGTTGTGCTCATGATCAGAATAGGCTTAAAAAAAAAAAAAGTCTCTACTGAGTTTGTTAGATTCCTTCTGTTTTATGTTTGGCTGTTTGACCATGAGTCAAGTGGGAACTCAGCTCCCTGACCAGGATCAAACCTGCACCTCCGGCCTTGGAAGGTGAATCAAACACTGGAGCACCAGGGAAGTCCCAGAACAGGCTTTTACATTCAGCAATTTTGGAGGAATTTAAATCTGTTTCCTTGCCCTGCACTCTACTCCTCACTCTTCCCCTAAGAGCAGACTCACAAGTCTCCCTCCCCTTTCCAAAACATCATCTATAATCTATTATACAGGTTATACTATCATATAGAATAATAATATTATATATTATTCTATTGACAGAATAAAAGGTAGATAATAGAGGAAATGTCTAAATAATACATATAGAAGCTGTTTTGATATACCTAGATCTACAAATATAGATTATGGATATTAGCCTCAGTAAAAGTCAAAATCTATGATTCTCAACCATGGCTTCTTAGCAAAGTTAATAAAATCACAGATACCTAATCTCCAACCCCAAAGGTTCTAATTAAGATCTGAATAAGACAATTATGGGTAAAAGTTAGAGCCGAAGTGTCTTCATTTAAAATTAAGAGAGAAAGTAATCATTAAAAGTTCTTACATACCATCAGTAATAGTACAGATGATAAAAAAAAAAAAACATATGAATGTCTACTAGAAAAATAAAGATCTGTGTTTTACAGGCATTTATTCACTCAGTCTTAACAGCATCTCCATAGGGAGGAATAGGGAGGAAACCATTTTTACAACTAAACCTCGTAGAGGTCAGGCAATTGTCTCAAAGTTACGACTGCGTAGTACAGAGGTCTCCTTGGAACTCGGTGTCTAACAGTGTATTAGTCGCTCAGTCATGTCTGACTCCGTAACTCCATAGACTGTAGTCCGTCAGGCTCCTCTGTCCATGGAATTCTCCAGGCAAGAATACTGGAGTGGGTAGCCATTCCTTTGGCCACGGGATCTTCCTGACACAGGAATTGAACCCAGGTCTCCTGCACTGCAGGTAAATTCTTTACTGTCTGAGCTGCCAGGGAAACCCATGTCTAACACAGACACCCACACTAAACGATAAGCTGAGACTTCCCTGGTGGTCCAGTGTTTCAGATGCTGCTCTTCCAATGAAGCAGGAGCAGGTTTCTTCCTCGGTTGGGGAACCAAGATCCTACATGATGCTTGGTCAAAAAATAAAAATTTTTTAAAAAACAAGATAAATAATGTTTTTAACAAAATCAGCCATAGTTCCTGTATGAATTTATGGAGAACCATTGATAGGTAATATGTGCGTACATGTATGATACGCACACATAAATGTGTGTCGGGTCGAGAGAGAAAGAATGTACATGCATTCCCTGGCAGGGGGGCGGCTTTCCAGTTTAGGACATTTGAGGAAGAGACGTGTCCTCAAATAAAGACTAGTCAAGTCCAAAGAGCTGTGTGAGAGCCCTAGTTCTCTGACAGGACAAGGAAAGCAGTCACCAGGAAGGAAAATGAGTGTAGGAAGCAACGCAGGGACTTGTCTAATACAAACTTCAATAGCTTGTTTCACTGAAGACTAGCTCTGCTCCCCTCATTTTCCCTGCTGGTAGAAAGCTGTCAGTTCATAGTGTTACATTCCTCCAGAGTCTTTTTGTTTACTCACAAAAGGCCAACAAAGAAACAGGTCAAGATGGATGAAGGGGTGTGAAAGGACAGGATGGATGAACAAAGGCTCCTGACAAGTAGCTGCTGCTTCTCACTTCCGTCCTGTCTGACTCTGTGACCCCGTGGACCATAGCCCACCAGGCTCCTCTGTCTATGGGATTCTTCAAGCAAGAACACTGGAGTGGGCTGCCATTTCCTCCTCACAAATACCTAATTGGTGCTTATAAAAGCACAGCAGTTTCCCATTAGAAAAATCACACGCCCAGCAGTGGTTACTGAAGATTTTTAGGGGGTTCATAATCATGCCAGGTCATCCTGGTCTAGGTAACCCAAAAGTCCCATGGATAATCATCAAAGGCTGCCTATTTCAAACACAGTTTACCAGAAACCATGCCCATGTCTTTGGTCTTCCCTGGAGGAGACCCAGGTTCAATCCCTGGTTCGGGAAGATACTCTGGAGAAAGAAAAGGCAACCTCCTCCAGTATTCTTGCCTAGAAAATCCCATGGACAGAGGAGCCAGGTGGGCCACAGTCCATGGGGTCACAGAGAGTCAGACTCGACTTAGTGACCAAACCACCACCACATGCCCATGTCTTAGTTCTAATTATGTCTTCTTATAGACAAGACACCCATACCCATTGTTGCAGATTTCCTTGAAAGTGAAAGTGTTAGCCACCCAGTTGGGTCTGACTCTGTGTGACCCCATGGACTGTATCCCACCAGGCTCCTCTGTCCATGGGATTCTCCAGGCAAGAATACTGGAGTGGGTTGCCATTTCCTTCCTCAGGGGATCTTCCCAACCCAGGGATTGAACCCACATCGTTTACATTTCCTGCATTGGCAGGTCGGTTCTTTACCACTAACGCTACCTGGAAAGGGCAGATTTCCTTGCTGCTGCTGCTAAGTCACTTCAGCCTGTCCGACTCTGTGTGACCCCATAGAGAGCAGCCCACCAGGCTCCCCCGTCCATGGGATTCTCCAGGCAAGAACACTGAAGTGGGTTGACATTTCCTTCTCCAATGCATGCAAGTGAAAAGTGAAAGTGAAGTCACTCAGTCGTGTCCGACTCTTAGTGACCCCATGGACTGCAGCCTACCAGGCTCCTCCGTCCATGGGATTTTCCAGGCAAGAGTACTGGAGTGCGGTGCCATTGCCTTCTCCAGCAGATTTCCTTAGTGATAGCCAAAAGCAGAAGCTGGGTCACCTGTTTCCCAAGCCCAGGATTCCTTTCGCCAGCGTCATTCAGCAAGGCAGAAAGTAGGGTGGGTAAAAGCAAAGATTCCAGGGCCACATATATCTGCAGTCAAATCTTGATTCTCAAATTTATTATCTGCATGGCACTGAATAAGTTACTTAACCACTCTGCCTAGGTATCCCAATTAGTAAAACAAAGATGATGGTAGTGATGATGATAAAACAAAATTGACAGTGTTTTACCCTGCAGTATCAAAAAAAAAAATGGATTAACTTACAGCTACAAAAGATTTTGGTGGAATGTGTTAGTTGCTCAGTTGTATTCAACTCTTTGCGACCTCATGGACTATACCCAGCCGGGCTCCTCTGTCCATGGAGCTCTCCAGGCAAGAATACTGGAGTGGGTAGCCTTTCCAGGTTTTACACACAGTAAATAACATAGATTGTTTGTTGTTATTGCTTCCTTAGGGGCATTGTATGTTATAATATTCAAGCAGCGCTAAACAGAATTCATTATCTAAAAGAAAAGTAAAAACAATTTGGGCTTCCCAGGTGGCTCAGACACTTAAAAAATAAATTAAAAAAAAATTTTTTTTAAAGACTTCATTATCTATGGCATGGGTCTCAAATTTGTCTTCTACGAAATTCCAACAAAATCTAAAATATCTCATGTTCTTGATCATGAAAACAAGAGTGGTGATCATCTGTTTGGGCTTCACAGCACAGCAATATGAAGATGAAGAAAAACATCTTTTTGGGTCTTAGATCTAACTATTCTGTACCTTCTTGTCTGACCCAGTGCACTAGATTACATAACGTTTCCTCCAAATCAGTGTCATTCCAGTGACCTGATCCAGAAATAGGGTTGTTAGAAACATAATTAGTTTAGATGAGGTCATACTGGAGGAGTGTGGGTCCCAAATGTAATATGACTGGTGTTCCTATAAGAAAAGAAGAGAAGACATGGAGACAGAGTCAGACAAGTGGAAAAGACCAGGTGATGATGGGAAGAGATTGGAGTGATGCATCTACAAGCCAGGAAACATCAGAAGTTAAGAGAAAGCCATCAGCCAGATTCTTCCCAAGGGCTTTCAGAGAAAACATGATGTTCCTAACCCCATTCAGTGGACTTCTCGCCTCCAGAAGTGTTACAGAATAAATATGTGCTGTTTTAAGCCCCTGAAAGTGTTAGTCACTCAGTCATGTCCAACTCCTTGTGACCCCATGGACCACAGCCCTCCAGGGCTCCTCTTTCCAGGCAAGAACACTCCAGGCAAGAATACTGGGGTGGGCTCCATTCCCTTCTCCAGAGGATGTTCCCAACCCAGAGATAGAACCCATGTCTCCTGAATTGCAGGCAGATTCTTTACCACCTGAGCTACCTGGGAATCCCTGCTCATTTTTGGTAATTCATAAGGCAGCCATGAGAAACCAATACACTCAACCTCCTTTCTGAACCACACAGCAGTAGACCACAAGTGTGAGGGGCTTCTCTGCTGACTCAGCAGTAAAGAACCCACCTACCAATGTGGGAGATGCAAGTTCTATCCCGGGGTCACCAAGATTCCATGGAGAAGTAAATGGCTACCCCACTCCAGTATTTTTGCCTGGGAAACCCCATAGATAGAGTGGCCTATTGAATAAGAGAGCACTGGGAGCCTTGAAAGCCAAGTTGAGATGATTCAAGTTTTATATGAAATTCATCCCTATCAACCTATCTTCAACAGCTCAAGTGCTTCATTCCAACATTTATGTTTCCTAATTTAAGCCTTGTGAAATACTGTTATAAGCTGTTTCACAGAAGGATTTGCAGGGGAAGGGGGACACATGACATAATCCCACCTGTGAGTGGTGAGAAAAGCAGACTTGAGCTGAGGAAGAGGCTGAACTTCAACACAATTGCAACTGAGGCCCAGATGATCCTGCATGGACTTCTGGAGCTGGAATGCCCCTCCCTTTGGGGTTTTCCCAGCTGGGCCAGGCACTGTACCCCCACATAGACCAGCCGTTGGATGCAGGCTCATACAGAGAAGCCAGGGCTTTGGTCAAAGCAGCTTCCACCAGCTCTAAGCAATTTCTGGTGATGGACACAGCTGAGAGCCAATGGGGAATCAGCATCTCTCCAGGGGGATCTAGGAGGTGCCTCGCCGCATCTCCCACATGCACAGGTGGATGTCTTCCTGTCTAATCCTCATCTGTTATTAGAATGTGGCCATGTGAAATTCCACACCTGGACTAGAATTGCCTTACTCTGAGAACAAATCCATTAGATGCTCTTAAATCAAGTATATAGTGACAGACCTGAGAAGTCTGAGTTGCATTCTTATTCATTTCCCTCTCTCACCCACACACTTTCCATTTCCATGAATTACAACTCTTAAAGTCAAATTTTAGAATGGCTTCTAATCACATTTAGACCATGGTGGGAATTTCGTCTCCTTTTTCTAGTTATCCATGGACCGAGGAAAATCACCTGCCCCTACCTGGAAATCACCATTTATTCATTCATTTATCCATTTATTGGTGAGACAACACACATGCATAACACCTATTCCATACTAAAGAAGACACTGGGTATAAAAAAGTGAATGAGGAGGGATGGAAAGTGATTAAGACTTCATCTTCCAATGCAGGGGGTCCAGGTACAATCCCTGATTGAGAAGCTAAGTAAGATCCCACCTGCCTCATGGCCAAAAAACCAAAAAGCCTAAACCAGAAGCAATACTGTAACAAATTCAATAAAGCCTTTAAAAATGATCCACATCAAAAAAAAAAAATCTTTTAAAAAGAGTAGCATGGAAACATAGATTCTAAGCATATATATAGATAGCCAGTGGGAAGTTGCTGTATGACTCAAGGAACTGAAACTGGGATTCTCTGACAATCTAGAGGCGTGGGAAGGAGTGGGAAGTGGAAAAGAAGCTCAAGAGGGAGGGGACATATGTGTCCCTATGACTGATCCATGTTGATGTACGTCAGAAACAAACACAATATTGTAACTATTCTTCAGTTAAAAATAAATGTTAAAAAGTCGTTAAAAAAATATTTAAAAATAATGAATGAGGAGGCTGTCAAAGGCCTTACACTGATGGTAAGGAGTTGGCCTCCCTCATGATGAGGAGTTTGGATTTTTTCTAAACATGATGATGGGTAATGGGCAGTACTATGATTTGAATAGGCTGGGGTTCCTGAAATATCCCTCCGTTGGTGGTAAAGAGGATGGATAGCTGGGGAGTCCACAATACAGGGCAAGCAGTTGGCAGGTAGCACTTGTCAACACGCAACTGAGTCACTCTTCAAACCTCAGCTGAGTCACACATCTTCTGTCCTTCCTCTGACTAAGACCCTCCTGGCCATCTCAGGAGTCAGCACCACTGCCAAGGAGCCTGTCAACAGCCTGTTTGGGTGCGAGTGTTCACATTAGCCTCCTAAGACACAAGCAGTCCCCGGGGACCCAGTCATAAGCTTTTGTATACGCAAACACACCATGCACGTGACTCCAAGTCACAAACACTCGGTGTAAAGCACACAGCTGTCCACATAGACTGAGTGACTTAAAAAATAAGTCTCCAAAGCCTGCATCATTCCACTTTGGCTTTTCCTCTCGACAGCCTCCACAGCTTTGGGCCAGTCCAAGACAAATTATGGATCAGAGCATATAACCTAGAAGTAGAGGCTATGTTTAAAAAAAAAAAAAAAAATCAGGAGATCAGGAGAATTTTTTTTTCAACATTCGTCAACTGTAGACTGGAAAATAGAACGGAAAATATAATATTAATAATAATTATTAGAAGGTGAGAGTTTATATACTTCAATGTTGTTCCAACATAAATGTCACTGTAAGAAATGATATTTCATTTCAATACTAACAAATCAGATACTTAGTGTGCTGGGAGAAATGATTGGAACTACTTTAAAGCTGCATTAACCAGAGAAACTGCAAAAATATTTATATTCTTATGAAGGAAGGAAGGAATGCCCCTCGTGGGGGTATTTAAGCACCCTCCATCTTTTGGATAAATGGTAATGCTAAACAAAAAAATGGAAAGATGACCTTAGAATAATAACCTCAGGACCCAACTGGGGCTCAGCTTCTCAAAGTACAAAAATCATTTGCAGTATGCTCAGGATGGAAATTTCTATACAGCTTTATAGCTCATAGATTTCATTATATACCTCAGACAAAAATCACCGAAACACCCAACTCTGGGCTAACTTCCTCTCCCCAGGGTACCCCCCCCAATATGTAAAATTACTCACCATCCTCTTGTTCAGTCTGCAGTTCTGCTCAGTTACTCAACAACATTTGTAAGAACAGAAAAACAAAGCGAAAGAGAAAACCAGTCCTTTCAGAGAGGTGTTTCATATGCAGAATAGGATCTTGAAAGCAAAGCCAGGTCTGGCACTGTTAGGACTTTTCTCTAAGCCAGTTCTTTCTCCATCCTTCCTTATAGAGACCCCATGCAAAGGCCATGTGGAAAATTTCGCAGGACAAATGCTGAGTCCATATCTGAAAGCCATCCCACTGGGCAAGCTTCTTTCACTGTTTGTCATTTCCAACCACCACCGTGTATGTTGCCTGAAAGATGGAGTGTTGTGAGGGCCTGAACCTATGAGTCACTTAGTTTTCAAACAATAGCTCCAAGGGCCTTTGAGTGTCTGGTTGATTTATTGTGAATGGCATTGATACTTATGTGACTAGAAGCTGTTAGCCTGAATTGGTGCTTGGAGAAACAAAGTCAATGAAAGTCACCAATCCAATAAATCTGTGAGGGATGCACGGAGTTGTCTTTTAAACAAGTGACTGGCCCATTTCCATCGAGAAGCATACAGCGAGAGAGGCACAAGTCTATAAGCATAACATCTTGAGTCACAATAGTCCAGGCTTTTTTTTCCCCAATCCTATGGGTTTTGAATGTCAAGAGAGTGAACAGAATCCTAATGCAATAACCCCCCAAGTACATTTGTTTATGTATTTTCTTTTGACCTTTACAAAAATGTTGCCTAGCAGGAAGGAGCATGAGTGTGTACTCCGTCGCTCAGTTGTGTCTGACTGTTGGTGATCCCATGCACTGCAGCCCGCCAGGCTCCTCTGTCCATGGGATTCTCCAGGCAAGAATACTGGAGTGGGTTGCCATTTCCTCCTCCAGGGTTATCAGGAAGGAGAGGAACCCTTAATAGTATCTGCATTTCATACATGAAACATAGAGGTTTATAGAGGCAAGCACTGTACAACACTGCTATTAACTGGAAGAGTGAGGTCTTTACTCTGAATCGGATTGATGTTTATAAATAAAGATTAATTCATTCTCATAGGTTATTAGTTCAGTAATAAAAACAATTCTTTCAAGCCACTGTTTATAGACAAACTGACAATTTAACAGAATTTATAGGTCAAACTGGTTGGTCAGCAGCCCTATGTTGAAAAATATCTCTGAGCAGATGGGAAGTTAGATAATGTTCATCACCCACCTGTCACTCCCTGAACTGCCTTTGATGGCTAACAGATTTCTATAAGCACCAGATCATGGAGACGCCAAGTGCTTCCTAATGGTTCCAGGACAGGATCAAAGCCAACACGGTGGGCTTTAACACTGGCAAGGTCCAGGAATCCTTAGGGTTGAATAGAAGTCCCCAAGGAGTAGTCTGTCATCTTGCCTAACACATTCAGAAGAGTCTATTGCCCTGGCACTGACACCATGTCCATTATTTATGCTCCTCTAGTAGGGGAGTCGGAGAAGGCAATGGCAAGCCACTCCAATACTATTGCCTGGAAAATCCCATGGACAGAGGAGCCTGGTGGGCTACAGTCCATGGGGTCGCTACTAGTCGGACAAGACTGAGTGACTTCACTTTCACTTTTCACTTTCACACATTGGAGAAGGAAATGGCAACCCACTCCAGTGTTCTTGCCTGGAGAATCCCAGGGATGGTGGAGCCTGGTGGGCTGCCGTCTATGGGGTCACACAGAGTCGGACACGACTGAAGTGACTTAGTAGCAGCAGCAGCAGCAGTGGGGGAGTGGGACAAGCAGCTCTCAGAGCTACCCAGCTTCTCATACAGATAATACAGCTATAGGAAGAATATTATTCATTCCAGCCCTTTCCTTCACTGTTAAAACACAAGTCCCAGGCCCGCTCTTCTCCGGGATACCTGCATCGGGCACACACTTCTGTCTGCTCTGCGAGAGCAGGATAACAGAGAGCCACTGAACACAAAAGACAGAGAAACACCAACCATATATGTCTTGACGCTATCGATGCCCTGAGCTACGCCTATTTTTGATGATGCATCGGGGACTGGTCTGTGTGTTGCAAAAGGAAAGAAAATGTTCTCATACATAAAACAGGACCAGGAAGAGGTTCCATAAAAGCCAGGGGTGCCTGTTTGAGGTGGCACCCTACCACTTGTCGGAGAGGGCAGATGATTCAAATACCAAATCAGCAGGCAGCCACAGACTGTTTCCAGGATCAACACAGATTGTGCTGCCAGGGAAAGCATTCATTGAACTAGTTCTTCTGCAAGATCAAGGGTGCTAGGCCAGACTTTACCTGGAGACCTCTTCCTCTTTCAGACTAGACAGCAGGATCAATGGGTATGCAATAGCTCTCCATCACAGTGCATTGCTGCTGGACAGAAAGCAGAGGTATCCCACAGCCTCACATACCTGATAGGGACCCTGGTTGCAACCACAGTAGCTGCTCTCCATGGTGTAGCTTCTAGACACCCCCATCTCTCTCCACACCACTACTCGGGCTGTGGAGGCCCGAGATTTCTCCACAAGGAAGCTGCAGCTGTTCATGGTAAATGCTGGTGCGAGTTTATCAAGGATTTTGGGAAGAGTCTACAATTAAGAAAATCAAATTAAGGTGAATTGCAGAGGATTGCATCTATGCATCATTGAAAAAAAATAATAACTTCTTAGTATTAAGCATCTGAATAGATCAAACACTTAATAGATGCAACTATAAATCTTATATCAATCCTAAGTATTGAGTATCAATTTTTAAATCCTTTTCTGTAGTTATTGTTACTGTTTAGTTGCTAAATCATGTCTGGCTCTTTGTGACCCCATGGACTATAGCTCACCAGGCTCCTCTGTCCATGGGATTCTCCAGGCAAGAATACTGGAGTGGGTTTCCATATTCGTCTCCAGGGGATCTTCCTAACCCAGGCATTGAACCCAGGTCTCCAGCATTGGCAGGCAGATTCTTAACCACTGTGCCACTTGGGAAGCCTCTTTTATTCATTTTAAAGATGAGGAAACTGAAGCTTAGAAAAGTCAGAAAGAATTAGCTTAAGTTCAGCTACAAAGTGGGTGGGATGGGATCCAAATGCCAACATGGCCAACTCCAAAGACTATAATCTTTCAACCTCATCTTCCTGCATCACTGTGAACCAATGGTGCAACATATACCCAGCCTCACACATTACTGTGCTGAGCCCCATGGGAAGCCACAGACTTCACAGGGACTTGAAATTTAGAGAGTGGCTCAACCCAGACTCCCTGTTTTCTGGCTGGATTTTCACTTATCTCAGACATATGGACCACTGGTGCTTCTTAAGCAGGAACACATATAAAGTTAATTTTTTCAATCTCATCCTCTGATCTATAAACCTGAAGTCGGGCCAGTTATAAAACTTATAAAAATCCATACTCTCTGGATTCCTATATACCACACTATATCACTTAGTTTCCATTTAGAAGGTAACTGTATGTCCTGTGCATGTGTGCAGTCGCTTTAGTCATGTCCAACTCTTTGCAACTCCATGGACTGTACCCGCCAGATTACTCTGTCCATGGGATTTTCCAGGCAAGAATACTGGAGCAGGTTGCCATTTCCTATTTCAGGGGACCTTCCTGACCCAGAGATCAAACCTGCACCTCTTGCCTCCCCTGTATTGGGAGTCAGGTTCTTTACCACTATACTGCCAGGGAAGCCAAAAGGCATCAATAGACCCTAGTCTATCTAAAGAGAGGGGATGACTAGTCCCTGGAACTCCCAATCCCCAAGGATGGTGTCCCAGAGTTGATAGTATACCAATACTGTACTTGGACAGTTCAGAACTTTGTGATATGAACTTGGAGTGTTCTCTCACTTTGGTGTTAGCAAAATCTCCAAAAGTTAGCACATAGTAAAAAAGAAAGTATATAGATTTAGATAAGAAATGGTATAATGTCAGTCTTTGGACAAATTGCTGGGAGAAAGTGGAGAAGTAGAACAAATGGATGAGAATGTAAATTAAGGAACTATTTTTCAAGAAATGCAGTTTTTGTTTATTTCTAGAACATTGAGCAAATCTCTTAATATCTCTGGTTCTTACTGTCCCCATGCTTAACATAGCTATTATATTAATATAATGATTAATATAATTAATTATAAAAACATTTGACATAAGTATACATTAATGTGTTTATTAATGTAATCTACTATGATCTCTAAGTTCCTACATAGGTTCCAAACCTATAGCATCATAATTTTAAGGGAAATGAAGTATTAAATGTTATCATCAGAGTTTCTCAAATTCCTCCTAATTGATTTCATCTATCCACTCTTGGGGGCTTCCCTGGTAGCTCAGTTGGTAAAGAATCCTCTGCAATTCAGGAGACTACAGTTCAATTCCTGGGTCAGGAAGATCCACTGGAGAAGGGATAGGCTACCCACTCCAGTATTCTTGGGCTTCCCTAGTGGCTCAGATGATAAGAATCCACTTGTAATGAGGGAGACCTGGGTTCAGTACCTGGATTGGGAAGATCCCTTAGAGGAAGGAATGGCTACCCTCTTCAGTATTCTGGCCTGGAGAAAGAATTCCATGAACAGAGGAGCATTTAATGAACAGAGGAGCCTGGCAGGCTACAATCCATGCAGTCACAGAGTTGGACACAACTGAGCGACTTTCACTCACTCACTCCTCCACTCTTGGGGCTTCCCAGGTGGCACCAGTAGTAAAGAATCCTCCTGCGAAAGTGGGAGACACAGAGACAGTTCGATCTTGGGTTGGGAAGATCACCTGGAGTAGGAAATGTCTACTCACTCCTGCATTCTTGCCTGGAAAATACCATGGACAGAGGAACTTGGTGGGCTATGGTCCATGTGACCAAACGAGTCATACATGACTTAGTACACATTATTCTTGTCCCTCTTTTCCCATGATCCCTCACACCATTTTTTTTCCTTCAAACTGTTCATCATAATTTTCTGTATGTAACCAGTTGCTTATTTTCAATCTCTTCTGAAGCCTAGAAGTTCCATGAGAGCAGATCTGTATCTTCTCTTCACATGGATCAGTGCTGCTTATAGGGAGTATTTCATAAACTATTCACTGGAAAAAAGAGAATCTGCTTATTCAAGCCTTTAAATGGACTGCTTAAATAGACATAAATAGAGTACATTTCTAGTTTTGAATCTGTACAATACTGTATTGAAAACTATAGCTTTGTATAGTCTGAAGTCAGGGAGTCTGAACCCTCTATCTATGTTTTTCTTTCTCAAGATTGCTTTGGCTATTTGTGTTTCCATCAGTTCAGTTCAGTTCAGTTCAGTCACTCAATCATGTCTGATTCTTTGCGACCCCATCAATCGCAGCACACCAGGCCTCGCTGTCCATCACCAACTCCCGGTGTCCACCCAAAACCATGTCCATCGAGTCAGTGATGTCATCCAACCATCTCATTCTCTGTTGTCCCCTTCTCCTCCTGCTCTCAATCTTTCCCAGCATCAGGGTCTTTTTAAATGAGTCAGCTCTTCGCATCAGGTGGCCAAAGTATTGGAGTTCCAGCTTCAACATCAGTCCTTCCAATGAACACCCAGGACTGATCTCTTTTAGGATGGACTGCAGTCCAAGGGACTCTCAAGAGTCTTCTCCAACACCACAGTTCAAAAGCATCAATTCTTCAGCGCTCAACTTTCTTTATAGTCCAACTCTCACATCCATATGTAACCACTGGAAAAACCATAGTCTTGACTAGACAGACCCTTTGTTGGCAAAGTAACGTCTTTGCTTTTTAATACGCTGTCTAGGTTGGTCATAACTTTCCTTCTAAGGAGTAAGCATCTTTTAATTCCATGGCTGCAATCACCATCTGCAGTGATTTTGGAGCCCAGAAAAATAAAGTCAGCTACTGTTTCCATACAAATTGTAAAATGTTTTGTTCTAGTTCTGTGAAAAACGCCATTGGTAATTTGATAGGAATTGCATTGAATCTGCAGATTGCTTTGAGTAGTATAGTCATTTTCACAATATTGAAATTCTTCCAATCCTATAACATGGTATATCTCTCCATCTTTTTGTGTCATCATTGATTTCTTTCATCAGTGTCTTTTAGTTTCCTGCATACAGCTCTTTTGCCTCCTTAGGTAGGTTTATTCTATCAACTAAAGTGATTGAGAATACTTGAATACAATTTCAATTTATCAGGGCTTTGCCTTGTTGCAAAAAGTTTAATCTGACATCATTCAAATGATCTCTCCTTTCTTAAATTAAGCGAATCTTGTTTTCTTAGCTAGTATTATCTCTCTCCAAAAAATTACATACTCTATTAATGGCATGAATTTGGAAAACTCCATAATTTATGATCTCTTTACTGGAGCCTTGGAGCCTGTAGGATGTGAAATTTATGAAGTGCAATGGGGACATCCTTTTACACTTCTGCAGTGGCAATTTATCCATTCATTAAATAATGGGTGCCACACCATCTCATTTACAGTAAAGTCTTCTATTTCCCTTTTGATTTTACTCGGATCTAGGTCAGGGTGAGCAATGAAGAGATGATAACTAGGATAACTGGAGGCGGATTGATATGTTTTGTTTTTAAATGATTAGGAAATTGATGAACTCTACACATGAATTGATCCACTGGAGACTTATTGCAATGATTCCTAGGATCTCCCAGCTTGAGAGGGGAAAGAAGGCTTGCGACATTCAACTCTTTCTCTAACACTTTCTCTGTGTCTTAAACCTAATTTCAGTTTCCCAAACATTAATATTGTAATAGATAGCTTTTCACTGAATGTTTACTATGCATTTTGCATTCACCAATTCATTTAATCATCACAAGTCTTTGGGGTAAGTTTTACTGTGTGTGTGTGTTCCGTCATGTCTGACTCTTCAACCCATGGACTGTAGCCCACCAGAATCCTCTGTCCATGGAGTTTTCCAGGCAAGAATACTGAAGTGGTTTGCCATTTCCTCCTCTAGGGCATCTTCCCGGCACAGGGATAGAACCTGCATCTCTTGTGTCTCCTGCATTGGCAGATGGATTCTTTACCACTGCACCACTTGGGAAATGATGCAAGTTTTATCATTATCTATGAATATTGTTAACTTTTTCTTGGAAAAAGAGAGCAAAAATTTACAGTGACTCTATATTTAAGGCTGGATAGTATAGATTCTTTAACTTAAGATGTACCACTCATAAGAGATAATTTTATATAGGTCAGCATGACCTGGCAAGATTAAATGTTTTAATCCAAGCTAGTTTCCTAAGTAAGATTATGCAGTTAAGCTTCTTGAGGTTTATCACCAGCACTCTGGTTGAGCCTTAGAGTAAATACGACATGGAAGATAAGCTGCTGTTTCTGCATTAATAGCTTTGGGGGAATTCTAGTGATCAATAGCAGTTATGCTTCTAGTAGGCACAAATGAAGAGGGGGGAACAATTCAGGACACAGGGCAAGTATTTTCGGGTGAGATAGAAGCTTGGTGGGTTTTTTCCCCCTTTTCATACTCACTAACCCTGAAGGTATTTCATATTCAGTAAATTCATATATCCAGAATAATAAGTGGTTGAAAGTGAAAGTGTAGTCTCTCAGTTGTGTCCAACTCTTTGCAACACCATGGACTACAGCCTGCCAGGCACCTCTTGTCAATGGAATTCTCCAGGCAAGAATACTGGAGTAGGGCTAGAACCTGGGTCTCCTGCATCACAAGCAGATTCTTTACCATCTAAGCCACAAGGGAAGCCCCTACGAAGAGGTTGGTACCATCATAATTGTGATACTGTAATTGCAGTAAGAAATATATATATATTGGTTCTTCATTCCCAGTTCTGACATGAGATTCCTAAAACATTTCTGAATTCCTATGTGATAAGGATAGTAGGAGCATATTTTCTTCTAATAAGGTGATTCTGGGTGAGTTCCTGAATCGCTCCTGGATCAGGGCTGATCACTACTTCTCTGTGAAAGAGAGAAAGGTTAGAGATGGAGTTAATAAATGATCAACCCCATGTGAAGAAGTTTCCATAAAACCCAAATGGAATGCAAGTCGGGGAGCTTCCAGGTTGGTGAATCCTTCCATACACTGGGAAGTAATGCATCCCCACTCCAACTCCACACTTACAGAAATTGGGGACCCTCCCATATCTATATATCTTTTAAAATGGCTGTTTATCTTGTCAGTGACAGATTGCCACTTTCTATCCAGTTCTACAAGGATTAAATCATGAGCTGCTGCAATTTTATGAACACAATTCTTGCATCTCCTCATATCTAGAATAGCACTAAAATTCTTCATGGTGACAATTCTCCTCGTGACTAGCAGAAAACTTGCAAAAAAATAAAGGTGTTTGATTGCATGTATTACCCCTTCACTAAAATCACATCTATACTGACCTTCCCTCCTGCCTCTCTGGAGCAGTTTTTCAGAATTATCTGGGGTGCTATCTCCCTAGCTATAGTCCTCATTTTGTCCTCAATGAAACTTGACTGGAAACTCTCACTTTGTGCACTGTTTTAAGTAAAAAATCTGTATCGTTTAGCATATCTTTTACTAAACTGGTAAATGTAAGTAATTGTTCCTTTGAATACTATGAGCTATTCTAGGAAGTAATCAGACCCAAAAGGGAGGAGATCATGGAAAACCTTGATTTGTAGGTGAGTCAGACAGGAGTTGTGGGTAACCTGGGGACCTACTACTTGCAATTGGCATCTGAAGTGGGGGGATGTCTCCTGGGACTGAGCCCTTAACCTGAGAGATCTGATGTTATCTCCAGGTAGACAGTGTTAGAACGCAGTTAAATTGTAAGACACTCAGCTGTTGTCACAGAATTGCCTGGTGGAGGGGAAAATGCAAATATCTGCTCCTCAACAGTGTCAGAAATGGGCTTCCCAGGTGGCACAGTGGTAAAGAATCTGCCTGCCAATGCAGGAGATGCAGGAGACATGGGTTCTATCCGTGGCTCAAGAAGATTCCATGGAGAAGGAAATGGCAACCCACTCCAGTATTCTTGCCTGGGAAATCCCATGGACAGAGGAGCCTGGCAGGCTACAGTCCAAGGCGTCACAAAGAGTTAGACATGACTTAGCAACTAAGCAACAGTGTGAGAAATGAAGCGTTCTGTGTAAAAGGAGAAAGACATAGGAGGAGAACCAGGTTTTTCCAAGTCATTTTTTCCTTTTCCTGTATAAATTTGAAAGAAAGGCCAATTTTTATTTATTTTTTTTATTTTTTGATAACTTGACCTCTTCTGCATCTTCCTAATACCCAGTAAGCAGCACCTTGTCTACTTTATCCCAACAGGAAGAAGTCCTTCCTTCCTTTCCCCTCCTGAACCTCATCTGGCTTCAGCGTGGGGATAGCTGATCTCTAGCTACTGGAACCCAGAAAAAAGAGAATTAGGGTCAGTGGATCACTGTCTACTTTTTATAGTATGCTCACACAGAGGAATGTGGATGGTGAAATGCCTTAATTTTTTTCACCCCTTCATATTTATTTAAGATCCTTTCCAATTCAGTATCATTTTTGTTCCTTCTGTAAATACATAACAGAGGCAGTATTTTCATTATCCTTGTTTCACAGGTGACAGAATGGTGGTTCAGAGAGGTTATGTTAATGGATCATAGTCACACAGTTAATAGTTACAAAGTCAGGGATTAAAACGAGGTTTCCTATCTCCAATTCTATGCACTATATCACATCATACAGGAAAAAAAATAAATTGAGAGTAACCAGGCAGGAAGCCATTATTCATCAAAAGTAAGGAAAAGATACACATGACTTCAACCTGCTTGTACTATAATCCTATAGTTAAAACAACCAAAATGCTTATTCAGGAAAATAATAGTTGAGGCATGTCTCAAAGACAAAAATCTGGACACAAAATTTTTTATGTCATTCCCGCTAATGACTTACCCGGTAGCTGACATCTTCCAAGAGATTCGAGGTACCTACAGTAGCCTCTGCTTGCCACAAAGTCTCTTTGACGCTACAGCCATAAAGGAATACATTCTTCTTTTGGGAGTGACCGTGGAAATCACAGAAGACCTGCAATGACCAAACAAAGGAGAAACTAAATCTGCTAGTTTCTTATATGCTTAAAATGTCAACTTTCTTAGGTAGATACTGTTTACTTAGCAGAACCAGACACATGGGGACCACTGTTGACTTCAGCAAGAGTTCTGTAGATAGAGTTATCAAGGAGGAAGTTAGGTTGGAAGGACCTTAGGGTTGAATAGGATGTAAAGAAATATAATTCATGTAAAGCTCTTCTGAGACGTTTTCTTATGATGAGGGAGCAGACAGGGTCCAAACTGGAAGAGGAAATAAGAAATAACCTTTAAGAAATATCTATTTATATCTTCCATTAAGTTTTTTATTTTATTTTTTTTGATCCTGAGTTTCATAAGCAGTTTGTACAGTTTGGAAATAAATCCTCCACCAGTTGCTTTGCTTGCAAATATTTTCTCCCATTCTGAGGGTTGTCTTTTCATCTCATTTATGGTTTTCTTTGCTGTACAAAAGCTTTTAAGCTTAATTAGGTCCCATTTGTTTATTTTTCTTTCTATTTTTGTTACTCTAGGAGGTGGGTCAAAAAAGATCTTGCTGTGATTTATGTCCAAGGGTGTACTGTCTATGTTTTCCTCTGAGAGTTTTACAGTGTCAGGTTTTACATTTAGCTTTAATCCATTTTGAGTTTATTTTTGTGTACAGTGTTAGGGAGTGTTTAAATTAGAACTTTTATATGTAGCTGGACCAATAATATATTATACAGAATGATAATCAGAAAGAGAAAAACAAATACCGTATATTAACACTTATTTGTGGAATCTAGGAAAATGTACAGATGAACCTATCTGCAGGGCAGGTATAGAGATTCAGAGGTAAGGAATGGATGGGTGGACACAGGGGAATTGAGGGGGTGGAATGAACTGGGAGGTTGGGTTTAACATATATACACTGCCATGTGTAAAACACAGTCAGTGGGAACCTGCTGTATTGCACATGGAGCTGAGCTCGGTGCTCTGTGATGACCTAGATGGATGGGGGAGGCTTGGAGGGAGTCTCAAGAGGGAGGGGACATATGTATGCTCCTAAGTCGCTTCAGTCGTGTCCAACTCTGTGCGACCCCATAGACGGCAGCCCACCAGGCTCCCCTGTCCCTGGGATTCTCCAGGCAAGAACACTGGAGTGGGTTGCTATTTCCTTCTCCAATGCATGAAAGGGAAAAGTGAAAGTGAAGTCATGTCCAACTCTTCGCGACCCCATGGACTGCAGCCTACCAGGCTCCTCCACCCATGGGATTTTCCAGGCAAGAGTACTGGAGTGGGGTGCCATCGCCTTCTCCAGACATATGTATACATACAGCTGATTCACTTTGCTGTACAGCAGAAACTAACACAACATTGTAAAGCAACTGTACCTCAATTAAAAAAAAAAAAAGAAATCACCTTTAATAGTTTTTCCATACAAACTCCAATTAATAAATATAGAAGAAATGAAGTCCCATTAGAACACCCTGTAATAATTGCTGGCAAGATGGATGCCAAAATCAATGAGAAAGATTTGTGGAGCAAAGGGATTATTTGCATAGTGTCAAAATCTCTCTTCCAAGATGTTAACTGCAGAAGGAAAAACAGTAACTTTACCATGGAGAAATCTGGCCGACATTACCTTAACCAAGTAACCAAGGTAAACATCACCAATAACAGACGCGGTGACAAAATTCATATTGAAGAAAAATTTTAAAATGACTGCTGCTGCTGCTGCTGCTGCTAAGTCACTTCAGTCATGTCCAACTCTGTGTGACCCCATAGACGGAAGCCCACCAGGCTCCCCCGTCCCTGGGATTCTCCAGGCAAGAACACTGAAGTGGGTTGCCATTTCCTTCTCCAATGTGTGAAAGTGAAAAGTGAAAGTGAAGTCGCTCAGTCATGTCTGACCCTTAGCGACCCCACAGACTGCAGCCTACCAGGCTCCTCCATCCATGGGATTTTCTAGCACTCTTTAAAATCATCGAGGTCATGAAAGACAAAGAATGTGTGAGGGATTCTCACAGAGGAGAAACTAAGGAAATATGAAATCTAAGTATGATGAGGATTGTGGATTAATCTTGAAACAAACAAAAAAATTGGTCTGCAAAGCCTGTAAAATCCATATGAAGTCTGTCATTTCATTTATAGTAGTGTCCCAATATTAACCTTCAGTTTTGATAATTGTACTGCAACTGTGCAAAACATTAGCATTAGGGGAAAGTGGATGAAGTATGTACGTGTGTGCTTAGTCGCTCAGTTGTGTCAGATTCTTTGCAACCCTGTGACTGCAGCCTGCCCGGCTCCTCTGTCCATGGAATTCTCCAGGCCAGAATACTGGAGTGGGTAGCCTTTCCCTTCTCCAGGGGATCTCTGCACCCAGTGACTGAACCCAGGTCTTCTGCATTGCAGGCAGATACTTTAACCATCTGATCCACAAGGGAAGTATATATGGGTATTGTCTATTTTGGGAACTTTTCTAAAATTATTTCAAAACAAAAATGAAAAAATTATACAGTATAATATTTAGTTAAAATCTAGAATGCAAAGTTAGGTTGTTTCATCATCAAAAATAATTCAATGTGATTCACTACATTTATAGACTAAAGAAAGAATTAATATGATAATCATAATAGATGCATAAAAATGTTTGATAAAATTCAATACCCATACAGGATCAAAAAGTAACAAACAATCTTATAGGCTCAAGGATATATTGCACAACACAGGGAATATAGCCAATATTTTGTAATAACAGTATGTGGAAAGTAATCTATAAAATTGCATAAAAATAAAAAATTTTAAAAAATATGCATTTACAGACAGAATTTCCTTAACCTAAGAACCATTACCTAAAAAACAGTTAATAGTATAATTTTTGATGAAATATTATGCTTAATCCCTGAATTCAGGAAAAGACCTGGTACTAAGATTCAATTGTAATTGATGGTATCATTGAAGAAAAAGAAAAATAAACATAAGAGAATAAAAACAATGTAAGATTTTAAAAGAGTAAATAAAATTGTCTTTTATTTCCCTATATAAAGATTGCTGAATGCAGAATATAAAAATCTATACATACAAATGATTGCAAAATTCCAGGTAAGAATGTCAACATATAAAAATCAAGTGTATTTATAAATACTATAAATGTACCCCAAAAGTCTAAAGTTTAAAACAGTATTTTATATGCCATGACATATGAAATGACCAAATTGTCAACATTTGCTGGATCATAAAAAAAGCAAGGGAATTCCAGAAAATCACTTAACTTCTATTTCATTGACTACACTAAAACCTTTGACTGTGTGGATCACAAAAATCCTTGGAAAACAGTATTTAAAATAGCATAAAAGCATGAAGCTCATAAGAATAACAGACATTATTAGTGGTAAAATAATACATGAATTGATCAATAGAGAAAAGTAGATATTCCAAGGGGAGTCTCACAGTCACTTGATTCATGACAGAGTTCACACACTGGTGCAGTGGGAAAGGACAGTTTTGAAGGCTTGAATTCCCATGTAAAATATATAGAAAAATAGAAGTAAATATTTATCCTCATAATATGTTAAAAAGTATCCACATAAATTATAGATCCTAACATGGAAGATAAAATAATAAAGTCACTTGAGGGTAATATAGGTTACTATGTATGACCTTGGAGTTGGGAAAGAGTTCTTAATGAGGACGAAATAAGAACTAAAAATAAAAATATTACAAAACTAGATACATTTCATTGAGAATTTCTTTTGAAGCAAAAACACCAGGAAAAATGTGAAAAGGCAAACCAAAGAGTGAAATAATATATGCACAGTATATATATCCAACAAATGATTCATCGAGAACATATACATGTATCAATAAGAAAAAAACAAGCAACTCAAGTTTTAAATGGACAAAAAGAGAAGTTCCAAATGGCTGTTAAGCAAATTAAAATGCACTCAACCTCAATCAATATCAAGGAAATAAAAAACCACAGTGAGATACAACTGCATCTAATGTGTTATTAGGACTCCTAACATCATGAAAAGAAAACAGCAGAAGTGGAGCTCTCAAACCCAGCTTGTGGGACTATGTTGCCATACTGCTACTATAGAAAACAATTTGGGAATGTCTTCTAAAGCTGAATATACACGTATTCTAGAACTTGCCCAACAGAAATGCATACACTGGACACGAGAAGATAGCAAGAATATATTGGGTTGAACAAAAAGTCCGTTCGGATTTTTTTGTAACATCTTAAGGAAAAAACCTAAACAAAACTTTTGGCCAACCCTTGCACAGCAGCACTATTTTTAGTAGCCTAAATCTGTAAAAAGTAGAACTGATTAATAAATTGTGCTATAATCATTCAACAAAATACCATCCAGGATTGAAAACGCAAGAACAAGCTAGATATGAAAGAGCACAGCCGTATGATTTCCTTTATATGACATTCAAAACAGGCAAAACTGTTATGCTGAAAGAGGTCAGAATAATGTCTATGCTTGAGGGTAGGAGGACATTACATTATGGCCTGGTGTCTGGGTTGTGTGTGGTGTTCTGTCTCTTGGTTTGCTTGATAGTTACGTGCTATGTTCATTTTGCAAGAATTTATCAAGCTGTAGTGGTGTATTCTGTATCAGTTCAGTTCAGTTCAGTTCAGTCGCTCAGTCGAGTCCGACTCTTTGCAACCCCATGAATCACAGCACGCCAGGCCTCCCTGTCCATCACCAACTCCCAGAGTTCACTCAAACTCATGTCCATCGAGTCGGTGATGCCAACCAGTCATCTCATTCTCTGTAGTCCCCGTCTCCTCCCACCCCCAATCCCTCCCAGCATCTGAGTCTTTTCCAGTGAGTCAACTCGTCGCATGAGGTGGCCAAAGTATTGGAGCTTCAGCTTTAGCATCAGTCCTTCCAATGAACACCCAGGACTGATCTCCTTTAGATATACTTAACATTAAAATAGGATGCATACACACTTCTGTGTTTCAAAGAGACAGAAGTCCCAGAATTTCGTTATTTCCTCACATTTGTTCCTTAGTTTCTAGAAATGTAGTCTTTATGTAATAAGTACAGTACACAGGGTAGGTAACTGAAGGTGCTCGTCAAATTTGCTAATGATACAGAATTGAGGATAACTGAGGGAAGAATGGGCTTTTTAGTTGCTGCAAGTGGTAAAGAACCTGCCTGCAAATGAAGGAGACATAAGAGACATGGGTTCGACCCCTGGGTCGGGAAGATCCCCTGGTGAAGAGCACGGCAACCCACTCCAGTATTCTTGCCTGGAGAATCCCATGGACAGAGGATCCTGGTGGGCTACAGTCCACAGGATCACAAAGAGTTGGACACAACTGAAGCTACTACACACATACGCACAAGAGAATAATAATGACCTTGAATGAATGAAAGCGCAGTAAACAAGTAAGAGCGGAAATTATAAGTGGCAAAAAGAGCAGAGTTCATGGAAATTGAAACACTTAAAGTAGAATAAATGCAGCTCCTACAATTAGATGCAAACAGTGGCAAAGGGAAAGAGACATTCAGCTTAACAGTAGGTTTTGAATGAAAGATTTTGAGGTTTGAAATGACAGTTTGCTCAAAATGAATCAGTAGCCATGGATGTCAAAATTAATCATAAATTGCTTCTGGAGAAGGTAAAGTGGTCATACATTAGGAGAGCAATCAGTCTGATGTACCTCACACTCGTCAATTTATGTCTAATACAGTGTTTTTCACTTCTGAGTGTGGCATTTTAAAACAAGCTAGGATGCCTCAGTAAATTGAAATCAGAAAGTCAGGGAAATGGGAATGTTTATAAACACAGATCAGGCTTCCCAGGTGGTACTAGCGGTAAAGAACCCACCTGCCAATCCATGAGACATAAGAGACTTAGGTTTCAGTTCCCGGGTCAGGAAGATGCCCTGGAGGAGAGCATGGCAACTTACTCCAGTGTTCTTGCCTGGACAATTCCATGGACAGAGGAGCCTGGTGGGCTACAACTGAAGGGACTTAGCATTCATGCACACATAAACACAAATCAACTAATAATACTGGGGATGCTTACCCTAGGGGAAAAAAAAAGCTCAGTAGGGTCTTGAGTAGCCCTCCAAATTTATAAATTCTCCCATTTGAATCATGAATAAATATACTTGCTATCACTTCAAATAGCAGAGGAAGGTAAAAGGAAGGAGAATATGTACCATGGAAGTAGATTTCAGTTGTTGAATATTTATTATCAGCAAGAAATAACTTTCAATGGTTATAGATGTCCTACAATGTGGTGTCACACTTTTAAAAACTTCTGTTCTCTGGAAATATTTTAGCAAAGGCCAGATAAATTGCTGTCAACATTGCTGTTGGTTGAGAAGTTAGATGAGATGATTACTGAGCCTGTTTTCTGGTATCTGTTCAAGTCCTTTAGTTTACTGATTGAACAAAAAGCTGTTGACACCAGGAATGACCCAGAACATGCAGGGTGCTTGCATGGAGCCATAAATAAACATGCATATGTAAGAAAGATAAAAAAGGGCAAATAGGTAGATGGTCTGCTCAGTCATAATGGGAGAAGATGAAAACTAACTCTTGAAGAGTATTTCAGAACTGATAAGGTATGGTAGTTGATGGGCTATGTAAGCAGGGAAGAAATCAGAGATGTCAGGACTGATATCTGGAGTCAAGGTGTTTGGAGTCATCTATGAGGTGAGCTTTAAGAACTAAAGGACTTAAATATATTCTCCATAAATTTACCTTCTTTCTCTTTTCCCCCTCTCTCTTAACTGTAGATAAGAGAAAGCTACTGGGCTTCCCTGGCAGCTCAGATGGTGAAGACTCTGCTTGCAGTATAGGAGATCTGGATTTGATCCCTAGGTGGGGAAGATTTCCCTGGAGAAGAGAATGGCTACCCAGTCCAGTATTCTTGCCTGGAGAACTGCATGGACAGAGGAGCCTGGTAGGCTACAATCCATGAAGTCAAAAAGAGTCGGACTCAACTTAGAGACGAACACTTTTACTTCAAAAAGCTACTATTTTATTGAGGGAAATTTTTTTTAATTGCATTGTGAATTTTAGGTATTTTTTCTCTTAAAAAAAAGGAATTTAATTATTGAGGGAGGGAGGAATCCTTAACTCATAGTTTCAAGTTAAAATCTTAGGAGAAAATAAAATCTCTCCAGCTTCTAGATATCACTGAGCTGTGGGTGTTCCATATAGAGCTGAGAGGAGGGAGTGGGTTCAATGACAATACAAAAATAATGAAAAAGCAGTGGAGAAACAGTGAATGAGAAGATTAAGTTGGGTTGCAAAGGCTGAGATAATTAGGCAAATGTGCAGAGAAAAGCAGAAACCAGAAAATGTGCCCACAGAAGGAGAAAATGAGAGATTTGACAGAAGTGTCTAGGGTTTGGGTGTTTTCCAGCTCTGGTTAGACCTTATTCGACTTGTTCAAAATTGCCACCTTGGTTTCCTTAAGCAGATTTTCCTTGTTTGCAAAAAAAATTCCCCTAGGCCAGTGCTTCTCCATCCTGTCTGTGAACCAGAATCTCCTAAGGAGATTGTAAAAATATCAATGCCTGGAGCCCACCTCCAGAGATTTTGATTTAATTGGTCTGCAGTGACACCAGGGTGATGAGATTGTTAAAATTTTTTCAGGTTTTTCTAAATGTGCAGCCAGGGTTTAGACCCACTGCATGGGTCTCGAGTCTAGAGCAGAGGGTCTGACACGCCATGAAGCAACAGAATAACCTGGAGGACTGGTTGCATCATAGGTGGTGGGCCACTCCCCAGCAATGTGGCTATGGAAGCAAGTCTGGGTGAGGCCCAGGAATGTGCATATCTAACAACCCCAGGTGACACTAATGTCGCTGGACCTGGGACTATGCTTTGAAAGCCTCTAAAGGAACCAATCAAATAATTGTTCAAGGTTTAATCCTCTGCCATCATGAATTTCCCACCAAGTTTTATCTCTCACGCCTCAGTTTCCCCCTGTGAATAAACACCCACTATTCTCATGAAAAGTATGCAAACAAATTAGGACTGTGTCTTAGCAACAGATTGCTCAATTGAGCCAGAAGCTGTGCCTCCGTGCTGACAGGTGCTCCTTAGCTGCCGAACTCAACTGGAAAAAAGAATTTTATTTTTTTCTGATCCTTCAGATTCTGAAAGCTGACATAAATGATAAATTATAGACCTCTTCACCTGTTGGAATGAGTTCTGCTCAGCCCTAGGAGTTCTAGTGGCCCCTCAAGATTGAAAATAAAGGAGATGGAGATATTGATGTACTTATTGCTCAAATGACATCCCTAAAAGTAAAGGCATGTTAGTTATAGGAAACATGTGTTGCTCTACATTGCAGGGGGCAATTACAAGACAAATTATCCAGTTATTTTGGCTAAGGAAGCTTTTTTCTTTCCGATTGGATGACTTAATACTTGTCTACTTCATTTCAGTAAAAATCTGCAATAGGTAAGTGGGAAATGTGCCCAGTCATAACACTCTAATATTCATGCATTAATAAATGGCCCTATCTTGCTTTTCATCAATTGATTCAACAAATATTTGCTGGGTGCCTGCACTGTGGCAGGAGAAATTAAAATTTTAATATAAGGCAATACTTCCCTCAATAACAATGACAAGAACAACAGTAGTTAATTTATTGGAGACTTACAATGATTCAGATACTGTGCTAAACATTTAATATAGATTATCTCATGATGAAGTAGGTGCTATAATTATCTCCTATTTTGCAGCTGAAAACTTAATTGCAGGAAAAAAAAAAAGTACTTGCCTAGGCTTGCTCAAGTTTGCACTACTATTAGTATGTGAGTAAGTAATTGAACCCAGGTTTGCTCTCATCCAGACTTCATGTTTTAAAACACCTTTTAGGTCGATATTGCCTTTTCCAGGAGCTGTTTTGCTGGGATGATCCCACAAGTAAATGTTACTGTTAAGTTGCTAAGTCACATCCTACTCTTCGTGACCCCAGGGACTGTAACACGCCAGGCTTCGCTCTCCTTCACTGACTCCTGGAGTTTGCTCAAATTCATGTCCATTGAGTCGATTATACCATCCAACCATCTGTCGCCCCCTTCTCCTCCTGCCCTCAATCTTTTCCAGCATCAGGGTATTTTCCAATGAGTTGGCTCTTTGCGTTAGGTATCCAAAGTACTGGAGCTTCAGCTTTAGCATGACTCCTTCCAGTGAATATTCAGGGTTGATTTCTGTAGAATTGACTGATTTGATCTCCTTGTAGTCCAAGGGACTCACAAGAGTCTTCTCCAGCACCACAATAGGTGAACACATTACTGTCAGAGGAGAAAGACACACAGTTTCTCTAGGAACCCAAATAAGGACAAGCTGCACAACTCCTGGGATGTCATCCATCATGCACTCTAAGGAATGGCACCCCTGAAGTGTATGATGTGGTGATCCTGGGATTCTTTAGGGGGTGATACGTAAGAAGAGCTCCACTGAATGAGAGCTGCCCAAGCAAATGGAAAAATGAGAAATGACTATGCATATGAAGAATTGCAATCACTCAGAATAAGACTATAGAGTGAAAGAGTGGATCCTAGGGACAGGCAGAGGTGGGCAGTGATCAGATCCCTGATGCACATGCTTATCATTGCAGGATGTTTGGACACTTTCCCAAAGGTGGGGAAGGAGCCATCAAAGTATTGTGGTAAAGAGGAGTCATGCGCTCAGGTCACCAGAACTGGAGTAAGAAGGAACTGCAGGAGGGCTTCCCTGGCGGGGTGAATCCCTGGTGGCTCAGATGGTAAAGAACCTGCCTGCAGTGCAGAAGACCCAGGTTCAGTCCCTAAGCCAGGAAGATCCCCTGGAGAAGGGAATGGCTACTCACTCCAGTACTGTTGCCTGGAGAATTCCATGGACAGAGGAGTCTGGCAGGCTACAAAGAATTAGATGCGACTGAGCAAAGTGACTTTCCCTGGTGGCCCAGTAATTAAGATTTCACCTTCTGATGCAGGGTGTGTGAGTTTGATCCCTGGTTGGGAGCTAGGATCCCACATGCCTGAGGGCCAGGAAACCAAAACATTTTTAAAAAATGAAAAGAAGCACTATTGTAACAAATTCAGTACAGACTTTATAAATCATCTACTTCCAAACAACAAACAAAAAACAACAAAGAATGGATCGCAGGGCCTGAGACCAGCCACAAGAGATGGCAAACGCTTACTTTAAGGGAGCAAATGTAAGTATGGATAGAAAGGATGTTTGGTGAGAGAGTAAGAAAGTAAAATCTACAGGAATTAGAGACTAAATGGATTCACAGGCTCAGTGAAGAAGAGGTTAAGAATGATACCTAAATTTTCAGATTACGTAAATAGGCAATATGATGTGCTTTTCCCCAAGGCAAGGAATTTGGGAGAGATGTGGATTTGAGGCTCTCATTTAGTTAAGTTTCGTTTTCTTTGAGCCAGAGTGGTTAGTTTTACACTTGTTCACCCTGAGCTAAACTGATTCCCTTGTGCCTCACTTCCTTCATCAGCAAAGTGTATACTGTGGATTGGATTACGATTTTGAAATCAGACTCCCGTGCGTCTCCCTAGTACCTTTTCCAATGAATTCCTGTCTGAGCTAAATTGCAAGGTTAATTTAATTCACGCAAACGTGTGTTCCATCATTTCTTGCTCAGCAAAGAGGCTGTTGAGGGCCCCATTATTATGCTGCTCACACACCTTCACCATCTTTCTCTCCATTTCTTGGTCCTACCCTGGGTCCTCTATAAACTAATTGGGCACCTTGTTCCAGAGGTTACTCCCCCTTCATCTCAAACCCATCTCTCCTAGCCATTCCCCCACTCCCACGGCTCCACTGTTCCTGATTGTTTACTGCTCCGTCTGCCAGCTTTAAGCTGCTGTGTTTTCCATTCCTGACATCTGGGTCTTGTTCCTGCTTCCTGGCAGCAAGACTTCTGCATAATTTATACCCATGCCACAAAAAAATGAAGGCGAGGCTGAAGCTCGAAGGAGACTAATGCTGGGGAATGTGATGGAAATCCAAAACCACTATGCTTCCAATTAAACCAAACAAGTCTCACTATAGCCCTGGAGATTCCAGCCCAAGTACAATATTTTGCAGACAACATTCAACCCAAGTTCTTGAGTGGTGTCATGCTATTAGTGTCATGCTCAGTTATACAAGAATCCTGTTTGCAAGACCAGATTTCCCAGTCCTTTTACTGACAAGCATGATCTCTTCTTAGCAAGGGATTCATCTGAGTTGTCAGCAACACCATTCATGTTTGAGGCTAACCGCAGGGGGCATGTGCAGAATTTATTCCTATCAACACCTAAAAGAGGCAGGGTAGGGGTGAGGGTTGGCTTCCCCAGTAACTCAGCTGGTAATGAACCTGCCTGCCAATTCAAGAGATGCAAGAGACGCAGGTTTGATCGCTGGGTCAGAAAGATCCCCTGGAAAAGGAAATGGCAGCCCACTCCAGTATTCTTGTCTGGAGAATTCCAGGGACAGAGAAAGAAGCCTGGTGGGCTACAGTCCACAAGGTCACAAAGTTTGGATAGGATTGAGCAAATATACAAACACAGCTGAAAGAGGATCTGGTGTTCTTTTCTTTTTCCTAGAGTGAGAGATTTTCACTTAAATTGGGCCGTTATGGGTCAAAGTTCCAACACGGTCTTAGAAAAACTGCCTTACTTGCACATCAGCTTTGTCCAACTCCAGTGGCTAATTTGGGGTGAAAATTTTCCCATTTAACTCAGCATAAGGCATCTAATGGGTTATGAGATTTCTCACAGTGGGACCCTTTATTAAATATTATAAAATGCTGCTGGAAGTTTTCTTCCATTCCAGAGTTATGTATTATAATGTCCTTCTTTCTAAAATAGCTCAATTACGTTGACAAAGCCCATGTACATGAATGCAAAATCATGCAGTCTAAAATGCGGCTTTGTTTTGGATGTAGCACTGCTCTGGGAACTAATAATGATTTTAATCTCTGTGGTTTATTTAAATGTTTGATATGTGCCAGTCACACTGTTAATGTTCATGACATACATGTTTTATCAGTATAAAATTCCGGAAAGGAGGCTATCATTCAAATTTACAAATGAGCTTCAACTTAGTATAGTGCTAAAGTTAAAGGAGGTTAAATGGCTTGCACATAGCCACTCATTCAGTTCAGTTCAGTTCAGTCGCTCAGTCGTGTCCGACTCTCCACGACCCCATGAATCACAGCACGCCAGGCCTCCCTGTCCATCACCAACTCCCGGAGTTCATCCAAACTCATGTCCACAGAGTGGGTGATGCCATCCAGCCATCTCATTCTCTGTCGTCCCCTTCTCCTCCCGCCACCAACCTTTCCTAGCATCAGAGTCTTTTCCAGTGAGTCAACTCGTCGCATGAGATGGCCAAAGTATTGCAGTTTCAGCTTTAGCATCAGTCCTTCCAATGAACACCCAGGATTGATCTCCTTTAGAATGGACTGGTTGGATCTCCTTGCAGTCCAAGGGACTCTCAAGAGTCTTCTCCAACACCACAGTTCAAAAGCATCAATTCTTCGGCGATCAGCTTTCTTCACAGTCCAACTCTCACATACATACACGACCACGGGAAAAACCATAGCCTTGACTAGACGGACCTTGGTTGGCAAAGTAATGTCTCTGCTTTTTAGGATCACAATAAACTGTGGAAAATTCTGAAAGAGATGGGAATACCAGACCACCTGACCTGCCTCTTGAGAAACCTGTATGCAGGTCAGGAAGCAATAGTCAGAACTGGACATGGAACAACAGACTGGTTCCAAATAGGAAAAGGAGTATGTCAAGGCTGTATATTGTCACCTTGCTTATTTAACTTATATGCAGAGTACATCATGAGGAACGCTGGACTGGAAGAAGCACAGGCTGGAATCAAGATTGCTGGGAGAAATATCAATAACATCAGATATGCAGATGACACCACCCTTATGGCAGAAAGTGAAGAGGAACTCAAAAGCCTCTTGATGAAAGTGAAAGAGGAGAGTGAAAAGGTTGGCTTGAAGCTCAACATTCAGAAAACAAAGATCATGGCATCTGGTCCCATCACTTCATGGGAAATAGATGCGGAAACAGTGGAAACAGTGTCAGACTTTATTTTTTTGGGCTCCAAAATCACTGCAGATGCTGATTGCAGCCATGAAATTAAAAGACGCTTACTCCTTGGAAGGAGAGTTATGACCAACCTTGATAGCCATTCATTACTTAATCTTTATTCTGGTAACACGGGAACAATTTTAAATAAAAAAATATGGAATCAGATGATTATTAATTTTTTTTTTTTTTACCCAGGACCTCATATTTTCTATTGCTTGTTTCCTTTTTGGTATGGGGATTTTTTCCCCCCATACTCTATCCTCAAATACAAAAACAGGAGAATTCTAGATTCAGTACCTTAGCCTGAGTCAAAGAAAATAAGTAACTATAACGTGTTCCTCTGCTACTTCTGGAGATAAAATAAATTGTGTGTACAGCGTATCCTTAGGTCCTTGGAGACAAGGATTTAGGAAGGGACATGCCATTTCTTCTTGTCCTCTACTTCCATGCCTTTTTTTAAAAAAGAAGCTGATGAACTAAAAACTTATGCCATAGGGACAGAATAAGACCAGGAAAAGAATGTTAGTAGCTGAAAGTTCTGTTTCATTGGGCCCCAGGGAAGGATAAACCCCAAATACGCCCTCCCTGTCCCCTGGCAGAAGGCAGCCTGTTTTGTGTGAGGGGTAAATGGAAATCAATGAGCTGCTCATGGAGCACTGCAATCTCTATACCAACACGCTTTTAAATTCTTGTCTGGGAAGTCCCATGGACAGAGGAGTGCGGCGGGCTACAGTCCACGGGATCGCAAAGAGTCAGACATGACTGAGCACGCACGCACGCACACAGCAAGAGCCTTGGGGACGGAAGCTGACGCCTCTCCTAATTCTGAAGCCCGACGCTCTGCAGCAGAACAGAGACCAGGCAGCTACAACACAGCTCTTCAGAAGACACTGCTGCTCTCGGTTCCACGGAGCTTGCTGGAGCCTGAAAGCTTTCCTCCTACCCCCCAGGCCGTTTCCTACTGCCCCAGGGCAACATGTCTCCTGACCCCTGTGTGGAACTCCTGGAAGATGAACATTTCATTGCCTCCTATTAGTTGATTGTTAAGGCTATCTGCTCTTCTGGGCTTCTCCACTTACTTACCTCTTCTCTGACTGGAGCCTTCTGATTTCTAATAAATCTTCTCAGCCCCTCTACTCTGTTCTGGCAAAGATAATCTTCCCTAGATTGACTCGCACGCCTTTGTGCTGGTCAATTTTACTTTGAACATCCTCCTTTATCTCCTAGCTACATTTCAAAGCTATGTGACTTTGCTTTGATTTTGTTAATTCTAAAATAAATGGAAATGGAAGTATGTACAAGCACAGAACTTGAAAGAGCTTTGAGTCAATGAGTTTTGTTGTAACTGACTCTTCATTCAAAATATACAATGATTTCCACTAACCTAGAAAGTTTCCTCCTGGCCCCTCTTATTTAATCCCCTTCTAGAGGAAACCACTCTTCTGGTCTACTTATCTTAAACTTTGTATAAATAGAAGCATAGAATATGTACTTCTTAATGTCCAACTTAATTCACTAAACATGTTCCTGAAATTGCTCTGTGTTGTTGAGTACATCTGTAGTTGATTGCTACTGTCTTTAAGTTTTTATTGTTGAATTTTATTCCAGTGTATGAATATGCCAACAGTGTGTGTTTCTGGGCTTTTGGATCCATCATGTGTAGCATATTTCCTTATCTTCTAACAAACAAGAGAGACATAAAATGGAAGTTCAGGACAATAGGAAAGGGAACATAAGATCAGTGTGATGTGAGAGCTATGCCATTAGTTAATAAAAATTTCCTTTCTTTTGCTCCGTCTGGTGACCTTCAAACACAGAAAACCCACCAAGTCTTCAATTTCACAAGGAAGAAGATAAAAGAGTCCATAATCAGGCCTGTAGACCTCTAAAGAAAGGATATTTCTCTACTAGTTTATTGTTAGTGCAAGAAAAATCTTTATTCATCATTCAAGTACAACTCAAATGGCATCTTCAGTCTCTAGCATTTCCAAAACCTTAAGGGAAAGTTACTCAAGCCCTCATTTGTGTTCCTACAACTCACACGAACCTTGGTTTTAGTTTTTGCTGAAAAACGTTTCATTTTTTACTACATGGGTTTCTTCACAGACTTGACTCCACTTTCTACCAAAGAAATTATACAACTCCCTAAAGAAAAGATACTTTCTGGCACCTGGCACAATTATTACACACATGATATAAATGAGCAGACAAATGGATGACTGTCTGGATGGATGGATGGATAAAAAGATGGATGGATGGATGGATGGATAGATGGATGGATGGATGGATGGATGGATAGATGGATAAAAAGATAGATGGATGGATAGATGGCTGAATGAATGGATGGAAGGGTAGATGGATGAATCGGTGAATGGATGAAACAATATATGAAGAGGGCTGTATTTCTTACAAACTGAATGAACTGTCTGGTCTTTAGTAAGCTCCAAAAGTATCATGACACTGCTTCCCCCCCCTCCTTGCATTCTCATTAGTTCCAGGAGTTTATATTATTCTACCTGCCAATATGCAAATGTCTCAGTACCATCTAGAGCAAGTAGAACCTCCTAACCACCAGAAATGGGCTTCCTCATGCTTTGAGAAATATTTCCATAAGAGTCAGTGTTTGTGTGGAGTTACTGTTAATCTACAACCATGTAGCGCAAGAGACAATCTTGACTCAGTGGAAGACTTCCAGGTAAAGGACAGGCCTGAGTACTGAGTGAGTGACAGTGCTTCTGCAGAAGTGCTTCTGTCAGCAGAAGGCTGGTTAAATATAGCCACACAGGTAACCGAAAGGTGATGCTGGGCCTGAAGGAGAGCTTTGTAATGCTACGAACAGCATCTAGTGCTCAGCTGTTTCTCACCCACCTCTCAGATGGTCCCAGCAGGAAACAAATCTGTGACTGTCATGTTTTCAGTTAATTAATGCTTATTTATATTTTTAAACAAGGCTTTCACCTACCATGCTTTAAAATAAATGTTCTGCTCTTCAATTAGAGGTTGTCAGAGCAGAGAGGAATCCTGTTTGTTATGGATGGAATGTGAGTATGTTTAAAATGTGTATCAGGGTGGAACCTCTTTTTCTGTAAGTCTCTCTCTCTCTCTCCTCCCCGAGGCTGAGGCTTCCTACTTAGACAGACATACTCTTCAAGATCTTGACTTCAAGATTGGTGCTCTGCTACGCATGAGGCCCTGGGTAGAGACTTTCCAAGTGGTACTAGTGGTAAAGAATCCGCTGCCAATGCAGGAGATACAGGTTCAATCCCTGAGTTGGGTAGATCCCCTGGAGTAGAAAATGGCAACCCACTCAAGTATTCTTGCCTGGAAAATTCCATGGGCAGAGGTGCCTGGCGGGCTACAGCTCATGGGGCAAAGAGTTCGACATGACTGAGCACACATATGCAGGCCATGAAGTTACTTCTAGAGGGTAGACAGCAAAATACAGTGTCTGCTTGGATGGGGAATGTGAGTTAGCATAAAAACATGGCACATTTTGACCAGTGTAGAATAAGTGTTCTTAAGGGAAAAGGATGAGCTTTGTCCTTTTGCAATAAAGCATTGACTCAACAAGCCTGAAGTATGTAAACCCTATAATCTCCAAAGAAAGGTCTGACCCTGGACTGGCTCCTGAGAGCTTACCTTGACATCTGTGGAATATCCTGATAGATAAGAGTGTCTTTCTTTACCTGTGACCTTGGGCCATGTTAGAAGGTTGATGCCATGTGATATATGGTGGGGTTCTTGGGCCACAAAGTGTCAGCTTGACCTCTGAAGAGCCTGGAGACTAAGATTAGCCACATGGACACCAGGGCTACAAAATGACTCCTGAGGACTTCCCTGGTGGCTCAGTGGTTGAGAATCTGCCAGGTTCGATTCCTGGGTTGGGAAGGTCCCCTGGAGAAGGAGAGAGCACCCCATTCCAGTATTCTTGCCTGGGAAATCCCATGGACAGAGGAGCCTGGCAGGCTACAGTCCATGGGGTCACAAAGAGTCAGACATGACTGAGCACAGACACATTAGTCCAGTGACTGCTATGTTGATAAGAAAAGAGAAATTTGTACACAGACACACAGAGAGTGAAGATGGCCCTCTGAAGACAGAGGCAGAGATTGGAGCTGTGCTCCCACAAGCCAAGGATGCTAAGGACTGCTGGCAATCACCAGAAGCTAGGATGAGGCAATGAAGACTTCTTTCCCAAAGTCTTTGGAGACATTAGGGGCTGCAGACATCTTAATTTCCATACTTCTAGCCTCCAGAAATGTGAAACATAGGTTGCTGTTTTTTTTTTTTTTAACTATATAGTTTGTGGTATTCTGCTATGTCAGCCTTAGGAAATGAATATGCCCCCATTACAGCTTGGCATACACAGGTCTTGGGCTTGTGTCTGGTTTTCCTGCCTGGTCAAGAACTACTCTGTCCATGGAAGGTGGGAGGAACCAGCCAAGAGTGTGGAAGCAGAAGGAAGTGACTCACCATGGGACTCCGACCGATGCTGCCCAGGTAGTGGAGGAGTCCTTTGGCATGGTAGATTGTGGGCTGGAGATGAGCACTGGGAGACAGCCACTGTCTGTTCAAGTCCTCCCCTCTCAGTGAGCATCTGTGACTGCGGGAACAAACAACAAGCAAATAAATACACATTTAGAAGAAAATAACTTGAGAAAATAAAGCTCGACAAGACAATTAAACTAATGAATCCAACTTCCTTCTGACTTCTGCTCAATTGGCATCACTGAAGATGCCCAGAAAGATGCAGATCCCAATGTGTCGTGATTATTCACAGCTCCCCAAAGAACTGGAAACCATATTTAACTTGATTCAGGGTCACCGGAGTTTGAAGATGAAGTTTGGGAAATATTTTCCTCTGCTACCTACTTCCGAGGAGAACAAATTCAATAAATTTTTCTAGACTCTTCAGTTCCACAAATAATCATTAATAATAATAAGTTGAGATCAATATATCATGCTGGGCATGTTACATATGATCTTTCTAGCTGGCCCAATAATTCTGCCAAGTGGATATTATTGCACCCCAGTGAAGCCAGTGACACTTAGAAATGGTTACACAAATGCCCCCAAATCACATAACTTAGAGTTAGGCTTTCCATCCAGGTCTGTTTCCCTCCGAGAAACAGCATAGGGCCTTTCTCCTATCATGTTAACTCCACCCTATCCATACAGATGCCACAGAAAGCTTGACATTTACTCAGAGAGCTGGAGTGTCATTTTCAGAGACATCATCATGGATTATTAGCTCTAGAAATGAGCTCAAAAATCATACTTGTCCTCATTTGGGAAAAGAGGATGTTCACATTTGAAAGTATCAAGTCTCTCTATAAAGGTGACACAGCTGGTTAGTGAAAACAGTGACTGCAATTCAGAGGGAAGGAAGCTGAGATGCTGGGTGGTGGGTAAAGGGAACCTTAAAAGCCCAGGAAGCAATTACCAATGGCCGCCCCTTCTCTAAGTAGGCAACCAGAAGTCCTGCTGAGATGTTATTTATTCAATAGGCTGACAATCAAGGTACCAGAGATTAAGAGGAAGAAGAGCAGCATCTCCATCACCTAGTCCTCCCAACCTCCCTAACCCGATCCCTAATACCACCTCCTGCTGCCCTTGTCCTTCTCTTTTTTAAAACATAATTTTATTTATTTATTTTTGGCTGCCCTGAGTCTTCGCTGCTTTGCTCGGGCTTTTTCTAGTTGCAGTGAGAGGGTGCTATTCTTCATTGTTGTGAGGGCTTCTCATCATGGTGGCTTCTCTGCAGAGAACAGGCTCTGTGTGTCCTGGCTTCAGTAGCTGCAGCACGTGGGCTCCACAGTTATGGCACGTGGAGTTAGTTGTTCAATAGTATGGAACCCACGTCCCCGGGATTGGCAGGCATATTCTTTACCACGGAGCCACCAGTGATGTCCTGCCCTTGTCCTTCTGTGCTTCACCTTAATCAAGCTGCACACCACTCTCTCTGAGAAACCGTGCCTGCTGGTCTCATTGCCATGACTCCCCGAAGCTTCATTCCTTACCTCTTCAACATTCAGGATCAGTTCCTCAGGAAAACTTTTCCTGATTCCCCAGACCCTTATGTTCTGCTGCTACTAAATATATTGCAACACCATCCTCAGAGTTCCATAGAATCTTTTTGAACGGTTTTTATTCAATTTATTTTTGCTTCTTTCACTTTTGTTGTTAAACTGTAAGCTTCCTGGGGGAAGAAACACTTTCTTTGTTACCATCTAGACCCAAACATAGTAACTGTGTTAGAGTTGGTACTAGTAAATACTTTGCAGTGAAAAATGTACTAAAATTTAAAGGTTTAGTTCAGTCGCTCAGTCATGTCCGACTCTCCACGACCCCATGAATCACAGCACGCCAGGCCTCCCTGTCGATCACCAACTCCCGGAGTTCACTCAAACTCATGTCCACAGAGTCGGTGATGCCATCCAGCCATCTCATTCTCTGTCGTCCCCTTCTCCTCCCGCCCCCAACCTTTCCTAGCATCAGAGTTTTTCCAGTGAGTCAAAGGTAGAATCAGATAATTTTTCTGTTCAAAGAAAAAACACTGTTTTCAATAAATCTTGGAGGTGGAAGGAAAAAGGTTCAGCCTCCTCCTTTCAGCACTTTTTAATCTCATGTTTCTGAAATTATCTTTAAATATTAGTTTCCTGATGCTTGTCAGCCCCTGTTACAGCTTGCTGGAAACTGAAAATCTTTAGAGTAATCATTTACCCTGATTTCACCATTAAAATATTTTGACTTGAGAAATGGTAGGTTTGTTGCATCTTCCTTTATGACTTTTATTCTTCCCTTGCTTTACACCCCCCCACTGTCCTCTTTTTAATAGCGATGACATTTAGAAATAGGGTTTCTGCCTGGCTACCAAGGATGAAGATAAAATACAAAGCAGATCTTTCAAAAGAAGCAAATAGCAATGGAAAGAAGCTGGTGTCCCAGACTTTCTCCTAAGCCTATCTGCTGTGTTTAAATTAATTTCTTTTCTCAAATCAAGGTACTTGCCAGCACAACATCCCAGAGCCTTCAGAATTTTCTCTAACTGCTCTGTGATTCTGCCTTGACCTGGATTCTCATCAACACTGGGGATTTCTTTTTTTTCTTTGTAATATCAAAAGTAATGAAATCAGTGGAGGCCCCTTAAAAGTATTTCTGTTTGTAGCAATAAAAATGCAATCTTTCTCTGTGACCAGTAGCCAGCAATTCCATGCAACTCTCTCTGCCTCTGCTTTCCTTCTGTTCCACGGAGATCAAGTTCTAGAGCAATGTCCACAAGAAAAGACCCAGAGGTTGCCAATGGCAGATATACCATTCTAGAAAACAGTTCTTCAAAGCGTAGGGGAGGGGTGGAGTTTTGTGCTGCAATCAGAATAAACCTGAGTGTTGGTTAAAAAGATCAAGCATCAACTCTCAGCTTTGTCACCAGATAACGGGACTGGGGGGCTTCTGAGAGTCAATACTGTCGTATGCAAAAGAATATAGATATTCCTACCCTACCTCTCAGGATTATTCTGCGGGGTCAATGAAATGATCTCTGCTTTAGATATCTCCATGGAGAAAGTATGTAACTCTATCTCCACCCCTGCGGGTGTCCACGCCATGTCTTCATCTGTATCCACATGCATAATCTCCATTTCCATCTGTGTCTACATCTTCATCTTCAACTATCATGCTCAGGGATGCAAAGCACCACTTGGATTATGCTCACTCATTCTTTATCTCCTCCTAACACTTTTCCTTATGAATAATCATCAGAGAACTGTATGCACTTTGATTGGAAGGGAGAAGAATCTTGACTGGGAACCTCAAATAAGAGGCCGCGATTAGTTTTTAAATTCAAACTGACTTGAACACATTTAAGAGTAGAAACCATGAGACTGAAGAGAAAAAGAGTTATCTAAGGAATGGTACAGATGAGGCTGTTTGCAGGGCAAGAATAGAGACAGACACAGAGGAAGAATACATGGACGTGGTGGGAAGGGAGGGGTGAGACAAATTTGGAGAGTAGGACTGATATATATGCAGTACCGTGTGTTAAACAGAAAGCTATGCTGCTAAAGAACAAGGAGCTCAGCTCAGTGCTCCATGATGACCTAGACGGGTGGATGGTGGGGGAGACTGAAGGGGGAGGGATATGTGTACATGTACAGATGGTTCACTTTGTTGTAGGGCAGAAACTAACACAATATCGCAACGCAATTTCCAATGAAATATAAAATGTTGTCTAAAGGATAAAATGCAAGGATATAACAATATAAATTGCTGAACAGATTATTTAATTGTCTCAAGCGGGCCATTAAATTGTACCAAGGGAAGGATGGCTTCTAAGATCAACTAGGTATGCAGATTTGGGGAGAAACTAGACTCATTTGAGACTTAAGCAAGTCTTTTCTCCTATTTGTTGGGGAAAAATTTTGCTGGTTTTCCAGGGGCAGAGACAGCAATGCATTCCTTAGGTCTATCTAGGTGGCATGAACTTGGGAAACCCATATGTATTTGTATTCAGTGTTCTCTGTGTGGCTATGGTTTTGAGAGTATCTCTGTGTGTGCTTATGGCTTCAGCATTCCGAGATTTCCGCAATTTCACATTATTACAACAAGTACTGCACCTAACTCGAGTGCTGCTCCTTTTAAAGCAAATCCATTTTCTTTCAATCTCCAAATCCATTTAGCATTTTGCGTTAATGACATCAGTGATTCATGCAGTCGGAGGAACTGCTGTCGCTCTTCCAGGGGATTTGTTTTAAGCATCTGAAGATGAAATGCACCCCATCTTATTATCTACTGTAGCATTTCTGAAATGACAGCTGCTGCCTCTATGTGGAGAAAATTAGCAGATGGACAGCAATGACTGGCTGGCAATAAATTCAGTGCCTCTAATTTCCGAAAAGGGGTCATCCCTCAAATAGAGTTTGAAGTCCTGCTTTGCTTCTAACGAGAGGAAAATGGTCAGCATTGCTATCTTCTTTTCCCCACTGAAAAACTGCAGACTTACAGAAGGGGAGAAGAAACACTTCCTTTTGATTTTCACAAAGGAAGTCATTTGACTCAAACAGTCCAACCCATTTTTTTAAAACAAAAGCATTGGTTTAAGAGAGTGTCAAAGAGAGTGAAGTAAATTAGAAAAAGAAACACTTCATATATGAATGCATATATGTGGAATCTATGAAGATGTTATAGATCAACTTATTTGCAAACCAGAAATAGAGAGAGATGCAGAGAACAAGCACGGACACCAAAGGTGATAAAAGGGGGAGGGGGGAAGAATGGGGAGATTCGGATGGACATTACAGTAGTATTTATACACTACTGTGTATAAAATAGATAACTACTGTATAGCACAGGGAACTCTACTCGCTCTCTACACCTAAATGGGAAGGAAATCCGAAAGGAAGGGGACATACGTACACGTGTAGCTGAAGCACTTTGCGGTACAGCAGACACTAACCCAACATTGTGATGCAACTTTCTCGCTTAGTCACTAAGCCGTGTCTGACACTTTGTGATCCCACGGACTGTACCTGCCAGGCTTCTCTGATCATGGGATTGTCCAGGTAAGAATACTGGAGTGGGTTGCCATTTCCTTCTCAGGGGATCTTCCCAACTCATGCATCGAACCTGCATCTCTTGAGTCTCCTGCATTGGCAGGCAGATTCTTTACCACTGAAGAATCTGTGCCACCTGGCAAGCCTCTCTGGGTATTTTACATGTATATTGTGAGCCTGCTCTTTTTAGGTTATTTGCAGCACATGTCTAGGATATCTCTCTAATTAAACCTACAGTTTTTGGTAGGTCAAATTCCTTCCCTTAAAAAAAAAAAGTTTTCGGTCTCCTGAAAATATGGTCCCTTTATAACCCCCCCCAAAAAAAACCCCACACATCAGCCGAAATTATAAAAAAATGAACCAGAAAGGATGGTTCTAAGAGTTCACTGAAGGAAAGTCATCATCTTCATGGTAACCTAAGCATACCTTAAAGGCCAGATAGTCTAAAGGGAAATGATGTCACTAGAAGCCACTTTTTAACATTGGTTGTGAATTTTACAATGGACTTCCCAGGTGGTGCTAGTGGTTAAAAAAACTTTGCCTGCCAATGCAGGAGACATAAGAGGCAGAGGTCCAATCCCTGGGTTGGGAAGATCCCCTGGAGGAGGGCATGGCACCCCACTCCAGTATTCTTGTCTGGAGCATCCCATGGACAGAGGAGCCTGATGGGCTACAGTCCATGGGGCCACAAAGAGTCAGACAAGGTTTAAGCGACTTAACACTCACACATATGGGTTTCAGTTCAGTTCAATCGCTCAGTTGTGTCTGACTCTTCGCAACCCCATGAATCACAGTACACCGGGCCTCCCTGTCCATCACCAACTCCCGGAGTTCACTCAGACTCATTTCCATCAGATTGGTGATGCCATCCATCCATCTCATTTTCTGTCATCCCCATCTTCTCCCGCCCCCAATCCCTCCCAGCATCAGTCTTTTCCAGTGAGTCAACTCATCGCATGAGGTGGCCAAAGTATTGGAGTTTATGTATTTGCTAAGAACAAGGATTATCCTAACCAGAGAATGGGAAATAAGTGATCTTACCAAAGGCCTTGACACACAGACCCTGAACTACTAGGACTCCTGAAGCAAAGAAAGAATTAGAGGGCAGAGGAAGAAAAAGGAAAAGTGAGCTGCTTCCTGAAACAGAATCTATAAAGCTGCAGTCAGACAACAGAATGATTGAAAAATCTCCCATCCAGCCATGACTGATCAAAGGAGAGATGGAGCCCTTCAGACTGAATGAGTGACACCAGGCTTGATAATATTAGTGCCCGCGGCACAGCAAGCTGTGTAGTCTAAAGAGAGGCAGTGTGTTTGAGTTTTAGCAAGTGCTTTACCATTCACTGCACATCTTAGTAACAGGAGACAGCATGGGTGCAGGAGAATGTTTATCCAGGTAAACAGATGCACGAGAGAACATGACAGAACAGCACAGGCCACTGTGGCCCAGACGCTGTACCCAGAGCTTTCCAAATAAAGACCGCCCGGATCAGGAAAAGGAGGAAAGAGAAAAAACGAAACAAAACACAGGGTCCTCTTAAGGCCATCATCACTCTACAGCTCAAACAATCAGGGTTGTGAGAGACATATTATGTTCAAAATATTTTTGTCATACAAAAAGCTCAGATAGACAGTAGTCTAGAGTGAAGGAGAAAGAAGCAAACAAACCCAAGGGTCCCTCAACATATCCAGGAACCCAGCCACATGGTGCCAGAGGACTGGTCACCCCAGAGCCCAGGCAGAGGTAAGCTGAGGTCCTTAAATGATGGACTGATCCGCACAGGACTATGGGGCTTCTCTGATGGCTCGGTGGTAAAGAACCTGCCTGCCAATGCAGAAGATGCAGGTTCAATCTGTGGGTCAGGAAAATCCCTTGGAGAAGGAAATGGCAACCCACTCCAGTGGTCTTGCCTGGGAAATCCCATGGACAGAGGAGCCTGGTAGGCTGCAGTCCATGGGGTTGCAAAAGAGTTGGATACAACTTAGCCACTAAACAATAGCAACAACAACAAAGAAATGACCAGGGTGGAAATCTCAACTTCGTTAAATAAATCACCCAGAGTTGACACTTGAACCTAGGTTAGTCCAAACCTAACCTGCTCATTTTCCTCAAAGTATGGTCACAGTAGCATCATGTGAGAGCTTGTTAGGTATGTAGAAACCTGGGTCCCATCCCTGTGTCTTCATTTTAACAAGCGCTCCAAAGAATCTGTACACACATTTAGTGAATACCTCTAAAGAACTGGAATATAAATTGGTATAGACACTATGGAGAACAGTTTGCTGCCACTGCCAAGTCGCTTCAGTCGTGTCCGACTCTGTGCGACCCCATAGACGGCAGCCTACCAGGCTCCCCTGTCCCTGGGATTCTCCAGCAAGAGTACTGGAGTGGGTTGCCATTGCCTTCTCCAAATGGAATATTACTCAGCCATAAAAAAGGAAATAATGCCATTTGAAGCAGCATGGATGGACCTAGAGATTATCAGACTAAGTGATGCAAGTCAAAGACAAATATTTGACATCACTTATATGTGGAATCTAAAAAATGATATGAATTAATTTATTTATGATCATAAACCATACACAGAAAACAAATTTACATTTACCAAAGGGGAAGGTGGGGGAAAGGGATAAATTAGGAGTTTGGGATTAATGTATACATAATACTATGTATATACAATGGATAATCAACAAGGACCTACTGTATAGGACAAGGACCTCTACTCCATACTCTGTAATAACCTCTATGGGAAAAGAATCTGAAAAAGAATATATCCATGTATATGTATCACTGAATCGCTTTGCTGTACACCTGAAACCATTACATTATAAATCGACTATACGCCAATATAATTGTTTTCAAAAAGCCAAAGGCAATAAGCAAAAGGAGTATTGTCTTATACTTTACTTTATGGAAAGAAAGAAAATTAACACATAAGAACGTGGACTTTATAAAGGACTTTATTGCCACAAAACTTGCAGGAATCTAGAGCATTTGCTATTTAGAATCACTGGCATCTGACTCCCAGCAGCACCAGCTCCAAACAGCTTTAAGATGTATCTTTCCTACTTTCCCACCTAATTTCCCCCAGGATTGAGTTAGCCTATTGCATGTTTTAATTTGAAAACCAAGGTAGAGTTAAGATGTAAATGTGTTTTCTCTGAGTTATTTTGACAAGTCTGGTTTCATAATATCATTCAGACATCCAGTGTAACGAAAGATAACAAGTGAAGGACAAGGTGAAATCAGGTCAGACCATATTATGGGGCGGGAAATGTAGGAGAGCCCTACAATATTATGAATAAGAATCAGGAAAATGTATCATGTTAATTCAAATTTCTCCTTAGAACTGAGTCATATACAACTGACTCAGTAAAAGGAACAAATAGATTCAAGGGGTTAGATCTGATAGACAGACTGCCTGAAGACCTATGGGCGGAGGTTTGAGACTTTTTACAGGAGACCATCCCCAAGAAAAAGACACGCAAAAAGGCAAATGGTTGTTTGAGGAGTACTTACAAACAGCTGAGAAAAGAAGAGAAAATGAAAGGCAAAGGAGAAAAGGAAACATATACCCACTGAAATCAGTTCAGTTCAGTCGCTCAGTCGTGTCCGACTCTTTGCCACCCCATGAATCACAGCACGCCAGGCCTCCCTATCTATCACGAACTCCCGGAGTTCACTCAAACTCACGTCCATCCAGTCGGTGATGCCATCCAGCCATCTCATCCTCTGTCGTCACCTTCTCCTCCTGCCCCCAATCCCTCCCAGCATCACAGTCTTTTCCAGTGAGTCAACTCCTCATGGGAAATAGATGGGGAAACAGTGAAAACAGTGTCAGACTTTATTTTTGGGGGCTCCAAAATCACTGCAGATGCTGATTGTAGCCATGAAATTAAAAGACGCTTACACCTTGGAAGGAAAGTTATGACCAACCTAGATAGCATATTACTTTGCCAACCCACTGGAATGCAGAGTTCCAAATAATAGCTAGGAGAAATAAGAAAGCCTTCCTCAACGATCAATGCAAAGAAATAGAGGAAAACAATAGAATTTAAAAGATTAGAGATCTCTCCAAGAGAAATACAGATACCAAGGGAACATTTCATGAAAAGATGGGCACGATAAAGGTCAGAAGTGGTATTGACCTAGCAGAAGCAGGAGATATGAAGAAGAGGTGGCAAGAAATATCTTCATGATGCAGATAATCATGATAGTGTGATCACTCACCTAGAGCCTGACATCCTGGAAAGTGTCAAGAGGGCCTTAGGAAATATCACTACAAACAAAGTCAGTGGAGGTGATGGAATCCCAGTTGAGCTATTTCAAATCCTAAAAGATGACGCTGTGAAAGTGCTGCACTCAATATGTCAGCAAATTTGAAAACTCAGAAGTGGCTATAGGAATGGAAAAGGTCAGTTTTTATTCCAATCCCAAAGAAAGGCAATGCCAAAGAATGTTCAAACTTCTGCACAATTGCACTCATCCCACACACTAGCAAAGTAATGCTAAAAATTCTCCAAGGAAGGCTTCAACAGTATGTGAATCGTAAAGTTCCAGATGTTCAAGCTGGATTTAGAAAAAGCAGAGGAACCAGAGATGAAATTGCCAACAGTCGTTGGATCATAGAAAAAGCAAGAGAGTTGCAGAAAAACGTGTGTTTCTGCTTTATCGACTACACCAGAGCCTTTGACTGTGTAGATAACAACAAACTGTGGAAAATTCTTCAAGTGATGGGAATACCAGACCACCTTACCTGCCTCCTGAGAAATCTGTATGCAAGTCAAGAAGCAACAGTTAGAACCAGACATGGAACAACAGACTGGTTCCAAATTGGGAAAGGAGTATGCCAAGGCTGTATATTGTCACCCTGTTTATTTAACTTATATACAGAGTACATCATGTGAAATACTGGGCAGGATGAAGCACAAACTAGAAACAAGATTGCCAGGAGAAATATCGATAACCTCTGATACACAAATGACATCACCCTTATGGCAGAAAGCGAAGAGGAACTGAAGAGCCTCTTGATGAAAGTGAAAGAGGAGAGTGAAAAAGTTGTCTTAAAGCTCAACATTCAAAATACTAAGATCATGGCATCCATTCCCATCACTTCATGACAAATAGATGGGGAAACAGTGACAGACTTTATTCTGGGGGGCTCCAAAACCACTGCAGATGGTGACTGCAGCCATGAAATTAAAAGATGCTTGCTCCTTGGAAGAATGTCTACGACCAACCTAGACAGCATGTTAAAAACCAGAGACATTACTTTGCCAACAAAGGTCCATCCAGTCAAAGCTATGGTTTTTCCAGTAGTCATGTATGGATGTGAGAGTTGGACTATATAGAAAGATGAGAGCCAAAGAATTGATGCTTTTGAACTGTGGTGTTGGAGAAGACTCTTCAGAGTCCCTTGGACTGCAAGGAGATCCAACCAGTCCAGCCTAAAGGAGATCAGTCCTGACTATTCATTGGAAGGACTGATGTTGAAGCTGAAACTCCAGTACTTGGGCCCCCTGATGCAAAGAGCTGACTCATTTGAAAAGACCTTGATGATGGAAAAAATTGAAGGCAGGAGGAGAAGGGGATGACAGAGGATGAATTGGTTGGATGGCATTACTGATTTGATGTACTTGAGTTTGAGCAAGCTGCGGGAGTTGGTGATGGACAGAGAGGCCTGGTGTGCTGCAGTCCATGGGGTCACAAACAGTTGGACATGACTGAGCGGCTGAACTGACTGAGGTAGAATAATTTGTTTAATTTCTGAAATTTTAAATCCATTAATAATCTTTGCAAAACGTTGCCAGAACAGAAAATTATAAAAGAGTATTTCAAAAATTGAGAACTAAGGATTACCTCCATAATGTTAAAAAAAAAAAAAAGAAATATTGTTTTGAAAAAAGTCAACGCTCACTCCTGAGAAGGACAATCAAGAAAATAAGAATTGTTGGATACTTTCTGTGTCATGGTATGTGTATAAAAGTGCCCATCAGTTCTGATTCTGCATATATATATATACACATATTTTATATACATTTATTATGACCTAGAAAACCAATGTTTAACTCATACAATAAATAATTCAGTAAGGTAACAGGATATAATATTATAATAGAGAAGAAAATTATCATATAAGAGAGCTGCTAAATATTTTGGTGCATTTAAAAAATGGAGTATTGTGCAATTGTTAAGAAAAAAGAGGAAAATATCTATTTACTAATATGGAATGGTGATTTTCATGATATAAAGCTAAGTGCTAAAAATTATATAAAATATAAAAAGCATATTTTAGAATGAAGAAGACACGACAATACATATATACATATATTGATTTATGCAAATAACATAAGATAAATAAAAAACTAATAAGACTGATTAGGCTTCCCCAGTGGCTCAGTGGTAAAGAATCCACCTGCCAATACAGAAGACATCAGCTCCACCCCTGGGTGGGAAGATCTCCTAGTGAAGGAGATGACAATCCACCACAGTATTCTTGCCAGGGAAATCCCACGGACAGAGGAGCGGGGCAGGCTACAGTCCATGGGGTCAGAAAAGAGTTGGACATGACTCAGGGACTAAAACATAAAGATTGATTACTTTCAGAAGGAAACAGGATATATTAAGCATGGATGAATGGGAATTGGGCAGGAGGAATCAAGGGCAAGTGACACTTCTCAAATTGTACCTTTCTGTATTGCTCCAACTTTTAATCATGTTAATGTCTCACATACTCATAAAAATAAATATGCTAAAACTATGAATAGAACTCCAAATGCATTAGTTATGAATAAACTCTCTGGCAAATAAATAACACTTCCGGAAGTGAAGAAGGAAATAGCCTACTCAAGTAACTTTATAAAACAAGTTACTACTTACTCTAAAGCTAAAGACAAAAACAATAGTACACAAGTGTGTTTTTCATAGCAGTATGGAGTTCTGATATTTCCATCTCTTTCAGAATTTTCCACAGTTTATTTATGACCAACCTAGATAGTATATTAAAAAGCAGAGACGTTACTTTGCCAACAAAGGTCCGTCTAGTCAAGGCTATGGTTTTTCCCGTGGTCATGTATGGATGTGAGAGTTGGACTGTGAAGAGAGCTGATCGCCGAAGAATTGATGCTTTTGAACTGTGGTGCTGGAGAAGACTCTTGAGAGTCCCTTGGACTGCAAGGAGATCCAACCAGTCCATTCTAAAGGAGATCAATCCTGGGTGTTCATTGGAAGGACTGATGCTAAAGCTGAAACTCCAATACTTTGGCCACCTCATGCAAAGAGTTGACTCACTGGAAAAGACTCTGATGCTGGGAGGGATTGGGGGCAGGAGGAGAAGGGGACGACAGAGAATGAGATGGCTGGATGGCATCATCGACTCGATGGACATGAGTTTGAGTGAATTCCGGGAGTTGGTGATGAATAGGAAGGCCTGGCGTGCTGTGGTTCATGGAGTCGCAAAGAGTCGGATACGACTGAGCAACTGAACTGAACTGATCTGAACTGATGTAGTTCTGAGCTAGCAATTCTAAAATGCCTTTAGATGTACTCTGCTGCTGCTGCTGAGTCGCTTCAGTCGTGTCCGACTCTGTGTGACCCCATAGATGGCAGCCCACTAGGCTTCTCTGTCCCTGGGATTCTCCAGGCAAGAACACTGGAGTGGGTTGCCGTTTCCTTCTCCAATGCATGAGAGTGAAAAGAGAAAGTGAAGTCGCTCAGTCATGCCCGACTCTTAGCGACCCCATGGACTGTAGCCCACCAGGCTGCTCTGTCCATGGGATTTTCCAGGCAAGAATACTGGAGTGGGGTGTCATTGCCTTCTCCAGATGTACTCTAGAATTGACTAAATAAGTAAATCAGTTATACATAATAACAATCAGGTATCTCACAGTCACAAAAAGAATTATAAATAAAGAATTAACTCTGTGATGTTGTTCTGGAATCAAAAGTATCAGCATGAATTCATGGTTTAATATAGAAAGTGAGATTAAATAGATACAAATGTGTGTATAGTGGTGTATGTATTCATGCATTTATTTCCTAGTTCTGTCTCCTGGAAGGACCTAGAAATAATAATCCCCAAGTAGTATGAAGATATAAAATGCTCAGATCAAAATTTCCAAGTAACATTATTTAATCAAAGAAATCAGGGCTTCTTGAAGAAATGCCTAGCTTCAGAGGTGGGGTGAGGAAAGAATATCAGTCTAGAATATATTATGATGCCAGAATTTTTAAAGCACTCAAAAATAATGGGAACATGTTGAAATGACAGAAGAATAAATTTCAAGGGAGAGCCAGGCGAACTGCTTAGAGACAGGACCGGGCCTGAATGCCACGAGGGCAGTCTGGGGGAGCTGACAGGAGACAGCAGAGCAGACTGTGGGGTAGCTACCCCGTGAAAAGGCGAAAAGTCCTAACTTAAGACTCTGCCAGGCCCGCTCACAGAACAAAGGACTGAGCAGAGCTAGCCGGCTGCAGATGAACCATCCCCCACCAAGACAGGCAGGGGAGGGTAGCCAGAGCCAGAAGGGGGCAATCGCGGCCACAGAGAGGCATCCGATACCAATCTGCAGGCAGGCTTCAGTGTTAACCAAGACTTTTTGGGTTTCTGGTTGGTTAACATCCACCTGAGAAGGTGCGCCGGTTGTATACACAGAAAACCGAGTGGGAGGGACTGGGGAGGTGATAAGTCGCAGCGACTGCACTCACCAAACACCTGGTCACTTGAGCTGCTCGGTCCGGGGAAGGCACAAAACGCAGGCCCAACCAAGTCTGCACCTTTGTGGAGTCCCCGAGTACCTGAACCTGAGTGGCTTAGACCTGGGACGTGCATGCAACCCAGGGCCAGCCTCAGACAGTTATCAGCAGAGCAACTTAGAGCCTGTGCAGTGTAGACTGGGACAGCACACACGCCGTGAGCAGGGGCAAAACCAGTGTGGCTGGGACACTGCGAGCACTCCCCACAGACACCAGAGATATTTCTCTGCAGTGTTCCTCCCTTCCCAGAACAGGACTGAACAAGTGAGCCTTAAAAAGTGTCCACCACCACCCCCTAGTGTCAGGGCTGAAATTAGACACTGAAGAGACCAGCAAACAGAAGCTAAAACAGAGGGAACCACCTTGGAAGTGACTATGCAGGTTGTCCAAAGTCACTCCAAACCTATTGACATCTCATAACTCATTACTGGTCACTTCATTGCACTCCAGAGAGAAGAAATCCAGCTCCACCCATCAGAACACTGACACAAGCTTCCCTAACCAGGGAACCTTGACAAGCCACCCGTCCAACCTCACCCATAGCAAGGAAACTCCACAGTAAAGAGAACTCCACAAACTGCCAGAAGACGGAAAGGCCACCCCAAAAACAGCAATATAAGCAAGATGAAGAGGCAGAGAAATACCCAGCAAATAAAGGAACAAGATAAATGCCCACCAACCCAAACAAAAGAGGAAGAGATAGGAAATCTACCTGATAAAGAATTCCAAATAATGATAGTGAAATTGATCCAAAATCTTGAAAGCAAATTGGAGTTACAGATAAATAATCTGGAGATGAGGATTGAGAAGATGCAAGAAAGGTTTAATAAGGATCTAGAAGAAATAAAAAAGAGTCAATATACAATAAATAATGCAATAGATGAGATCAAAAACACTCTGGAGGGAACCAATAGTAGAATAACGGAGGCAGAAGATAGAATAAGTGAGTTAGAAGATAGAATGGTAGTAATAAATGAAGCAGAGAGGAAAAAAGAAAAACGAATTAAAAGAAATGAGGACAATATTAGAGACCTCTGGGACAATGTTAAACGCCCAAACATCCGAATCATAGGAGTCCCAGAAGAAGAAGACAAGAAGAAAGACCATGAGAAAATACTTGAGGAGATAATAGTTGAAAATTTCCCTAAAATGGGGAAGGAAATAATCACCCAAGTCCAAGAATCCCAGAGAGTCCCAAACAGGATAAACCCGAGGTGAAATACCCCAAGGCACATATTAATCAAACTAACAAAGATCAAACACAAATAACAAATATTAAAAGCAGCAAGGGAAAGCAACAAATAACACACAAGGGGATCCCTATAAGGATAACAGCTGACCTTTCAATAGAAACTCTTCAGGCCAGGAGGGAATGGCAGGGCATACTTACAGTGATGAAAGAAAATAACCTACAGCCCAGATTACTGTACCCAGCAAGGATCTCATTCAAATGTGAAGGAGAAATCAAAAGCTTTACAGACAAGCAAAAGCTGAGAGAATTCAGCATCACCAAACCAGCTCTCCAACAAATGTTAAAGGACCTTCTCTAGACAGGAAACACAGAATGAGTGTATAAACTTGAACCCAAAGCAATAAAGAAAATGGCAACAGGATCATACTTATCAATAATCACCTTAAACGTAAATGGGTTGAACCCCCAACCAAAAGACAAAGCCTGGCTGAATGGATACAAAAACAAGACCCCTATACATGTTGTCTACAAGAGACCCACCTCAAATCGAGGGACACATACAGACTGAAAGTGAAGGGCTGGAAAAAGATATTCCACGCAAATAGAGATCAAAAGAAAGCAGGAGTAGCAATACTCATACCAGATAAAATAGACTTTAAGACAAAGGTTGTTAAAGGAGACAACGAAGGACACTGCATAATGATCAAAGGCTCAATCCAAGAAGAAGATATAACAATTATAAATATATATGCACCCAACATAGGAGCACCACAATATGTAAGACTAATGCTAACAAGCGTGAAAGGGGAAATCAACAGTAACACAATAATAGTGGGAGACTTTAATACCCCACTCACACCTATGGATAGAACAACTAAACAGAAAATTAACAAGGAAACACAAAAGTTAAACGATACAATAGACCAGTTAGACCTAATAAATATCTATAGGACATTTCACCCCAAAATAATGAATTTCACCTTCTTCTCAAGCGCACACGGAACCTTCTCCAGGATAGATCACATCCCGGGCCATAAATCTAGCCTTGGTAAATTCAAAAAAATTGAAATCATTCCAAGCATCTTTTCTGACCACAATGCAGTAAGACTAGATCCCAATTACAGGAGAAAAACTATTAAAAATTCCAACATATGGAGGCTGAACAACACGCTGCTGAGTAACGAACAAATCATTGAAGAAATCAGAATATGCATAGAAATGAATGAAAATGAAAACACAACAACCCCAAACCTCTGGGACACTGTAAAAGCAGTGCTAAGGGGAAGGTTCACAGCAATACAGGCACACCTCAAGAAACAAGAAAAAAGCCAACTAAATAACCTAACTCTACACCTAAAGCAACTAGAAAAGGAAGAAATGAAGAACCCTAACCCTAGGGTCAGTAGATGGAGAAGGAAATGGCAACCCACTCCAGTATTCTTGCCTGGAGAACCCCAGGGACAGGGGAGCCTGGTGGGCTGCCGTCTGTGGGGTCGCACAGAGTCGGACACGACTGAAGCGACTTAGCAGCAGCAGCAGCAGCAGGGTCAGTAGAAGGAAAGAGATCTTAAAAATTAGGGCAGAAATAAATATAAAAGAAACGAAAGAGACCATAGCAAAAATCAACAAAGCCAAAAGCTGGTTCTTTGAGAGGGTAAATAAAATTGACAAACCACTAGCCAGACTCATCAAGAAACAAAGGGAGGAAAAAAAAAATTTTTTTCAAGGGAATCTCAGTAATCAAATGTGGTAAGACTTGAACACTAAAATCAAGTAATTATTAATAAGTAATTATTCATAAGTTTGTACTGATATAAGTAAATAAAGGAAGAGCTCTTCATTTGAGTAGAATTCCAGTCAGTTAAAACAGAAAGAGTAAAGGAAAACAAAATCATCATTTGGCAAACATAATAGTAATTGTTATAAGCCAGAATCATCAATGGATGCTAAAATTAGTGGGTTATGATGAGGAATAGAATATTTACATAGGCTTGTGTCCCCATAAGATACTTATTAATTTCAAAGGGAAATAATTAGTAAATTTATGGTGAAGAAACCCAGCAGATACAACCTTAATCAACAGATCAAAGATAACATCATCATTAGAAATACATATGCACTGAGGACACAGCATCACTTATATGATGCTTTTGCCACAAATACAGAATATAAATTTAATCATCAGAAAAACGCAAATTAATGTGTACACTCCAAATCGACCAGTACTCATCAAACATGTCCAGACCAAGAAAAATAGAAAAGGATGACATGTTATTCCAGATTGGAGGAGATTAAGAAGACATGAACATGGGACTTCCCTGGTGGTCCAGTGGTTAACACTTTGCTTCCAATGAATAATATGCAGGTTCGCTCCCTGGTGGGGGAGCTAAGATCTCTCAGGCCTCACAGTCAAACACCCAAAATATAAAACAGAAGCAATATTCAATAAACGCTTTAAAATTGGTCCACATCAAAAAAATCTTTTTAAAAACTTTTTTAAAAAAAGAAGACATGAATACCACATGCATTGGGAAAATGATCTTTATTGGCACAATTGATGAAATCTGAACCAATAAATACTAGTGCCTTGATGTTATTTCTAAGTTTCATCATTATACTGTGGATATGCAAGATGCTACAAAATGGGTTTAAAAAAATAATATATATATATACACACAGGGCTTTTTGTACAATTATTACAGCTTTTACTTTTCTGACAGATGTTTATTATTTCAAAATAAACACTTAAAGGATTTTTAAAAATTTAAATTTAAAAAAGGAACAAAGCCTATAATTCACAAAAATAATAACAGATAATTTTAAAACCTCAGAAATAACTCAATAAATGGTTAGAAAAAGAAATTATAATTTTGAAAATGAAACCTAGATTAGAAAGAATGAGTGAATCAATACAACAAATAATACCTTATAAGAAAAATGTGAAAAACAATTTAAACCTAAGGAAAGTGAAAGTGAAAGACGCTCAGTCCTATGGACTATATAGTCCATGGAATTCTCCAGGCCAAAATACTGGAGCGGGTAGCCTTTCCCTTCTCCAGGGAATCTTCCCAACCCAGGTTGCAGATGGATTCTTTACCAGCTGCGCTACACAAGGGAAGCCCAATCCCTAGGAATCAAAGAGGCAAAAAGGATTTAAGAGAAACTGACACATAGTGAGTGACACATTGAAGACAGGCAAGCAGTGACCCGTGTAATAAGGGTGTGCAAGATAGAAAACAAGGCCAAGGATCAGAACAAATGCTATACTAAAAGGACTAAGAAACCTATATTGAGAAAACTCACATAAAATAATAAAAAATTAAAATCTCATTGCAATAATTTATTATGTATCTGAGATAAATAATATTGATCCAGAACCAACATCAAGACATAATCTAGTAATATTACTGGGTTTTAAAGAAAAAAGAAAAAAAAAACTCATTGGGGATCAAGGCAATAAAAACACTGTACTTAAAAAGGAAAAATTAGGTTATCTCTTTTGGCAGCAATGCTTCAGAAGAAAATTGAATAGTGACATTCAAGGAATTAAATAAGACATTTAAAGGAAGAAAATATGAGACAAATTTGTTTGTATCCAACAAAAGTGATCCTCAGATACAAAGAGGAACAGACACATTGTTATTAATATTCAAGAACCCAAGGAATATTATTCCCATGATCCTGTCCTAAGAAATACATTAGACAGCAAACTCAGTTACGCAAAACAATCAGAGAGCTATGGATATTTTCAACTTTTATAAAAGTAACCTGTAGATATTGATGCCACAGAACTCATTTCACATTCATATTATAGTTCCCTCCACCGGAAGTTGAGCCCTTTGAAGGTAAAAGATAGTATCTGTCACATCTCTGAATCCCAGAACCTGGCACAGCACCTGACCCACTGAAATTATTCACTGAACGTATATAAATGTGAGTAAGACAGCATTGAATTTAAATTTCTAATTTAAATGTCGTAAATGAAGTGTGCTTAAATAAATGCTTAATAAAGCAAAATCAGTTGTGAAGCAAAACAGTTTTGAGTTTCAAATGTTTTCTGACATAACAAAAGCAAAAGCAGATTATTCCCAAGCATTTATTTTTATCTTAGTTGTCATGTCTGTGATGTAAAATAAAACAGATACTTTTATTTTTTTAATAGTGAAAGGTCCTATCACTACAAAAAAAACCAATAAGGTACACCCCATCTTTTTATATCAGGCCATAGGATCATAACAGCTGGTTTTCCTCCTCATCACCATCATAACTAACATTCACTGAGTGCCAGTCTTTTGTTAAGGGGTTCTATGTGTTATCTCCGCTGATCTTCCCAGTAATCCTATAGGCATTGTTATTATAATTGCCACTTTGCAGATGAGGAAATAGAGGTTTGGGACAGTTAAGTAATTTGCCTAAATTAGCAAAAGTACAATAGTTTCTGGTTTCAGAGTAAAAGGCATAATACAGAAGAAGGTTATTTTATAAAAGTCTTAAGCACCCTATCCTGTGGACAGATCAACTCAATGTCCTCAAGAGATGAGAGGTGGGGAAGAAACCTGACAGACATGGACCATCTTTGCCTCCCATACCTACATGAACCAGAGTGTCTCAGTTTGCCTCTAACTTGCACATCGAAGTTTAGAGTCAAACTTTGTTTGAAGAAAGGATTACAGTGTTTAATACGTTAATAATTGATGGCTTGTGAGTCTAGTGTCATTACTCGATTCAGCCTTAGAAATCTGTTGACAATTTAGTATCCAGTTTTCTCATATGTAAAATTAATACTCCCCTTCATGCTTGACAAGTTGGTGTAAGGTAAAAAATTTTATTCAAAAGACGAAAGCGTTGTATATAACCATGCATTATTCATTAATTCACCGTATATTTATTGTTACAACATCTACCGTGTATCAGATACTATTCTTATCCTGAGGAAAACAGTCATAAACAAGCCCTACTAGGAATTTACATTCTGGGGATTATGATCAAGTGGTAATTAAAGACAGGCAAATATCTGTCATATTTGTTAATTTCTCAGCACAGTGACCAGCATGTGGTAGGCAACCAATTCATCATGATTGAAGGAACTCCCCATTCTACTGCTGAAGAATATTTCTTCTCTGGGAAGCCACTATCTAAATTAAAATCACAACTTTTAAAAAAAAACCTGTTAATTCAACAGATTTAATTATGGGGTATTGATTTTTTTCCTGATCATCTCTGTCTTGGCAGGCTCTCTGTACTGCTACAGTCTAAAAATCTCTATGCCTTCCTTGTTAGAGACAAACTCTTGGTGAAAAAATTCCATGTAAAGATCAAAACCATTAACACTGAGAAAAATAAAAATTGTTCTTTCTAAAACTGCAATTTGTTTCATTCTCTTATCCTTAATTCAAGTGCTGATATATTTATAGCTGAGATATCCCCCCAAAATCCAGAAATTAGGGTCCTTTAATTAGACCAAATAACACCCCATGTTTTTCTTCCTGAATGGAAAAAAATCATAGCCCTTTACTTGTTCTCTTTTTCTATGCCTCTGAGGCTTCTTTCACATTAAAGCAATTTTTCGTTATGGACCAGAAGGTATACAGGACATTTACAACTCCCTGATGAGCTGTAAGCCAAAAGATATCTCGAGAGAGTAAAACTCTTCCCTATCCAGCTAACTAGTAGAGTTAGCAAGGAAAGTGTTTCTCTGCTTTCTCCAGAGGATGTCAATATGTTTAACTCTGGTGTATAATAAAATCCAGATAAGTCTCTTGGGGAAAGAAATGGAGATGCAGAAAAATAATTTCTGCTGATTTCTGCTGATTGGGAGTTTCAGTAGCTAGAAACATTCACCTCATCCCCTGAAAGCAACATCGACTGTCGGTACCATCCTAGATAAAGGAATGAAAAAAGTCATCCAGGAAGTCTGGTGTTTCTTCTTCTTTAAGTCCTGGCAGGAGAGAAAGTTGAAAGATTGGGAGCACAATACTCACAGTGCTAGAGAGAAAGTCAGAAAACAAACTGAGATTTAGTCTTGGGTTGGACACTTGCTTCTATGGGATCTTAAACATGTTCCTTAATATTGCTTGACTCAGAGTTGTTATTCGTTTAAAAAGTTAGGACATATGATCTTTAGCCTGGGTAACTCTGCTTTAAAAATTCACTATTCTAAGAAAAGAGTAAGAGAGAAAAATAGATACACAAGGGGAGAGGAGAGTATAGAAATGGGCTATACAGTTTTACTCTTTAGAACACAGATTCCTAAACAGAAAAATTGCCCAAGATTTATCACCTCATAAAGTGAAGAAGTGAAATCACTCAGTCGTGTTTAACTCTTTGCAACCCCATGGACTGTAGCCTACCAGGCTCCAAAATTGCCTCCACAATAGCTTTCTCATCTTCTATTGCTCATAATGTTTCTCTCCCAAATTGACATAATTCTACACTGATACTTAAATTATCTACAGGAGGACATGTAAACTACTTTGATTGGCATTCAAGATCTTCTACAGACTGGTCTTGGTTCACCAACCCAACTCTTGGTGAGCATTCTTATTTGCATCATCAGCAAATACTGTCCTGAACTTTTAACTAACTAAACTACATCCAGTCCCATCACTTTCTGGCAAATAGAAGGGAGACAAGTGGAAGCAGTGACATTTTCTTTTCTTGGGCTCCAAAATCACTGAGGATGGTAACTGCAACCATGAAATTAAAAGACACATTCTCCTTGGAAAGAAAGTTGTGACAAACCTAGACAAGCAGACATCAATTTGCCAACAAAGGTCCATATAGTCAAAACTACTTTTCAAGTAGTCATGTACGGATGTGAGAGTTGGATCATAAAGAAGGCTGAGTGCCGAATAATTGATGCTTTTGAATTGTGGTACTGGAGAAGACTCTTGATTCCTTGGGTGGCAAGAAAATCAAACCAGTCAGTCCTAAAGGAATTCAACCCTGAATATCCATGGGAAGGACTGATGCTGAAGCTCCAACGCTTTGGCCACCTGATGAGAAGATCCAACTCGTTGAAAAAGATACTGATGCTGGGAAAGACTCAAGGCAAAGGAAGGGGGTGGCAGAGGATAAGATGGTTCGATAGCATCACTGACTCAATGGACATGAGTTTGAGCAAGCTCCAGGAGATGTTGAAGGACAAGGGAGCCTGGTGTGCTGCAGTCTACACATTTGAAAAGAGTCAGACACAACCGGGAGACTGAACCACAACAACAAACTACATATTCAGATTATAAGTCTGAGAAACACAACGCTTCCTGCCGTCTCGGTAAACAAAGGTGTCACAGTCATCAGTGACTCAGCCCTCTGAGGTGAACGTATGAGCTCTGAGGAAACTCAGGGCTGAAGAAAACGTCTGCCAACTGGCAGCCAGCAGACTGCAGCCATTCCCCAAGGAATGAGCCCTGAGAAAACTCAGGATGTGAAAACATAGGATACTGATCCCAGACAGCTGAGGTGCATATCAAAGGAATGATTTCAGTGAGCCCAGACTCTTGCATCTTCCCATACATAGAAAAGTGATAAATACCTTAACTTGGGATATCTCGTTTTCTTTCAGTTCAGTTCAGTTCAGTCGCTCAGTCGTGTCCAACTCTTTGCGACCCCATGAACCACAGCACGCCAGGCCTCCCTGTCCATCACCAACTCCCAGAGTTCATCCAAACTAATGTCCATCGAGTCGGTGATGCCATCCAGCCATCTCATTCTCTGCCGTCCCCGTCTCCTCCCACCCCCAATCCCTCCCAGCATCAGACTCTTTTCCAGTGAGTCAACTCGTCGCATGAGGTGGCCAAAGTATTGGAGTTTCAGCTTTAGCCTAAGTCCTTCCAATGAACACCCAGGATTGATCTCCTCTAGAATGGACTGGTTGGATTTCCTTGCAGTCCAAGGGACTCCAACACCACAGTTCAAAAGCATCAATTCTTCAGCAATCGGCTTTCTTCACAGTCCAACTCTCACATCCATACATGACCACTGGAAAAACCATAGCCTTGACTAGACGGACCTTGGTTGGCAAAGTAATGTCTCTGCTTTTTAATACACTATCTAGGTTGGTCATAACTTTCCTTCCAAGGAGTAAGCGTCTTTTAATTTCATGGCTGCAATCAGCATCTGCAGTGATTTTGAAGCCCAAAAAATTAAGTCTGACACTGTTTCCATTGTTTCCTCATCTATTTCCCATGAAGTGATGGGACCAGATGCCATGATCTTAGTTTTCTGAATGTTGAGCTTAAGCTGGTTTTCTTTAATTAACACTAATTTTTGATATTCAGTTTCCCTGCCCTTTGTTGCAAAATTCCTATGTATCTTACCTCCCTGCTCGCCTCCCTGGAGCAGTTTCTCACAGCTATCAGAAAAGCTGTCTCCTAGGCTGCAGTCCTCATTTTGCCCCAAATAAAACTCAACTCACAACTCTCACAGTGTGCAAATTTTTTTCAACAAGTCATTGGAGGATAAACTGTTCTTTTTTTTAATTTTCTTCCAAACTTATTCTTAGCAATCTTACTACTGCCTAACACAAACCCAGTGCTATAAGCAAGACAGATGTCGGTTGTTTCCAAAACATTCTGTGCTCTCCCAAGGATCAAATACTGTCTCCGGATGGAATCATGTCTGAAATCTGATACTATTCTTTTCTTTTCTTAGTCTACCCACATTTCAAAAAACTTCTCAAACACTGCCATGTTCAAGAGACTTTCTTTGACTACTCCCATGTACAGCATCAATTTCTCCAACCTCTGAACTCCTTAGGAAAACAAAATGTTGAAAAATTTGTGTATAGTCAGGCTTCCCTGATGGCTCAGATGGTAAAGAATCTGCCTGCAATGCAGGAGAGCCGGGTTCAATCCTTGGGTTGGGAAGATACCCTGGAGGAGGAAATGGCAATCCATTCCAGTATTCTAGCTGGGATAGTCCCTTGGAAGAGGAGCCTGGTGGGCTACATACAGTCCATGGGGTCATGAAGAATCAGACACAGCTGAGCAACTAACATTTTCACTTTCACTCGTGTATAGTCAATAGAGTCAGGTCTGGTGCTGGAATTTGCCATGTAAATTTGGCTAAATTATTTAACCTTGCTAAATTTAAAACTCCTTAAAATCAGATAAGAATGATTCCTATCCCTCAATCTCTCCCTAAAGGAAATATTAGTATCCAACTCACTGATTTTTATTTGTTTGTTTCTTAGAATTAAGTGACATACCATACTGAAAGTGAGACAGGCTGGGACCTGGGATTCTTTGCTGCAGGGTTGCAATGCTTGCACCTGGACAAACCTCTCCTCTAGCAACAAAATAAAAAGAAACTGTATGAGACTAAAAATAACTGTGTGGATGCACAATTGGGGCAAATTCTGGGAAAAGATCCAAAGAGACCAAAAAATAACAACTGCCACTCCTAAAGAAAGTGAAAGTTGCTCAATCGTGTCCCTTTTGCAACCCCATGGGCTGTAGCCCACCAGGCTCTTCTGTCCATGGAATTCTCCAGGTAAGAATATTGGAGTGGGTAGCCATTCCCTTCTCCAGGGGATCTTCCCAATCCAGGGATCAAATCCAGGTCTCCCACATTGCAGGTGGATTCTTTACCATCTTGGCCATCAGGGAGCAAAAACTGGGTATTGAGAGCAAAAGCAAGGTGCCATGTATGCACACACCACCACCAGAGGTGTGGACAGAACATCTAAGTCATCTTCTTCTCTGACCCCTGGATACACCCTTACCCTCATCCCAAGTAAGGATCCAGCTTGCCCCTCCTTCAGGAAGGAGTAAGCAAAGGAAATTTGTTTGTTCTCACCCCCACCACTGCAGCAGGGGTCAAAACATAGCCTTGCCTGAATTTCTTGTCTGGCTTCTAGTCAGCTACTGTTGATTGGGGAAGGCCAAGAACCAGGTTGGTAACAGGCACTTAACAAAATGCTTAGTAAATTCTCAAAGACAAAGAATAAATATTTGGCTTTGTTAAAACAATTACTTATAGCACTCATGTTTGCATCACCCTCAAATACTGTCCTGAACTTTCATTTAACTAAGCTATATGTGCTTGTACTTAGATTATAAGTCATTGGAGGATAAACTATATTTTGTCTGTTTATTAAATCTGCTTCAGTCCTTATCATCATGTCCTACATTCAACAGATCTCAATAACTACTTATTACAGAAGCAGAGATAAATAAGACTATAAATATAGGACTGTTCTCTTTCCTTTTTCTTTTACATTTTCAGGAAAGCATGAGAAGTAAATAAAAATAACAGGAGAAAAACTGTATTTTTCATTTAATCCTCATAACAGTCTCCATTTCATATCTGGAAAAAACTATACTTCAGAAGGTTTATGTAACTATCCACAGTCACACATTTCAAGGATGAATGTGAACCCAGGTTTTCCACCAAATTGAAAAATAGGTGGCCTGAAGGAAGTTGGAAACTCATTTCCCTAAAAAATAATCTTCTGGTATATCCTTTATTGTTTGTCCTCATTTTCTCTTGACATACTCCACAATAGTTTCATGCAGAGAGGTTTCGTTCTGGCTTGAATCTTACCCTGACCCTCTGCAGCCCATTTATTCTAGATTCCCCCATACCCACAGGGGATACGTTATCCACCTCAGTGGATGTCCGAAACCAATATATACTATGCTTTTCCTAGCATCACTGCTCCTGTGCTTTGAAGCAATTATTAAGTAAAGGCTTATTTGAACAGAGCACTGTGATATCAGGATGGTTTATCTGATAACCAACATGGCTACGAAATGACTAACAGGCAGGTAGCATATTCAATGTAGAGCACTGGACAAAGGGATGATTCATGACCCCAGAGGGTAGAGTGTGATGGCTTGAAATTTCATCACACTTGCTCAGAAAGGCATGCAACTAAACATTTATGAATCGTTTATTTCTGGAATTTTCAATTTAATATTTTCCAGCCACATTTAAACTCAGGTAACTGAAACTGTGGTGGGGGGGGCGAGGAAACAGACAGCAGGGGACTGCTTATATTGTTCAGCTAAATTACACACATACAATACCAGGAAGTTAAAAAGGCAAAGGAACTATTCATTAGATTTTATTTAAAAAAAGGAGGAAACACTAATGACTTTCTCATTATTCTCAGCAAATGGCTCCCCCATTTCTTTGGCTTCTCAAACCAAATATCTTATAGTCATCTTTGGGTGCCTCCTTATTTCATACCCCTAATCTCACTTATGGACTGCAAGGAGATCCAACCAGTCCATTCTAAAGGAGATCAGTCCTGGGTGTTCATTGGAAGGACTGATGCTAAAGCTGAAGCTCCAATACTTTGGCCACATCATGCAAAGAGTTGACTCACTGGAAAAGACTCTGATGCTGGGAGGGATTGGGGGCAGGAGGAGAAGGGGACGACAGAGAATGAGATGGCTGGGTGGCATCACTGACTCGATGGAGGTGGGTTTGAGTGAACTCCGGGAGTTGGTGATGGACAGGGAGGCCTGGCATGCTGTGATTCATGGGGTTGCAATGAGTCGGACACGACTGAGCAACTGAACTGAACTGAACTGAACTGAACTGAAATCTCACTTATCAGCAAACTGTACAGACTCTGACTTAAAATATATGTACAGACTATGACTCACCACTAGCTTCCTCAAAGACATTTCCTAAAAAGTTTGAAATTAATTTACTTTGGATCTTATTTCCATTAAGACCCAGAGTAAAATCAGACACGTTTCTCATGGCAGCTTGACTTCATCCTTTTATTCTGGGAGTTATTTCAGCAGTATGAGAATTCAAAATATCTTTATAACTAGGTCTCATGAACAAGAAAAAATATGCAACCTTTGATATACTGTATATTTTAAATGAAAAATATACACTTCAAGCTAAACATAGTTAATATAACTTTTATACCTCTTTATCAAAGAGAATTATTCTCAAAATTATATTTTATAGGAAAAATTCTCCTATATAAGATAATATCTGTTCTCCATCTTTCTCACCCCTCTTCCAAGGTAAGAAAACATAAAGAAATAAAATTTTATTTGTTTCTTTATTTCTTTTATTCATTCAATGACAGTTCTTTCAGCCTATGGCAAGAAGCAATCCTTTAGATAATATTGCATTGCTTCTCCAGCATCCAGATTGGGTAACCACAATCAACAGGAAGGTGTTGTTTTCTCTTTTCATTCTGTCATCTGTTCTTAATTTACATTTTACTGGTCTCTAACAAGGATAGTGTAGCAGATGGCAAGTGAAATCTAATTAGTGATGTCTTGCAAGTTGTGTCAAGACTCTTCAATAAGGTTGTTTTGTTGAAAAGCCATTGGAGGAGTGTCAGCTCTGTTCCCTGATGACAGGCGAAAGGAATCAGCAGTACTGGTCTTTATTTCACCTACTTCAGAGCTTGCCACGTGAAAACAGCCTTTCTCCCAGGGACATTTTTAAACAACAATCAGAGTCAATTCCTGAACATCATGGCTGTCTGAGGCAGAGAGCAGTTGGACAAATAACGAACTAACCACAAAATTCAAAACTAAAATCTGGGGACAGAAATGCCTATAGAGGAATTTGAAAAAAAATCTCAAACTCTTCTGAGAATATACATGCAAAGGATTGTGTGAATATATAGATCTGTGTGCACGCCTATGTGCATGGCTCAGAAAACACCTAAAAATGCCCTAGGCTCTCACTTGTGACTAACCTTGAGTTTCTGTGCAAGTAGGTAGTAAAGAATAAAGCAGAGTTGTTAGCTTGAACTATTGACGGCATGTCCCCAACTTGCTTGCAGGCCCCTCAGCAGAGGCTATGAGCATCAACAGCACCTAAGAACATCACCATCTAATAATTAAATGAGCACTAAGCTAGCCGAGCAGAGACCTCATAACCACATATGACAAATAATATAGGCTTTAGAAAATTAATTCAAAAAATTTACTAAACAAATGACAATACATCCTGGCATAGAGGATAAAACTGACTTCCAGAACTGAAGCGTTATATTATTTAAAATTTCTACTTTTTATGAGTCATGCAAAAAAGAGGGAGAGGAGAGAGTAAAGAAGAAAGTAAAAAGTATGGCTCACACATAGGAAAGTAAGCTGTTAATAGAAATTGTCCATGTAGAAGCCCAGATATTAAATTACTGAGAAAGACTCAAAACAGCTATTATAGGCATGTCTATACATTCAAAGGAATAGGAAAACTGGATGTGAGATCTAAAGGGAAGTATGAGATCCATGTCTCAACCAATAGACATTATCAATGAAGAGATAGAAACTATACAAAAGAACCAAACAAAATGTCCTGAGTTGAAAAGTACAATAACTGAAATGAAAAATTCACTAATGGTGCTCAATAGAAAATTTGAGCAGACAGAAGAAATATTCAATAACATTTAACATAGTTCAGTTGAAATTGTCCAATCTCAGGAACAAAGTCAGCAAAATACTCAAAATTTGCCAAGCCAGGCTTCAACAGTACAAGAACCGTGAACTTCCAGATGTTCAAGCTGGTGTTAGAAAAGGCAGAAGAACCAGAGATCAAATTGCCAACATCCACTGGATCATCAAAAAGCAAGAGAGTTCCAGAAAAATATCTACTTCTGCTTTATTGACTATGCCGAAGCCTTTGACTGTGTGGATCACAACAAACTGTGGAAAATTCTTTGAGAGATGGGAATACCAGACCACCTGACCTACCTCCTGAGAAATCTGTATGCAGGTCAAGAAGCAACAGTTAGAACCAGACATAGAAAAACGAACTGGTTCAAAATTGGGAATGGAGTACATCAAGGCTGTATACTGTCACCATGCTTATTTAACTTATATGCAGAGTACATCATGAGAAATGCTGGGCTGGATGAAGCACAGCTGGAATCAAGATTGCTGGGAGAAATATCAATAACCTCACATATGCAGATGACACCACCCTTAAGATAGAAAGCGAAGAACTAAAAAGTCTCTTGATGAAAGGTGAAAGAAGAGAGTGAAAAAGCTGGCTTAAAATTCAACATTCAGAAAACTAAGATCATGGCATCTGGCCCCATCACTTCATGGCAAATAGACGGGGAAACAATGGAAACAGTGACAGACTTTATTTTTTTGAGCTCCAAAATCACTGCAGATGGTGACTGCACCGTGAAAAGACACTTGCTCCTTGGAGGAAAAGTTATGACCAACCTAGACAGCACGTTAAAAAGCAGCGACATTACTTTGCCAACAAAGGGTCATCTAATCAAGGCTATGGTTTTTTCCAGTAGTCATGTATGGATGTGAGAGTTGAACTATAAAGAAAGCTGAGTGGTGAAGAATTGATGCTTTTGAACTGTGGTGTTGGAGAAGACTCTTGAGAGTCCCTTGGACTACAAGGAGATCCAACCAGTCCATCCTAAAGGAAATCAGTACTGAATATTCACTGGAATGACTGATGCTGAAGCTGAAACTCCAATACTCTGGCCACCTGATATGAAGAACTGAAAAGATCACGATACTGGGAAAGATTGAATACAGGAAGAGCAGGGGACGACAGAAGATGAGATGGTTGGATGGCATCACTGACTTGATGGATGTGAGTTTGAGTAAGCTCCAGGAGTTGGTGATGGACAGGAAGCCTGGCATACTGAAGTCCATGGAGTCACAGAGAGTTGGACACAACTGAGCAACTGAACTGAAATGAATCTCAGGAATAGACATATGAAAACAATTTTAAAAATGAACAGTCTCAGAAGCCATTAGGACACTACAAGCATACCAAAATACACATAACAAAAGTCCCAGAAAGGAGAAAAAAGAAAGACAAAGTATAAAGAATAGTTAAAGAAATAATGACCAAAAATGTCCCAATTTAATGAAAACTATTAATTTACATATTCAAGAAACTCATCAAACTCTAAGACCGTTAACTCAAAGGCCACACTTATATAGCTATAATCAAATGAAAAAAGTTTTGAAAGCAATCGTATAGAAGCGATTAATCCTATAGAAGAAATAAACAGTAATATTAGATGCTGATTACCCTTTGCAGAAACAATGAAGGCTAGAAGGCCATGAGATAACATACTTATGCTGAAATAGACTGCCAACTAGAATGCTAAAAGTAACAAAAATACCCTTTAAAAAATGAATAAGAAATTAAGATAATACTAGATAAGCAAACATTGAGAGAAGTAATTGCTAACTGATGTGCCCTATAAGAAATTCTGGACTTTCCTCCTGGCTGAAAGGATACAGAATCTGCCTGTAATGTAGGATACCCGGATTCAATCCCTGGGTTGGGTAGATCCCCTGGAGAAGGAAATGGCAACCCACTCCAGTATTCTTACCTGGAGAATCCCATGGACAGAACAGCCTGGTGGGCTACAGTCCATGGGGTTGCAGAGAGTAAGACACAACTAAGCGATGAACATACACATATACATGAGAAATTCTAAAATTCTAAAGGAAGATCTTCAGGCTGAAATGAAAGGAGATTAGATAATACCAAGAATACACATGAAAAATATACTGTTAAAGGTAACAACATAGGTAAATTCAAAAGACAATATAAACATATTTTTAGTTTAACAATTTTCTCCTAAAACACAATTGCATAAGTAATAATTATAAACTGTATTGATGTGCAAACAATGTATAAAGGTATGATTTGTATAATCATAACACAAAGGAGCAGGGGATGAAATGAAATTCTATATAAGAAAAAATTTATATACTGGTGTAATTCAGTTTGTATTAATCTGGACCAGATGGTTAAACATCAAGACATTAACTATAATCCCCAAGGCAAAAACAGAAAAGAACAAAAGAAAAATTACAATGTCAGATTAAATCTAATAGTAGATAGCATTTATTTAACCCAAAAGGTGATAATAATGGAAGAATGGAAAAACTAAAAGATTGAGGGCAGGAGGAGAAGGAAGTGACAGAAGATGAGATGTTGGATGTCATCACTCTCAATGGACATGAATCTGAACAAACTCCAGGAGCTAGTGAAGGACAGAGAACCCTGGCATGCTGTAGTTCATGAGATCACAGAGAGTCAGACATGACTTAGTTACTGAACAACAACAAAAACAATGACATAGAAAACAAATATCCACAGGACATATATAAATTATCCATATCAGTAATTGAATATAGATTGATTAAACTGTTCAATCTAAAGGTGGAGATGAATGGAGTGTAATTTTTTACAAAAGTAAATGTTATAGCTATGTATTGCTTACTAGAGACATACTTTAGATTCAAAAATATGATGGGTTAAAAGTAAAAGGATGGGAAAAGATACACCACGAAAACAGTAATCAAAAGAAAGAGACTGAGTGACTATACTAATATTAAAATAGACTTTAACTCAAAAATTATTATAAGAGACAAGAAGAAATATTATATAATGGTAAAGAATCAACTCATCAATAAGATCAGTTCAGTTCAGTTCAGTTGCTCAGTCATGTCCGACTCTTAGCGACCCCATGAACCACAGCATGCCAGGCCTCCCTGTCCATCACCAGCTCCCGGAGTTCACTCAAACTCACCTCCATCGAGTCGGTGATGCCATCGAGCCACCTCATTCTCTGTCATCCCCGTCTCCTCCCACCCCCAATCCCTCCCAGCATCAGACTCTTTTCCAGTGAGTCAACTCGTCACATGAGGTGGCCAAAGTATTGGAGTTTCAGCTTTAGCATCAGTCCTTCCAATGAATAAACAGGATTGATCTCCTCTAGAATGGACTGGTTGGCTCTCCTTGCAGTCCAAGGGACTCTCAAGAGTCTTCTCCAGCACCACAGTTCAAAAGCATCAATTCTTCAGCAATCAGCTTTCTTCACAGTCCAACTCTCACATCCATACATGACCACTGGAAAAACCATAGCCTTGACTAGACGGACCTTTGTTGGCAAAGTAATGTCTCTGCTTTTTAATATGCTATCTAGGCTGGTCATAACTTTCCTTCCAAGGAGTAAGCATCTTTTAATTTCATGGCTGCAATCAGCATCCACAGTGATTTTGGAACCCAAAAAAATAAAGTCTGACATGGTTTCCACTGTTTCCCCATCTATTTCCCATGAAGTGATGGGACCAGATGCCATGATCTTCATTTTCTGAATGTTGAGCTTCAAGCCAACATTTTCACTCTCCTCTTTCACTTTCATCAAGAGGGCTTTGAGTTCCTCTTCACTTTCGGCCATAAGGGTGGTGTCATCTGCATATCTGAGGTTACTGATATTTCTCCCAGCAATCTTGATTCCAGCTTGTGCTTCTTCCAGCCCAGCGTTCCTCATGATGTACTCTGCATATAAATTAAATAAGCAGGGTGACAATATACAACCTTGACGTACTCCTTTTCCTATTTGGAACCAGTCTGTTGTTCCATGTCCAGTTCTAACTGTTGCTTCCTGACCTGCATACAGGTTTCTCAAGAGGCAGGTCAGGTGGTCTGGTATTCCCATCTCTTTAAGAATTTTCCACAGTTTATTGTGATCCACACAGTCAAAGACCTTGGCATAGTCAATGAAGCAGAAATAGATGTTTTTCTGTAACTCTCTTGCTTTCTCCATGATCCAGCAGATGTTGGCAATTTGATCTCTGGTGCCTCTGCCTTTTCTAAAACCTGCTTGAACATCTGGAAGTTCACGATTCACATATTGCTGAAGCCTAGCTTGGAGAATTTTGAGCATGACTTTACCAGCGTGTGAGATGAGTGCAATTGTGCGGTAGTTTGAGCATTCTTTGGCATTCCCTTTCTTTGGGATTGGAATGAAGACTGACATAAGATATAAGATGCTCGGGGCTGGCGTGCGGGGATGACCCAGAGGGAGGATAAAGGGAGGAGGGAGGTGGAAGGGGAGTTCAGGAGGGGGAACTTATGTAAACCCGGGGAGAATTCATGTCAATGTATGGCAAAACCAACCAATATAATATTGTAAAATAATCTGCCTCCAATAAAAAATAAATTAATTACTTAAAAAAAAACAATGTAAATATCCATGCACAAAATAAAGGAGTAGCATAATATATGAAAATACCTAAACTAATCAGAATGAGAAACAGTTCAATTAAAATACTTGGAGGTTTCAATTCCTCACTTCCAGTAATGGATAGAACAACTATACAGATCAACAAGGAAACATAGACCTACATAAAACTATAAACCAACTCCAGAACACTTGGAACAACACGGCAAAACTATACAATTAGTAAAAACTATAAACCAATACAAGAACACTTGGTACAATATAGCAAAATGCACACTTTCTACTGAAATGCACATGGGCATATGTGCCAAGATAGATCACACGATAGGCCATAAAATAAGTCTCAACAAATTTAAAAGATTCAAATCATACAAAGTATGTTCCAGGATCAAAGCAGATCAATTTAGAAATCAATAGCAAAGGGAAATTTGAGAAAACTCACAAATATGTGGAAATTAAATAATCAACGGGTCAAACCAGAAGAAACAAGGGAAACCAGAAAAATCACTGAGAGAAAAGAAAAGTAAAGAAAACAAAATGCACCAAAAGTATGGGATAAAATGAAAGCATTGCTCAGAGGCATATAGTTGCAAGTACTTACCTTAAAAAAAAAAAATCTCAAGTGAATAACCCAGCATTCTACCTTTAGAAATTAGAAAAGAAAAGCATGCCCAAAGCAAAAAGAAGGAAGGAAAAATAACAATTAAAAGAGAAATCAATGAAACAAAGAATAGAAAAACAATAGAGAACTCAATGAATTAAAAGCTGGTTCATGGAAAATGTATAAACCTGTAGCTAAGCAGACACAGTAAAGAAAGAGAAAGTAAATTATTACGATAAAAAATGGAAGAGAGAACACTATTATTAATCTTACAGAAATGAAAAGGTCTATAAGAAAATAATACAAGCAAGGGCTTTCAAGGTGACACTAAGTAGTAAAGAATCTGCCTGCCAATGCAGGAGACTTAAGAGACACAAGTTCAATTCCTGGATTAGGAAGATCCCCTGGAGGGCATGGCAACCCACTTCAGTGCAGAGCAACCCTGGAGAGTCCCATGGACAGAGGAGCCTGGTGGGTTACAGTCCATAGTGTCAGAAAGAGTTGGACGTGACTGAAGCAACTTAGCAGAGCACACGTCACATAAGCAATGATATACCAACAAATTAGAATATACAGAGGAAATGGACAAATGTTGGGAAAGATAAATATGCCGAATCTAAATCAAGGAGAAATATAAAATTTGAATATATCTATAATAAAGAAAGACATTTAATTAGCTTAAACTTCCTCACAAAGGAAAACCCCAGATCATATGACTTCACTGGTAAATTCTACTATACATTTAAAGAATTAGCATAACTATTCACAAATTCTTCTAAAACAAATAAGAGGCGGAAACACTTCCCAACTTTTTCTTTGAATGTGTATTACCCTGATACCAAAACCAAAGACATTACAAAAAACTTGATATCAATACCCCTTATAAATACATCTAAAAATTCTTCAAAAAATACTATCAAACCAAATGAAACTGTCAGGGAACAGTTAACAGCAGGATTCCTGTGCACTGTTTTCTCTCTCTCATGATTCGTCTCTCTATTCCTTATCAGTTCCTGGTAGGAATGAGTGGAACGGCACGCTGCTCCCAGGACTGAGGTCATGGGATGGAATGCATGCATGGACTTCCTTCATTATCTTTTCCATACAATGAAAGTGATTAGTCAAGAGCCTGTTTCTTAATATATGGATTGTCTTCTGACCTTATGACCTCTATTACACCTTGTTTCCTTGGTAACTTGTAAGTCTGGTCTTTTGATCTTTATCTTTGCTAAAAAAGCTACCTTGTTAAACAGTAAATATATATACTCACATGGAGTTCAATCAAGCACCCTTGTTCCATCAGAACCTGGGTCCCCGTGTCCTTCTTTCTCTCTCTCTCTCTCTCTGGCTGGTTCTTTGAAGCGTGGAAACCTGCTGAGCCCACTTTTCTGCCAGGGCTTTCAAGACCTCCTCGAGAGGACGCCCTGTGCCTTCCTGAGTGGTACAAGCCCTGTTCTACGGCTTTATTGGTTTTCCGCATAACCCAGGGAATACTAGCCTCTTTCCCTCTTTCACTTTCTTATCGTTGACTCCGGACCACCAGGACTGCAACATGAAACAATATATAAAAATGATTATATATGTTGTTCACAAACAAGTGGAATTTATTCCAGGATTTGAAGGTTTGTTCAATATGCAAATCGATGTTAAAAATCAGTGTAATACACCATATTAATAAAACAAAGGACAAAAAACCATACAGTATCAACTAAGTAGATGCACAAAATCATTTTACAAACCAAATTCCTTTTCATGACAGAAAACACTTAAAAAAACTAAGAATAGGAGGGAAATTCTTCAACATAATAAAGCATATCTATTAAAATTCCACATGTGTTATCATACTTAACGGTAAAAGACTGAAATCTTTCCCCAAAGATCAATAATGAACCTAGGAAGTCTGTTCTCACCACATGTTCTCAAAATTGTATTCGGAATGCTAGCCAGAGAAATTAGGCAAGAAGATGAAATAAAAAGCACCCAGATTGGAAAAGAAGTAAAATTACCCTTATTGGCAGATAAAATAATTCTGTATATAGAGAACGTAACAATAAAACCAAAATTGACCTAATAAACAAGTTCAGCAAGAACACAGGTTGCAAGAACAATGTGCTAACATCAACTGTATTTCTATACACTAGCAATGACTGATCTGAAACTAAAATATTAAAACAATTCCATATATCATGGAATAGCATCATTAAGAATTAAATACTTAGGGACAAATGTAACCAAAGAAGTGCAAGACATACACTTCAAACTATAAAACATTATTGAAAGAAATTAAAGAACACCTAAATACATGACACAATGTCCTTTGTTCATGGATTTGAAGACTTAATATTGTCAACATGACAATATCCATCAGATTGATCCAAAGATTCAATAAAATATCTATCAAAATTCTACCTGACTTTTTCTTTCTATCATAATTGGACAACCTTCACTTAAAATTCACGTGCAATACAGATTACATAAGACAATCTTGAAAGACAAGAATCAAGCTGAAGGATTCCCATTTTCCAAACAACTACAAATGAGGGAGAAATAGTGCTAGGGAAACTGAATACCTAAATAAAAGAATGCCTTTGGAGCCCTATCTCATATCATACACAAAAATTAACTCACAATGGAATCAGTTCAGTTCAGTCGCTCAGGCATGTACAACTCTTTGTGATCCCATGAACCCGCAGCACGCCAGGCCTCCCTGTCCATCACCAACTCCCGGAGTCAATCCAAACCCATGTCCATCAAGTAGGTGATGCTATCCAACCATCTGATCCTCTGTCATCCCCTTCTCAACCTGCCCTCAATCTTTCCCAGCATTAGGGTCTTTTCAAATAAGTCAGCTCTTTGCATTAGGTGGCCAAAGTATTGGAGTTTCAGCTTCAACATCAGTCCTTCCAATGAACATTCAGGATTAATCTCCTTTAGGATGGACTGGGTATATCTCCTTGCAGTCCAGGGGACTCTCAAGAGTCTTCTCCAACACCACAGTTCAAAAGCATCAATTCTTCACCACTCAGCTTTCTTTATGGTCCAAATGTCACATCTATGCATGACCACTTGAAAAACCATAGACTTGAATAGACGGACCTTTGTTGGCTTAGATGTCTCTGCTTTTTAATATGCTATCTAGGTTGGTCATAACTTTCCTTCCAAGGAGTATGCGTCTTTTAATTTCATGGCTGCAATCAGCATCCGCAGTGATTTTGGAGCCCAGAAAAATGAAGTCTGACACTGTTTCCACTGTTTCCCCATCTATTTGCCATGAAGTGATGGGACCAGATGCCATGATCTTTGTTTTCTTAAAGTTGAGCTTTAAGCCAACTTTTTCACGCTCCTCTCACTTTCATCAAGAGGATCTTTAGTTCCTCTTCACTTTCTGCCATAAGGGTGGTATATCTGCATATCTGAGGTTATTGATATTTCTCCTAGCAATCATGATTCCAGCTTATGATTCTTCCAGCCCAGTGTTTCTCATGATGTACTACTACACGTGTAAGTTAAATAAGCAGGGTGATGACATACAGCCTTGATGTACTCCTTTTCCTATTTGGAACCAGTCTGTTGTTCCATGTCCAGTTCTAACTGTTTCTTCCTGACCTGCATACAAGTTTCTCAAGAGGCAGGTCAGGTGGTCTGGTATTCCCATCTCTTTCAGAATTTTCCACAGTGTACTGTGATCCACACAAAGAAAGTGAAGTCACTCAGTCGAGTCCGACTTTGCAACCCCATAGACTGTAGCCTACCAGGCTCCTCCGTCCATGGGATTCTCCAAGCAAGAATACTTGAGTGAGTTGTCATTTCCTTCTCCAGGGGATCTTCCTGACCCAGGGATCGAACCCAGGTCTCCCACATTGCAGGCAGATGCTTTAACCTCTGAGCCACCAGGGGCTTCCGCATAGTCAATAAAGCAGAAATAGACGTTTTTCTGGAACTATCTTCCTTTTTCAACAATCCAGAGGATGTTGGCAATTTGATCTCTGGTTCCTCTGCCTTTTCTAAAACCAGCTTGAACATCTGGAAGTGCACAGTTCACGTACTGCTGAGGCCTGGCTTGGAGAATTTTAAGCATTACTTTACTAGCGTGTGAGATGAGTGCAAACGTGTGGTAGTTTGAGCATTCTTTGGCATTGCCTTTCTTTGGGATTGGAATGAAAGCTGATCTTTTCCAGTCCTGTGGCCACTGTTGAGTTTTCCAAATTTGCTGGCATACTAAGTACAGCACTTTCACAGCATCATCTTTCAGGATTTGAAATAGCTCAACTGGAATTCCATCACCTCCACTAGCTTTGTTCGTAGTGATGCTTTCTAAGGCCCTTTTGACTTCACATTCCAGGATGTCTGACTCTAGGTGAGTGATCACACCATCGTTATTATCTGGGTCATGAAGATCTTTTTTGTACTTTTCTGTGTATTTTTGCCACCTGTTAATATCTTCTGCTTACTGTTAGGTCCGTACAATTTCTGTTCTTTGTTGAGCCCATCTTTGCATGAAATGTTCCCTTGGTATCTCTAATTTTCTTGAAGAGATCTCTACTCTTTCCCATTCTATTGTTTTCCTCTATTTCTTTGTCCTGATCTCTGAGGAAGGCTTTCTTTTCTCTCCTTGCTATTCTTCAGAACTCTGCATTCAAATGGGTATATCTTTCCTCTTCTCCTTTGCTTTTCACTTCCCTTCTTTTCACAGCTATTTGTAAGGCCTCCTCAGACAGCCATTTTGCTTCTTTGCATTTCTTTTTCTTGGGGATGGTCTTAATTCCTGTCTCCTGTACAATGTCATGAACCTCCATCCATAGATCATCAGGCACTCTGTCTATCAGATCTAGTCCCTTAAATCTATTTCTCACTTCCACTGTATAGTCATAAGAGATTATATTTAGGTCATACCTGAATGGTCTAATAGTTTTCTCCACTTTCTTCAATTTCAGTTTGAATTTGGCAATAAGAAGTTCTTGATTCAAGCCACAGTCAGCTTGTGGTCTTGTTTTTGCTGAGGTTATAGAGCTTCTCCATCTTGGCTGCAAGAATATAATCAATCTGATTTCGGTGTCAACCATCTGGCGATGTCCATATGTAGAGTCTTCTCTTGTGTTGCTGAAAGAGGCTGTTTGCTATGACCACTGTGTTCTCTTTGCATAACTCTATTAGCCTTTGCCCTGCTTCATTCTGTATTCCAAGGCCAAATTTGCCTGTTACTCCAGGTGTTTCTTGACTTCCTACTTTGGCATTCCAGTCCCCTATTATGAAAAGGACATCTTTCTTTGGTGTTAGTTCTAGAAGGTCTTTTAGGTCCTCATAGAACTGTTCAACTTCAGCTTCTTCAGCATTACTATTTGGAGCATAGACTTGGATTACCATGATACTGGATGGTTTGTCTTGGAAACAAACAGAGATCATTCTATCGTTTTTGAGATTGCACCAAAGTAGTGCATGACTATGCAAAAGCCTTTGACTGTGTGGATCACAATAAACTGTGGAAAATTCTGAAAGAGACAGGAATACCAGACCACATGACCTGCCTCTTGAGAAACCTGTATGCAGGTCAGGAAGCAACAGTTAGAACTGGACATGGAACAACAGACTGGTTCCAAATAGGAAAAGGAGTACGTCAAGGTTGTATATTATCACCCTGCTTATTTAACTTATATTCAGAGTACATCATGAGGAACGCTGGGCTGGAAGCACAAGCTGGAATCAAGATTGCCAGGAGAAATATCAATAATCTCAGATATGCAGATGACACCACCCTTATGGCAGAAAGTGAAGAGGAACTCAAAAGCCTCTTGATGAAAGTGAAAGAGGAGAGTGAAAAGGTTGGCTTGAAGCTCAACATTCAGAAAACAAAGGTCATGGCATCTGGTCCCATCACTTCATGGGAAATAGGTGGGGAAACAGTGGAAACCGTGTCAGACTTTATTTTTTTGGGCTCCAAAATCACTGCGGATGCTGATTGCAGCCATGAAATTAAAAGACACTTACTCCTTGGAAGGAAAGTTATGACCAACCTAGATAGTATATTAAAAAGCAGAGACGTTACTTTGCCAACAAAGGTCTGTCTAGTCAAGGCTATGTTTTTTCCAGTGGCCATGTATGGATGTGAGTTGGACTGTGAAGAAAGCTGATCGCTGAAGAACTGATGCATTTTAACTGTGGTGCTGGAGAAGACTCTTGAGAGTCCCTTGGACTGCAAGGAGATCCAACCAGTCCATTCTAAAGGAGATCAGTCCTAGGTGTTCATTGGAAGGACTGATGCTAAAGCTGAAACTCCAATACTTTGGCCACCTCATGCAATGAGTTGACTCACTGGAAAAGACTCTGATGCTGGGAGGGATTGGGGGTGGGAGGAAAAGGGGACGACAGAGAATGAGATGGCTGGATGGCATCACCGACTCGATGGACATGAGTTTGAGTGAACTCCGGGAGTTAGTGATGGACAGGGATGCCTGGCGTGCTGTGATTCATGGGGTCGCTAAGAGTCGGACATGACTGAGCGACTGAACTGAACTGAATGAACTGAGTGTATTTTGAACTCTTTTGGTAACTATGATGGCTACTCCATTTCTTCTAATGGATTCCTGCCCGCAGTAGTAGATACTATGGTCATCTGAGTTAAATTCACCCATTCCAGTCCATCTTAGTTCACTGATTCCTAGAATGCCTATGTTCACTCTTGTCATCTCCTGTTTGACCACTTCCAATTTGCCTTTATTCATGGACCTAAGATTCCAGGTTCCTATGCAATATTGCTCTTTACAGCATCAAACCCTACTTCCATCACCAGTCCCATTCACAATTGGGTGTTGTTTTTGCTTTGTAAGACAGTAGGCACTTAGAGGGGATCAGAGGGCAGACTGAAACTGATCACACGGACCACAATGGATTAAAGGCCTAAATACTAGAACTGAACTACAAAACTAGAAAGAAACATTGTATTATATCTTTATGACCTTGGGTTAGGCAATGGTTTCATATTATCAAAAGCAAAAGTGACAAAACAGAGTAGATAAATTGTATTTCATAAAAAACTAAAATTTTTGAGTATCAAAGAACACCCTCAAGAAACTAAAAATCAACCAATAGAATAGGAGAAAATATTCACAAATCACACATCTGATAAGAAAAGCCAATTAAAAACTAGGCAAAGTATTTAAATGAACCTTTCTCCAAAACAAATATACAAATGACCAATAAGTACATGAAAATATAATAACCATCATGAGTTACCAGGTGAAGCTAATTCAAAATGAAAATTAAGATGTCATTTCACACCCTAAATTAAAATGCATGCCTAAAATTAAAAAGATTAAAATGTTAGAGAATGTATACAAATTGAAAATCTTACACATTCTAGTGAAATAAAAATTTTTGCCTGTTTTTCAGTAATCTTGCAGTTATAAAACATAATACATTTCCCACATGACCCCACAGTTTCACTCCAGGGTATATACCCAAGAGAACTGAAAAAATATCTCTACGTAAAATATTATACGTGGATAGTCATATCAGTGTTATTAATAATGACAAGAAATGGAAACAAGACAATTTCCTATTAGTGAATGAACTGATAAATAAATGTGATATATCCATACAATGGAAAAAATACTGAGCCTGAAAAAAAAAAAATGAAGTGTTAAAAAACAATGAGTGGATGAACCATAAGACTATGTTACGTGGAGAGCCATATATGAGCCATATATAAGGCTACGTATTACCTAACACTATTTTCATGAAAAGTGTAGAATCAGCAAATTCATAGATACAGAAGGTACATTTGTGATTTCCAGGGACCATAGGGAGAGAAAAATGGGGAATGACAGCTAATGTGTATGTGGTATCTATTGGAGTAACATAAAGATACTAGAATCAGATAATGGTGCTGGGTTGTACCACTGTGAATATATTAAAATCTGCTTGATTGTACACTTTCTATGGCTGAATTGCATGATATGTGAATTATATCCCCATATTAAAAATGCAATTATAAAAACTGTGAAAAACTATTACATATTGTAGATACTCCATTAATTAGTTCCTTAATCACTGGTTTAACTCTATCTGCATATGCCTATGTATTTGTATATAGAAACTTGGAATAGCCTGTCCTCAGCTTTTAAAATTTATTAATAATCTGTTTGAAAATTAAATGTAAAGGAGTCTTATGAATAACGTTAGAAATTCTTAACTCCAGCTTGCTTTCCAAATTTTCTCATACATGATGATGCTTTTAAAAACATCTTATTGAGTGCAGTCTTTTTTTTAATAATTTTATTTATTTATTCATTTGGCTTTGCTGGATCTTTGTTGCTGGGTTGGCTTTTTCTCCAGTTGCGGTGAGCAGGGGAAACTCTCTCGCTGCAGTGCACGGCCTTCTCATTGCAGTGGCTTCTCTTGTTGTGGAGCACGGGCTCTAGAGCATCTGGGCTTCAGCACACGGGCTCAGCAGTTGCAGGTTCAGGGCTCTAGAGCACTGGCTCAGTAGCTGTGGCACATGGCTGAGTTGCCCTGAGGTATGTGAGATCTTCCTGGACCAGGAATCGAAACTGTCTCCTGAACTGGCAGACAACTTCTTTACCACTGAGCTACCAGGGAAGCACCTGAATACAGCTATTTTAAGAATGACATCAATTTTGGATATCTTATTTCTGCTTGTTTATTTTTAAAGTTCTTGCTTAAATTATATCAGGTGTTTCAACTTGTCCTCAAATTCCTTACCTGTTAAATGACTCTTCAATGTTCATTTTCAGAGATCAAACACAATGTGCTGGCAAGTTTTTCAAAACCTAATGACCATCAGGAAACCATGAGACAAAGTTTTCCTCCATAAACATATGCATCAGAAAAGGATTTTCCATCAGCCAGCTCCATAAAGCTCTTGAAAGTATTGGTTGCTCCGTCATGTCCAACTCTGCGACCCCATGAACTATAGCCCACCAAGCTCCTCTGTCCATGGAATTCTCCAGGCAAGAATAATGCAGTAAGTACCCCTTCCCTTCTCCAGGGATCTTACTGACCCAGGGACGGAACTTGGGTCTCCTGCATTGCAGGCAGACTCTTTACCACCTGAGTCACCAGGGAAGCCCATATAACATTCTTAAGTTCCACCTCTGTGATGGATGTTTATTTGTTTATTCTTCAGAAGAAGAAAACAGTGGGACTGTCTTCAGTTGTTCATTTTGCCTGGTAAGTCTGCATGGCTACAAACACCTTAATTATCCAGCTTTCTCACAACTAACAGGAAGACTGCTCAAAGCTGCAACTGACAAGCTCTTGAAATAATCACGGGAGTTACACCTAAAAAGCTGCTAGGTATTAGCAGAAGACATCCCTGCTGCTGTGAAAATGTTAATTAATTTGATCTCTCAGAAGAGCAAGGAACATTCCCCTGCTTTCCACCGTTTACATAACAGTTGAATGTTTCTGTGCTAACTCAGACCCTGACTGCTAACCAGGTCATTACTTTCACTGAACACCTTGTTGTCAGTTTAAGATGGCAGAATTATTTATTTACAGTTTTAGCTTCCTTCAATACATTTAAAATGCACACTTCCTGCTAGCTAAATCCAAGCTAAAAACCTCAAGTATGAGACTAGTAATTAAATGAACTACAATACTAATTAATGGAGGTTGCATTTTTTGTCTGACATTTCACAATAAATAACACTGAATCACAACTGTTTAAAGTTGGGATATTTTTACTCTGAATCCCAACTGTTTAAAGCTCTGACCCAGAAGTCTTGTTTGGGGAACTTTTCCTCAATTCTTAAAACATTCCCTTATTTAATCTCAGCTTCACTGCTTCCATTTCCTTTTGTTCTAAATTGTATAGTCATAGACCTCAATTTGGGGCTTTCCAGGTGGCTCAGTGGTAAAGAATCCACCTGCCAATGCAGGAGATACGGATTTGATCCATGTGTTGGGAAGATCCCCGGGGGAAGGAAATGGCAACTCAATGTAATATTCTTTCCTGGAGAATTCCATGGACAGAGGCACCTGGCAGGCTACAGTCCATGGGGTTGCAGAGTCAGATACAGTTTAGTGACTTGGCAGCAGCAGGCCTCAGTCTTTCTCAAACCCACACATTCCCCTCTCCTGGAATTTCAGCATATCCAAAGTCCCCAGACCTCCTGCTTATTTTAGGATAGATTAGACACTTCTCAGAACTAACAATGGTAGGTCTTTTTACTCTAAGCAAAAATGATCATTACTCCTTTTTGCCATCAACTAGTCTGTGAGCAAAAATTTATAGGCTACCTCTCAGTGTGTTTAACCATTTGTAACAAATAAGAACTTCATTTACTATTTATATAAGTAGTGGTCCATTTACCTCCTCTGCTTAAAAAAATTAGAGAAGAGAAGCTTCAAGTAGAAGTCATTTTCTGTTGGGAACGAGGGGCTTGGCTGAAGAGGTGTGTCTGTCTGGGCAAGGGTTCTAGGAGACAAGCCATTTCTGAGAATTTTGGCCAAAGTCCTTTCCTATTTCCAATCAAAAAATGGAGGGTGTGAACTGTCTCATGGTGGTGTGATGAAAGGAAAATCAACATGGAGTCAATATTGTTAAGAGAGTTCTCTAATGTGAAGCCATCACAGAAGCATGACTTATGCACATCTCAGTCCAGATAGAATCTGACCTTTTGAGCCCTTATTGTCTTAATTGATGCAGGCAATCATCATCTATCTACCCAATGGACCCTTAGGCTAAAATAACTCGTGACAGCTTAACCCTTAAGAACAAATATTTCTTTTTTTCAATAAGAAAAGTTTTTATTATTGTTGTTGTTTTTTATTGAGGTATAGTTGCTTTACAGGCTTCCCTGCTGGCTCAGATGGTAAAGAATCCGCCTGCAGTGCAGGAGACCTGGGTTCGATACTGGGTTGGGAAGACCCCTTGGAGGAAAGCATGCAACCCACTCCAGTATTCCTGCCTGGAGAATCCCCATGGACAGAGGAACCTGGAGGGCTAAAGTCCATGGGGTTGCAAAGAGTCAGACACAACTGAACGACTAGGCACAGCACAGCACACAGTTGCTTCACAATGTTGTGCTAGTCTCTGCCGTACATTGAAATGAATCAGCTATCTGTTCATATAAATCCCCTCCTTTCTGGATTTCCTTCCCATTTAGGCCACCACAGAGCAATGAGTAGAGTTCCCCATGCTATACAGCAGGCTCTCACTAGTTATCTGTTTCATGCATAGCAGTTTATACATGTCACTGCCAATATCCCAATCCATTCTATCCCCCTGTTCCTGCCTTGGCATCCATATTTTTGTTCTCTACATTTCCGTTTCTATCTCTGCTTTATAAATAGGTTCATCTGTACCATTTTTCTAGATTACAGTGCTGGAGAGGATATGGAAAAAAGGGAACTCTTTTGCACTGTTGGTGGGACTGTAAACTGATACAGCCACTATGAAAAATAGTATGAAATTTCTTGAAAAAATAAACTAGAACTACCATATAATCCAGGAATCCCACTATTCAGCATGTACTCAGAAAAAAAACAGTAATTCAGGAAGAAACATGCACCCCAAGGTTTACTGCAACGCTATTTACAAGAGCCAGGACATGGAAGCAAACTAAATGTCCATTAACTGAAGATATGGTACATATACACAATGGACTATCACTTAGCCATAAAAAGGAACAAAATTGGGTCATGTGTAGAGATGTGTATGGACCTAGAAACAGTCATACAGACTGAAATATTTCTTTTCTTATGCCAGAGTACAACCTTGTGGTTTTTGCTTTTATAAGACTCTAAGTCTTTCTCTTCCCTGGAATATATTTTCAGTTTTACATGCATCTATGTCTCCTGAATTGCAGGTCTTAAGACCTCCAATAAAGTCTTTGCTCTTTGCAGCCTTTGTACTGATTATTGTTCAACAGCACTCCTTAGGGGCAGAGTAAAAAGAAAAGAAGTCTTCCCTGGTGGCTCAGCAGTAAAGAATTCACCTGCCAATGCAGGAGACATGAGTTCAACCCCTGGTCAGGAGGTCCCATGACAAAGGAGATGTCAACCCAGAATACTCCAGTATTCTTGCCTGGGAAATCCCATGGACAGAGATACCTGGCAGGCTACAGTCTATGGGGTTGAAAGAGTTGGATACAACTTAGTGACTAAACAACAACAACAACAACAAAATGGAAAGAAAAAGTTCAAGTTCTACTTTGGCACTGACATTTGTTCCATGTTTTATTATCTCTTTAACAACCTCTTCTGGGCCCCAGCCTTGGTTTCTCATAGTTTTACAGAAAAAATGATGTTAAATTAGGGAATATTTTTGGATTTTCACAAATTTTCAATGATCATCCCTGCCAGTATCATGCATTCTTTGGAAGTATAAATAAAAATAAAATGAAATACACCTTGCAATTCTCCAATATTGCAGGGATGTGTGAGGATTAGACAAAACATACAGCATGGAAACAACATAAACAATAAATGAATTATATAAATATAAACTAATGCTGTTATTTTATCATCATTTGAAGATTTAATCTCCTCACAATGCCAGTTTCTAAAACATACAATCAGTCAAATCATGGGACAAACCTGAGAGAAAAGTCTGCAAACATCTGGTTCAAATTTCTCAATGATGGATGAAAAACACTTGCTGGAACTAAAGGTTTTTTGTGTTAATTCTGATTCTAAACTATTTAATGTTATTGAAGAAGAATTTATGAGGCAATCTCTTTGCTAAAAGCACTGTGATAGATACTAATGATCCTCAAATGCAAAAGTTCCTTAAACATAATCCTAACTAGTTCACAGTCTAGTTACTGAGGCCTGCCTACTGAAAATCATAAATATGTGAAGGAGATATAATAAGGATATAGAAGCAATTAATTCTGAATCGGGGGTCAATTATAAAGAGGAAAGCATAACAGTCATTTATAATTTATAAGTTAATGTGCTATGTCTCCCTGGGATTTTTCTAATTATGAAATGAAGGACTCTATCATCTGTTAATAGAATTTCCAGTGTCTGCAAAATCTTAATGGAAAGGATTTTTGTTTAAACACAGAAGACTGAATATATGCACCCATCCATTATATCTTCAAGAATACCCCCCTAAAATTACTGTAAAGGATTTAAAAATATCTATAATCTTCAAACCCACAGAAAGTAGGAGAGGAGATGACAACAGGCAAGAAATAGCTAAATATTGAGAGATGGAAAGCAGATGGTCTGGTGGTATGTGATTTAACAGATCAGAGATTTCTCAAACTTATATACCAAAAGGAAGTAAGCCAAATTACAACAGGAAAAAAATCAGAAATTGAATGTAAAATGTGTCTCGGAGATGCAGAGCAGACTTGTAGACACAGTTGGGGAAGGAAAGAGTGGGACTAGTTGAGAGAGTAGCATTGAGACATACACATTACCACATGTAATATATACAGCCATTGGGAATTTGCTATATGAAGCAGGGAGCTCAATCCAGTGCTCTATGACAACCTAGACAGGTGGGACAGGGTGAGGGGTGGGAGAGTGGTTCAAAAGAGGGGTGACATATGTATACCTATTGCTGATTCATGTTGATGTATGGCAGAAAGCAACACAACATTGTAAAGCAATTATCCTCCAATTAATTTTTTTAAGTGTCTCTGACTGTGAGACATAGAGAAGGAAATGGCAGCCCACTCCAGTGTTCTTGCCTGGAGAATCCCAGGGATGGGGGAGCCTGGTGGGCTTCCCTCTATGGGGTCGCACAGAGTCAAACACGACTGAAGCGACTTAGCAGTAGCAGCAAACTGTGAGACACAGAGAAATTGTCAAAACACAGTATTGGTTGAAAGTTTTTAAAAAAGAAATCAGGTCCTCAGATCCATGTCCCAGGTTGTATAACTAAGCAGTCTTCCTTCCTCCTTTATGTCTGAAAGCTAAAGATTTATTCTCAATGATAAAACTATTCAGGTGTCAAACATAGGGACATCAGGCACAGCCAGGGTTAGCGTGCAGTGTGATACTAAAGATCAGATAACACTGCTATTTCATGCAGTGAAAATCAAACGAAATGGTCTCAAAACTATCAAATGAAAAAGATAAATTTCCTTCAAAGGAATAGTAATTATTTTACAATTTTTTAATTTCACAATTATTGAATTGTGAATAATTTTAACTTTATTAATAATGAAAACATGAAGTCAACAGAGAAAACATTTCAAAAAGGTGAGGGAACACAATAGTCAAACTAGAATTTTATATCTAGGTAAAGTATCATTCAAGTGAAAATGAAGTGAAGCCATTTGCAGACATAAAATGAAGCCCACAGTTTAGTAAGCTGATTTATGATAAATCAGTAAGCTCATACTGATTTATGATCAGTATGGAAAGAGCCACCAGAAGCTGTATTTTAGTACAAAACAAACAATAATAATAACAGCTGCTGCTGCTGCTGCTGCTAAGTCACTTCAGTCGTGTCCAACTCTGTGTGACCCCATAGACGGAAGCCCACCAGGCTCCCCCATCCCTGGCAACAACAACAAAAACAAATACACAGTAAGATACAATTGGAAAATTTATGCAACTTGCCAGGTTCAAATAGCTGAATTTCACTGTCTAAATAATAAGTAAAATTAAAATTAAAACAACATCAAAGAAGGTGAGAAAGAGTTTAATGACTAGTTAGGTTTGCTAATGTCCTCATCTCATTGGAGAAAGTATAGAGATGCTGCATAACTTTAGCTAATTTAAGAAACTTAATTAACTCCAAAGATTTACCTTTAAAAATATATTAATAATTTGTGATTTTGAAATATTGCAAATGTTTTATTTCTTGTATGGCAGTCACATGAATGTTAGTTTTGTGATAAATTAATTTTTGTTCTGTGCAATTTCCTGTATGTCAATTGTATATCTATCTATCTGTCTGTCTGTCTCCCTATGCATTTGTCAATAGCCTGGTGTGATGATATACTACAGTTTTCCAAGATGTTACCATTGGGGGAGGCTGGATGAAGGGTACCTGGGACCTATCTGTATCAGTTTGTTTAGTCACTAAGTCATGTCCAACCCTTTTGATACCCCGTGGACCGTAGCCTTCCAGGCTCCTCTGTTCATGGGATTTCCCAGGCAAGAATACTGGAGAGGATTGCTATTTCCTTCTCCATGTCATCCAAGTGAAAGTCACTCAGTGGTGTCTGACTCTGCGAGCCCATGGACTATAAGGTCCATGGAATTCTCCAGGCCAGAATACTGGAGTGGGTAACCATTCCTTTCTCCAGGGGATCTTCCCAATCCAGGTCCAAACCCAGTTCTCCCACATTGCAGACAGACTCTTTATCAGCTAGGCCACCAGGGAAGCCCCCCTTCTCCATGCACATCAATATTTTAACTAGGAGAAATTTACAAACACAATAAAAATATAATTAGTAGTTTTCAGTCTGGCAAAGGGGAAAAACAAAGGAATATTTTAAAATTTATAAGCTAATAGAAGTAGGAAATGTGAGATTTTAAAAAGTAAGCAAATAAGAAATGTTCAGTAGATAGTTCAAGGTAAGATGGAAGGAATTAATCGAAACTGATCAGTGCTCAGATTAAATAAAAAATCAAATAACCTATTAAAATGCAGTACTATGTATTGAATTTTCTAAAACCAAACAACCAAAAGGAAAAAAATCTGCTATATAATCTTTAGACGATGAACACTTAAAAGAAATTACCAGAGAAAGATTAAAAATAAAAATTATGTGAAAAAAAAAATCACTATTTTTATCTGACTTAGCAATACTAATATTGTGATGGGGGACAGTGTTTGAGGCAAAAACATTGAATAGGATAAAATAAGTACAAGGACAACTAATATTTTTTAAATAAACTTAAAAAAAAGTAGATCAAATGGAAGAAGAGAAAATAGAAAGGTGGATAAAATTAAAATAGCATGATGAAAAAGCTTGTTCTTAAATAATTATGTTTCCAACAGAGATTATGCCCATCTTTATACAAAATATTGAATATCTATAAAAATTTATCAGGAACTCTGTCACAAAGAAATCTCAACAAATATTTAAAAATTACCTTCACAGAGTTCAGTTTCCCTGACCACAATGGAACTGAGTCACAATGGAATGGAAAACAAACATCAAATTATAATTTATAAAACAAATTATTCCAATAGAGATAACCACCTCTAATATCTGACACCTAAAAACAGAATCTAATCAATTCATGGGTTAAAGAAATAATTATGTAAATTATAAACTATATACAAACATAATAATGCTTGCCAAAAATCTTTTGTAAAGTTATACTTTAAAAAACAAGGTGAATTAAAATAAAACAGGTTCGTTGAAATCAAGGGTCAAGGGAGTAGGAGGAGGATGGAGTAAGTTCAGAGAAAAATGAGCGGAATACACAAAGAAGGGAGTTTTAAAAAATAATGAAATGGGTAAAGAAAAATGATCAGCAAATCCCAAACTACATAGAAAAAAAGACTAGTAAATTAGACAAATCTCTAATAACTACTACTACACAATAATTATTCAAAGCAAAATTATTGATGTGGATGAAGAGAAACACAACATAATCCTTAAAGGAACACTGCACTAAGATATTCTCACCACCATGAATGTTGGTACCCTTAAGAGCATCACTTCATGATACAAAAGCAAAAATATTTAAAAGCAGAAACTGACAGATCACAATCACAGTGGGAGGTTTTTTGTTGTTTTTTTTCTAAATAAACATCTTACAAAAGTTTTGGCTCACTAAAAAAGTTATGTTACAGGTGCCATTTTTGTTTTTGACGTTTTAAATTTTTAGGGTAGTTTTTCTACCTGTGTGTGTGTTTGTTTTTCATTAATGGGGAACTTTAATTATCACTTTCTATAAACACATTGTAAATTAGCCATGAAATGAAAGTGATAGTGTTAGTCACTGAGTCAAGTCTGATTCTTTTTAAATCCATGGACTGTAGCCCACCAGGCTCTTCTGTCCATGGAATTCTCCAGGCAAGAATATTAGAGTAGGTAGCCATTCCCTTCTCCAGGGATCTTCCAGACCCAGGGATTGAACCTGGGTTCTCCAACATTGCAGGCAGACTCTTTACCACCTGAGTCACCAGGAAGCCCAAATTAGCCATACACAGGCGTAGAAAAATTACCCAAAGAAAGCAAAGAGAAAACCTTAAAGCAAAATAGACAGATGATAGACAGATACATAGATAGATGATAGACTAGCATTAGATTTGGGATAGTAATAACTTTGGAGAAGAAAGGATAGAAATTAAATTTGACTGGATACAAGAGGGCTTTAACCCTTATCCAAAATATTGTTTTTGTTTAAACATAAACCCTGAGGCAAAAATATAAAAGGGTTAAAATTCATTAAATAGCATTACATTAGCTTCACGTTTGTTCCTTACATTATTTTCTATGCATTATTTATGTCTGAATTATTTCCTAAAACAAGTAAAACAGACACATGAGTAATTCTGCTATATTTACATGAAATGAGAATTATTATGACTTATTTTTTAAAATATCAGTGCTCTAGAGTAAAGAACAAACTGTGTATTGTTAAAAAGCAAGAATAGTTCCAGATAAAATAATTAACTGAGAAAGATGATGAGATCCCACAGCCACAGCCATGCAGTGTCGATGTCTATAGTCAGGTAGCTATGACACTGCAGTCTGTAAAGAGTCTCACTGCTGGATCCCATTCAGCTGCTTGGGGACATGATCTGGTGCTTAAGACAAGATTTTACAGATGCTGAGTAAGGTGCAAATACTGGATCCCACTTCTACCAGGGTTGGATCCTAGTTATCTGAATACTGAGCATAAATCCCATATGTGTTGGGTGAACCATTATTTCTTCAACGTCAGTGAAGAAATGACCTGGGTATAACCAATCAGAATGCCACGTCACCTCTTACAAACTGATTTATTTATGGAAATGCAAATGACTCAAGCTGTGGCCATCAAAGCTTTCCCCAGGACTACTGTTGAAACTGTCAAGGAAGAAGAACCCTATCTGGAAACCCTGGGTACCAAAAGTCTATATAAAGTTGATGCTTGTGGTAATCACCTTCTACCATCTAGGAAGCATAACGGAAGAGAGGGAAGGGAGAGGAGATAAAGTCTAATTTCCCCTTGTATTTTTCTGATAAATGAGCATTGAGTCTCATTTTGACTTAAACTAGCTTTCATGAGTTGTTTGCTTTTTTTCCCGAGTAAAAGGTTCCTGACACTATTACCTCAGCCATAAGAATTAGGCCAACACTCAAGAATTTTCATGGCTAATGGTTGCACTGATGCAGTGGCAGGCTGACATTTCCACGGTGGTGATAGATTTTTCGGGGTCATACCTGTTTAACTTTGTGATCAATGGCGTAGACCTTTGAGACAGCTAGCAGGATGAAAGTGCAGCCTGTGACAATAGAACTGGGATTTTTAATTGTGTAAACTACCTACCCTGCATTAGAACCTCAATCTCCTTCTCGTTCCAGCCCACTAGGACAGACTGAGATCCGCAACCCCAAACTGACACATAAACCCTCCAGCACAGTATTATCCTACAGAATCTATAAAATCAGCCAGGGAACAACAAATGGAGGAGGGGGATAACCATACTCAACAGTCAACTTCCTTTAGGTGTGAATATAAACTCTACTCTTCATAGTTTTGCCCAGAGAACTCACTGGTCAGAGCAAACACCCTCTTCCAACAACACAAGAGAAGAATCTACACATAGTCAACGCTGAAATCAGATTGATTATATTCTTCGCAGCCAAGATGGAGAAGCTCTATACCGTCAGCAAAAACAAGACTGGGAACTGACTGTGGCTCAGATCATGAACTCCTTATTGCCAAATTCAGACTTAAAAAAAATAAAGTAGGGAAAACAACTAAACCATACAGGTATGACCTAAATCAAATCCCTTATGATTACACAGTGGAAGTGAGAAATAGATTTAAGGGACTAGATCTAATAGAGTGCCTGATGAACGATGGATGGAGATTTGTGACACTGTAGAGGAGACAGGGATCAAGACCATCCCCAAGAAAAAGAAATGCAAAAAAGCAAAATGGCTGTCTGAGGAGGCCTTACAAATAGCTATGAAAAGAAGAGAAGCGAAAAGCAAAGGAGAAGAAGAAAGATATACCCATTTGAATGCAGAGTTCCGAAGAATAGCAAGGAGAGATAAGAAAGCCTTCCTCAGTGATCAGTGCAAAGAAATAGAGGAAAACAATAGAATGGGAAAGAGTAGAGATCTCTTCAAGAAAATTAGAGATACCAAGGGAACATTTCATGCAAAGATGGGCTCAACAAAGAACAAAAATTGTACGGACCTAACAGAAGAAGATATTAAGAAGAGGTGGCAAGAATACACAGAAGAACTGTACAAAAAAGATCTTCACGACCAAGACAACCACAATGGTGTGACCACTCATCTAGAGAAAGGCATCCTGGAATGTGAAGTCAAGTGGGCCTTAGAAAGCATCACTATGAACAAAGCTAATGGAGGTGATGGAATTCCAGTTGAGCTATTTCAAATCCTAAAAGATGATGTTGTGAAAGTGCTGCACTCAATATGCCAGCAAATTTGGAAAACTCAGTAGTAGCAACATGACAAGAAAAGGTCAGTTTTCATTCCAGTCCCTAAGAAAGGTAATGACAAACAAAGCTCAAACTACCGCACAATTGCACTCATCTCACACACTAGTAAAGTAATGCTCAAAATTCTCCAAGCCAGGCTTCAACAGTATGTGAACTGTGAAACTTAAGATGTTCAAGCTGGTTTTCAAAAAGACAGAGGAACCAGAGGTCAAATTTCCTATATTCGCTGGATCATCATAAAAGCAAGAGAGATCCAGAAAAACATCTGTTTCTGCTTTATCGAATATGCCAAAGCCTTTGAGTGTGTGGATCACAAAAATTGTGGAAAATTCTTCAAGAGATGGAATACCAGAACACCTGACTTGCCTCTTGAGAAACCTGTATGCAGGTCAGGAAGCAATAGTTAGAATTGGACATGGAACAACAGACTGGTTCCAAATAGGAAAAGGAGTTTGTCAAGGCTGTATATTGTCACCCTGCTTATTTAACTTATATGCAGAGTACATCATGAGAAACACTGGACTGGAAGAAGCACAAGCTGGAATCAAGATTGCCGGGAGAAATATCAATAACCTCAGATATGCAGATGACACCACCCTTATGGCAGAAAGTGAAGAGGAACTCAAAGGCCTCTTGATGAAAGTGAAAGAGGAGAGTGAAAAAGTTAGCTTAAAGCTCAACATTCAGAAAACAAAGGTCATGGCATATGGTCCCATCACTCCATGGTAAATAGATGGGGAAACATTGGAAACAGTCACAGACTTTAGTTTTTTGGGCTCCAAAATCACTGCAGATTGTGATTCCAGCCATGAAATTAAAAGACACTTACTCCTTGGACAGTATAGCTTAGACAGTATATTAAAAAGCAGAGACATTACTTTGCCAACAAATTCCGTCTAGTCAAGGCTATCTTTTTTCCAGTGGTCATGTATGGATGTGAGAGTTGTACTATAAAGAAAGCAGAGTGCCGAAGAATTGATGCTTTTGAACTGTGGTGTTGGAGAAGACTCTTGAGAGTCCCTGGACTACAAGTGGATCCAACCAGTCCACCCTAAAGGAGATCAGTCCCGAGTGTTCATTGGAAGGACTGATGCTGAAGTTGAAACTCCAACACTTTGGCCACCTTATGTGAAGAGTTGACTCATTTGAAAAGACCCTGATGCTAGGAAAGATTGAAGGCTTGAGAAGAAGGGGACGACAGAGGATGAGACAGTTGGATGGCATCAGTGACTCAATGGACATGAGTTTGAGTAAACTCTGGGAGTTGGTGATGGACAGGGCAGCTTGGTGTGCTGCAGTCCATGGGGTCACAAAGAGTCAGACATGACTGAGCTGAATTGAACTGAACTGAACTCTATAGGAAGCATCTTCTAGGAGGAGTGAGATTACCTGTAACCACAGGAATGACTTTGATGTCCCATACCCATGTCAAATGAAACTGACTTATAATAAAACCAGTCCCAACATGACTCCTGCCCCAACCCTGTCCTGTATTTACCACACAATGGTCCAATATAATCCATCTTTGTGTGTGCTAAGTTGCTCCAGTTGTGTCTGACTCTTCGTGACCCTGTGAACCATAGCCTGCCAGGCTCTCTGTCCATGGGATTCTCCAGGCAAGAATACTGTGGGTTGCCATGCCCTCCTTCAGGGAATCTTCCCGACCCAGAGATCAAACCTTCATCTCTTATGTCTCCTGCATTGGTAGGAGGGTTCTTTACCACTAGTGCCACCTGGGAAGTCCGTAGTCCTTCTACAGCTAGTAACTAATATATTTTGGAAAAGAAACAGTTGATAAATGCTTGGAGTAAAAAGCGATGCTTCCCCACCCCTCACTTCCTGGCCCAAGGTCACAAGGGCTGGGGTGTCAGTGAGCAACTACTCTGCCTGTAAGTGTGTGTGGCGGGGGGGGAGGGGCAATAGGGAGAGTGTGTTTCTATAAGAATAAGTGACAGGAATAGTTTCACATGTGGCTAAATATTGTGTAAAACTTCACAGTCCTACAGAACGAAGGGTGTACACTCAAGAAATCCTGAGAACTGAAGCATCACGAAATCTTGGAAATATTGGGGAACTTTCAAACTTGTATAAATTAGGAAGTGGGGTTCAAAGCACTCTCCTGATTCTCAAGGAGCCAGGAGACTCCACCTGACCAAAGGTTATCCTGCTTTAAAAACGATGCCATCGCCCTTTGGGATAGTCCAGGCACCCTCAGTTTCTCGCCCTTGCCCACCATTGACATTCTAACCACGTACCTTCTTCCACGTGCCTGCTAAACATCTCTCCAGCTCCTTCCCTCAAGCTCCTTCTTCCCCTCTAACTCCGCTCCTTACAGCCTCCACCTTTAGTTCTGCTGTCTCTACAATGGCCAGACAGAAAACGAAGCGATTCCTCATATCCTTCTATCCCTATAACCCCTGGTCAGCTTGTTATCTCTACTCTCTTAAATGTTAGTCTTGCTTCATCTCCACTTCTACCACACTAGTCCATGCTTCTACTATCCTTTACCTAGAATCTGCCTTCTTCCAATCCTTTGTTTTTAATTGTACTTATTTATTTTTAATTGATTGATGAGAGCTTTACAATACTGGTTTGATTTCTGTCATACAACAACATGAATGCCATGTGCTGTGCTTATTCGCTCAGTCGTGTCTGACTCTTTGTGACCGTATGGACTGCAGCCTGCCAGGCTCCTCTGTCTGTGGGGATTCTCCAGGCAGGAATACCAGAGTGGGTTTCCATGCTCTCCCCCAGGGGATCTTCCCAACCCAGGGATCAAACCCAGGTCTCCCGCATTTCAGGCAGATTCTTTACCAATTGAGCCACCAGGGAAGCACAAATTAGCCATAGGTGTATATACGTCCCCTCCCTCTTCTTTCATCTTCTTCATCCTCTCCATGGTGTCATCAAAAAGATTTTTCTAAAATACATATTTTATCTTAACCCATACTTCCTTAAAACTCATTCGGATAGTTTCTTGTTGCTTTTATCACAGAGTCCAGATTTAGCACGTCATACAGTCTCATTCTACTTCCCAGGTGGCCCAATGGTAAATAATTCACCTGCCAATGCAGGAGATGTGGGCTCGATCACTGTGTTGGGAAGATCCCTTGGAGGAGGAAATGGCAACCCACTCTAGTATTCATGCCTGGAGAACCCCATGGACAGAGGAGCCTGGCAGGCTGCAGGCCATAGTGTCGCACAGAATCAGACATGACTGAAAAGACTTAGCACTCACACATGTGATTTACAGTTTGCACAATGATTTTACTCACATTAGTTGAGCTTATGACCAGTATAGATATACTCCTCTTCTTCACTGACCACATCCAACCAACTTCTCTCCCCCTAATGATTATATTTATGACTTCTGGGAACTACCCTACTTCTCTCTGACTCTTGTCACAGATCTGCTATATCCCTTTCATTGGAAGCTGAAAACGTTATCATATAGCTTTAAAACTGGCTATCCTTGAGGAAGGACCCCCACATTTTAGCAATAGTGTTTAATCAGATATGCACCACTGTGTTACTCCCTGCCTGGAAACAACACCGGCTCCCCAGGGCTCTTTCAATTAAGTTGGGACTTCTTGGCAAATCTTACAAGGCCCTACATGTCCTGGTTCCTAAATGTACCTCCAACCACATCCCCACAGAGTACTGAAACAAGAGGGAAGAGGGCAGGGCACAACCTTTAAAGAATGAAATAACCAAATGACACAGCAAAAACTGATTGGGACCAAATGGATCCAAAATGGTAGAAAATTTGACTTCCAGTGGGCTTTGAATCTCATTATACACTCATTATAATACATTAGCATGCTAAATGGCAGGCTCTCCAGCACCATGACAGTTCTGAGGCCAACCATAAAAGGTCAAAATAGTGGGCAGTGGTCCAATTCCTGGAAATCTCTGCCCCTTTCCCCAAATAATTGGAATAATCTTCCCATTTATTAACCTATAAAATTACCCAGCCCATCAAAACTAACCACCTCACATTTTGAGAGATCTCACCTTTAGAGATGGCACATATTATCTGTGGAGTATATTTCTCTCTACATAAATCTACTTCTTACTTATCACTTTGTCTCAAAATTCTTCCACAATGAAATTAAGAACCTCAGAGATACCGGGAACACCAATACACCTCTTTTAGTTTTCTACATAAACAAGGTGGTTTCATGCTACCCTACTTTCTCTCATGCTAGTGTTGCCACCTGAATAATCTTTCTTTTCTATCTTAGCATGATGACATTAATTCAGTCACAGCTCTGGTACCATGTCTCAGAGGATGATTTCCTGGACACTCGGACAGAGCACAATATCCCTATAGAACCCAGACTATATCTCATATGACTCATACCAAATTATATTAAAACCATCTTTATATGTATCTGAATCTCCAATACACAGTAAACTGGTAAGGAGACATGATTATATTGATTAATGAAAGGTTGTTGCCGAGCTATGAAAGATGCCGGGATTTTTGGCCTCCTGAGGACAGGAATTCAATCTGGGGCCAGTGACAAGGCTTGACTGCTCAGAGCTTTTCTGTAATAAAGTTTTATTAAAGTATAAAAGAGAAATCTTCTGATATAGACATCAGAATGGGGCAGGAAAAGTGCCCCCCTGCTAGTCTTTAGCCAGATGTTATATAGCGACCAGCAGGCTGCTAATTAAAGGGAGTGTCTCAGAACTCAGAGACTGACACCAGGCCCCTCACCCACAACATGCATTTTGAGATAACATTGGCACAAGGTGAGTCATCCCAGGCCATAAAATTATTGACATGAATCTTGAAGAAAGGCAGGTTTCCAAGTAAATATACAGTTTCATTAACATAGATAAAGTTCAGTTCAGCCTCTCAGTCATGTCCAACTCTGTGACCCCATGGACTATAGCACACCAGGCTTCCCTGTCCATCACCAACTACCAGAGTTTATTCCGGGAGTAAACTCATGTCCATTGAGTTGGTGATGCCATCCAGCCATCTCATCCTTTGTCGTCCCCTTCTCCTCCCGCCTTCAGCCTTTCCCAGCATCAGGGTCTTTTCAAATGAGTCAGTTCTTCACATTAGGTGGCCAAAGTATTGGAGTTTTAGCTTCAGCATCAGTCCTTCCAATGAATACTTACGACTGATCTCCTTGCAATCCAAGGGACTCTTTAGAGTCTTCTCCAACACCACAGTTCAAAAGCATCAATTCTTCGGTGCTCAGCTTTCTTTATAGTCCCACTCTCACATCCGTACATGACTATTGGAAAATACATAGCTTTGACTAGATGGACCTTTGTCGGCAAAGTAATCTCTCTGCTTTTTAACATGCTGTCTAGGTTGGTCATAAATTTTCTTCCAAGGAGTAAGCGTCTTTTAATTTCATGGCTGCAATCACAATCTGCAGTGATTTTGGAGCCCCCCAAAATAAAGTCTGTCACTCTTTCCACTGTTTCACCATCTATTTGCCATGAAGTGAAGAAAGCTGATCGCCGAAGAATCGATGCTTTTGAACTGTGGTGTTGGAGAAGACTCTTGAGAGTCCCTTGGACTGCAAGGAGATCCAACCAGTCCATTCTAAAGGAGATCAGTCCTGGGTGTTCATTGGAAGGACTGATGCTAAAGCTGAAACTGCAATACTTTGGCCACCTCATGCGACGAGTTGACTCACTGGAAAAGACTCTGATGCTGGGAAAGGTTGGGGGCGGGAGGAGAAGGGGACGACGGAGAATGAGATGGCTGGATGGCATCACCGACTCTGTGGACATGAGTTTGAGTGAACTCCGGGAGTTGGTGATGGACAGGGAGGCCTGGCGTGCTGTGGTTCATGGGGTCGTGGAGAGTCGGACACGACTGAGCGACTGAACTGAACTGAACTGAACTGAATGGGACCAGATGCCATGATCTTAGTTTTATGAATGTTGAGTGTGAAGCCAACTTTTTTACTCTCCTCTTTCACTTTCATCAAGAGGCTCTTTAGTTCTTCTTCATTTTCTGCCATAAGGGTGGTGTCATCTGCATATCTGAGGTTATTGATATTTCTCCCGGCAATCTTGATTCCAGCTTGTGCTTCTTCCAGCCCAGCGTTCCTCATGATGTACTCTGCATATAAGTTAAATAAGCAGGGTGACAATATACAGCCTTGATGTACTCCTTTCCTATTTGGAACCAGTCTGTTGTTCCATGTCCAGTTCTAACTGTTGCTTCCTGACCTGCATGCATACACATTTCTCAAGAGGCAGGTCGGGTGGTCTGCTATTCCCATTTCTTGAAGAATTTTCCAGTTTTTTGTGATCCATACAGTCAAAGGCTTTGGCATAGTAAATAAAGCAGAAGTAGATGATTTTCTGGAACTCTCTTGCTTTTTTGATGATCCAATGGATGTTGGAAATTTGATTTCTGGTTACTCTGCCTTTTCTAAATCCAGCTTGAACATCTGGAAGTTCATGGTTCACCTCCTCTTGAAGCCTGGCTTGGAGAATTTTAAGTATTACTTTACTAGCATGTGCTGCTGCTGCTGCTAAGTCGCTTCAGTCATGTCCGACTCTGTGCGACCCCATAGATGGTAGTCTACCAGGCTCCCCTGTCCCTGGGATTCTCCAGGCAAGAACACTGGAGTGGGTTGCCATTTCCTTCTCCAATGCATGAAAGTGAAAAGTGAAAGTGAAGTCACTCAGTCGTGTCCAGCTCTTAGCAACCCCAAGGACTGCAGCCTACCAGGCTCTTCCATCCATGGTATTTTCCAGGCAAGAGTACTGGAGTGGGGTGCCACTGCTAGCATGTGAGATGAGTGCAATTATGTGGTAGTTTGAACATTCTTTAGCATTGCATTTCTTTGGGATTAGAATGAAAACTGACATTTTCCAGGCCTGTGGCCACTGCTGAGTTTTCCAAATTTGCTGGCATATTGAGTGCAACACTTTCACAGCATCATCTTTTAAGATTTGAAATAGCTCAACTGGAATTCCATCACCTCCACTAGCTTTGTTCATAGTGATGCTAACATAGATGATGTAGCATGGAGTAGGAGAACAATGTATGAGTAAAACATACTGGTTTTATATGGCCTTATATGTTCTGAGTCTTAAGCAGAACCAACTTGAAGAAAGACAGAGTCCAGGGTAAATACATAGTTCATTGTCATAGCTTAAGAAAAACATTCCATAAGAAAAATGCATTGGTTAGATCAAGGTTTGAGAAAAGTTAAGTTCAGGTGGAACCAGGTGTCATCATGGCAACCGGAATTTTAAAAGAAACCTCTTTTTAAATTTGTATAGAGAAGGGGGAAATATCTGACACTTGTAATTTGTTTACTCCTGCCACTTAAGAGAGAGAGAAAATAAAAACATCTGACACTTGCAGTCTATTTCCTCCATTTGGAGACTCCTAGCCTTTCTGCCAGAGAAGGCAATGGCAAGCCACTCCAGTACTCTTGCCTAGAAAATCCCATGGATGGAGGAGCCTGGTGGGCTGCAGTCCATGGGGTCACTAAGGGTCAGACATGACTGAGAGATTTCACTTTCACTTTTCACTTTCACACATTGGAGAAGGAAATGGCAACCCACTCCAGTAGTCTTGCCTGGAGAATCCCAGGGACGGGGGAGCCTGGTGGGCTTCCGTCTATGGGGTCACACAGAGTCGGACATGACTGAAGTGACTTAGCAGCAGCAGCAGCAGCAGCCTTTCTGCCTGTTACCCTCTCATGCATAACTACAGTGCTAGGCAAAGAGCCTAGAAGGAGTATATGCTCAATGAAATGTTGTCACATTGAATAGAACAGAATTAAAATCAGTAAGAGCTTCCAAGGTGACTCAGTGGTAAAGCATTTTCCTTCTAGGAGCTGCAGGTTCAATCCCTGGTTGGGAAGATATTCTGGAGAAGAAATGCCAACCCGTATCAGTATTCTTGCCTGGGAAAATCCCACCAACAGAGGAGCCTAGTGGGCTACAGTCCACAGGGTCATAAAGATCCAGACATGTCTGAGTGACTGAGCATGGTGCTCAAATTCAGTGAGGAGCACAATACTGTGAGCACCCAGATTTCATACAAGAGGAAACTGAGGCTCAGAAAAGTCATGGAGCAAATCAGCCACAGCCTTAGAGTTTGTCATTGATGAAGCTGTGCTTAGTACCCAGGTCCTCTCATCCAAAGGTCTGTGCAATTTTAATATAGCAGATGCCTCTGAGAAAGGATAGTTCAGTATTTTCTCTATTTGCAAGATTTCACTCTGATCTGAAAGTCACTTAATCGTTTCACAATCAGTTTCTTTATCTATAACTCAGTGATTAACTCAGTGATTTAAAAAAAAAAAAAACAGTAAAGCTAAATGAAGCTGCCAGGATAAAGAGGTAAATTGCAAATTCTAGAACAAGTTGTACTTGTTCTAGAATATTAGCGTTGTCATACAGATAAGTAAAAAGCAGCTGCCTTTAGAAAAATCCATCGAGATTTATCAAAGTCAAAAAATTGTTCATGTGCAAAAGTTTCCCCATAGCTAGCCACATAGCTCACAACTTCTCAGCCCTGCAAGTGGCAAAATCTTTCAGAGATTTCAAAAAAAGGGAGAGTGAAAGAAAAGAGAAACCCTTTGGTGTAACTGAGCAGAGGGTTACAAATGGACTCATCAGAGGAAAATTGCTAAAATGCCTACAGGTGTGAGAGGTCCCATATGTTCAGTCTACTGAGGAATCCACTGAGAAAATAAAAATTAAGTTCTCAAGAGTGAAGGCAGCTTGCACCCACTCCACAGGCGATGCAAGGGGAAGAGAGGCACCCATACCTAATTAGGTTACTTTCAGCAGGCATCTGGAGTGACTGCTCAAGGATAGAGATAACAGAAAGTGTGAGATAAGAAGGGCACTGGGATGGCTCACTGAGAAGTCACAGCTGCCTTGTGGAACAGCGGAAGTGCCGTAACACTGAGCTTTTTGAGATATCACAACAGACTTGAGTGAAAAACCCTGTATATCCCAGAGTGTCTTTGCCCATGAATTGACTGAAAAGGATGATTTTTTACTGTTCATTCTTTACTTTCTCATGCTTACATCCTGATCTTTCTTTTAAAGTGTATTATTAGATCATAGGTCAGAAATATCACTCAACAGTCCAGAGAGGTTCCAAAGATAGACAGAATTCTCCCTATCTTCTTTCACATCCTTCAAAGTGACTCGTGCATCCTGCTATTATGAAAATGTAGACCAGCAGTCAAAAAAATTTTTCTGCCAAGTCTCAGAGAGTAAATAGTATGGACCTGGAGGGCCTGACCGTCTCTCACACTCTCCACCTCTGTCTGGTAGTCAGAAAGCTGTCAAAGACATGAGGTAATGAGTGAACATGGCTGCTGTTCGGATAAAACGTAATTTACAAAAGTGGACCACGGGCCAGATTTGGCTCATAGGTTGTCATTTGCTGACCTCTAATCTAGACCCCTGCAAGGCCAGCAAAGAGGTATGCTATCCAGTCTTGCATGCCATGGCTTCCTCTGGTTTAATTCTCAGTTTAAAATAGGTTGTGTATTTGTAGGCTTTCTGGCTCATTCATGAAAGTGCAGAAAAAGGTGACAACTTGCTAATAGTCACATCAAGGAAGTGAAATATGTGGAAACACTTTGAAAAATCTTACAAATGTAGGGCATTAGCACAAACGTATTCAGCCAGATTTGACTGGAGTTCATTCATTCACTGTTCAATCCACAAACATTCTTTCTACGTGTATTTCAAAGACCAGGTACTGTGCAAGACCTCAAAGATACAAAGGAAAACAGAAAATTTCTTCTTTTTTGTTGCTCAAGTACAATACATGGCTTACCAGGTGGCTCAGTGGTAAAGAATCCACCTGCCAATTCTGAAGATTCAGGAGACGCAGGTTCAATCCCTGGGTAAAGAAGATACCCTGGAGAAGGAAATGGCAACCCACTCCAGTATTCTTGCCTGGAAAATTCCATGAACAGAGGAGCCTGACGGGTTACAGTCCATGGGGTCGCAGAGTCAGACACGACGGCATACACGCACTGACTGACTGTACAAAACGTACACAAGCCCAGACAATGTAGTGCCATGGGCCCAAGAACACAGCCAGATAATGTTCTAAAGTAGTTCAGATTCACTTTCCTTTATTGACCTCTTTGTCACACATCCTCTCTGCACTGCCCTTCACCCTTTCTGCTATTAAGACTACTTAGTCCGGGACTTCCCTGGTGGTCCAGTGGCTAAGACGCCATGCTCCCAACGTGGGAGGCTCAGGTTTGATCCCTGGCCAGGGAACTAGATCCCCCATGCTGCAACTGAGAGTTTGCATACCACAACTAAAAAGACCTGGCGAGCCACATAAATAAATGCTAAAAAAAAGACAAGTTAGTCCAGCAGGTTGGAGATCAGTACTCCAGGGAAGGAGAAAGCAAAGAAATTGCTCAGTTTTCTTAAATCCACAGGGAAATAACCATCTTGAAAGATAAATTTCAAGCAGAAGAAAACTATGAAAGTTTGGTTACTTTTTCCTCCAATCAAGCTAATAAAATGCCAGAAAGAAAATTATGCATTGAAAGAATGACTAATGATCCAGCCTTTAATGAAAAATGGAAAATGGAATATCTAAAGGAAAGGGAAGAATTCAGTAAAACTGGAATTCCTACCAAGAAAAGTCTATAGCAGCTTCCCACAAAAAGTGAAACTGTTAGTCACTCAGTCATGTCCAATTCTTTGTTACCCCATGGACTGTAGCTTACCAGGCTCCTCTGTCCATAGGATTCTCTATCACATAGAAAATTCTCCAGGCAAGAATACTGGAGAGGGTTGCAATTTCTTTCTCCAGAGGATCTTCCTGACCCAGGGATTAAACCTGGGTCTCTTGCATTGCAGGCAAATTCTTTACCATCTGAATCACCAGGGAAGCTTCCCACAAGTACATAAGCAAATATTCAAATAATACTCAGGAACACTAATGTTCACGGAAATCACAATCACCTGAAATAATGGATTCAAGGAAGTGGGTTTGCTTTATCCTTATTTATGGAAATAATTTTAACCTGAAAAAAAAAGATTTTTTTAAACTTTAAAAAAAAGAACAAATATTTGGAAAATTAACTTTAGATGAAAGCATGAATACTTGACATAAGGGAAACGGTTGCCTTCTTGATGCTTGGAGAGAAGCTCAAGAAAGATGAATGTCCCCTCATCATTGGAACAGGCCTTATGGAGAAGAGTGATGAGTTATAGGAGTTGTTTGAAGAAAGGAGGGCATGTATCTGAAGGGCAGAGGGAAGGGGGAAAGGGGAGGAAAGGCGACAGGAGTGAAGGAGATGCCATGGAAAGTCAAAGAAACAAGAGGCTGCACTCTGTATCCTTCATATGCATTTTGTTGCATTTGGGGGCTACCTTTGTGACCCCCATAGATCTCAACATAGACGTGCCTCTGAGTCTTATTTTCCAGCATCAACTTATCATCATTTCCCCCTCAAATTTCAACTGATGCATCACTCTGGCTCCATCCTTGACTGGATTTACAAGCCTGGAGCTGGGTCAGTTCCTCAATAAGTAGCGAACATTGTCTAAAACTGGAACAAGACTTCACATTTTGGCTGCAATCTTGGGGGTGGGGAAAGGGAAGTGCTTTTCAGTTGGGGTGGAGTGCATGATTGCTGGATGACAGCACAGAATATATATCTCCTGGTGGCTTCCCAGCTGCAGACTGCTGGGTGCAATTAGAAGCCTATATGTCTAGTCATTTTATCATTTTTATACATTTAGGAGCTCAAGTGTTTGCTCTAGCAGGCTGCAGCTGGCTTGCTGTCAACTCCCAGCTGTTGTTTAGCTGAAACCCCACAGCTAAAATTGTGGGCCAATATGACCGGAAACCAAATTGGGACCTGAATAAAAATGTTCAGGATTAGTGAACGATGTTTAGTGTCTATTTGCTTCAACCAGGTGAAACCCACTCATTTAGGAAAAAGAAGAGGAGGGGAACCTGAAACCCATCCAGATACTTTTGAGAAGCCTTTACATGAACCAGAATTGCCCTCAAACCAGTGTTCTCTCAATGATGAGTCAAGTTCAACACTTGCCATCCCATTAGGCACGTCTCTGGTTTTTCTCACTTTCCTGGGATTTAAATCCAAATAAATAAGTTTGGGTGCTCAGAGAAAGAATGCATTCAATGTATGACATTTGGGTAGTGTTGGACTCATCCACAATGAGTCTTTGTACAACTGCAGGAAAAATCCTGTCTTTGGGTCCTTTACAGATGAGAGGAATGGGCTACCTGAATGCATTAGCCTTGTTCTCTGGCATGGCATGGGGCTTCCTTGTCAACTCAGCCTTCATCTCCTTTTAGATTGAAGCCACTTCCCTTTAAACGGAAACAAAGGGCCTTTGCTTTTCAAATGTTTAGCTGCTGTCATTACCATGTGTGTCCGGGTTTCTAAGAGGTTTTTAAGGGACCCATATTCTTCATCTATCCAGCTTAGTAATATACAGTGTCCCTGGTGAGTACATAATGTCATATCATTTATTATTATTGACATCATCATTCTGTTTCCTGGCAATGGTGTCAAGTGCACTGCCAGAATCAGAAAACTGGGACTTCACTTTAGCTGTCCCATGGCTGAGGAGCAGCTGGCTTGAGAGGAAGGGAGCTCCTTTTGCAAGCAAAGGGCTACAATAGGAAGAAAGGATATTTCAGGTGGAGTAAATGTGTTTCTGGATAAATGTTGCACCTTGCTGCCATTTCCTTGCGACCTGACTTTTTTACCTTTTCATATCTGATTATAGAATACTCTCTGGGGATAGTTCTGAAAGGTCAGGGAGGATGACAGATCAGAGCAAGAAAGAGCAGGCAGTCACAGGGGCTAGTGGAGTGGCTAAAACCACAGAGCATTGGGTATCTACAGATCCCAGTTGGTTCCATGAAAGGATGTACAGGAATACTTGAGTCCTATGAGTTGAAGTGAAGATAAACTTCCAGCAGTTTATGTGGAGAGAAAATATGGAAATTAATAAAGGTCAGCTTTCTAGACTTGAACTGGGAACTCAGCCACCCAGTAAACATGTTGTCAAAGCTTACTAACACTATTCAAGCTCAATAAAATTATGCAGACAGGAATAGGGTCAATAGAGAAGACAGGCAGAGCTGAGACCCAAGTATTCACAAGCCTCAAGATGGAAGGAAGGAGAAAGAATGTTTGAGTCCCAAACGACACATGGAGATTAATTGTACTGAACAATCTCTCACTTATAGGAATGAGGTTGTGAAAAATTTATAATAAAGATTTTCCAAATAATATTAAAAATGTATTTTCATAGCTAATTCTCAATTTCTCTATCCATAACAGTGATGCAGGTGTTCTATACAATCACCCTTGAACAGTTCTGGTCAAAAGGTCTGAACTTTAGAATCACACCCAAAGCTCACCACATATTTATCACCTTCATTCACGCAGCAAACTGTTGTTGTGAGCCCACTCTGGGAAACAGACTGTGCCAGATGCCTGGATTACAAAGTTGAATGAGAAAGTGTTCAGGTCCAGGGGTCTCATCACGCTGCCAGGGAGGCAAACATTCACATGACTGCAATGAAAGGTGACAGCAATTATGATGATGTGATTAACAAAACACAAGTAGGGAATAAGGATTATTATCTAAATAGGGGGTTGGAGAGGTAGAATGGGTTAAGACGGATGTTAGAAGAGCTGTAATGAATATCCTTGGCCTAGAAGTGTGTAGAAATAGAAGGGGAAAAGCGAAGAGAAGGCAAACTGGTCAGAAGAACGAGTATGAACAAGAAGCATGTGTGCATGCTCAGTCACGTCAGGCTCCTATGTCCACTGGATTTCCCAGGCAAGAACATTGGAGTAGGTTGCCATTTCCTACTGTAGGGGATCTCCCCACCCAGGGATGGAACCCAAGTCTACTAAGTCTCTTGCATTGGCAGGCATATTTTTTAATCACTGCACCACCTGGGAAGCCCAAGCAAAGAAGACAGACATCCAAATCCGCAGTGTAGATCAGGAGTGGCAAATAATAATAGATGTCCTTATGCAGGATGTATAATATGCACTACATTATATGAAGAACTCTGCGTGTTTTATCTTTATTGAACATTTGGCACAAAACTGGCAGGTAACCACCGAAGAATTGATACTTTTGAATTGTGGTGCTGGAGAAGACTCTTGAGAATCCCTTGGACAGCAAGGAGATCAAACCAATCAATCATAAAGGAAATCAACCTTGAATATTTATTGGAAGGACAGATGCTGAGGCTGAAGCTCCAGTGTTTGGCCACCTGATGCTAAGTCGACTCATCGGATAAGACCCTGATGCTGCAAAGATTGAGGGCAGGAGGAGAAGGGGACGACAGAGGATGAGATGGTTAGATGGCATAACAAACTCAATGGACATGAGTTTGAGCAAACTCTGGGAAATAGTGAAGGACAGGAAAGCCTGAAGAGCTACAGTCCATGGGGTCACAAAGAGTCAGTGAGCAATTGAACAGCAATTGTGTAATTATCTCTAAATTAAAGATGAGGAGGCTAAGGTGTATACAGGTAAGCACTTAATTAGCTCACATACCTGGTAAACAGAAAAGCCTAAATTTGAACCCAGAGAAGTGTGAGGCTGGTGCTCAGCCTCTTAGCTGCTATGCAATTCTGCCTTCCTGAGGGTCTAATGTATGGCAGGGAGGAGGAAATGAAGTCAAGGTTTGTGAAGAGCTTTAGGTGTGATTCCAAAGCTTAGACCTTTTGTTCAGGGCTGCTCAAGAGTGATTCTATAAACCAGGAGTTCCCAACCTCCAAGATCTAATGTCTGCTGATCTGAGGTAAAGCTGATGTAATAATAAAACATATAAATTGCAAAATAAATGTAATGGGCTTAAATCACCCTGAAACCATTGCCCCTACCCTAGTCCAAGGAAAAACTGTCTACCATGAAACTGGTCCCTGGTGCCAAAAAGGTTGGAGGCCGTTACACAGACCACCTGCATCAGAGACACTTGGGGAAGGAGTTACTATGCAGGTCCCCAGACCTGTCTCAAATCTCCTGAATCCTGCCTTTGTGAGGAAGCCCAGGAATTTACATTTGAAGAAATGCTACTGAGGAATCTGAGGGAAAGTGAGAAATACTGGGTTAGGCCAGCACTTCCCAAACTGAGGATATAAAAAACTACCTAGGAACCTTGTTAGTTATACTGAGTTCTGGGATTCAGATTCTTTCAATAGGTCTGAGTTGGGCTCATGAATATTTATACTAAACCTAGGGCTTGATGACCGTTAAACAAGGGAGTAATGCATTCATATCTATGCTTTAGGATTAAAGGGAAATAACTTCTGGTAGAAAGACAGAATGGAAAACCAGAATCTAGCTATTAAATTTAAATTTGGTATTAAAATTTAAGCAAGAGATGGTGAAAATTTAAACCAGGCCAGAGTGAAAATGAAACAAACGGTATTAAAGAGGTAAAAACACTAAGATCTGATAATTAATTAAAATAAGGGTAGTGGAGAGAAGGAGCTGAAAAATGATATAACGGATTCCAGCTTAGATTCATGGATACAGGCTAACACCAACAGGAGAGGTGAACGTACTCTGTAGTGGCCATGTGGGACAAGGCATTTCGCAGGTGCTATCTTGTATTTGTTGTTGTTTAGTTGCTCAGTCATGTCTGACTCTTTGTGACCCCGTGGACTGTAGCCTTTCAGGCTCCCCTGTCCATGGGATTTCCCAGGCAAGAATATTGGAGTGACTTGCCATTTCCTTCTCCAGGGGATCTTCCTTACCCGGGGATTGAACACATGTCTCCCGTATTGCATGCAGATTCTTTACTACTGAGCCAGTAGGGAAGCCCTCAGCTGAATTAGATGGATTGATTTTTGTCTTCAAATCCATACTCTCACAGAGAAAGCTGATTAACATTTTAGATATTTTGAGGCAGAGAACTGGGTTGAGGAGGAAAGACAGTTAGGTATACATATCTGGCACTTGAGATAGAGCCCCTAGCTGAAGATAGACCTTTGAAGTCACCTTCATAGAAGTCAAGTTCAAATAGATAAGCATCAATCAGGTACCTACGTGCCAGGCACCGTAGAACTGTGATAGAAATATAGAGATAAGATCTAATCTCTACTGGAGAAAAGTGACATGTCAGGAGTTCTTGAGCTTCATGGACCCTCCATGTTGGGTAATAGACACCAGAAATTTTTTGTACAAAAATGCTTGTATATATGTGTTTTCTTGGGTGATATAATTGATTTCATCAGACCGTCAAAGAAGTCCAAGATCCAAAAGAAATTAAGGACCACTTATTTAAGACCTGGTAGTGTAAAAAAATAATAATATGTTTCTTGTTCATGCATTGTAATAGGTTATTAAAAATGACACATATATTTGTGAATTGCTTGTGTGATCCTGCATGAAAATGAATGTCAAGTATTAAAGAGCAAAATCTGTGACTTCAGGAAGATGACTGAAAGGACACCATATCATCTTGATGGTTACTCAAAGACATACTCTTATACTTTTGTTCGCACCTGAAAGTTGGGAACATCTTCACTCAAAATAGCAAATGATAGACCATCTTTGACAAAGCAGTAGAGAAGAGATGAAACAGAGAGCCAAGAACCAAGACAAAGTTACACAGAGATGATGGGAAAATAGACGATTCCGTAAAATATGTGATGGAAATTTTACAGAGCAGAATGGACAGAAGAAAATTGTACTTGGATATAAAATTAAAATTTAAACTTAGATTTCTTAGCACTTGAACATTAAGAGAGTAAGAATTATATTTTTTAAGTATCAATTGTTCAAAAACAATTAACAGTAATCGAATACTTCTTATGTATGAAGCACTATTTTTAGAGAACTGGTGTCTATTACCCAGCATGGAGGGCCCACGAACCTCAAGTTAAGAACTCCTGACTTGTCACTTTACACAGGTAGAGAGTAGACCTTACCTCTGTACTTGTATCACAGCTGTATGGTGCCTCGCACACAGATACCCGACTGATGCTTGTCTAACAATTCAGGTTACATGGATTTCTCTCTCTCTTCTTTTGTTGCTGTTGCTGCTTTTGGTTTGGTTTGGTTTTGCCACATCACAAGGCTTGTGGGATCCTAGGTCCCTGACCAGGGATCAAACCTTGGACCTTTATGGAGAAAGCGCAGAGTCCTAACCACTGGACTGCCAGGGAATGCCCATGGATTTTCCTCTTTAAATCCTCACAACTATGCTTGAAGATAATATTTTTTTTCAATATTCTCAAGAAGAACACTGAGGCATAGATGGTTTAAACAATACCCAAAGTGACCCAGCTAAGAGGTGATACAACCAGAATTTATGAACCTATTTGCAGAGCAGAAATAGAGATACGGACATAGAGAGCGGACATGGGGACACAGCAGAGGAAGGAGAGGGTGGGACGGATTGAGAGAGTAGCACTGAAATATATACATTTCCATGTATAAAACAGATAGCTAGTAGGAAGTTGCTGTATGACACAGGGAGCTTGCCTGGTGCTCAGGAATGACAAAGGGGTGAGATAGAGCGGAGGGAGGGAGGGGATATGTGTATACTCAGCTGATTCATTGTTGTAACCAACACAGCACTGTAAAGCAACTATCCTCCAATTGAAAACATTTTTTTTAATGTAGCATGAGACTCCCCAGGTGGTCCAGGGGCTAAGACTGCACTCCCAATGCAGGGGACCCTGGTTCAATCCCTGGCCAGGGAAATAGATCCTGCAAGACGCAACTAAAGATCCCACAGGTCACAATGATCAAAAATGACACGTGCAGCAACTAAGATCTGGCACAGCCAAATAAATAAATATTTTTAAAAATGCACCATGAAGTGCTAAACTATAATCTCGGTTTTCTAGAATAAGATTGTTTTCTTGTCCTTATCCTGCACATGCTCTCATCACGCCCAATCAACAGTTTGGCAGGATCACCAACAGATTAGCCAACACCTCGCTCAGTACACTTTGACTATTGTACTTGGCATAGTCCGCTTAGCCTGTGACTCTGCACATGGCCTGACCTGTGCTCTGCTCTCTGCCAGGAGCTCTCAGAGATCCCTGAGGTTCAAAGTTTGTTGCCCAAGAGCTTTTGCAAGCCATAAGCAGAAGGAAACACACACAGGCACACTGGTTCTAAAAGAGGTGTAGGGGTGCAGAGAAGGGAAGGCAGATTAGAACAACCTAGGAAATTTCTCAAACTTTTTCAATTACCTCCAGTGATTCTTATCTGATCTCACGGGAAGCTTTGAAAATGTTCTTGGAGCAATATTATAGCTACTTTTGACTGAGTAGCAGTCATAGAGTCTGTAGGAAATAGACCCCAAAAGAAGGGAGAAAAGCTTAGGAGGTGCTTGACAAGATACAGGATAAATTGATAATAGGCTATTTTTTCAATGTGTCTCCCACTCAGGCAATAGCATATCAGTATGCCATGGGGAGGCAGCTTTCCCAGAAATGCAGAAGCAAATCAGTTTCCATCCTGACTTGACACACGCCTCCTTAAGAATAAATTTGGACTCAGAGGACACTTAGTCATAGAATCAAAACAGTGCTTCAATTTCAATTTGGGGAAATACCATTTCCTAACTTTTGTCTAATCAAAAAGTGATTCTATTAATGTATAAATGTAAAATCTAGAAAGATGGTACTGCTGAACGTACTTGCAGGCCAGTAATGGAGATGCCCCCTTCATGGATCACTGCCTTGTCATGGCAAAGGGGCTTGCATAACTCAGAGAACCCAGCTTAAAACTAAACATTAAGAAAATCTAAACATTAAGAAAACATTAAGAAAATGGCATCCGGCCTCATTACTTCATGCAAATAGAAGGGGAAAAGGTGGAAACAGTGACAAATTTCCTCTTTTTGTACTCTAAAATCACTGTGGATGGTGACTGCCACCATGACATCAGAAGACAATTGCTTCTTGGCAGGAAAGCTATGACAAAGTGTGTTAAAAAGCAAAGTCATCACTCTGCTGACAAAGGTCTGTATAGTCAAGGCCATGGTCTTCCCAGTAGTCACATATGATTGTGACAGCTGGACAATAAAGAAGGAAGAGCACTGAAGAATTGATAATTTTGAACTGTTGTGCTGGAGAAGACTCCTGAGAGCCCTTTGGACAGCAAGGAGATCATACCAATCAATCTTAAAGGAAATCAACCCTTAATATTCAATGGAAGGACTGATGCTGAAGCTCCAATACTTTGGCCACCTGATGCAAACAGTCAACTCATTGGAAAAGATCCTGATGCTGGGAAAGACTGAATGCAGAAGAAGAGGGCAACAGAGGTTGAGATGGTTGGATGACATCACCAATGCAACGGACATGAACTTGGGCAAACTCTGGGAGGTGGTGAGGGACAGGGAAGCCTGGCGTGCTGCAGTCCATGGGGTCGCAAAGAGTTGGACACAACTTGGCAATTGAATAACAATCTCAATGGAGATACCAATGTAGAGAACAGACTTGTGGACACAGTGGGGGAAGGGGAGAGTGGGACAATTAAGAGAATAGCATGAAAATATATACATTACCATATGTAAAATAGATACAGTGGGACTTAGCTGTCATGATGCAAGGAGCTCATATCCGGTGCTCTGTGACAACCTAGATGGATGGGATGAGGCAGGAGGCAGGTTTAAGAGGGAGGGGTCATACGTTTACCTATGGGTGATTCATGGTGATACATGGTAGAGACCAACATAATGTTGTAAAACAATTATCCTCCAATTAAAGATAAATTTTAAAAATGCTAACATATAAAAAAGAATGTGGCACAGGCATCATTGCATACACGTTAACAATAACTTCTGTAGAGATGCACAGATTAAAATGAATCACTACTCTCCCCTGTGTGGTTCTTTCCATCTCGGACTCCCTTGGAAGTTACACAGAGGCTCCTCCTGCAGTTACATCTCCTCTCTCTTCTCACCTTCATGATTTCTGCCAAAGTCTGTGCATTCTTGCAATTACAGGTTCTCAATTACACACCCTTGCTACTTGCTGAAGGGGACAGAAAGAGTGCTTCCTCTCCTGGCAGCTGCTCAAGCCAGATGTTACAGTGGCAGGCTGTGATTGGCTGGCAGATAAAGGAGAATGGCTTTCCATGGGTTGGTAAGTAAAAAGATGTAAACAAACCTATGTTAGCCCTGAATCAGCAGGTCCTCGTTAACCTGATTGGAAATGTCCTTCAAACTTCTACCGGAAAACAAGGAGGACGTTGTCACAAGAATGTTCAGCTGAATGCCTACTGCTCGTTCTCTGGCTAAAATAGCAAGAAGCTTCATTTGGAGACATCATCACAGCATCCAAAATGAGCTGGGATTCATTTAAGCTGCATCTGCAGGGGTAAGCGATAATTGTAGGGATGTAGAAGTTTGTTTATTTTAACAGCTAAATGTTTGTATCTGGAAAACCAATGAAACTTTGCTGTAATCACTTTGGAAATGCACTGGAACCATTCCATCTGCCCAAATCTTTCCATTGTGCTTCTCGGTCAGTGACAATAGACAGTGATTGAGGCAGAATTAGTCAGCCACCAACTTCTCCCCCTGTGCCTCCTTGGGGCAAGCATGAAACTGAGGAAACAAATTTTGGCTTGGCTGCTAAAGCTTTGTGGAGTGGTTAAGACCAGATCACTGATAAAAAAAAAAAAAAATCTGGTCCAGGTGGACTGGTTAATAGACCTAGAACAAATGTCCTGGGTGGCAAGAGGTGGTCCATATGACACAAGGTACAAAAAATATTCCTTAGATAAAACTCTTTTGCCCTTTTTTCTCTTATACTACAGAGCTAATAAAAATTCATGGAGTTTCTTTGTGCTGCTACCCAATACAAAACACAAAGGGTCCAGCCTGGATTTTAGTGTAGTTTAGTTTGTTTCCACTATAAATACCAAGAATCACCAGATGAAATAGCAAGGGGAAGAAGTAGTTCATTCAGAATAGATTACGGAAAACAATATATTTTTTAAAATCCTTCTAAGGGATTAAACATTTATTGTGCCCTGGACTGATACCTGCAACCATACTCCTGGGGATATTACCTGGCAGGGATCATCAATCTCCATGACTCTGGGCAGGAGTAGATAATAATAATAATTAATAACCACTTGTGTTCTCAAGTTCCCCTCAACTGAGATCTCAGAATATTTTACTAACACAAATTCATTAAGCTTCAAACCACACCTGGGCATTCAGGAAGTGCTTGAAGGTTAGTTCTGTTATTATTTTATATTCATATTTCATCTTTCCTCCAAGGAGCTCAAAAAGATTATAAATATATCACCAAAGTAGGTTAACTCATCACAGTTATGGGTCAGGAAGACATCTATTCTTTCTTGTTAGCATGGGAGTTTCTGTACTATGAAAGGCAGGTAAGACTGAAGTCAACAGAGAAGACTCTGGGACATATCTCTAGCAGCATTCAAACATTACTTTTTCTATTCAATGCTTAATCTCTCTAGAAGTAAACGTGACTTTACATCTTTCATTCCTCTTCTCAACTACATTAAATGTCATTCCAGTGTCACGCAGTAAATCTCTGAAGCAGAAAATACCTATCTGAGATACCCAATGGGAATTTCAGTAAAGTGGACATTGAACCAGATGGCCACTGAATTTCCATCTACAAGCGGCCCCCAATTTAACGATAATTCAGCTTATGATATTTTGACTTTATGATGGTATGAAAGCAATATACATTCAGTAGGAAAGGCACTTCAAATTTTAAAATGTGATCTTTTCTTGCAGTATGATGCTCTCCCAAGAGGCTGGTCAGTGGCAATGAGCTACAGCCCCCAGTCAACCAGGTGATCATGAGGGCAAACAACTGATACATTTACAACCATGCTGCACCCAGACAACCAGTGTAGCTGTACAGTATCCAGTTAATTACATGAGATATCCAATACTTTATTGTAAAATAGTCTTCGTGTTAAATGATTTTGCCCAAATGTGTGCTAATGTAAGTGTTCCGAGCACTGTGGAGGTTAGGCTATGCTAAGCTATGATGTTCAATAACTCAGGGGTGTTAAGTCCTTTTTCCTTTTTTGCAGCATGAATATCATTCATTTATTAACATTAGCATTGTGAACACATAATGTAAACATGTTCCCCCAAAGAAAAAGGTAAATGTTGACCATCAATAGGACAAAGCTGTCTTCAAAAGACAGAGACGTGGAAATGAGGTTCACAGTTGGGTTTTGGAGCCCATGAGGATGCAACTCATCTATGTATGTGTATCCATAGGGCCCAGGTGTTGGAGGAGGAGGCTCAGGAATGTCTCCAGCTGCTGCTTTGATCTGTACGCAATGAGTCCTCCCTTGGCCCACTGATCCACTCCAGCAGCATCTTCATTCCCCACGTGATACACCAACTGTGGCAAGTCAAGCCCCATGTCAGTGTTCCTTTCCAGGCATTCTTTTAAGTCCACCATTCCTCCACCCATGGCCCAGAGGATGGCATGGGCAGCCCAAGAGTACCACCTGAAAGTGGTATCTTCTGAGAAGATGTAAATATCAATAAGGCCGAGGAACACGCTGAGGTTCTTGTAACCAGCCCCAGCTGCCCGGAAGGTGCACTTTCCACACACACGTGACAGTGCTCACTCTTGACGGTCTCCTTTTCACTGGTACTAACGAGAGCTGAGAACGGGAGGGAGCATTCAGAGCTGGAGTTTGGGGTCACTTGGCTCTGCCTTTCACTGCTGTTTCTTGTAGAGATGGGAAGCAGAGGGAATGGATATTGGTCCCCATGGAAGAAAGGCCTCAGTAGCACTGTCCTTTCCACCCGAGGGTATTTAGGTCTTGAGATGCAAAAGGTTGGTTGATGACTCCCATGAGAGGCACCCCTGTCTGTATGTTATGCTGTTGCTGCTAAGTCACTTCAGTCGTGTCCGACTCTGTGCGACCCCACAGACGGCAGCTGACCAGGCTCCGCCATCCCTGGGGTTCTCCAGGCAAGAACACTGGAGAGGGAAAACAGTGACACACTGAAGTCCACTGGGGAAGATTCCTTGGTTGGGTTTAATGCCAGCAGAACCTTTTATATACTAATAAGTATATCTAACCTTTTATATACTGATAAGTATATATAATCTATAGGATCCACCCAGATTCCCAAGATGTCCTGTGGAATGTTGATCTCTATTGAATCCAAAGCTGGGTCATGGAAGACAATGTTCTGGCTAAGGCCTCAGATTGTTACCATTAAGGACTTTGCTGAGAAGATCTACTGGTTCTTCGTCTGTTGGACACAGTCTCAAGATAATCTTTGCCCCCAAATCATTAGCAAATTAATTGGTTTCTTTTCCCCAAAAAAAAATTCCCCAGGCCTGGAAACTTGTTCTCCATATTCTGTTTGATAACTTCCTATACCAATACATCAGCCAGGGTTTAGAAATCAACTACAAATCTTGTTCTTTTCTGCCTGTTTCTTTCCTTCAATCAGCAGCTGAAAGAGGGCTTCCTGCTGCCTGCACACCCAGGCAATGTTGGCAGCTCTCTCAGAAACTTGGAGCAGCTCCCAGAGGATATCTGACATTTCTGAACCTAGTTTTTTAGTTGCAGCAGCTGGTGGAACCCACCCTCTGGACTGTCAGAGTTCTGGAGACTGGAAGTCCAATACCAATGTGTCGGCAGGGTTGTTTTCTCCTGAAGCCTCTCTCCTCAGCTTGCAGATGGCCTTTCCTCTGTGGACCTCAAGTCCTTTTTTGACTAAACAATACTTTCAACTAAGATGGGTTTATCAGGATGTAACCCCATCATAAGATCTATAGTTTTGATATGGTTTAACAGGATCTAGAGAAAATAATATGAAAACAGATAATCCACCGGACATTCATTGCGTATGATAACCCAAGTTCTCCATCCCTGGGGATGCAGAGATGTGAGTTAATAGGAGAACCAAGAAAGTCCTGCCCATGGAGGCCTATACATACAGTGTAGGGCAGTACTAAGACCATAGGAGCTGGAAATGATAGATGTAAGTTTTATTCCCAGTGCTGTGATTTACAGATGGTGTGATCTTGGACTAGGCACGTGACCTTACCAGACTTTGGCTTTCTTACACATACATGTGGTTTAAAATATCTGTCTCACTTGCTATAGACATTCAGTTAATGGCTAAAAATGTGTCAACCGCATAGTAAGTACTTGATAATGTTGATTATGGTTATTGTCACAAAACCATCAAAAAGTCTTCTAAATGTGTCAAAGGACCAAGAGAGGAGAATGGCTTTTTCTTTCTTCCTTTGTCTTTCAGCTGTTATGTCCATTTCTTTTCAATTGAAAAAAAATCATACTCGTCTTTCTTCCTCTTCATATTCCATAATATCCCTCCCTTCGGACTGATAAATCCTATCCAATGAAAACAGTCTCCAGGAATATTCATGGCAGGAGAAAAAACAAACAAGAATACCCAGACAGTAATTCTGCCAATAGAATAAGTTTCGAAATTGGTTTCAGTGTTGGTCAAAGTCCTTCACATTCTTTCTAGGCTCCAACTGGGCTGCACTACTTACCATTCCTTAAATATCCCTAGCCTTTTACGACTTTTGTTCATGCTCTTCTTATGGCCTTATAATCTCCATCTTTCTAAACTCTGCCTTGCTTTGGTGGCTCATCTCCATGTCATATCTTCCAAGAAAATTTGACTCCATCACCGCTTTTGCTTGAGTCCGTATGAGTGTATATACTGCCTTCTTCCTTGTCATACATCCATAGGCCATATGTGTCTTCATAGGGATGCATAGGTTTTACCCCGCTATAACACTATGAGCTCTTTCAGTGAATCACATCTCATTTATCTTTGCACAGTACCAGACATAACGAAAGTCTCATGCTTATCGTAGGTGCTTAATGAATGTTTAACAGAATTTAAGTAATCGTTTCTGCCACAAGTTCTCTTAATGAGAGTTTTCTTTTTAAATGTATATTAGCCTGATAATGAGGACAACCAACCTGAAGTCTGACATAAACGCTTACAGAGGAAAACAACTTTGAATGTTGGAACGCACAGCCTTCCTCATGACCTTCAGAACAGACACTCAGGACACAGGCACTGTCACAGACATCAAGTAAAAGTGCAAGCTGGGACATGTCTCCAGGCATAATTTGGCACAATTTAGTACAAGAGAGAAAAATGTTAAGAGGCTTGACCGAGCAGTTCCATTATGGGAGTTAATCCTTGGGTAATAATCAGTGAAATGAGCAAAGATTGACAACAATAGCATTCATGGAAATAACTGAAATTCTGACAACAGCAAATAAATTATTTTCCATCTTTGTGACAAAACATTTACTATTGAGTCATTAAAAATGATCTCTCAGAAGAACAGTTTTGGCATGGGGAAAAGAAACAGTAACAGAAATTTATATACATGTTCTTTTATTTTTTGAAAAAAAGCAAGGAAGCAAATATATATATCACAGTATCACAGAATTCAATATTATATATATTTGCTTCCAGTGGTAAAGAACCCACCTGCCAATGCAGGAGACATGAGAGATGGGTTCGATCCCTGGGTCGGGAAGATCCCCTGAAGGAGGGCATGGTAACCCACTTCAGTATTCTTCCTGGAGAATATCGTGGAGAGAGGAGCCTGGTGGGCTACTGTCCATGGGGTCACAAAGAGTCAGACACTACCGAAGTGACTTAGCATGCACACATTCATAAAATGGATAAAACTAAATCTATTAAAATATTAACTATGATTAATCCCTTGGTGTTGAAATAATGGGTTACTTTTATTATTTTTGCCCATCGCAGTGGCACCCCACTCCAGTACTCTTGCCTGGAAAATCCCATGGACGGAGGAGCTTGGTAGGCTGCAGTCCATAGGGTCGCTAAGAGTTGGACACAACTGAGTGACTTCACTTTCACTTTTCACTTTCATGCATTGGAGAGGGAAATGGCAACCCACTCCAGTGTTCTTGCCTGGAGAATCCCAGGGATGGGCAAGCCTGGTGAGCTGCTGTCTATGGGGTCACACAGAGTCGGACACGACTGAAGTGACTTAGCAGCAGCAGCAGCATATTTTCTAAATGTTCTCCAATTAGCATTTTCTCCCATTAGAATATTTATAATCAGATAAAGAAATTTTAACAAACTCATACTGTAATAACTGGTCTCTTTTCATTAAGTATAAATTTTTTTAATGTTTGGAAATACATCTAGCCATCAAAATGTCTACCACAGTGGTTGGAGCACAAAAGAAAGTCAGAATGTATTTACTGAAAAGATTACTAAGTACGTGATGATGAATAAATGAATCTATCAATGAACCAACCAATCAGATATTGGAGAACATCTTTGTCCAGTGCCATACAATCTAATAAGCAGTAACAGAACTTACACCTTGACTAGGTCTTTTAATCTGCCTCCCTGATATAAATCCTAAGCTTCTCAGGTGGAGCTAGTGGTAAAGAACCTGCCTGCCAGTGCAAGGGAGAAGGCAATGGCACCCCACTCCAGTACTCTTGCCTGGGAAATCCCATGGATGGAGGAGCCTGGTAGGCTACAGTCCATGGGGGCGTGAAGAGTCAGACACGACCGAGCGACTTCACTTTCACGTTTTACTTTCATGCATTGGAGAATGAAATGCAACCTACTCTAGTATTCTTGCCTGGAGAATCCCAGGGATAGGAGCCTGGTGGTCTGCTGTCTGTGGGGTCGCACAGAGTCGGACATGACTGATGTGACTCAGTAGCAGCAGCAGGCAGTGCAAGAGACTTAAGAGATGCAGGTTTGATCCCTGGGTTGGGAAGAATCCCCTGGAGTAGGAAGTAGCGACCCACTCCAGTATTCTTGCCTGGGAAATTCTGTGGGCAGAGGAGCCTGGTGGGCTACAGTCCATGAGGCTGCAGAGTCAGACACAACTGAGCAACTGAACACAAACACTGATATAAATCCTAGTCAACTGTATTCATCTCCTGGGGCTGCCATTAAAAATTGCAAACTCACTTACTTAAAACAACAGAAGTTTATTCTCTTGCCATTTTGGAAGCCATGCTGCCAAAATTGAGGTGGGCAGAGCTGTGTTCCTTCCAGAGGTTCTGGGGTAAAAGCCCTCCTTGCCTCTTCCAGCTTCTGGTAATTCCTGGCTCTCCTTGAGATCATAATCCAGTATGATCTCATCTCCAGATTCTTACTTATATCTACAAAGACCCTCTTTCCAAACATTCACAAGTTCTGAAGGTTAAGACATACACACATCTCTTTTGGGGGAATCACCATTCAACACAATATATGCATGCTAAGTTGCTTCAGTCATGTCTGACTCTTTGTGACCCTATGGACTGTAGCCCACCAGCTTCCTCTATCCATGATAGGATTCTCCAGGCAAGAATACTGGAGTGGATTACCATGCCCTCCTTCAGGGGATCTTCCTGACCCAGGGATTGAACCTGTGTCTCTTACATCTACTGCATTGGCAGGTGGTTTCTTTACCACTAGCACCACCTTGGAAGCTCTCAACACATTATATTACTCTTCAAATGATCCTCAACTCCCTCCATAGTCTACTTATTAAAATAGAAGCAACAGGATGCTCTGAAGATGCAAAGTTTATGCAGAGAAGCCGCCATCACTGTAACCCTCTGACCTCATCAAAGACTGGAAACGGGATTTTAAAATATCAATCACAATCCACTTGACCTTCCCTGCTTCATTTAGGCCGATTACATTCACAAGGGCAGACAAAAATTTCTGTTCCCATTCAGTGTCAAGATTAATCATTCATCTCTCTTAATTCTCCCTTGTCCCTCTCACATCCATTGAACGTAACACTCTTTTAATAACCCTAATCACTGAAATATTAGCTAAGAAATTTGCAAACCCTGCTCACAATTCCTAGGTGATGACAGGAACGGCCATAAACATGAACCTGCAATGTAGAAGAAATAAGAACAGGAGTCTTACTGGTGAGAGTTTCAGCCCAATTCAGACCCAGTCACAATGGAAGTTGTGCCATTAAAGGGCTTGCGAAGACTGATAATGAGGTGGTTTAAAACTTTTCACCAGCACATGAAATGAATGTCTCCTTAGTGGAGAAAAAAACAGGCAAATCTACAGTGATGTCCATACCAGGTTTCAAGTCCCTCTGTGGGCAAGTGACCTGCCCTTGAAATTAACCTGAACCAAAGCAGAGAAGCCACGTGACTGGAGTGCAGATTCTAGCAATGGAATCCAAGAAACGGCCCCCTCTGCTTAATGTGTTCCTTATCAGCTAGAGGAAATCAGCAGTCTGATATTTAGCTTGTCAAAATCTTTGCAATGAACAGCGTTTCTAGATTTCCATTCAAAAAGCCAAATATAGCAAGGCTCATGAAAAGGTCCAATTGAGGACTAGTTAGTAAAAGGTGACCAAGGCCTTGAATACCTTGTCTAGTGCTTTCTTCCCACACAGCCAGTGAAGAAATTCACAAGCACTTTTTAATCAAAGTATTTGTAGGTAGCAATTTCCCTGCCTGTCCCCATATGCTCAGGATACACTTGTGTGTCTGGCTGTACAGATACAATCATTGAAGTCACATCCTTATCCTCAAGAGTTTACAGTCTAGGTGGGAAGAGAAATGCTAGCAAAAAAAAAAAAAAAGCACAAGGAATATACATAAAGGGGGCATAAACAAGTGAAAATGATACAACAAGCAGACAAGTCATGAAGCTTCCCTATGCAGTCAAAGAAGATCTTTAAAAAGAGGAAAAATTTGATCTGAAACTTGAAGGCTTGGCAGAATCAATGGTGATAATAAGAATGTGAACATCTATTGATCACCTATCACGCATCAGGCACACTGCCCTCCACACAATGCATGATAATCTGAACTCAGCCTCACAGCCATCCAACAGAAGGGGCTCAGGATGACCATACACTTAGAAAATGGTAGAAGTTGAACCCAGATTGGTCTGACCCCTTGTTATATTCTATATTCTCAACTCTTATGTGGCACTGCCTTTTGAAATAGAAGCTGGCAATGAGGTTTACCAATATCTATTTTTCAACTGATAGAGCAGTTCAGGTTTTGCAGGCCATTGACTAAAGAAAAGGAATCCCACTCCTGGGCATAACATTATCTGAAAGGATACATGCACCCCAATGTTCATTGCAGCACTGTTTACAATAGCCAAGACTTGGAAGCAACCTAAGTGTCCTCCAACAGAGGAATGCATAAAGACCATGCTGTACATATACACAGTGGAACATCACTCATTTATGAAAAGGAATGAAGCAATGCCATTTGCAGCAACATGGAGGGGCATAAAGATTTTCATATTGAGTGAACTAAGCCACACTGACAAAGAGAAATACTGTATGACATCACTTACAAGCAAAATCTAAAAGGAAATGATACAAATTAACTTACAAAACAGAAACAGACTTAGACAACACACTTATGGGTGCTGAGGGGAAGGAAGGGGGGAAGGAATAGTTAGGGAGTTCTGGATGGACATGTGTGAAGTAAAAAGTTAGTTGCTTCAGTCGTGTCTGACTCTTGGTGACTCCATGGGCTGTAGTGACTCCAGGCTCCTCTGTCCACGGAATTCTCCGGGCAAGAATACTGGAGTAAGTAGCCATTCCCTTCTCTAAGGATCTTCCCAACCCAGGGATCAAACCTACATCTCCTGCACTGCAGGCAGATTCTTAACCATCTGAGCCAACTGGGCAGCCCATGGACATGCACACACTGCTATCAATATATTTAAAATGGATAACCTACAAGGACTTACTGTCTCGCACAGGGAACTCTGCTCAGTGCTGTGTGAAAGCCTGGATGGGAGGGGAGTTTGGGGGAGAATGGATGCATGTATATGTATGGCGGAGTCACTCTGCTGTGCCCCTGAAACTATCACAACATGGTTAATCGGCTATACTCTAATAGAGAATAAAAAGTTTTTCCAAAAAAAAGGAATCCCAGACAGGAAAGACTTTGTATGGACTGAATAAAGCAGGGAGGGACTGGATGAGAGATTTCAAGCAATGGATGCTGCAATCGTTTGATCACTAGGCGACAACTTTGCCACCAGGAACATATGAGAAATAAGCAATCGCCGTGAGTGAGCTACTCAGAAGTGTCACCAGGGGAATTTCACTAATAAAAAGAGATGAAAACTCCTGCAAAGGGAAAGGGAAAGAAAAAAATGGGGCACTAAAGATTTAAAGAAGTCTTTGAAAAGCACTGTTGATAAATACAAGCACACTGGCAGTGATGGTAGGGGGTGTTTAATATATGTCATATATAGTTTATGCTTCTATAACGTAGAGACAAACATGTATGCATGAATGGTTATGTGATATAAATATTGAGTTAAAAAATCATATGGCACATACATATATATTTTAAATACTGTTTCGACATTTATATATTGGTGTGATACTCCTGTGAAATCCTAAATAAAAAAAATATGTGAGAATTAATGAGATCTTAAAACAAATGTGCATGGTACATCTGCTCCAGGGAGACAAGTACTATATAAACACCAGATATTGTAACGTGTTCTTCTCGGATGGGGCTTGGGGGAGGAATGTGGCTAGGCATAAACAGAGTTCATTACAAATTCTTCTCTTTTAGAAAAGAGAGTTTGGGGGGCTTACCTGGTGGTCCAGTGGCCAAGACTGCATTCTCAATGCAGGGGGGCCACAGTTCAACTCCTGGTCAGGGAACTAGATCCCCCATGCTGCAACTAAGGATCCCACATGCCGCAACTAAGATCTGCTGCAGCCAAATAAATAAATATGTTTTAAAAAGAAAAGAGAGACTCTGTGGGAGAAAGCAAGGGTGGGATGATTTGAAAGAATAGCATTGAAACATGTATATTATCATATGTGAAACAGATCGCCAGTCCAGGTTCGATGCATGAGACAGGGTGCTCAGGGCTGCTGTACTGGGATGACTCAGAGGGATGGGATGGGGAGGGAGGTGGGAGGGAGGTTCAGGATGGGGAACATATGTACACCCGGGGCAGATTCATGTCAATGTATGGCAAAAACCACTACAATATTGTAAATTAATTACTTCCAATTAAAATAAATGAATTTTTAAAAAATAAAAAGAGTTTGAGCAAGATGTGACTATGGTTGATTCCTTTCGAAGCTCCTACTGTGAAATCAAAGTTCATTATAAACTCAGTTCCACTACCTTGAGGACCAGTGAAGGGGTCACAAGTCTTCCTAGGGCAGTGGGTTTCTACTCTGAGGACACATTAAAGGTTCCCAGAGCCTTTTTAAAGAGGAGGAGCTGTAGGGGTGTGAGCTGTAAAATTCTCCAGGGAACTCCATGTAAGATTGCGGTCCTCTAACCTAGAATGCATTTACCTAGAATAATTATCCAAAAACCAACAAATGAGAAAATAATATCATAACATCCTTTAACCTTTTGGGCAGAAAATGGTTTGTTTGGACACTAAACCACCAAATTTCTCACACAAGTCACAATGACAGAGATAAAGCTCAGAGTTAGTAGGAGAAATAGCAAAGGGCTATGATATAAGAGACAGGATGGTGGGCTCCAGGAGATGCTAGGAGCCCAGTGAAGGGGTGCTCAGTCACTCAGTCATTTCGGACTCTTTGTGACCCCAGAGACATTACTTTACCAACAAAGGTCCATCTCGTCAAGGCTATGGTTTTTCCAGTGGTCATGTATGGATGTGAGAGTTGGACCATAAAGAAAACTGAGCACTGAAGAATTGACGCTTTTGAACTGTGGTATTGGAGAAGACTCTTGAGAATCCCTTGGACTGCAAGGAGATCCAAGCACTCCATCCTAAAGGAGATCAGTCCTGAGTGTTCATTGGAAGGACTGATATTGAAGCTGAAACTCCAATACTTAGATCACCTGATGCAAAGAGCTGACTCATTTGAAAAGACCCTGATGCTGGGAAAGATTGAAGACAGGAGGAGAAGGGGACAACAGAGAATGAGATGGCTGGATGGCATCACTGACTCAATGGAGGTGAGTTTGAGTAGACTCCGGGAGTTGGTGATGGACAGGGAGGCCTGGCATGCTGTGGTCCATGGGGTCGCGAAGAGTCGGACACAACTGAGCGACTGAACTGAACTGGACTGTAAGCCCACTGAGCATGGTTCCTCTATCAATGGGATTTTCCAGGCAAGAATGCTAGAGTGGATTGCCATTTCCTCCTCCAGGTGATCTTCCTGACCCAGGGATCGAACCTGTGTCTCCTGCATCTCCTGCATTAGCAGGCAGAGTCTTTACCACTGAACCGCCTGGGAAACCTTCCTTTAGGTCACTGGCTTTCAATGTTGCTACCAGAAAAGCTGCATTCCATTTCGCATTTCCTTGCTTCTGTTGTTGTTCCCTGTTGTTGAATATCTACAATATTGAGTCCAGTGAAGGCAGAGCTGAGCTAAAGAGTCAATGATGCAGAACTAATGGTAAGGAAACAGGAAATTTGGGGGAAGTAGCAAGGAAAAACTGTAAGGTAGTCCAGTTAATTCTGACAGCCTACAACTTCCCTCTCTCAGCAGAATATCTTAAACTTCTCTAATAGTAAGAATCTGCTAGGATTATCTTAATTTTTTAAAAAATTTATTTGGCTGCATCAGGTCTTAGCTGTGGCACACGGCGTTTTACAAGATCTTTCATTGCAGCTCATGGACTCTCTCAGTTGTGGAACATGGGCTCAGTAATTATGGTGGTTGGGCTTAGTTTCTCAGCAGCATGTGGGATCTTACTATTCCAACCAGAGATCAGACCTGTATCCCCTACACTGCACAGTGAATGCTTAATCACTGGACTACCAGAGAAGACCCAGGATATTTGTTAAACATGGTAATTCCCAAATGACATCTCAGACCTTCTGGATCCTAGTCTCCAAGGAAGATAACTGGGAAGCTCTACGTTCAATGAGCACCCATTTACAGATTTTAATGCACAACTTGTCAACTTATGTCTAAGCAGCTGCATCTGATACCCAAGACAAGGACACCAAGTTGAACTGAATGCCCAGTAAGCACTCCTCTATTTCTGAGTTGATTCTTGCCTGGCACTGACACACAAAAAATAGTCCACCTATTGAGTTCTTTCCTCTACCTTCTTCAGAAACAGGAATCTTGCCATCAATTTATGCTGAAACTTTGATTCTGAATTCTTTCCTCATTTTGAAATCCTCTAGGATTTCAAACATATAGCAAGTCACCAGGTAATATAGCTAGGTAAGCTGATTCCAATATAAGGATTGCTTTCCTAAGGAAGCAAACAAAATTATATACTAGAATCGAGGCTGAAATTGGCGCAAAATTTCATAGGATCTCAATTTGAAATCTCCACATCTTTATTCTCACCCCAGTTAGGTATAAGAATGAGAATTACCTCATTCTCATTAGGTAATTACCTAATTCTCATTCATTCTTCAGAAGATTGAAGATTTCATTGCTACTTACTTTCAGGCAAACTAACACCAAAGAAAGTAGATCTTAGAAACAAATGAACACGGGCACCGCCCGCGGCTTCTGTTTCCTGCATGTATTTGGGCACATACACCCTGGTCAAGATGAAATGAGACCAGAGGAAAATCAGAACACAATTTCTAGTCATCTTGCTGAATTGGCAGCAAGTTCCAAAAAATGTGAACCTTCTGGGAAAATAGCAGCAATAGATGTGGTCTTCTTCAGAACACCTCCTCAAAGCAGGCACTATTAGAGGGTCCTATTATACTCACATGATTATTGTATGTAGGTAGACTAAGAAGGTAAAGCTAGAACTTTCTAGGTGGCTCAGTGGTAAAGGATCCACTTGCCAATGCAGGAGATGCTGGTTCAATCCCTGCATAGAGAAGATCCCTGGAGGAGGAAATGGCAACTCACTCCAGTTTTCTAGGCTAGATAATCCCATGGAGCCTGGTGGGCTAGAGCCCACGGGCTAGCAAAGAGTTGGACCTGACTGAGGGACTGAAGACACACACATGTAAGAGGTAAAGCTACATGCCAAAATAAATAAGGCTCAGAAAGCTTTATTAAACTTTTAAGGCAAGGAGGAAAAAAATTATAAGCTCATGGTTACCTATTTCTGCAACACATAATTAATTCATACAGATTTTGGCTGAACAGTGCTCAATGGTACCCCAAAATGTCTATTTGCCTCTAGCGCAAATCAGCCACAATTTCCCATCTATTTTCTTATCAATTTCACTTTCCTTGTAATACCTACCCTACATATGATATCTGCTGCTACTGCTAAGCCACTTCAGTCGTGTCCGACTCTCTGCGACCCCATAGACGGCAGCCCACCAGGCTCCCCCGTCCCTGGGATTCTCCAGGCAAGAACACTGGAGTGGGTTGCCATTTCCCTCTCCAATATGTGAAAGTGAAAAGTGAAAGTGAAGTCACTCAGTCATGTCTGACATAGCGATCCCAGGGACTGCAGCCTACCAGGCTCCTCTGTCCATGGGATTTTCTAGGCAAGAGTACTGGAGTGGCTTGCCATTGCCTTCTCCGATGATATCTGCTATCAACCTAAAACTCTCCTGTAGTCTGCAACCTAGAATAATCTATCTACACCTGGAATGTAGTGCGAGCATGCCCTGAGGTGGGCTCTTCAGCCTCTTTTTGCTTCAGTGTTTTCATTTCTTAAAAGAGACAGTGAGACTGTGGCTCATGTAAAATTACTGGGGAAAACAGAACACTGATGCAAATGAATAGTGCAACGCCTCGCAAATAAGTGCAACTTATTACCATACAGAATAGTATGGGATATATGTCCCTGGAGAAGAGAACGGCAACCCATCCCAGTATTCTTGCCTAGAGATTCCCATGGACAAAGGAGCCTGTGGGCTACACTCCAAGGGGTCACAAACAGTCAGACACAACTGAGTGACATATATATAAAGGTAATTATAATTATTTTTATTTTGTCTTCTTATTCTTGAAGTTTTACTTTCTTTTAAAAAAAGAAATCCATCCTTTAAATGTTAGAGAAAACTGACTTGATCATCATGTTTCTTCAAGTTGGTATCTAGTCGTACTAGTTAACCTGACCTGGTTTCAGCCAGGCTGCTGAGCCTTCTTTTTGGGTTAACTCTTTTTATGGGGGCATGGGGGATTCTCTCTCTCTCTTTTTTTGCTGCACCCCGTGGCATGTGGGATCTTAGTTCCCTGACCAGGGATCAAACCTGAACCCCCTGCAATAGAAGCACAGACTCTTAACCACTGGACCAGCAGGGAAGTCCTGAACTCACTTCTTAAAGTGGTGAAGAAGGAGGCAGTCGACCTGCTTCCCAACAAGAAAGGCGGTACTATTTTTTCTACTCTTCACCAATCATTCTTACCACTTTTATTCCATTAGTCTTCCCTTTACACCAGACTACTCATGGGAATGAAGGCTCTGCAAATGGAAAGAGACCAAGAATCTTACAAGGAAGAATCTGAGATTCCTACTCATCTCAGGCTCAGAAAACAGACGAATTAGGAGACCAGATGAGTGTGGTGTGTGTTTCTAACATCCATTTTCTACTCTACTGGCAGAAAATAAACTTATTTTGAACTCAATGAAAGATGATGACTTATATAATCCTTTGACACCCTTTAAGCCAATAATCCTGTATAATCCTGGACAATATGACTACCAGGCAGATGTATCCTGCAAGTGGTCCCCAAAAGACTTCTAATCTTGTTTAGTTTCAAAACTGGTCTCAAGTCTTTCTTTAAGATATGACGTTTAAAGCATAGTAGAGATGCTTTCCCTTAGACATGATACCCTAATCATACATTCCTGATCCTACAGTTCTCCTGAATGTGTTAAGACAAATCTTTATAATGATCCCTTTTATGTTGAACATGCCTTGGGTGCACTGTCCCCTTCAGAAAGCAAAGATGTTAGCTGTTGGAATTGCTCCCAGAGGATCTTAAGTAAGGCATATGTGCCTGCACAGTCATGTCCGACTGTTTGTGACCCCAGGGACTGTAACCACCAGGCTCCTCTCTCCATGTAATTTTCCAGGCAAGAATACTGAATGGATTGTTGTTTCCTTCTCCAGAGGATCTTCCCGACCCAGGGGTCGAACCCACATCTCTTACATCTCCTGCATTAGCAGGTGGATTCCCTACCAGTGCACCACCTGGGAAGGCCTCTTAAGTAAGGAAATGGCCACGAACCTATTGAGTAAGCCTCCTCTTCACCTGATGGAATCAAAAAAACTTCATGTGCCAAGGATAGCCCCATTGCAAATAAAAAGCTCTCCATGTACATCCACAAAAGATCAAAGTTTGTTGCACATCTAACAGATCAAATGATTACTCTGGCTTTGAGCCTTTAAGGAAGAAATTATTGCTTTTCTTTGTTTGTTTTTGGCCACATGGCATGGTGTGTGTGATCCAAGTTCCCCAACCAGGAATCAAACCCACGCCTCCTTCAGTGGAAGCAAGGAGTCCTAACTACTGGAACACCAGGGAAGTCCCAGAAGTTACTTTCATAAGGGAAAAAAAATAGCAAATTATATTTATTTAAGTAAAAATAAATAATGAAAAATAGAGAGACTTTTCATTCTGGCCCTTTGCACAGCTTTCCAGGGGGGAAAGTAATGTTTTTCTAGGTTCCACGATAAAAGGGATTCTGTCCATTTAGTTTACTAACTTGTTCAGTAGCTCAGTGGTGTCTGACTCACTGCAACCCCATGGACTGCAATACTCTAGGCTTCCCTGTCCTTCACTATCTCACAGAGTTTGCTCAAATTCATAGTCATCAATATTAGATATGTGTAGTGATGTTTCAGAATGTTTGTTTGTGCACTCGTTCAGACAACTTTCCCTGTTACTTCTTCTTGATAAGTGAAAATTGTAGGGAAATAAAAATACATATCAAAACATGGAAAAAACTTCAAAGTCATTGAGCTGGTGGTGCTATCTAACCATCTCATCCTCTGCCACCCTCTTTTCTTCTGGCTTTCAAATTTTCCCATGTCAGGGTCTCTTCCAGTGAGTCAGTTCTTTGCATCATGTGGCCAAAGTATTAAAGCTTCGGCTTCAGTATCATAGCACTAGTTTATAACATGCCCTGTTCTGTCCTTCTCTCTCATATGAATATATAAGTGTATATGAATATACACATATACGTATATGAATAAATCAGTAAAGAATAGCTAATAAATATATCAGTCTCCAGAGTGCAGGGATTATTTTTTAGATGTTCAAATGTTGGCCATCCCACTTCAGCCAACACAACAGCAAAGGTTCTAAAGCCTGAACGTGAATGCATTTCAGATAGACTCTGTTTTATAAAACCAATCAGATAAAACTGACATCTATTTAATAATGCGACAACTCCTTTCTTAAATTGAAGCATCAAAACTGTCATGAAACAGATTAAATTTTATTTGCTCTAGAGGCATGGTTAATCAGAATTCCCTCCCTGAAATATCTTAATCAAGCTGTGGCTTTGACCAGACCTCCTCTGAATTTATTCTGATCTAGGACTCTTGTCCCAACTGAGATTCAGCCTATAGACATGGATGGCAAACTGAAGAATAAACCACTCAGGTTTTATGAGGGCTTCTCCTCTGAATACCACACTGGTCAGAGTTTCTTCATGTCAGTTGCTCTGGAAGGCATCATCACCACCATCTACCATGCCCAGCCCTGCACGGTCTTTGGGAAGAATGTTAATGAACATCTGGACATGACTCCTCTCACCATTCACTGCACAGTCAAAACCCAGCCGTCCCATGCTGGGCATGGCCCAAAGATTTTTTTAACAGCAAGATAAAAAGACTTTATAGATGGAACAAGCAGGACAGCTTTACGGGGAAGTTAGCCCTTTGTTAAGTTTTACAACTTAAGAGGATATTACCCAGATAAATGTGTCATGAATTACTAATGTTGAATTTATCCAATTCAGGTTGCAATCACGAAAGTCAAACCATGCCATTGTTTTGTCTGCCTGATTGTTTTTGTTGTTGTTTTAATCTAGAGTATCAGCTTTCATCTTGGATAAGAAAAAGGTGACATTTCAAACAGAAAATGCAAATTCACAGAAAAAAAATTGCATACCTTGCAGTCTGTCAATCTAGCAGTCAACTGACATGAATGACAATGATGGGAGAATATCCGTGAATGAACATCAGTTGTCAGATATATTTCAAGGGAAAATGCCGAGAATCATTGATTCGGATATGGATGGATAGACGACGGATGGATGAGAGTATAAGGTAATGACTATGAGATATCCATATAGACTATTTGGATTCAAATCCTAACTTTGCCACTTACTATCTGTGTGACTGAGAAAATCTGCATGAACCTCAGTCTTCTCTGTAAAATGAAGACAATGATGATGGTTCTATCTACCCCACAGAGTTCTGGTGAGGACGGAGAGATTACATATGTTTTACAGCACTTAAAATAACATGTGGCAACTTGTAAGCCCTCAAAAACTGTTAGCTTTTCTAGTGATAGTTAAAAAGAAAGCCACATTTTACATAAAATCATGTTTCTTATTTCTTATATTTCTACAAAGCTTTAGAGTTTATATAAATTGTTCACTTATTTTAAATCATCTGATCATCAGTACAGGCACATGACTTAGATGTAAGACATAGTTATAATAACAATTTTACATATGAGCAACCAACTGGGGGATAATACACTTTGCATTAACTCAAATTAATTTAATGGAAAAACAAATACTACAAATCAGGACTCAAAACCTGGCTTTGCCAATTAATTTAACTCAGAGATTTTGGAAAAGTCACTTAACCTGTCTAACCTCAGTTTCCTTATCTATAGAATATGATAAAATGAGATATTTATAACATTGCTATAAGGTCTGTCCTGTTATTCAATAAATATTTATGGTGTGCTTCTTATGCACCAGGCACTGTGCTAAAAATTGATATGATGAAGTAAAGCATTGCAAATTCCAGGCATTTCAAGCAACTGATGCATTTTAATCACGTTCATTGTTTTTATCATCGGTTGCTGTCCCAGAGATTTCTTAGGAAGAGGACAGCATAACCAGATATTGAACTCAGAACTTGTTTTTTATTCATATAAAAACTTAACAAAGTTTCTAAAGGTGTCCTAATGGGTGAATGGTCAGTAGAGTTTCAGGGAGGCAGGAGTTCTTTCTGGACAGAGTGTTTGGAAGGTGAAGGATGTGGATGAGTACAGACTTTAAACATGAGTTCATTTTGTTTTCATTTTGTTTTGTTTTTACTTTAACTCAACAAGAAGCACCCATTTGAAGGGAACAGTCTGATGCATTTTCACAAGTGTGTACACACACATAATCACCACTTCATTCAAGATATAGAACATTTTCATCACCTAAAAGAGTCCCTCATGCCTGCTTGCAGTCAGTAGCTCCACCACTGTCCCCAGGCAACTATCAATCTACTTTCTTTCAATTTAAATTAGTGTTGCCTGTTCAATAATTTCATAAACTAGAATCACACAGTATGCAGTCTTCCTGTATCTGCATTCCTTCACTAAGAATAGAATGTTGTTGAGATTCATCCATATTACAGCACATATCAGATTTTTTTTCCTTGGTGTTGTTGACTAATATCCCATTGTATGGCTATGCCTTAGTTTGCTTTTCTGTTCATCTATTGACAAACATTTGGATGATTTTCAGTTTGAGGCAATTATGACTAGAACTTCTGTGAGCAATCGCTTGCATATGTGTTTTCATTTCTCTGGGGTAAATACCTATGAATGGGATTCCTGAATCATAGAAGTGTGTGTTTGTGTGTGTATGATATTTAAAGAAAGTTCAAAAATGTCTTCCAAAGTGGCACTCCCACCAGATGCATAGCAGAGTCCAAACTGCTCCACGTTCTTGGCCACTCTTGGGTTCACTTTATTTTATTTTAAATGTATTTTATTTTATTATTGGAGTATAATTGAGTTATAATGTTGTGTTAGTTTCCCTGGTACAATGAAGTGATTCAGCTATGTGTATACATCTATTCCCACCTTCTTGAGCCTCTCTCCCACCCCCTGACCCCGTCCATCTAGGTCACCACAGAGCACATATCCTCCCTCTGGGTCATCCCCGTGCACTAGCCCCGAGCATCCTGTATCATGCGTCGAACCTGGACTGGTGATTCGTTTCACATATGATAATATACATGCTTCAAAACCATTTTCCCAAATCATCCCACCCTCACCCTCTCCCACAGAGTCCCAAAGACTGTTCTATACACCTATGTCTCTTTTGCTGTCTCGTGATTGCAGCCATGAAATTAAAAGACGCTTACTCCTTGGAAGGAAAGTTATGACCAACCTTGATAGTATATTAAAAAGCAGAGACATTACTTTGCCAACAAAGGTCCGTCTAGTCAAGGCTATGGTTTTTCCCGTGGTCATGTATGGATGTGAGAGTTGGACTGTGAAGAAAGCTGATCGCCTAAGAATTGATGCTTTTGAACTGTGGTGCTGGAGAAGACTCTTGAGAGTCCCTTGGACTGCAAGGAGATCCAACCAGTCCATTCTAAAGGAGATCAATCCTGGGTGTTCATTGGAAGGACTGATGCTAAAGCTGAAACTGCAATACTTTGGCCACCTCATGCGACTAGTTGACTCACTGGAAAAGACTCTGATGCTGGGAAAGGTTGGGGGCAGGAGGAGAAGGGGACGACCAAAAATGAGATGGCTGGATGACATCACCGACTCTGTGGACATGAGTTTGGGTGAACTCCAGGAGTTGGTGATGGACAGGGAGGCCTGGTGTGCTGTGATTCATGGGGTCACAGAGAGTCGGACATGACTGAGTGACTGAACTGAACTGAACTGAACTGATACAGGGTTAAGGTTACCGTCTTTCTAAATTCCAAATATATGCATTAGTATACTGTATTGGTGTTTTTCTTTCTGGCTTACTTCACTCTGTATAATAGGCTCCAGTTTCATCCACCTCATTAGAACTGATTCAAATGTATTCTTTTTAATGACTGAGTAATACTCCATTGTGTGTATGTACCAAAGCTTTCTTATCCATTCGTCTGCAGATGGACATCTAGGTTGCTTCCATGTCCTCACTATTATAAACAGTGCTGCAATGAACATTAGAGTACATGTGTCCCTTTCAATTCTGGTTTCCTCAGTGTGTATGCCTAGGAGTGCGATTGCTGGATCATATGGCAGTTCTATTTCCAGATTTTTAAGGAATCTCCACACACTGTTTTCCATAGTGGCTGTACTAGTTTGCATTCCCACCAACAGTGTAAGAGGGTTCCCTTCTCTCCACACCCTCTCCAGCATTTATTGCATGTAGACTTTTGGATAGCAGCCATTCTGACTGGTGTGAAATGGTATCTCATTGTGGTTTTGATTTGCATTTCTCTGATTATGAGGGATCTTGAGCATTTTTTCATGTGTTTGTTAGCCATCTGTATGTCTTCTTTGGAGAAATGTCTGTTTAGTTCTTTGGCCCATTTTTTGACTGGGTGTTTATTTTTCTGGAATTGAGCTGTAGGAGCTGCTTATATATTTTGGAGATTAATTCTTTGTCAGGTGTTTAATTTGCTATTATTTGCCCACTAGCTATTTCTTTAACTCATGGTAGTGTATATATCAGAGAAGGCAGTGGCACCCCACTCCAGTACTCTTGCCTGGAAAATCCCATGGGCAGGGGAGCCTTGTAGGCTGCAGTCCACGGGGTCGCCAAGAGTCGGAAGCAACTGAGCGACTTCACTTTCACTTTCCACTTTCACACATTGGAGAAGGAAATGGCACCCCACTCCAGTGTTCTTGCCTGGAGAATCCCAGGGACGGGGAGCCTGGTGGGCTGCCGTCTATGGGGTCGCACAGAGTCGGGCACGACTGAAGCAACTCAGCAGACTTTGCAGTGTATACATGTCAACCCCACTCTCCCCTTCTCTCCACCATGTCCACAGGGACGTTCTCTACGTCTGTGTCTCTAGTCCTGCCCTGCAAATAGGTTCATCTGTACCAGCTTTTCTAGATTCCATATATATGCATTAATATATGATATTTACTTTTTCTCTTTATGACTTACTTCACTCTGTATGACAGACTCTGACTCCATCCACATCACTACAAATGACCCAATTTCATTCTATTTTATCACTGAATAATATTCCATTGTGTATATGTACCACATCTTCTTTATCTATTCATCTGTCAATGGAAGTTTAGCTTCCTTCCTTATCTTCTCCAAAAGAGGCAAGAATAAACAGTGGAGAATATATGACAGGTTTACTTTTCTTTAAGATATATATATGTTTTTTACTGAATGATGATTAATTTATAGAATTTTGCTGTTTTCTGTCAAACCTCAACATGAATCAGCCATAGGTATACATATATCCCCTCCCTTTTGAACCTCCCCCCCATTTCCATCACCATCCCCGCCCCAGGTTGATACAGAGCCTCTGTTTGAGTTTCCTGAGCCATTTAGCAAATTCCCATTGGCTATCTATTTTACATATGGTACTGTAAGTTTCCATGTTCTCTTTCCATACATCTCACCCTCTCTTCCCCCTCTCTGTGTCCATAAGTCTATTCTCTATGTCTGTTTCTCTATTGCTGCCCTGTAAATAAATTCTTCAGAAACATTTTTCTAGATTCCATATATGTGTGTTAGAATACTATATTTATCTTTCTCTTTCTGACTTACTTTATATAATAGGTTCTAGGTTCATCCACTTCATTAGAACTGACTCAAATGCGTTCCTTTTCATCGCTGAGTAATACTCCATTGTGTATATATATACACCACTACTTCTTTATCCATTCATGTTTCAGTGGACATCTAGGTTGCCTCTATGTTCTAGCTATTGTGCAATGAACAATGGGGTACATGTTTAATTTCCAAAATATACAAGCAGCTCATACAACTCAATACCAGAAAAACAGACAATCTAATCAAAAAGTGGGAAAAAGACCTAAACAGACATTTCTCCAAAGAAGACATACAGATTGCTAACAAACAGACGAAAAGATGCTCAACATTGCTCATTATGAGAGAAATGCAAATCAAAACCACAATGAGTTATCACCTCACACTGGTCAGAATGGCCATCATCAAAAAGTCTACAAACAATAAATGCTGGAGAGGGTGTGGAAAAACAGGAATGCTCTTGCACTGTTGATGGGATGTAAATCGATAACAGCCACTATGGAAGACGGTATGGAGATTCGTTAAAAAACTAGGAATAAAACCACCCTATGACCCCGCGATCCCATTCTGAGGCATATACCCTAAGGAAACCAAAATTGAAAGTGGGTTGACTTTTAATGGGCAGAACTGTTGGTGACAAAGCTGAAGGGATCTTCATGGGTACATACACAGGACTCTCAAAAGCCCCCAGGATCCCTTTTCTGTGTGCGCCTATAAGGGAACTTTTCTAAGGTCTTCCCCATCAACTCAAAAATCCCAGAAACCTTTCAGCATTAAGTGAAGAAAGCAAGCAAATGGCACATAGATGGGAGGGAGAAACTGTGGACAAGAAGGTTGAAAAACAGACTATCCTAAAAAGAGACAAGTTGTAGCTGCCATGGACCCATGTGAAGCAGAGGGTGGAAAGCAAGGCTCCACAACATTTCCACAATTATTTTCATTAAATGTTTATTCACAAACAATAATATAAAAAAATTCCTAGATAAGAGATCTTTTTCCAATGGATTCCACTGGGAGGTTTTGTTACCATCATGATTAGGTTTTGCTCAGACATCTAGGACTTGGCTGTAGCCGACAAGCTCTTCATTAGCTTGCCACTAAGAATGTAAACACTGAAATCGGTTATTTTAGGGTCAGACACTGGAAAAGATTCTAATAAAATAAATTGACCAGCTTCCCACGGATGAGAAAACTCTAAAACCTGATGGCTTTTTGCTGGTAACTGCAGCTGTAAATTCAGGCAATCCAGGATAAATGTCAGCCTCCTTTCTGGGATAAAATGCCTCTATCAAGCTACCAAAATATTATTAAGAGGGGTAAGGAATTGCTGCAGGGAGAAGCATGCAGGCCTTTTCCTCTCCTTTCCTGATCGCCTTAAAGCAATGCCAGACATGATGGATTTTGTATTATTAATACCATTGTGCCCATATCAGATTTGAAGATGCAGGGACATGAATCTATATTTAATTTAGGTGTCTGTTTGTTGATGTGGAAAGGGGGATATGAATGGCCAGTGGGAACGGTTCCCTTTATTCAATCATCCCGAACACAGTCATTTTACACGCTTTGTGCTCCTTTACATATTTTTGTCTTTAGCACATATTCATATATTTAACAAATCATAATTGAGTACCTAGGTGCCCATCTGGGAGCTGGAGACAGAAAGAGGACAAGACAAAGTTTCCATGGGAAAGACATGGGAAGACATGTAATGAACACACCATTGAACATGTAGAAACTATTGAAAAAGGGCAAGAGAGGGACTTCCCTGGTGATCCAGTAGTTAAGACTTTACCTTCCAATGCAGGCAGTGTGGGTTCCATACCTTGTTGGGGACCTAAGATCCCATAGGCTTTGGGGCCAAAAATCCAAAACATAAACAAAGAAGCAATATTACAGCAAATTCAATAGACACTTTAAAAATGGTCCACACCAAAAATATCTTCAAAAAAATTAGAAAAGATGGGTAAGGTAGATAGAAAGTGCCTTGAGGAGCATGTTTCAAGATAGCTATTGGTCAGGGAAACTCTCTCCAATAAGAGGACATCTACATAGAAACATGTGAGCAGAAGAAGTCATGTCGACATTAGGGAAATGACACCCCAGGCAGAGGCAACAGCCAGTGCAACATGGTCAGCCCAGAACCCTGTAAGATTTTTAGTACGATGGGTGTATGCAGTGGGATACAGAGTAAGAGAGAATCCCAGGAATGACAGGAGATGAGTCTGTAGATGATGCTCACATGATTCTTAAGAAGTCTAATGAATCTGTATGAGGTCTTCAGAAAAGCTACCCTGGCTGGGACAGGGTGCCTCCATCAATAGACACAGGCCACATTCAAGATAAAAGAGTGAATTCATTGCAAGTCTAGTTCAGGTGTGTGCACGCCAAGTCACTTCAGTCATTTCAGGCTCTTCGTGACACTATGGACTGTAGCCCACCAGGCTCCTCTCTCTGGGGGGATTCTCCAGGCAAGAATACTGTGGTAGGTTGCCATGCCCTCCTCCAGGGAATCTTCCTGACCCGGGGATAGAAACCACGTCTTCTGTGTCTTCTGTACTGCAGGTGGATTCTTTATCACTGATCCACTGGGGAAGCCCCCCATCAGGTAGAGATTTCTAAATAATAAAATCATAAATATCAGTAGGACACAGATTTTATAGGGCCTTGGATGGCAGGCAGAGAAGTTCAAATTTTATAAAGTAAGAATCAGAAGTCATTGAAGGTTTTGATATATGGTAAATGTGTTTCAACTTATAGACATATTCAAAACATTAAAATTGGGAGAAAGCAATTACCAGGCTACAGGAGAACAGAGACAAAAGCATAGAGACAATGGGAGATATGAAAGACATCAAGAAGGCAATTCTTAGGAAACTTCCCTGATGGTCCAGTGAGTTAAGAATCTCATCTTCCAATGCTGGGGGTATGGGTTCGATCCTTGGTGGAGAAACTACAATCACACATGCCACATGCCAGGGGTGTGGCAAAAAAATAAGGCAATTCTTGGTAAGTAATGGAAGATGAAGAAGATGAACTATTTAGCTTCTACTATGGAAAAGACTCTGATGCTAGGAGGGACTGGGGGTGGGAGGAGACAGGGACGACAGAGAATGAGATGGCTGGATGGAATCACCAACTCGATGGACATGAGTTTGAGTGAACTCCGGGAGTTGGTGATGGACAGGGAGGCCTGGCGTGCTGTGATTCATGGGGTCGCGGAGAGTCGGACACGACTGAGCGACTGAACTGAACTGAACTGAATGCATCTACTAAGGACAGAAATGGTATGGACCTAACAGAAACAGAAACTATTAAGAAGAGGTAGCAAGAATACACAGACGAGCTATACAAAAAAGATCTTCTTGACCCAGATAACCATCATGGTGTGATCACTCACCTAGAGCCAGACATCCTGGAGTGTGAAGTCAAGTGGGCCTTAGGAAACAACACTACAAACAAAGTTAGGGAAGGTGATGGAATTCCAGTTGAGCTATTTCAAATCCTAAAAGATGAGGCTGTGAAAGTGCTGAACTCAATATGCCAGCAAATTTGGAAAACTCAGCAGTGACCACAGGAATGGAAAAGGTCAAGTTTCGTTCCAATCCCAAAAAAGTTCAGTTTAGTTCAGTTCAGTCGCTCAGTCATGTCCAACTCTTTGTGACCCCATGAATCACAGCACACCAGGCCTCCCTGTCCATCACCAACTCCCAGAGTTCACTCAAACTCATGTCCATCAAGTCGGTGATGCCATCCAGCCATCTCATTCTCTGTCATCCCCATCTCCTCCCGCCCCCAATCCCTCCCAGCATCAGACTCTTTTCCAGTGAGTCAACTCATCGCATGAGGTGGCCAAAGTATTGGAGTTTCAGCTCTAGCATCAGTCCTTCCAATGAAATCCCAAAAAAAGGGAATGCCAAAGAATGTTCAAATTATCGCACAATTAATTGCACTTATCTCACATGCTAGCAAAGTAATGCTCAAAATTCTCCAAGTCAGGCTTCAACAGTACATGAACCGTGAACTTCCAGGTGTTCAAGATGGATTTAGAAAAGGCAGAGGAACCAGAGATCAAATTACCAACATTCATTGGACCATCAAAAAATCAAGAGAATTCCAGAAAAACATATATTTCTGCTTTATTGACTATACCAAAACCTTTGACTGTGTGGATCACAACAAACTGTGGAAAATTCTTCAAGAGATGAGAATACCAGACCATCTTACCTGCATCCTGAGAAGTCTCTATGCAGGTCAAGAAGCAACAGTTAGAACTAGACATGGAAGAACGAACTGGTTCAAAATTGGGAATGGAGTACATCAAGGCTGTGTACTGTCACCCTGCTTATTTAACTTATATGCAGAGTACATCATGGAAAATGCTGGACAGGGTGAATCACAAGCTGGAATCAAGATTGCCAGGAGAAATATCAATAACCTCAGATATGCAGATGATACCACACTTATGGAAGAAAGCAAAGAAGAACTAAAGAGCCTCTTGATGAAAATGAAAGAGGAGAGTGAAAAAGTTGGCTTAAAGCTCAACATTCAGAAAACTAAGATCACGGCATCTGGTTCCATCACTTCATGTCAAATAGATGGGGAAACAATGGAAACAGTGACTGACTTAATTTTTCTGGGCTCCAAAATCACTGCAGATGGTGACTGCAGCCATGAAATTAAAAGACACTTGCTCCTTGGAAGAAAAGCTATGACCAACCTACACAGCATATTAAAAAGCAGAAACATTACTTTGTCGACAAAGGTCCATCTAGTCAAAGCTATGGTTTTTCCAGTAGTCATGTATGGATGTGAGAGTTGGACCATAAGGAAAGCTGAGTGCTGAAGAATTGATGCTTTTGAACTGTGGTATTGGAGAAGACTCTTGAGAGTCCCTTGGACTACAAGGAGATACACCCAGTCAATTCTAAAGAAAATCAGTCCTGAATATTCATTGGAAGGACTGATGCTGAAGTTGAAATTCTAATAATTTGGCCACCAGATGTGAAGAACTGACTCATTGGAAAAGATCCTAATGCTGGGAAATATTGAAGGTGGGAGGAGAAGGGGACAACAGAGGATGAGACGGTTGGATGGCATCACCAACTCAATGGACGTGAGTTTGGGCAAGCTCTGGAAACTGGTGATGGACAGGGAAGCCTGGCATCCTGCAGTCCATGGTGTTGCAAAGAGTTGAACACAACTCAGCAACTGAACTAAACTGAATGCATCTGGATCCTCCTTTGGAGGAATTACTTCTACTGCTGGGTGTGAAATCTTAATACAATTCTTAAACTTCCAAGTTCCTTCCTGGTCAAAGGTTGACATAACCACATGTGTTGACCAAGGATCAACTACTTAAAGGTTCAAAAATTTAAGAAGACTGTTTTTCAAGGGATATTGGTAAAAGTAAAGTCCAGCACAATTTCAAGCCAACAACTAATTTGTAAAAGCAAGACAAGGAAAACGTGCTGAGAAGTCAAACATCCCAAAAGTTTAATGTGTAGGGAAGAAAGCATTCAACCAGTTGAGTTATAATAGAAACATAATCTCAAAAGAAGTAAAATATTCAGTGATGAGTCTCTACATGCTCAATCACTAATAGCTGTGAGTACATCTCTGCATACATGTTCATGTCTGTAAATATTTTCAAAGAAATGATGGCTATTTATTAAAACATATCCTAAAAGGTCTTATTATATTCTGGCATGTCTCAGGTGAAAAGTACCAATTTGAGTTTACAAATATTTGGGATATTAAGAAGTAAAGCAAGAAGAATATGCATTAAATAATCAATAACTAAGATAATTAAATGATTAAGAATAATAGCTACTGTTTAAAATATATCCCATGTTCAGGTACTGAGCTGGAGAAACTGAGCACAGTATCTTCTTTAAACCTAAACTGTGAAGTGGACATTGCCTGCATTTTATAGATGAGGATCAAAGACATGATATAACATTCCCAAAGTCAGTTAGTACAAAGCTGAACTGAATTTTTCTTTTTTAGCTGCGTTGCACAGCATGTGGGATCTTAATTCCCTGACCAGGGATTGGACCTATGTGGCCTGCATTGGAAGCACAGAATCAACCACTGGACCACCAAGGAAGTCCCAGCAGAACTAAAATTTGAACTCAATTGTCCCTAACCCAAAATCTATCATTGTGAGTCTATTCTAAAACAACTGTAATAAAAAAGTTAATCCTCCAGTCTTAATAAACAGAGCAAAATAATGTCTAAAATTAATGTTAATTTAATCTAGGAGACAGGAAACATTTCTCCCCAACATTTCATTCCAGAGCAAACAACGAAAAAAAAAAAAAAAAACTTGTTCAATTTTTCAAATATTTTTGCCTCAAATTTGTGATTTCACTGTATAAACATGCAAGGAGCATTGTAAAAATACACATGACCCAACCCCATCCTTAGACATTCAAATAAGCTGGGTCTAGGGTAGGGATTTTGGAGAAGGAAATGGCAACCCACTCCAGTGTTCTTGCTTGGAGAATCCCAGGGACGGGGGAGCCTGGTGGGCTTCCATCTATGGGGTCACACAGAGTCGGACACGACTGAAGTGACTTAGCAGCAGCAGCAGCAGCAGGGTAGGGATTTAACAAAGAGGAAAAATTATGGAGTAATAAAACAAACGAGGAAGAGTTTCCTGAGCAAAGATGAGCACTGTTGACTTAGACAACAGTCAAATCCAGCATGAAGACGGGCCCCAGCTATCAGGGAGTGGCTGGACCAAGTAGCTATCATGCCACAATCCATTTGTGGAGCCTTGGAGAAGAGCTGACTTTGATCAGACTGCCGTTCGTGGAGTCAGAGGTGCGCTAAGGATCCACGGCTACAGGATCTGTGAGCTGCCGGAGTAAGCTGGCATGGAGGGTCACAGGTAGGTGAGGAAAAAGTAGCCAAGTTTCCTCTGGAGAGTTTTTGCTTGTTTGTTTTGGAATAGGACAACGGAACAGAAGGGGAGTTACTCACACTTTAGAATTCTGCAAGCGAAGCCATGGGTGTCCCTGACCATGGCAGCAGACCAAAGGATGGCTCTCCCACGTCTGAGGACCAGGCATGTCACGTCTCAGCAGCTGCACTCACAGGGATGTTTACAGCATTACGGAACCTACCTCTCTGAGGTTCAGGAGGCTGCCCTAGCTGGATGAACGGCATAGCCACTGCCTAGTCTGAGCTGGGGTCTCCCACCTTACTCCACCCTCTGAATAGACATCTCATATTGAGCACTAGACCAAGTATTCATTATTTAATCCTTGCATGGTGGATAAGTGGCTGAGATAAATACACAGAGGGAAATCTGAGTGTGAGTAACAGGAAAAGTGGAAACTGATATTTAGATTGCAACTGATTTATTCACTATATCGATCATCAGAATTGAGTGGATAAACTTTTTAAATTTCAGATTTATGGACCTTATCTAAAGACTTCCAAACGAGAACCTCATTCTGAAGTCTGGGAAATGCATTTCATAAGACCTCCTCCACTGACCCGAGGTGAGGGGAATCAAAGTCTCTGACTCCTGCTTGTGCCTTCCTTTACTTCTATTGGGCTTCCCTTGTGGCTCAGCTGGTAAAGAATCTGCCTGCAATGCGGGAGACCTGGGTTAGATCCCTGAACTGGGAAGATTCCCTGGAGAAGGTAAAAGCTATGCACTCCAGTATTCTGGCCTGGAGAATTCCATGGGGTCACAAAGAGTTGGACACGACTGAGTGACTTTCACTCACTTACTTCTATCACACGGGAAAGTAATGCAGATACATATTAAAAAAATATGAAACAATATTAAAAAGAAACATGAGCATCAAGGAAAGTGGCTCTGCAAATATGAAAGTGTAAATATTCTGAATAAGCATTTCTACCTCCAATCTCCTCTAAAACAAAAGCAGATGAGCCCCGGGGGTGTCTGGTTCTGGTCTATCAGAATCACTAAAACAGATTTTTCTTTTAGATAACATGATGAGTGGTTACATCTTTGAAGGGAGCGAGAAATCCATTTCTTCTCCTGGGTGCCCCTGGACTCATCCTGGAAAAGCTGCATTCATAATATCACAAAGAGAAATCCAAAACAAATGGAAGTTTTCTCTCCCCAGACACAAAATAATCAGAAAAGTTTGCATCCATATAGGAAAGACAGACATTTACATGACTATGATAGGATGAAAGGCAAAGAAATCCAAAATGAAAGATCCCTCCTGGCACAAAACCTGCTCTCACACACAGGGCTTCAGAGTGTTCGCTTGGACAATTCGAATGCAGCTTGTCATGCCAATGAAGTCGCAGAATGCTCGATTCAGCCTGTCTGTCCCCAGAGAGATCTGACGCACCTCCAGGGCGGTGCATCTGGAGAATGAAAGGAACAGAACAACGGTACAGCCAGCTCCAATCCCTCACCTGCCTGCATGACGGTTTAATGCACTCAACCCTCGACTAAATTATTTTAAAAATAAAATCAAGGGAAAGGAGATGAAAAGAACCAGGAGAGTGGCAGGTTGCTGGAGAGACTCGCTGGCTTGTTCATCTTCCTGCATCACTTTTGCTCTCTCAAGTGTAGGGCCTCCTTCCCTATTTTCTCCCAGCGATGTTGAGTCTTGCTTCCTCCTAACTCATCCACCTCTCAGCTCCCTTCCCAGCAGCGATCCCCCCACACACACCATCCAAGTGTTCCAAGGAAGCCGGGATGATGGATAACAGATGTTCTTTGACATATTGTGTCATTTATCACACAACAGCCCCAATCCCACTAACAGGGCCTTTCCCATATGTCACTGTCAGCTCTTGAGCGGACCCAATGCATCAATAAGAAATGGTTTAATACAATGTGCTGTAATTCCTGAGTCACAGCTCAATGGAGGGCTTTGGGATGCTGAGGTCCTTTTCCTTTCCAACTTATTTATCTGTATCAACTGGCACCTGTTCCTGATAAATGGATGAGTGGACTCAACTGAGACCAAGTGGAGGGGGAACTGACCACCAAATTATGTGCCAGGTTGGAAGGAAAAGGGAGATCAGTCTAGAGCAGGAAGCAGAAAATGAACCCTGCAGTCTATCACCACGCTCCTGGTAAGGCTCTTGCTTCTTTCTACGGGGTGGTTTGTCTGCCATGCTTGACGATGAGGAGCTTGCAGTGTTAAAAGTGAAAGTCCCTCAGTGGTGCCCAACTCTTTGAGGACAGTCCATGAAATTCTCCAGGCCAGAATCCTGGAGTGGGTAGTCTTTGCCTTCTCCAGGGGATCTTCCCAACCCAAGGATTGAACCCAGGTCTCCTGCATTGCAGGTGGATTCTTTACCAGCTGAGCCACAAGGGAAGCCCAAGAATACTGGAGTGGGTAGCCTATCCCTTCTCCAGCTGATCTTCCCGACCCAGGAATTCAACCAGGGTCTCTTGCATTGCAAGTGGATTCTTTACCAACTGAGCTACAAGGGAAGCCTCCTTGCAGTGGTGAAGATCTATAAATCCAAAATGGCGTAGGAGTGCCTTACTGTGTCCCTGAGGGGAAGAGACTTCATTGCATCAGCCAGAAGGGAAGTTTCCCTGACCAAGCCTCCACTTATAGATGCTCCTTGTTTGACTGAAGCCAAGGTTGGAAAGACTGATGCTGAAGCTGAAGCTCCAATACTTTGGCCATCTGATGCGAAGGGTAGACTCTTGGAAAAGACCCTGATGCTGGGAAAGACTGAGGGAAGGAGGCGAAGGGGTGACGGGGGTGAGATGGTTGGATGGCATCATCGACTCAAAGGACACAAGTTTGAGAAAACTCTGGGAGACAGTGAAGGACAGGGAAGCCTGGCGTGCTGCAGGCCCTGGGGTCGCAAAGAGTCGGACACGGATACGACTGAGTGACTGAACAGCAACAAAGGGTGGAGAGGCATTTCCTGTCATAACCCATTCATCCCAGAAGTATTGCCATAGCAACAAGTCACACCTTTGCAAGCACCAAAAGCTATCACACGTTCACACACTTCATGGATTTCTTTCTCTCCAGATCCCCTTGGTGGACTTGCTACTCTGTTGGTGTGCCAGGGGTCACATGATACCAGAGTGATGGTCTTCAAATCAGGAGGAGCATCAGTGTGACTATTCTTGATCTCCCAGGTTTGGTTCACACCCACTTCTCTGGGAAGCAGAAAGGATGCTACTCACAATAACACGCACAGAGCAGAGTCACAAATCTATTCACCCTTCAGCTCAGAAATTGCTCCTAAAAAGATATCTGCCCCCTTCTACTCCCCACCATCCCACTGGATAAGGAAAATCTTAAATTTCATGTTGAGTGGGGTATCTTGAATTTTTCTGGTTTAAAATGTTTTTAGGGATTGGTTACAAACAACTCTGTTGGGGAAAAAGCTCAGTCAATTCAGAATTTAACTCTCTATTAGAGCTCTTTCCCCCTGTCTCTCCTTGCCCCAACAGGACAGCTGGTTATAGGGAGATCCTATAGGTGACTCAGATGGTAAAGAATCTGCCTTCAATGTGGGATACCCAGTTTTGATCCCTAGGTTGGAAAGATCCCCTGGAGAAGGGAATGACTACCCACTTCGGTATTCTTGCCTGGGAAATCTCATGGATAGAGGAGCATGGCTACAGTCCATGGGGTCGCAAAGAGTCAAGCACAACCAAGCAACTAACACTTTCATTTTCATAAAGGTATAGGCAGCACCAAGCAACTAACACTTTCATTTTCATAAAGGTATAGGCAGCAAGTGCTCTTTCATCTTGCTTCAGTCCTTGGGCTGCAGAGGGCTAGCTTGGTCCACGGCTGTTTGTTTGTATTATATTAAAGCATGGTGGCTCTGTTGCTGGCCCAGTCTGCTCCTGCCTATTCAAAGATTGATTGTTTTTCTTCTTGACCTAGCCACATGCTTTTAAATCCAGCTGAGTATCACACACTGCATAACCGATATCCAATTAAAACCAGGCACAGCCTCCTGGCTTCATGCAAACAATTGTCTTAAAGCAGGTTTTGCTCCCTCCTTTGTTCCCGTCTCAGTTCCCAAGGCTACTGGAATGTTCCAAGCCTCATCTGTCATGTTATCATCTGCCCCTGCTCCTATGGATTTCATTGTTTTCCTTTTGATGCTCAGAGCTCTTCAGAACACGACCTGAGCTTTTGCTTAACCACTTCTGACCTCTCCAAGAACGGATCTCACCACTGTCTGCTAGGCGTGTCTCTCCACAGGCAGAAGAGGCTGGCTTGATCCCCTGCCAATTCCACCATGATTACATTCAATCCAAGGTGCTGACCGTTTGGATGGACAACTGCTGTGTTTATATCCTGGGGAAGGGAAGCTGCCTGATCTCTCCCAATGACAGAGATACAGTGCCCTTCTAACAAGTGTACACCCTGCCATTTAGTCTTTCAGTGACTTCAGGGGTTATGCTGGGGCCTTGGCATGGGCCTGTTGGCACAGGTACCTGGATAATCTCCTAGCAGCAAAGATATATTATTGGCACATCTACCCTCCTATCACCTTCTATGGTTCTCAAAAGTCATTAATTAAACAGAATTAGCCAGAGTCTAACCATGTGCTCATCTCTGCTCAGAGGCCATAAACCTTAGTTGAGCAGGAATTGGAGAGAGTTGTTGAAATTATTTTTACCTTTGGTGGCTCAGACTGTAAAGAACTTGCCTGAAGTGTGGGAGACCCGGGTTCGATCCCTGGGTCAGGAAGATTCCCTGGAGACAGGAATGGCAACCCACTCCATTATTCTTGCCTGGAAAATTCCAAGGACAGAGGAGTGTGGTGGGCTAGAGACCATAGGGTCACAGGGAGTTGGGTATGACTGAGCAACTGTCACTTCTGTAGTATGAGATGTTGAAGATTTTAGTTCCAAAGACAAAATACTAGATCAATATGAAAAAAGTCAGATTTTTGGCTTCAGGAGTTTAAAGGATTGATGATCAGTGACATACATATTCAAATATCCCAATTACCTATATAAACAAGCATCAGTCTCACAGCTACTTAATACAGTCACATGACACAGGACCACACTGATGGCCCTTTACAAAACGAGTCCATACCAGCAAGCCTCCATCTGCTAGATTTGAGCACACCATCTTTCTTGAGTTCATGTAGTCAGATGGTTGCTGGCCTTGGTCATCAATTACACCTCTAATTGAAAAAGTGAGGGCTTTACTCCATCTGTTCCTGACCCTCACTCTAACGCATGACTCTGACTCTGTTGTCCATTCATTCCCATAACTATGCTGATCATGATGTTTCTTGAGCTTGTTTATCATAACCAACTATTCCACTTAACTCTTGGCACCTCGCGTCCTAATGACAGGTACTTTATCCCAAAACCCCTTGGTTTCACTCTCACATATGAGAGTATCTTAGAGGTTGGTTGCTGCTCCCTGGCTCACTTCCTAAGGCATCCCTGATAGAGTTTTACAGCAAGAGGCCATGGTAAATGCATGGACAGTAGCTTCTTCATCTTGGATTAGAACATTAATAACACTGTTTGCTAGTTATGTGACTTGGGGCAATATACTGGACCCATTTCCTCATCTAATGAGAAAATCAACTTTATAGGGTGGTCATGAGGAATAAATGAGATCATGGTCTATAAAATGCTTTCCATAGTGACAGAAACAAAGTAAATGTTTGACTCTCACTCACTATTCTGAGTCTTATTATCATTATTAGTATAATTCCCTATCCCACAGCAGGGATAGGACAATCACACATGTCAATTTAGCCCTTGATGACAGGTTATTGACCATAATCTCAACTTCTCCTCTCTTGATGCTCAAGAAGACTTTTACAAAGAGATCTACTTTTGTGCATAACCAAGTAATATATGAACCAATCATGAGTGTATTATGGGCTTCTTAGCATTTCCCCAGTTGGGTAAACTCCCTTATTATTTTTTTTAAATTACTCCACGCATCCCCCATGAAAATCGGATTAAATTTCCTCACCCAAAATGCCTCAGATCCTGATGAATGATTTTCAAAGTATCTTTTGCTCTTTTATTGTCATTTTCATGCAGCCTAGGAACACACTGTTTCCATTTCATAAAAATATAATATGGCTGTACAGGAATCACATAGAAATTATGGCAGAAAATTAGTCAATAAACTTTTATTATACAAGCCCTTAATGCTTTTATTAATATTGAGGAACTTAAAATTAAGTTCTTTCCAGAGCAAGACTTACTGCTTCAACTCCAGAGATAAAGCTGGCTAGGACACCTAGTCCTAGACACCTAGAGGCCCCCTCTGTGTCTCTGGTTTGTTCTCTCCTGGACTGTGTGCACTGATATAAAAATCCTCCCTGAGAAAATGGGATGTGCTTCTATTTACACAACCACTCTGCTCTGACTGCTTGAGTGGATAAGGCCTGAGAAACACCACTGTTGTTGAGAGGCGGAATTCACTAATCACGATGACTGAAAAGAACGTGTAAGAGGTAAAGGCTGGTCACACTCTGAAAATCTGTAGATTTCTGTGCTTTGTTCAGTGCTGCCCTTTTAAAACTCTGATTCTCCGCCCTGTTCATAATCTTGGTTGAATCTCGCCAAACAAAAACTTACTTATTCATTTATGGATTCATTCTTTCAGTTGATAATGTTTTAAATACTAAGCCTTGGAGAAGCAAAGATGAATTGTCCCTACTCTATTGAAGTTGATAATCTTAGAAAAATATACCATACAGGTCTGTGAACACTGAGCCATCAGAATGGAGTTCAACTGAAAGAGACACCGACACTTTATCAGAGAAAGCCTACCTGGGGGAAACAAGACATGATTATCCTGACCAGACTTGAAATTTGTGACCCATGCATAATTACTATAGCATTCGACTAGTTCCAACATTTAAACACTAGCAGATCACACATACTTTATATTTTAAATTACCAACTACTCTCAGTTAGGTTCAACTTTTAGACAAATATATAAAAATTTTAGAAGTATTATATCTTATTAAATATTGCATCGGAAATACTTATTCTAAAACATTATGTTTGCTTTTCTGAAATTCAAATTTAACTGGGTGTCCTGCTTTTTAACTTGCTAAATCTGATTACACTGCATGATTTCAATGGAGAGAGGAAGGGGATATGGAAATAAGGCTTGATAAAGTAAATGGTATAAAAAAATTAGAAAAAGGGGTAAAGCAAGTTCCTGAGTGAAGGAGTATTCCAGTCTGCTTACAATATGAGACTGGGGAGCACTACCAAGTGGTTCAGTGGTACAGAATCCACCTGCCAAACAGAAAATGTGGGTTCAATCCCTGGGCCAGGAAGATCCCCAAGAGAAGGAAATGGCAATCCGGTCTAGTGTGCTTGCCTGGAGAATCCCATGGACAGAGGAGCCTGGCAGGCTCCAAACCAGGTTTCAGATTCCGACATGACTTAGCAACTAAAAAACAACAATAGCAAATTAGTTAATAAAATAAGATCTTTGTTAAACTGAGCATTTTGGGCTAGGTCCCAAACTGTTTACCTAGATTAGCTTACTTTTTTTTCTCAAAACCCACCTATTATTATATTCCCCATTTGATAAGTGATACTTGGCTGGATTAAATACTTTGTTTGGTGATACTTGGGGATCAGAAAAGGCCAGATATGACCACAGATGTCTCTAGTTTCTACTCTACACAGCAACCCGTGATAAGCACAGAAAGGTAGAAGGAGACAGACACAGAGACTGGGGGTTCGGAAGAGCAGGATTTGCATGTTTCAACTCTAAACCACCTGATCCCCAAGCTCCACCCCACGGGGCTTAGTAATACTTGAGGTTAATATTGCCGTTCTTGTAAAAGTTGCAGCCACATTAGTTACTTAACAGGACTGAGCCATCTACTCTCAAGCCAGAACAGGTCTTAGGACCCAGGTAAGTTGGCAGAATCACCTGAGCATCAGAAGAAAAGGGAATTGAAAGGACAGGATAAGATGGCTCCATGGAGACACAGAACCTGGGAGGACAAACTGGATCTCACTCTGTCTCTTGAAATGATGATGCTCAGTCAATGTCTCCCAATGATAACCCAAGGGGGCCCTGGAGTAGGAACAAGGGTGCAGCCACCTTACTTAGAGCCCCCTCTCCTGCCTCTGTTGGAGAGAGGAAGTAGCAGAACACTGGGCTCTTGCTCCACCAAAAGCCAACACTGTTTCTATCAATACCAGGCCTTCAAGAAGAGAGCTTGTGTCAAAGCATCAAGGTACTTAGAACTCTACGCTTGAGAGTAATATTTATTATGCATGTTTCTTATTTCACCTCTCTAGAACACATCTTAATACACATACTCAGTGCCCTCAAACTGAGATAATTTATAAAATTCTGAAAACAACAGACCATTCAGAATCCCCGTCTCCTTTCTTTCTTTTTTGGCATATAATTACTCTACAGTATTGTTTTAATTTCTGCTGTACAATGAAGAGAATCAGCTATATGTATACATATATCCTCTCATTTGGCAGGAAAAGAGATGCAGACAAAGAGAATGGACTTGTGGACACAGAGAGGGGAAAGGGGAGGGTGGGACAAATTGAGATCCCCCTTTTTGGCAAGAGTTCAGTTCAGTTTGTTCGCTCAGTCATGTCCGACTCTTTGAGACCCCATGAATCACAGCACGCCAGGCCTCCCTGTCCATCACCAACTCCCGAGTCCACCCAAACCCATGTCCATCGAGTCTATGATACCATCCGACCATCTCATACTCTGTCATCCCCTTCTCCTCCTGCCCTCAATCTTTCCCAGGATCAGGGTCTTTTCAAATGAGTCAGCTCTTCGCATCAGGTGGCCAAAGTATTGGAGTTTCAGCTTCAACATCAGTCCTTACAATGAACACCCGGGACTGATCCCCTTTAGAATGGACTGGTTGGATCTCCTTGCAGTACAAGGGACTCTCAAGAGTCTTCTCCAACACCACAGTTCAAAAGCATCAATTCTTCAGTGCTCAGCTTTATTTATAGTCCAACTCTCACATCCATACATGACCATGGGAAAAACCATAGCCTTGACTAGACGGACCTTTGTTGGCAAAGTAATGTCTCTGCTTTTTAATATGCTATCTAGGTTGGTCATAACTTTCCTTCCAAGGAGTAAGCGTCTTTTAATTTTATGGCTTCAATCACCATCTTCAGTGATTTTGGACCCCCCCAAAAATAAAGTCAGCCATTGTTTCCACTGTTTTCCCATCTATTTGCCATGAAGTGATAGGACCAGATGCCATGATCTCAGTTTTCTGAATGTTGAGCCTTAAGCCAACTTTTTCACTCTCCTCTTTCAGTTTCATCAAGAGGCTCTTTAGTTCTTCTTCACTGCCATAAGGGTGGTGTTATCTGCACATCTGAGGTTATTGACATTTCTCCCGGCAATCTTGATTCCAGCTTGTGCTTCATCCAGCCGAGAATTTTGCATGATATACTCTGCATATAAGTTAAATAAGTAGGGTGACAATATACAGCCTTGACGTACTAAAAATGGGATTTTGACAGAAAATTCCTAAGAAGTCCAGAGTCATTTGATATAAACAATATAAAAGTTCATTTAGATCTCTTTGCAGATTGATGGTTTTGCACAAGATTTGACAAGGCCAGTTTGTTTTATTAATGGTGGAGTTGCAGGATCTTAAAAAGATTTGGAGAAGTATGAAAGTTGGTAATTCTTTTTTTTTTTTTTTACAATATTATATTGGTTGGTTTTGCCATACATTGACATGAATTCACCCCAGGTTTACATTAGTTCCCCCTCCTGAACCCCCCTCCCACCTCCCTCCTCCCTTTATCCTCCCTCTGGGTCATCCCCGCATGCCAGCCCCGAGCATCCTATAACATGCATCGACCCTGAACTAGTGATTCGTTTCACATATGACAACATACGTGTTTCAATGCCATTCTCCCAAATCATCCCACCCTCACCCTCTCCCACAGTGTCCCAAAGACTGTTCTATATATCTGTGTCTCTTTTGCTGTCTCGTATACAGGGTTATCATTTGCATCTTTCTAAATTCCATATATATGCGTTAGTATACTGTATTGGTGTTTTTCTTTCTGGCTTACTTCACTCTGTATAATAGGCTCCAGTTTCATCCACCTCATTAGAACTGATTCAAATGTATTCTTTTTAATGGCTGAATAATAATCCATTGTGTATATGTACCAAAGCTTTCTTATCCATTCGTCTGCAGATGAACATCTAGGTTGCTTCCATGTCCTGGCTATTATAAACAGTGCTGCAATGAACATTGGAGTACATGTGTCTCTTTCAATTCTGGTTTCCTCAGTGTGTATGCCAAGGAGTGCGATTACTGGATCATATTACAGTAACGTTGCAGGATATCAAATCAACACACAGAAATCCCTTGCATTCCTATACACTAATAATGAGAAAATAGAAAGAGAAATTAAGGAAACTATTCCATTCACTGTTGCAATGAAAAGAATTAAATACTTAGGAATATATCTACCTAAGGAAACAAAAGACTTGTACATAGAAAACTATAAAACACTACTGAAAGTAATCAAAGAGGACACTAATAGATGGAGAAATATACCGTGTTCATGGATTGGAAGAATAAATATTGTAAAAATGAGTATACTACCCAAAGTAATTTATACATTCAATGCAATCCCTATCAAGCTACCAACGATATTTTTCACAGAACTAGAACAAATAATCTCACAATTTGTATGGAAATACAAAAAAACCTCGAATAGCCAAAGCAATCTTGAGGAAGAAGAATGGAACTGAGGGAATTAACCTGCCGGACTTCAGGCTCTACTACAAAGCCACAGTCATCAAGACAGTATGGTACTGGCATAAAGACAGAAATATAGATCAATGGAACAAAATAGAAAGCCCAGAGATAAACCCACGCTCCTATGGACACCTTATCTTTGACAAAGGAGGCAAGAATATAAAATGAAGAAAAGACAGTCTCTTTAACAAGTGGTGCTGGGAAAACTGGTCAGCCACTTGTAAAAGAATGAAACTAGAACACTTCCTAACACCATACACAAAAATAAACTCAAAATGGATTAGAGAGCTAAATGTAAGACCAGAAACTATAGAACTCCTAGTGAAATTTGGTAATTCTTTATTTATTCCCTCATAGTTTTTTTCTAGAACCATAAGCAGATCCTTACTGTGTCTGAAAATTATTCATACTTTCCTCCCTCAATCTTTCTTCAGCTTATTCATTAACAATAATTAACTTAGGGTACCTACTCCTTATTAACACAGTTGATCTGCTTTATTTGTAAATAATAATTTTGAGATCATGGTTGTCAACTAATATTAATTTACTAAAATAATTCTTCCTATTAACTTAGTGTAACTGCCATTGGAGCAAAGACCATGCCTCTGGTGTTGATCACTCTATACAAGGCTTAGTGCAGTGCCTGTCACTTAGTGGTAGTACGTTAATTATCTACTGAATGGATGGAAAATAGTTAGAACTTCCCTACTTCCAAACTCTTCTTGCACTAAAAGCCAGCTCTGGGCAAGACCATCTTTACCACCAAGAAACTTGCTCCCACAAACCCACAGGACACATTGATCCTATTTGATATCTACTTTTTCATTAATTTTATTATATGCCATATTTGCCTATTTTACTACTTATTTTGGCTCTCTTCTTTGGCTTGGCCTAAATGGCAGCCTTCCCCTTTCTCCTACACACCATCTGATTCTTAGTTGTGCATAGTTTGGGCCAGAGATGGAACTTTTACCAAGCTGATTCACAATAGGATGAAAATGAATGCCTCCCCCGCCCCTACTCTTTCTACCACCACAGGGAGGGATAAGTTAATAGCCATCTGTATGCATGCAAGGCTCAGAATTAAGGAGCTCAGTAAGAAACGGGTTAGCAAAGGGGCGAGAGGAAAGGGTTGGAAGAAAAAAAATTAAGAAACTTTCATTGCAGTCACTCCATGGAGACATTCAAAGTACCATCTTAAGAGAAAGGAACTGAATTCAAATGATTCCTTAGACTGTGATGAATGCCACGAGAATAATTTTCAGCTAATTAAGAAGCCAATAGAGCTGTTAATAATTCATATTGCATTGTTATGATATTGATAATTAACTGTAATAACAATAGCTGAAGATTGAGCAGTTAGTGTTTGCCACAGATCTATTTAAGCAATCTATTTGATTATCTCATTTAATGGATAGGTTTCATAATCTATCTCACTTTACTGGTAAGGAATCTGAACCTCAGAGAGGTTAGCTATGTGTCCAACCAGGCCAGAAATTTCAGAAGTTGGGGCCCAAACCCCATATGTTCTTCCTCTAGTCTATACTAGATTAGTGACCAACCTGAAAATTAACTTTAGATGTTCTAAGTCTAAAGAAGCCCACTGAGAATAGAGTATCACGGGACTATAAATCTGCAATCTGGTTAAAACTTCTGATTCACATGGAAAAGATTACTGAAAAGTTAGCCTAATGATAGTTCATGGCTTAAAATAAGGACTCTTTACAAATATGAATTTACCAGTTCTGACTAAAGCAAAAATATTACGTCTTAAGTGGTGATAAATTAAACATCAAGCAAGATTAAGCCTTCCTACCAACCTTAGTGGAAGACCTTCAAATTTCATAGTTTATCCCCCTCTGCCTGGTCTTGACCTTTCCTAATTACTCTCAGTATAAGAATAACTCAGAACTGAAATAGTAGGTGGAAATCAAGAATATAAATAGAAAACAGGGATGAAAATTTTAACATAATCATATTTTGAATGTAGGACTCTTATGTGCTTATATAGAGATTTACTTGTGTAAGTTAATGACCAAGAAAAAAAAGAAAAACAAAAAAACAAGTATTCTCTTCCCTTTCTCTTCCCCTTTAGAAATTATAAGAATAACCAGGTTGTCCAATCAGGACTTCTCCCTGTCCTTCTTATGCTTCAGATGAATGGATTTACAGTAGCTCAAGGGTCTTTCACTGTACATATTCAATCAAGAAAACTTACTGTTGGACACACACCTAATTTATAAGCTTCAGTAATTGTTGCGGCTGCATGAGCAAGAGAAGTCCAGAATAAAAGGACATATAAACCCTGGGTTTACAAGTTCATTACTTCTGTATCAATTATAGCTAGACTATAAGCCACTTCTGGGAGGAAGCCTTGTCCATTTAATCAAACTTTGTATACTACCTTGTATGAGCCCTGAAACACATCAGATATTAATTGTCACAGAGGTAACATTATAGTTCCCCTGTTCAATTCCGACATTCTCTGGTGCCAGATATTTTGGCAGCAGGTTAAAAAGTATAGGAGAGGGAACCAACTAATGGATTCTATTTAAGGACATTTGATGAAAATGTTGACTGGCCCATGACTGATTTTATTCTTAGCGCTTAAATGTTAGTTAGTTAGTCAATTTGAATGTTAATTAGCCATAATGACAAGGAGTGTCTCTTTTTATGATCCTCTTAAAATGTACCCAGGGGCTAATAAGCAATGGGTGCATCCCATAAATATAATAAGTAAATAAATTAGCATCAGTTAATTTAAATGTAAGCAAACTGCACTGTGAGGTCTTTCCTGGGCTCCTACTGCACTTGGCTTATTTTCCTCTCAGCATCACTTCTCCTCGCCTCACCAATTTCATGATCTAAACAATACACTCTCCAGCAGAGGAGCAAGGTCAGACACTGAATTTAGAGGAAACCACGTGGACCTTGCTCACTTTTTAGACACATGTTGTCAGATAACTGGGCAGTTAGAATAAAGGTCAAAGGAAATAAGACTCATAAAACTCTGCTTTTGTGGAAAGCTGATTTCACAGGGGTGATTAACCCAGATGGTTAGTACTGTCATCAAAAAGGTTAATTTGTTCAGGTAACTACCTAGATTCCATTTTGTTTAAAAGCTGAAATGACTAGGTAAATGACAGTCCTTTAAAAGGACTGGCTGGACATACTGTTGTTGAGTCGCTAAATCGTGTCCGACTCTTTGTGACCCCATGGACTGTAGCCCGCCAGGCCCCTGTGTCCATGGGATTTCCCAGGAAAGAGTACTGGAGTGGGATGCCATTTTTCTCTCCAGGGGACCTTCCTGACCCAGGGATTGAACCCACATCTCCTGCATTGGCAAATGGATTCTTTACCACTGAGCCGCCTGCGAAGACCAGCTGGACATGAAGACAGATCTTAAGATGCCTGTAGATCCCTCCACTGTCTGGATCAACTAGAATTATTTGTATCTGCCCAAATTTGGATGATGGAAGTGTTGGCAAAATCTTCCAAACTGGGCCCCATAGCTTAGGCTTCAGTAAGTCAGTGTCCCTAGGTGGAAGGTCTGCAGAAAGAAATGCAAGGTAGCAGAACGAGAAGGAAGATAGTTATCCAGGAAAGATGCTCTGCATATCCCCCTATTTCCCCACTCCCTCAATACTGCTTTATGGATTGTTCTGGTAGATATGTTAGTGAATTCATCAGATGTAAGAGAGAAAGGCTGAAACTCAGAGACAGAATGTGTGTGGCTCCTGGTATCTTAGGCTAAGGGATGCCCTCCTAGAGGTGTCAGTGACCATTCAGCACATGCCAGAGTTCTCCCAGGACAGACCTCTTCACACAGTGATGCTTCCCTCCCCAGGAAAAGTGCCTCACACTTTGCCTCACACACAGGAAAAGTGACACACAAATTGTATCAAGGGGAGGACTTTGGAATAACCAGGTTTCTTAGTTAATATCTCCCTGGGATTCTCTCCCGCTCTAACACTGACATAATTCCATGGAACATTCCTGAGCAGGATCTAGAGATCCTGCTCAGATCCTTCTAGAAGGAACCGTCGTTGTTTTTCAGTCGCTCAGTTGGACCCAACTCTCTGCAATCCCGTGGAGCCCTGCTCGCCAGGCTTCCCTGTCCTTCACTATCTCCAGGAGTTTGTTCAAACTCATGTCCATTGAGTCAGTTATGCCATCCAATCATCTCATCCTCTGTTGTCCTCTTCATCTCCTGCCCTCAATCTTTCCCAGCATCAGGGTCTTTTCCAATGAGTCAGTTCTTCCCATCAGGTGGCCAAAATATCTGGAGCTTCACCATCAGAACTTCCAGTGAATATCCAGGATTTATTTCCTTTAGGACTGACTGGTTCGATATCCTTGCAGTCCAAGGGACTCTCAAGGGTCTTCTCCAGTGCCACATAGGCCCGTTTGGAATGATGCCTACCATCCTGACTCTATCTAAAATTCCTCCACCCATCCATTAAAGATGTGGCCAATGGCTAAAAAAGGAGATAAAGGAACTCCATTTTCTGTCAAGGAATTCACTCAGAATCCTCATCTCTTCAAAGCCAGCTGGGTAACTCCTCCTTGAGCTACCAGGTTGCTGTCCATCAGCTTTACTTGCTCCTCTCAGACTTCCCCTGGCTTGAGCTGCAGCTGGGCCACCCTTGGCCATTTTGTTCTGCACATCAGGGAGTGATGTCGGCCTTGCTGAGAGCACCAGGACTGACCTGCAGCCTCCACTCTGACCTCCACTCGGGTGGCCCAGCAGCCTGGGCCTGGCAGCACCTGAGGGAGATGAGGACAGAGCTCACTCCCCATGGCCAGCAGGCCCTGTCCTTCTGCCGGAATACTGGCTTACAGCCGCAGAACAGTGGCCCGCTCCCCATTGTTCTCAAGGAAAATTCTGTCCATTCTTCCTGCCGTCAGATCCAGGAACAAATTAAACCCCAAACAGAATGGTCTCAGGCTTTAGATCTCCTGACCGTGTTCAGGCTTGTATCTAAGCTCCTCTTATCTCTGCACTCCCTGGTGATGACCTGATGTTATTTGAGTGAAAAGCATTGGTCAGAAAGAGTGCAGTATAGAAACGGGGGAAAAAAGAGAATAACTCTACCTGGAAGAACTTGACAACACCAGCTCAGTCGGGTCAACATCACTAGCGGGAAGTCGCATTAATAGAATTACCTTTAATATCATGTGATGAAAATGACTCTTTACCTCTGTGATGAATAAAACCTATAACCTTAATCTAATCATGAGAAAAATACCAGACAAATTCACAATAAGGGACATTCTACACACTGCCTGACCAGTACTCCTCACAACTAAAAAGCATCAAAAACAAAGTCCAAGAATCTCATAGGAGATACGACATCTAAATGCAGTGTGATATCATGGATGGGATCCTGGGACCACCAACACCAACAAAAGTACATTAAGTAAAAGCTAAGGGCATCTGAATAAAGTAGGTTTTAGTTAATAATCCTGTATTATTACAGGGTTATATTAATTGCAGTTTGACACATGCATAATTGCTTGTCCTGAGAAGGGATACCAGGACAAGCTATACACAGGCACCTCAGCTGGGTCCTGGACAAAAGAGTTTTGAGCCACAAACTGGAGCTCAATCTGGGAGCTGAGCAGCACTGAAGACCCCAGCTTAGGGGAAGGTGGGACAGATAGGAGGAGAGTAACTGGGCTCCAGGACTGCACATTAGGAAAAGAGATTCAGAACTTTTATGGATTTTCAGTGCACAGTCCTAGAACCCCAAGATATTCAGATCTGCTGGAGGGAGGGGAAGCCTTTAAAGTTACTATAAACCACCTGCCCTGTGTCAGGGCAACCAGGAGTCTCAGCTGAAGACATATTAGAAGGTAGGCTCCAGGAAGTCAAAGAGGGCGATCACACAGACCAGCATTACAGTAGGGTTCTGATGCAATTGCTACAATTCAGTCCCCAAGCTGATACAGTCTGTTAAGTAAGCACTCACATTTTTCAATGAATATGGAAAATGATTTGGAAGGAAAGAAATAGAACTGTCACTATTTGCAGATGACATGACATTGTGTATAGAAAACCTTAAAGACTCCATCAAAAAACTGTTAAAACTAATAAGCAAATTTGGTGAAGTTGCAGGATACAAATCAGTAGACAATCTGTTATGTTTCTTTACAGAAATAACAAACTATCAAAAAAAGAAATAATGAAAACAATTCCATTTGCAACTACATCAAAAAGAATAAAATACCTAGGAATAAATGTCACCAAGGAGGTGAAAGATTTGTGAATTGAAATTACAATATATTAATGAAAGAAACTGAAGAACACAAATAAATGGACAGTCCATGCTCATTGATTATAGGAAGTAATGTTGTTAAAATGTCCATACTATCCAAAACAATATACAGATTCAATGCAATCTCTATCAAAATTCTAATGGCACTTCATAGTAATAGATCAAACAATCTTGAAATTTGAATGGAACCACAAAACTAATCTTGAGAAAGATGAACAAAGCTAAAGTCATCAAGTTCCCTGATTTCAAACTATATCACAAAACTTTGGTAATTAAAACAGATATGGAATTGACACATAAAACAATGAAACAGTACAGAGAGTCCAGAAAGCAACCCATGCATATATGGTCAATTAATTTATGAAAAAGGAGCCAAGAATATACAACTGGGAAAGAATAGTCTCTTCAATAAATGATGGTGTGAAAATTGGGCACAAGCAAAAGAATGAAACTGGACTGTACATCTTACATCATTCACACAAATTAATTCAGAATGGATTATGGATCTGAATGTAAGACTTGAAACAACAAAACTTCCAGAAGGAAACAAAGGCAATAAACTCCTTAACATAGGTGTTGACAAAGATGTTTTTGTAATCTGACGCCAAAATCAAAAGCAACAAAAATAAAAATAAACGAACTAAAACTGAAGTGCTTCTGCACAGCAAAGAAAACTATCGACAAAATAAAAAGGCTACTGACTGAATAGGAAAAATAATTCTAAATCATATATCTGAAAATGGGCAAATCACCAAAACATACAAAGGACTCATACAACTTAGTAGGAAAAAAACAAGCAAAAAATGGTTCAGAAACAGGCAGAAGATGCGGACAGACATTTGTCCAAAAGGAATACACAGACAGCCAACAGAAAGATGAAAAGATACTCAACATATTAATTACCAGGGAAATGTAAGTAAAAATCACAGTGAGATAACCCTTCACACCTGCTAGAATGACAATGATCAAAGAGACACCAAATAATAATAACAAGTGTTGGTGAGGACCGTGCAGAAAAGGAGAGCCTGTGCGCTGCTGGTGAGAACGCAAATTGGTGCAGCCACTACGGACAATACTATGCTGGTTCATCAAAAACTATATCAAAACAGAATTCCCATATGACCCCATAATCCATCGCTTGGTATTTATTCAAAGAAAATCCAAACCAATTCTAAAGGATATATGCACCACGTATCCTTTGCAGCATTATTTATAAGACAAGATATGAAAACAACCTAAGTATGTTCATGAACAAAAGAATTATTAAAATGTATAATAGAGTGAAATCTTGCCATTTGCAACGCCATGTATGGACCTGAAGGGTATTATGCTAAATGAAACAGGTCAGACAGCAAAAAAAAAATATCGTGTGGTCTCTCTCATATTTAGAATCTAAAAGAACAAGGAAAACAAAACAAAAAACCAAACTCATAAACACAGAGGAAAGATTGGTGGTTGAAAGAGACAAGGGGTGGGGTGGGAGAAATGTGCTAACATTTCTTTTTAGCTTAAACATGTTAATGCATATATTTGGAATCTAGAAAGATGGCACTGATGAACCTATTTGCAGGGTAGCAAAGGGGACGCAGACATTAGGAACAGACTTGTGAACACCATGGAGGAAGGAGAGAACGGAGCTAAATGAGAGAGTAGAATGGAAACACATATATTCCCACGTGTAAAATACATAGTCAGTGGGAATTTGCTGTATGAGGCAAGGAGCTAAACCCAGTGCTCTGTGACAACCTAGAGAGGTGGGATGGGGTGGGAGATGGGAGGGAGGCTCAGGGGGAAGTGAGGCTGATTCTAAGAGATCAAACCAATCAATCCAAAGGGAAATCAACCCTGAATACTCATTGGAAAGAGTGAGGCTGAAGCTGAAACTCCAGTACTTTGGTTATCTGCTGCAAACAGTTGACTCACTGGAAAAGCCCCTGATTCTAGGAAAGATTGAAGGCAGAAAGAGAAGAGGACATCAAAGGATGAGATGGCTGGATGGCATCACCAATGCAATGGACATGAACTTGAGCAAACTTCAGGAGATGGTGAGGGACAGAGCGGCCTGGCAGGCTCTAGTCCATGGGGTCACAAAGAGTCAGACATGACTGCATGACTGAACAACAACAAAGGCTGATTTATATTGACGTATGGCAGAAACTAACACAATATTGTAAAGCAATTCAGCTCATCAGTCATCCACCAATTTAAAATTTTAAAAGGAAAACAACTGGACGCGGGAGACGCCCGGCTCCGGCGGTGCAGGCGCGGGAGACGCCCGGCTCTGGCGCAACCGACCACATGCAGAATCGTGGCTGAGATGAACTACCCCACGCCCAGGGTTAGGGCGGTGGCCGAGAGGAGCTGTACCACGTCCAGGAGGCGGTGGCTGCTTGGGCACCGGAGGGCTGAGAGGAGCTGATCTACATTCAAAGCAGGAGGCGCAGCCTTGAGGAGATACCCCTCGTCCAAGGTAAGGTACAGCGGCTGCGCCTTGCTGGAGCAGCTGGGAAGAGATACTCCACGACCAAGTGGAATATAAGAATCCAGTGTTCTGGGGAGGAAGAAACAAGATGGCGGAGGGATAAGATGGCAAGACCACTTTCTCCCCCACAAATTCATCAAAAGAACATTTGAACGTGGAGTAAAGTCCACAAAACAACTTCTGAATACTGGCAGAGGACATCAGGCTCCCAGAAAAGCAGCCCATTGTCTTCTAAAGGTGAGAGAAGAAATCCAGCTCCACCCACCAGAACACCGACACATGCTTCCCTAACCAGGTAACCCGGACAAGTCACCTGTCCAACCCCACACACAGCGAAGAAACTACGTAATAAAGAGAACTCCACAAACTGCAAGAAGAGGGAAAGGCCACCCCAAACAAAGCAATATAAGCAAGATGAAGAGGCAGAGAAATACCCAGCAAGTAAAGGAACAAGATAATTGCCCACCAACACAAACAAAAGAAGAAGATATAGGGAATTTACCTGATAAAGAATTTCAAATTTTGATGGTGAAAATGATTCAAAATCTTGAAAGCAAAATGGAGTTACAGATAAATAACCTGGAGAAAAGGATTGAGAAGATGGAAGAAAGATTTAATAAGGACTTAGAAGAAATAAAAAAGAGTCAATATACGATGAATAATGCAATAGATGAGATCAGAAACACTCTGGAGGGAACAAACAGTAGAATAACAGAGGCAGAAGACAGGATAAGCGAACTAGAAGATAAAATTGTAGAAATAAATGAAACAGAGAGGAAAAAAGAAAAACGAATTAAAAGAAATGAGGACAATATTAGAGATCTCTGGGACAATGTTAAACGCTCCAACATTCGAATCATAGGAGTCCCAGAAGAAGAAGACAAAAAGAAAGACCATGAGAGAATACTTGAGGAGATAATAGTTGAAAACTTCCCTAAAATGGGGAAAGAAATAATCACCCAAGTCCAAGAAACCCAGAGAGTCCCAACAGGATAAACCCAAGGCGAAATACTCCAAGACACATATTAATCAAATTAACAAAGATCAAACACAAAGAACAAATATTAAAAGCAGCAAGGGAAAAGCAGCAAATAACACATAAGGGGATTCCCATAAGGATAACAGCTGATCTTTCAACAGAAACTCTTCAGGCCAGAAGGGAGTGGCAAGACATACTTAAAGTGATGAAAGAAAATACCCTACAGCCCAGATTACTATACCCAGCAAGGATCTCATTCAAATATGAAGGAGAAATCAAAAGCTTTACAGACAAGCAAAAGCTGAGGGAATTCAGCATCACCAAACCAGCTCTCCAACAAATGCTAAAGGATCCTCTATAGACAGGATACACAGAAAGAGTGTATAAACTTGAACCCAAAGCAATAAAGAAAATGGCTACGGGATCGTACTTATCAATAATTACCTTAAACGTAAATGGGTTGAAATTTTCAAAAAGGCTAGGAAACAATTCTCATAGCCATCAATAGTTCAGTGTTGACTTCATGAATAGTTTTTAAAGTTTGGGACAAACTGTAGTATTTGCTATTTGAAGCACTATTTGTAATTGGCATATTACGATGTAACATTGGTCTTCATTTCCATCTTAAAACGCCTAAAAATGCCTAACAGGTTTTTAGATTTGTGAATTTTAGTTGAAATGTATTTTACGATGTTACTAAACCTGCAGAAATATTGAAATATTTCAGAGAACTTATTCACTGTACATTTAATTTATTTTATTTATAAAAGTTATGAACTGTAGAAAGTTTTACTTGTTGGGTCAAATGCTTGTTACTTCAAATGCTTGTTGCATTTGAAGTGCTAGTTACAAGAAAATCAAATACCTTCAATGTATAAATGCTATTAAGTTTTTAAAGGTCTCTGGAGTATAAGTAAGTTTGTTTAAAGAAATTTAGTCTGTTCAACTTGAAAAAAATAAATAAAATTGGAAAAAAAAATAAAAATAAAAAAATAAATAAAATAAAATTCATCCACATTGTAAAAAAAAAAAGTATATCAGCTAATAAATGATGAAGAAATGAGAAAAAATAAAATAAAAGGAAAACAACTGAGTAAAAAATATCACTTTGCTGTACAGTAGAATCTAACACAACATTGTAAACCAACTATTCTTCAATAAAAATTAAAAGCACATTTAATAAAAATTAAAATGCTTTTGGATTCCTATGGCTTGTCAAATACCCCATAAACACCTAGGATTTGTAATAAAGTAAAACAAAATCTTATTCGCTAATATTAATGAAGGTGAAAGTCACTGTGAGTTATAGAAAAGTTTTACATGTACTTATTTTACTCTCTAGTACTAAGGAAAAAGCAAACTTTGAGCATGGCTTTAATGTCAAGTTTGGGAGAGTTGGAACTGATAGATGGCAAATTAATAAGAGGGCTTCCCCAGTGGCTCAGTGGTAAAGAATCTGCCCACAATGTGGGAGTTACAGAAAACTCCGGTTCCATACTTGAGTTGGGAAGATCCCCTGGAGGAGAGCATGGCAACCCACTCCAGTATTCCTGGCTGGAGAATCCCATGGACAGAGGAGCCTGGCAGGCAACATACAGTTCATGGGGTTGCAAAGAGTTAGACACAATTGAAATGACTTAGCTTCAGTTCAGTTCAGTTCAGTTCATTTCAGTCGCTCAGTCGTGTCCAACTTTCCGCGACTTCATGAATCACAGCACGCCAGGCCTCCCTGTCCATCACCAACTCCTGGAGTTCACTCAAACTCATGTCCACAGAGTCGGTGATGCCATCCAGCCATCTCATTCTCCATCGTCCCCTTCTCCTCCAGCCCCCAACCTTTCCCAGCATCAGAATCTTTTCCAGTGAGTCAACTCGTCGCACGAGGTGGCCAAAGTATTGCAGTTTCAGCTTTAGCATCAGTCCTTCCAATGAACACCCAGGATTGATCTCCTTTAGAATGGACTGGTTGGATCTCCTTGCAGTATAAGGGACTCTCAAGAGTCTTCTCCAACACCACAGTTCAAAAGCATCTATTCTTCGGCGATCAGCTTTCTTCACAGTCCAACTCTCACATCCATACATGACCACGGGAAAAACCGTTGCCTTGACTAGACGGACCTTGGTTGGCAAAGTAATTTCTCTGCTTTTTAAAATACTATCAAGGTTGGTCATAACTTCCCTTCCAAGGAGCAAGCGTCTTTTAATTTCATGGCTGCAATCAGCATCTGCAGTGATTTTGGAGCCCAAAAAAATGAAGTCTGACACTGTTTCCACTGTTTTTCCATCTATTTCCCATGAAGTGATGGGACCAGATGCCATGATCTTTGTTTTCTGAATGTTGAGCTTCAAGCCAACCTTTTCACTCTCCTCTTTCACTTTCATCAAGAGCCTTTTGAGTTCCTCTTCACTTTCTGCCATAAGGGTAGTGTCATCTGCATATCTGAGGTTATTGATATTTCTCCCAGCAATCTTGATTCCAGCTTGTGCTTCTTCCAGCCCAGCGTTCCTCATGATGTACTCTGCATATAAGTTAAATAAGCAAGGTGACAATATGCAACCTTGACATACACCTTTTCCTATTTGGAACCAGTCTGTTGTTCCATGTCCAGTTCTAACTGTTGCTTCCCTTACATGAATGCAAATTACTCAGAAATTTATGTGGTAATCAATACTTTTATGCACTTCTCATTATGTGCTAGGCACTCTGCTGAGCCATATACATGTGTCATTTCCTTTCATCCTACCAAATACTGAGTAATGGAGGAATTGTTATATTTATTTTACAGGAGAGAGGACTACCCATAAAAGTTTTTATGTAACTTTTCCAAGGTCACTTGAATAGTGAAGCAGACATTGAAACTGACAGTCCCAGACTGATCCTGACAGTGGGGCACTGACTGTTGACACTGGGTCAGGCTGAGTGCTGAAGATTTGATGCTTTCAAACTGTGCTGCTGGAGAAGACTCCCCTTGGTCACCAAGGAGATCAAACCAGTCAACCCTAAAGGAAATCAACCCTGAGTATTCATTGGTAGGACTGATGTTGAAACTGAAGCTCTAATACTTTGGCCCCCTGATGCAAAGAGCTAACTCACTGGAAAAGACCCTGATGCTGGGAAAGATAGAAGGCACGAGAAGAAGGGGATGAAAGAGGGTGAGATGGTTGGATGGCATCATTGACTCAATGGACATGAGCTTGAGTAAACTCTGGGAGTTGGTGAAGGACAGGGAGGCCTGGCGTGCTGCAGTCCATGGGGTCACAAAGAGTTGGACACAAGTGAGCAACTGAACAACAACAACATGCCCATTCTGGCAAACGGGCTCATAGCAGGGTCTCACAGTTTGTAAGCAAACAGGTCCCATTAACATGCTGATAATCGAAACACCACGAGTGAAATAATTATGTCTCCATTGCACAGCTGTCATTACATACTGGAATGTTGGAGTCAGAGCAGGTTCAAACCCCAGTGTCACTACTCGGTAGCTGAGTAACACAGAGTAAGTTACTTAACCTCTCTGGGTCTACATTTCCTTACCTGCATAGAGGATTTTAATATCATCACTCCCGATGGGTTGTCATAACAATTAAATAGGTTTTTGTAATATAAATTACAAGCACCGTTACAGTCACATAATAAACACTGACTTTAAGAATTCATTTTTAACAGAAACAGACTCGCAAATATAGAAAACAAACTTATTGTTAACTTGGAGGGGATGTGTTAAGAGTTTAAGATTAACACATATACATTACAATATAAATAAACAGATAAATAGCTAGGACTTACTCTACCTTGTGATAATCCATAAGGGAAAATAACCTGCAAAAGAATATCTATCTATCTATATATATATATATATATATATATAGAGAGAGAGAGAGAGAGCTTTCATGGTGGCTCACACGTCTCCCTGCAATGCAGAAGATGCCAATTTGATTCCTGGATAGGGACGATCGATCCCCTGTAGAAGAAACTGGCGACCCCCTCACAGAAGAGCTTAGCAGGCTATAGTCCTTGGGGCCTCAAAGAGTAGGACACAACTGAGCGACTATATATATATATGAGAGTCATTTTGCTGTATACCTGAAACTAACACAACATTGTAAATCAACTATACTTCAATAATAAAATTTAAAAAACAGAAAAATAATCCTTTTTTATCCTGACTCAAGAAAATCCAATATATCACAACTAAAACCTATGCACTAAAAGGATGACTTGCAGTTTGTGAGTTGTTGTTGTTTAGTGGCTAAGTCCTGTCCGACTCTTTTGAAATCCCATGGACTATACCCTTCCAGGCTCCTCTGTCCATGGAATTCTCCAGGCAAGAATGCTGGAGCAGGTTGCCATTTCCTTCTACAGGGAATCTTCCCAACCCAGGGATTAAACCCGTGCCTCCTGCATTGGCAAACAGATTCTTTACCACTGAGCCACCAGGGAAGCCCCATTTTTTTGAGTATTCTCCCAACATATAATAACATTAATATTATGCGTTAGTGTTCAGAGTCTTAGAAATTCTGAGATTGGATAAGACAAAGCATGATACTCTATTTGCAAGAAAAGAAAATCCTGGAATCATAACAGGCTAGATTTCAGGGTACTGGTCAACCCAAAAGAACAACTCCAAACGCAGTCATCAAAAGCTAAACAGCTGACTGAACGCCAGGCCAGCATGGGCAAGAGTAAAGAATATTCATCAAAGTCAATATATTGTGGCCATTTGTTGCAACATGGGTTTCTCTTCAGTTTCAGTTTATTTATGTCTCTGGCTATCTTGGCATTATTCGCAGCAAAGCTCAAAGGCAATGATAAGAAGGATGCCTGATTGCACAAATAACATGCCCTGTGAGAAATTCATTTGCCTGAAATAAAATGAAAAATGCAGACATAGTTCAAGGTTGTATTCACCCACATGGTGAGAACAGAGCCTGAAATTATAGGGCTTATGAGCATCAGGAGAGGAGGCCCTTCATGTTGATTTCTCAGAGATGAATTGAAGTTATGATCCCAGGCAGCATTTGTGCCACACTTGTCTGTCCCCTTCTCCGTCAGATTTACATTGGAAGTCTGCAGGGCCCGGCTATAATTTTCAGCTTGATAGTGTGGCTGACAGTCTATTATGCTCAATGCATTTTTTTAAACTTTCACTTTCAAAGAAAAATCACAGCTTTCCTTCTATTTTCTATTTATCATGCATGTGTTGTGAAGGTGAAGCTTTAGAATTTTTTTTTTTCAATTCCAATGGTATAGAATAAACCCAGCCCATGCAACTCTGTTACAAGGCTGGCCTTGGAGGAAAGCAGAGGCAAAGCTCACGTTTTACGCCAGCATGCTAGATACAAAAGGGACTTCCCCGGTGGCTCAGCAACAAAGAATAGACCTGCAGCGCAGGGGACCAGGTTCGATCCCTGGGTCAAGAAAATCCCCCAGAGAAGGAAATGGCGGCCCACTCTAATATTCTTGCCTGGGAAATCCCATGGACAGAGGAGCCTGTCAGGCTATAGCCTGTGGGTTCACAAAGAGTCTGACACCTCCGAGCGACAACAGCGAGATACAAGTGCATGTCCGTCTTCCCGCGGCTCTGGAGTAAGACTGAAACCTCCCAACAGAGAGACTGCTCTGCTTTCTATTCCAGACCTAAGGTTCTCACAACCTAGCGGCATGGGGAATGAGTACCCTTGGCAAGTCCTTTGAGAGAAGACACAGTGAAAAAGAGGGACGGCAGCCAGAGTTCCACTCCTAGATCTGCTCTGTCTCTCAGTCTTCATTTGTCCGTGGCTTTGTTCTTTGAGACTTCCTGCTCCAGAACACACCAAGAAATCAGGAAGAGAAACCTTGCAATTGTGCTTTTTACTTTCAGTGATCACTGAGAATGTGAGTCAACAAATGTGCAAAGACATTTAATTTCAAGGCAGGAAAGGCCTGTGTGTGTGTGTGCTTAGTCGTCCAGTCATGCCCAACACTTTGTGACCCCATGGACTGTAGCCCACCAGGCTCTTCTGCCCATGGGATTTCCCAGGCAAGAAAACTGGAGTGGGTTCCCATTTCCTTCTCCAGGAGATCTTCCCAACCCAGGGATCAAACTCGCATCTCCTGCATTGACAGGCAGGTTCCATATATATATATAGAACATGAACACAAAAGTCACTTAGTCATGTCCAACTCTTTGCGACTCCATGGACTATACAATCCATGGAATTCTCTAGGCCAAAATACTGGCGTGGATAGCCGTTCCCTTCTCCAGGGGATCTTCCCGACGCAGAGATCAAACTCAGGCCTCCTATATTGCAGGCAGATTCTTTACCAGCTGAACCACCAGGGATGCCCATATATATATATATATATATATATATATATACCTACATATATATATATATATATATATATACACACACACACACATATATATATATTCAACCATAAAAAAAGAATGAAATAATGCCATTTGCAGCAACATGGATGAACCTAGAGATGATCGTACTAAGTAAAGTCAGACAAAAACAAATATATGATATCATTTATAAGTGGAATCTAAAAAAAATTGACACAAATGAACTTATTTACAAAACAGAAATAGACTCACAGATATAGAAGAAGGAAAAAAAGCAACAGTTACCAAAGGGGAAAGTAGCTGCTGCTGCTGCTAAGTCACTTCAGTCGTGTCCGACTCTGTGCAACCCCATAGACAGCAGCCTACCAGGCTCCCCCATCCCTGGGATTCTCCAGGCAAGAACACTGGAGTGGGTTGCCATTGCCTTCTCCGAGGGGAAAGTAGGGAGAGGAATAAATTAGAAATTCTGGATTAACCAATATACACTACTACATATAACATAGATAAATAACAAGGATCTACTATATGGCACAGGCAACTATATTTGATATCTTCTAAGGCATCACCAACTAGATGGACATGAGTTTGAGTGAACTCCGGGAGTTAGTGATGGACAGGGAGGCCTGGCGTCGCAAAGAGTCGGACACGACTGAGCAACTGAACTGAACTGAACTGAAAAAGCTCTGATGCTGGGAAAGGTTGGGGACGGGAGGAGAAGGGGACGACAGAGAATGAGCTGGCTGGATGGCATCACCGATTCTGTGGACATGAGTTTGAGTGAACTCCAGGAGTTGGTGATGGACAGGGAGGCCTGGCGTGCTGTGATTCATGGGGTCGCAAAGAGTCGGACACGACTGAGCGACTGAACTGAACTGAACTGAATAAGCTATAATGGAAAAGAATTATGAAAAAAGAATATATATGCATATGTATATATGTATAACTGAATCACTTTGCTGTACACCTGAAACTCTGTAAATCTACTATACTTCAAGAAGAAAAAAAAAAGTTAAAAATTAAAAAAAAAAAAAAAGAAAGGGTTTCATGCCACTTGCTGCTTTTGGAAAGACTTAGTTTATCCCTAACATCCCAGGAAGGTAGGAACCCACAGACCTGTTAAAGACCTCCAGATCTTTTTTTAAATTTTTTATTGGAGGCTAGTTATTTTACAATATTATATTGGTTGGTTTTGCCATACATTGATATGAATCCGCCCCAGGTGTATATGAATTCCCCTTCCAGATCTTATTCTGTGAACTCTGCTGTGAAGTCATTCTCATGACTGGTAATACCTATGATGAATTTAGTTCTAGTCATAATCTTCCCCATTTCAGATTTTCTCTTGCTTGGTTTTCTCAGAGAAAACATAGAACTCAAGTCAACTCATAAAATAATAATTCAGCACATATTAAAAACAAAGTGTATCCTCTTCCCAATAGTGTCCCTGAACAGGAGACTGTTGCTGCTGCTAAGTCACTTCAGTCGTGTCCAACTCTGTGCGACCCCATAGACGGCAGCCCACCAGGCTCCCCCGTCCCTGGGATTCTCCAGGCAAGAACACTGGAGTGGGTTGCCATTTCCTTCTGCAATGCATGAAAGTGAAAAGTGAAAGTGAAGTCATTCAGTCGTGTCCGACTCTTAGCGACCCCATGGACTGCAGCCTACCAGACTCCTCTGTCCATGGGGTTTTCCAAGCAAGGGGGCTGGAGTGGGTTGCCATTGCCTTCTCCAGAACAGGATACTAAGAAGTAGATTATCCTTACTGTCCTAGTGTCTTGGTGTATATAGAAAAAAAGATGGGAAGAAAAGTGAAGAATGTCCAAAGCAAGAGTTGGATCTTACTTTCCCTTGTCTTTACAATTTTTGCCCTACTTGAGGGTACTGAATAGTAAACAATATGGCTCCTCAAGCCAAGGTTGGCACCTAGAGACTGCTGTTGGCTCCTAGGGATACTAAAATCTTCCTCTTTGTCCAATTCTTTTTTGTACAGTTTTCAACCCAAAGCTGTCCTAGATGAGAGTTCCAAATTCCCAAAGTTTCATTTGCATTTGTGGACAAGTTTACCTTCGGGTTGGCTGAGTTTTGCAGGTCACTCTCTTTTAATGGGGCTTAACTGGTAAAGAATCAGCCTGCCAATGCAGGTGATGCAGGAGACTTGGGTTCGATCCCTGGGTTGGGAAGATCCCCTAGAGGAGGGCATGACAACCCACTACAGTATTCTTGCCTGGAGAATCCCCATGGACAGAGGAAATTGGCAGGCTACAGTCTATGGGGTCACAGAGTCGGACACAACTGAAGCAACATAATATGCACACACATATGGATCTAAATGCTTAAAATGAACTGAAAAAAAAAACAACCTAAAAGACACTCAATGGCAGTATAAAGCTGGAAATGTCATATAGGACTCTGGAGATATCCTAGTTTGAAGCTCATAGAAATATTGCCTAATTAATGACATCCAGCATGTACTAAAATATCTTATGAAAGACACCAATATTCATCCCTATGCAATTCCTGTTTCTTGGTTATGGATATTACAGAAAGGTCTAGCACATTTGTCATCACCCTTACAAAATGAAGCTTTTATAATTTTATCTCATGAACTGTTCCTCTTTTTCCTTCTTACCATGAAAAAGTATTTCTCTGCAGTATCTTTCCCAGGAAGGATTTATCAATTCAGTCGAAAACAGAGTAATATAGTAACAAAGAAAATATGAACTACATTTCTTTAAATGATCACCATTTGACCTGAGGTAAATAAAATAAATACAAAGCACATAACAAAACAGACAAAACAAATATCTCAGTAGCCCCACTTGGGCAGCTTTAGTACAAGATCCATAGAAGATGTCAACTGATGTGTGCATTTATACTGCATTGTATTCTCAGAGCAGAACAGACCTCCAGCCACCTTTATCTGAGGCACCAGTTTGTTAGCTGGTCTAGCTGGCTAAGGTTGAAATTACGTGAAGCCATCCTTTCAATGAGGGGCAAAGGAAGTTAGACATGTATGGATGAACCCACACTAGGGAACCACACTCAATATCCTTTTGGGCTTACTTAAACAAATGGCTGATATCTTATACATATGGCAGTCAAAAACTGCCTAAGATGTATAGGACATAATTTTCATAATGCATCACTATCAGAAATGTTCAGATATCCTTTATGATTTATGATCTAATGCATACACACACACACACACATACATGTACATACAACATACATGATGATACAGTTCTCCAATAAAGATGACTTCCACACAGTTTTTTACAAGTTCAGTTCAGTTCAGTCGCTCAGTCGTGTCCAACTCTTTGTGACCCCATGAATCACAGCACGCCAGGCCTCTCTGTCCATCACCAACTCCCGGAGTTCACTCAAACTCATGTCCATCGAGTCGGTGATGCCATCCAACCATCTCATCCTCTGTCGTCCCCGTCTCCTCCCACCCCCAATCCCTCCCAGCATCAGAGTCTTTTCCAGTGAGTCAACTCATCGCATGAGGTGGCCAAAGTATTGCAGCTTCAGCTTCAGCATCAGTCCTTCCAATGAATACCCAGGATTGATCTCCTTTAGAATGGACTGGTTGGATCTCCTTGCAGTCCAAGGGACTCTCAAGAGTCTTCTCCAGCACCACAGTTCAAAAGCATCAATCCTTCGGCGATCAGCTTTCTTCACAGTCCAACTCTCACATCCATACATGATCACTGGAAAAACCATAGCCTTGACTAGACGGACCTTTGTTGGCAAAGTAATGTCTCTGCTTTTTAATATGCTATCTAGGTTGGTCATAACTTTCCTTCCAAGGAGTAAGCATCTTTTAATTTCATGGCTGCAATCAGCATCTGCAGTGATTTTGGAGCCCCCCAAAATAAAGTCTGACACTGTTTCCCCATCTATTTCCCATGAAGTGATGGGACCAGATGCCATGATCTTCGTTTTCTGAATGTTGAGCTTCAAGCCAAACTGTTCACTCTCCTCTTTCAGTTTCATCAAGAGGCTTTTTAGTTTTTTACAAAGGACTAAGCAAAATTCTTTGGCAGATCTGGCTAAGGAGATTTCCTTTGTCCTGGATCTCTAGAAGCAGAAGTTGGTTTTGGATTTGATCCCATGTGGATTTCTTCCCCATCTGCCTTTGGCAAAACTGACATTCCCTTGTGTGAGATCTTTGATATTAACTTCAGAGATTTCTCAGTCTTTCTGTTTATAAGCCTTCAGGGCTCAAGATCTAAGTACAAAGTCTGTGCTTTTTCTCTGTATTGGTTCCTCTATTTTCTACTACATGTGCTTGCTGTTGTTCTGCTCGGTCATGTCTGACTCCTTCCAATCCCATGGGCTGAAGACTGCCAGGCTCCTCTGTCCATGGAACTTTCCAGGCAAAAGTACTGGAGCAGGTTGATATTTCATACTCCAGGGGATCTTCCTGATCCAGGGAGTCAGACCTATGTCTCTTGCATCCCCTGCGTTTTGGCAGGCAGATTCTTTACTCCCAAGCCACCTGGGATGTTCCAGTGGAGAGCAGAGATGTGACCAGTCTCATCTGTAGCGGATTCTTTGAAAACAATGCTTCCTGCCTCTCGCATGGAGATGGCTTCTTCTTGTTCCCTTTGGTGAATTTTCTTCATATGTATAGTTTTTTTATGTTTTTGTTCTTTCTCTCTCTCTCACTCACACACACACACACATATACTCATAACCTCTCTCCACAATTCTCTGACATTGTGACTGTCACAAGGCTTATAAAGACAAGGAGCATACTATTGCTCTATTTTCAGAATTATTTAATACACTAAAACAGAGATTATTAGATTCCACCTTCACTTCCTGAATTAGGAATCAGAAATCAGAAACTCTGAGGAAGTGACCCCGAACTCTGTGCTTTTAGAAAGTTCGTCAAGGCATTCTAATGACCAACCACATTTTTAAATCACTGGTGTAAATTACCAGAATTTTAACTGGAGAAAGGAACAATTTTTAGTAGAAAAAAAATCTTCTCACAACTATGAATTTAATCATTGATTTTAAGTTGTTTCCCAAGTTATATTAATAGTCTGGAATTCTGCTGTTTAACGCTCTCAAACTTATCACAGGTGGACAACATTTTCATATTAAAAGTGCCTACAATAGGTAGGACATATATTTCATAACGTGTCACACATCAAAAAATGTGCTGATAAACTTTACAATCTAGGATCTAATCATATCCAAAAAGGAGCTCTATTGGTATCAGTTCAGTTCAGTTCAGTTCAGTCGCTCAGTCGTGTCCGACTCTCCGCGACCCCATGAATCACAGCACGCCAGGCCTCCCTGTCCATCACCAACTCCCGGAGTACACTCAAACTCATGTCCACAGAGTCGGTGATGCCATCCAGCCATCTCATTCTCCGTCGTCCCCTTCTCCTCCCGCCCCCAACCTTTCCCAGCATCAGAGTCTTTTCCAGTGAGTCAACTCGTCGCACGAGGTGGCCAAAGTATTGCAGTTTCAGCTTTAGCATCAGTCCCTCCAATGAACACCCAGGATTGATCTCCTTTAGAATGGATAAAGAGCATTAAATCAATAGAAGTAAATAAAAATATTTAGTATTTATATACAATGGACTATTATACAACCATTAAAAGGAACAAAACTGGATCATTTGTAGAGAGGTGGATGAACCTAGAGACTGCATACAGAGTGAAGTAGGTCAGAAAGAGAAAAACAAATATTGTATATTAATGCATATATGTGGACTCTGAAAAAATGGTACAGATGATCTTATTTGGAAATGAAATAAAGACATAGACATCAGTTCAGTTCAGTCGCTCAGTAGTGTCCAACTCTTTGTGACCCCATGAACTGCAGCACGCCAGGCCTCCCTGTCCATCACCAACTCCCAGAATTTACTCAAACTCATGTCCATCAAGTCGGTGATGCCATCCAGCCATCTCATCCTCTGTTGTCCCCTTCTCCTGCCCCCAATACCTCCCAATTTCACTACTTCAGAAACTAACACAACATTGTAAAGCAACTATATTCCAACAAAAATTAATAGCCTATATAATAAATTTTAATAATTAAAAAATAAATCAATATAAGTAAAATAAAGACTTTTCCAGATTAAAATACCTGAAATTCCAATGATTTTGACCCATGTGTATGATTTAGTTCAGTGACCTAAGGTCAAGAGAACTGCAGCTCTCATGCCCTTAGAATAAATCATCCTGACAAGCACTGTGCATGGTCTGTTCTGGGGAGAGGGAAAGTAAATAACACATCACCTAGAGATGACTCTGGGATGTTTGAGTTACCCTCAGTCAGGAGCTGAGGTCTCCTTTTCACTTTTCAGAGGCTCTGACTGACTCCACCTGGAGCCCGAGTCAGTGGCAGTGATCTGTGGAGAATTCACAAGACTGAAGATGCATGCATGCCCCTCCAGTTGTGAAAAGGAGAAAACAGCAGATGAAATCAGTGAGCTTGACACTGACTTTCAGCAACATTCTTAAACCTATTAACAAGGAAGTGTGGGGCTGCCCAGAAAAAGAAGCAGAAATCATAGAAACCAGCGCCTATCACCAAGAACAACTTAAGGAATTATTCCAGCTGTACCAGCCCAACTTCATTTCACACTTTGACAGGTTATTAGATAAGGAGACAGAGTTTAACAGGCCTTCAGTGAGGAATTTGCAAGAGTCTCTCAAGATACCCCTGCACATTATATAAAGAGAGATAGGTTCAATGGCAGCACTCAAATAGATTAGAATGTGCTTGAATGATCATAACTAAATGGATCTGTTTGGGGTGATACGTATTCTAGTCTATTGTACTTGAGTCACTCAAGTTCAACAAATGTATCGACAGCAGAGTAAAAAGATAAAAGAAATTCTTGTCAGCACTGAAAGTCTCCTTGCAAATGAGAAGAGCACCGAGTGAAATGGATGGCAAGTTCAAGATCCAAAGTGGTCTCGTAAGAATGGAATCTAATCAGATGAAAGTGGAATAAGTGTAAGTTCAAGCATGTGGTCCTTCCAGATCCACCACCCAGGGATGTAGCTGGAAACATTCATGCTAATGGCCATTATTAGAAAAAAAGGAGTTCAGGACTTTACTTGACACTAAATTGAAATGAGTTAGCCATATGATTAGGACATCCAAAGACCTTAAGGCTTCAAGCTTCAGACTTCATGAATAGCAATTTGATTTTCAGAATGATAACGGTGGTCATCTGAGAATCCTACTATAATAGCTCAATATTTCTAGACTTATAAGTATTCTGGCTTCTCCTATAGAGAGTTCTAATATCTCCCTACTTCTACTGTCCCATACATGCTTTGCTCCTGGCTAACTCTTCGTTCAGCTCTCAATGCAAATGCCAAAGGAAGTTGCTCCTGATCTCAAGATTAAGTCAGGTGTCCTTCCTCTGAGCATTCCTACAGTTCACAGTTACCAGATCACTTCAAACACTGAATTATATTGCCTTGTCCACCTCTATACTGTGAACTGCTTACTGAGTTCATTGTTGAACCCATAAGTTTACCAGATGATCAACAAACTTTCAGTGAATTAATGAGTGAGGTAAATCAGAGAGTAATCAGGAGAGTGGAAGAATAAAAAACATCACAAGAGAACTAGAAGGAACTGGAGATGCTTACTCTGGAGAAAGCAAGCCTCATGGGAGTGATGTGAGGGTGGTTTTCAATTAGGGAAAGGTCCGAGGAGGATTGATTTAGCTTATTCTACATGACATCAAGGACAGAATTTTTAAAGAGAGATATTTTAGCATGGTTCAAGAGAAAACATCTCTTCAAGAGAAGACTTTCTTATAGGAGTACCAGCAATGATATAAATTCCCATGAGATAAAACAAGTTTATACAGTATGGATATGCCAAAGCACACAATGTTTGCTACATGGTAGGAATGCCATCCGAAGAAGGCAATGGCAAGCCACTCCAGTACTCTTGCCTAGAAAATCCCATGGATGGAGCAGCCTGGTAGGCTGCAGTCCATGGGGTCGCTGGGGATCGGACACGACTGAGCGACTTCACTTTCACTTTTCACTTTCACACACTGGAGAAGGAAATGGCAACCCACTCCAGTGTTCTTGCCTAGAGAATCCCAGGAACGGGGGAGCCTGGTGGGCTTCCGTCTAGGGGGTCACACAGAGTCAGACACGACTGAAGTGACTTAGCAGCAGCAGCAGCAGGAATGCCATCAAGGAATATCAATACAAGAAGAGAAGCTGGACTAAATGCTAAATTCTCTATTATTACATGGATGGATGATTAAGTCACAGAAATCAGTCAGTTTAGTTCAGCCGCTTGTCGTGCCCAATTCCTTGCAACCCCATGGACTGCAGCAGGCCAGGCCTCCCTGTCCATCACCAACTCCCAGAGTTTACTCAAACCCATGTCCATTGAGTCGGTGATGCCATCCAGCCAAGTCATCCTCTGTGGTCCCCTCTCCTCCCGCCTTCAATCTTTCCCAGCAACAGGGTCTTTTCAAATGAGTCAGTTCTTCATATCAGGTGGCCAAAGTACTGGAGTTTCAACTTCAGCATCAGTCCTTCCAATGAATATTCAGGACTGATCTCCTTTAGGATGGACTGGTTGGATCTCCTTGTGGTCCAAGGGACTCTCAAGAGTCTTCTCCAACACCACAGTTCAACAGCATCAGTTCTTCACCACTCAGCTTTCTTTATGGTCCAACTCTCACATCCATACATGACCACTGGAAAAATCATAGCTTTGACTAGACAGACCTTTGTCAGCAAAGTAATGTCTCTGCTTTTTAATATGCTGTCTAGGTTGGTCATAACTTTTCCTCCAAAGAGCAAGTGTCTTTTAATTTCATGGCTGCAGTCACCATCTGCAGTGATTCTGGAGCCCAAGAAAATAGTTGGTCATTGTTTCCACTATTTCCCCATCTATTTGCCATGGAGTGATGGGACCAGATGCCATGATCTTAGTTTTCTGAATGTTGAGCTTTAAGCCAACTTTTTCACCCTCCTCTTTCACTTTCATCAAGAGGCTCTTTAGTTCTTCTTCACTTTCTGCCATAAGCGTGGTGTCATCTGCACATCTGAAGTTATTGATATTTCTCCCAGCAATCTTGATTCCAGCTTGTGCTTTATCCAGTCCAGCGTTTCTCATGATGTACTCTGCATATAAGTTAAATAAGCAGGGTGACAATGTACAGCCTTTAAGTACTCCTTTCCCTATTTGGAACCAGTCTGTTGCTCCATGTCCAGTTCTAACTGTTGCTTCCTGACCTGCATACACATTTCTCAGGAGCAAGTCAGGTGGTCTGCTATTCCCATTTCTTATAGAATTTTCCAGTTTGTTGTGATCCACACAGTCAAAGGCTTTGGCATAATCGATAGAGCAGAAATAGATGTGTGTGGTTTTTTTTTGGAACTCTTTTGCTTTTTTGATGATCCAATAGATGTTGGCAATTTGATCTCTGACTCCTCTGCCTTTTCTAAATCCAGCTTGAACATCTGGAATTTCATGGTCCATGTACTGTTGAAGCCTGGCTTGGAGAATTTTGAGCATTACTTTACTAGCATGTGCTGCTGCTGTTGCTGCTGCTAGGTCGCTTCAGTCGTGTCCGACTCTATGCGACCCCATAGACGGCAGCCCACCAGGCTCCACCATCCCTGGGATTCTCCAGGCAAGAACACTGGAGTGGGTTGCCATTTCCTTCTCCATACTAGCATGTGAGATGAGTGCAATTGTGTGGTAATTTGAACAGTCTTTGGCATTGCCTTTCTTTGGGACAGGAATGAAAACTGGCCTTTTCCAGTTCTGTGGCCACTGCTGAGTTTTAAATTTGCTGACATATTGAGTGCAGCACTTTCACAGCACCATCTTTTAGAATTTGAGGTAGCTCAACTGGAATTCCATTACCTCCACTAGCTTTGTTCATAATGATACTTCCTAAGGCCCACTTGACTTCACATTCCAGGATGTCTAGCTCTAGGTGAATGATCATACCATCATGATTATCTGGGTCATGAAGACATTTTTTGTATAGTTCTTCTATGTATTCTTGACATCTCTTTTTATTTTATTTTTTTTTATTTTTTTTTTTATTTCTAAAAAAGAATTTTATTAAAAAAGCACAAATGCAAAGAAATGAACAGAGGAAAATTTATGCGTCGAACCTGGACTGGTCACTTATGATAATATACATGCTACAATTCCATTCTCCCCAATCATTCCACCTTCACCCTCTCCCATAGAGTCCCAAAGACTGTTCTAAATGCCTATGTCTCTTTTGCAGTCTCTTATACAGGGTTCAGGTTACCATTTTTCTAAATTCCATATATATGCGTTAATATACAGTATTGATGTTCTTCTTTCTGGCTTACTTCACTGTGTATAATTGGCTCCAATTTCATCCACCTCATTAAAACTGATTCAAATGCATTCTTTTTGATGGCTGAAAAATACTCCATTGTGTATATGTACCAAAGCTTTCTTATCCATTCATCTGCAGATGGACATCTAGGTTGCTTCCATGTCCTGGCTATTATAAACAGTGCTGCAATGAACATTGGAGTACATGTGTCTCTTTCAGTTCTGGTTTCCTCGGTGTGTATGCCCAGGAGTGCGATCGCTGGATCATATGGCAGTTCTATTTCCAGTTTTCTGAGGAATCTCCACACTGTTCTCCATAGTGGCTGTACTAGTTTGCATTCCCACCAACAGTGTAAGAGGGTTCCCTTCTCTCCACACCCTCTCCAGCACTTATTGCATGTAGACTTTTGGATAGCAGCCATTCTGACTGGTGTGAAATGGTATCTCATTGTGGTTTTGATTTGCATTTCTCTGATGATGAGGGATGTTGAGCATTTTTTCATGTGTTTATTAGCCATCTTTATGTCTTCTTTGGAGAAATGTCTGTTTAGTTCTTTGGCCCATTTTTTGATTGGGTCACTTAGTTTTCTGGAATTAAGCTGCAGGAGCTGCTTGTATAATTTGGAGATTAATCCTTTATCAGTTGCTTCATTTGCTATTATTTTCTCCCATTCTGAAGGCTGTCTTCTCACCTTGCTTAGAGTTTCCTTTGCTGTGCAGAAGCTTTTGATTTTAATTAGGTCCCATTTGTTTATTTTTGCTTTTATTTCCAATATTCTGGGAGGTGGGTCTTGGAGGATCCTGCTGTGATTTATGTCGGAGAGTGTTTTGCCTATGTTCTCCTCTAGGAGTTTTATAGTTTCTGGTCTTACATTTAGATCTTTAATCCATTTTGAGTTTATTTTGGTGTATGGTGTTAGGAAGTGTTCTAGTTTCATTCTTTTACAAGTGGCTGACCAGTTTTCCCAGCACCACTTGTTAAAGAGACTGCCTTTTCTCCATTTTATATTCTTGCCTCCTTTGTCGAAGATAAGGTGTCCATAGGAGCGTGGGTTTATCTCTGGGCTTTCTATTTTGTTCCATTGATCTATATTTCTGTCTTTATGCCAGTACCATACTGTCTTGATGACTGTGGCTTTGTAATAGAGCCTGAAGTCCGGCAGGTTAATTCCCCCAGTTCCATTCTTCTTCCTCAAGATTGCTTTGGCTATTCGAGGTTTTTTGTATTTCCATACAAATTGTGAGATTATTTGTTCTAGTTCTGTGAAAAATATCGTTGGTAGCTTGATAGGGATTGCATTGAATGTATAAATTACTTTGGGTAGTATACTCATTTTCACAATATTTATTCTTCCAATCCACGAACACGGTATATTTCTCCATCTATTCGTGTCCTCTTTGATTACTTTCACTAGTGTTTTATAGTTTTCTATGTACAAGTCTTTTGTTTCCTTAGGTAGATATATTCCTAAGTATTTAATTGTTTTCATTGCAACAGTGAATGGAATAGTTTCCTTAATTTCTCTTTCTATTTTCTCATTATTAGTGTATAGGAATGCAAGGGATTTCTGTGTGTTGATTTTATATCCTGCAACTTTACTGTAATCACTGATTAGCTCTAGTAGTTGTTTCTACTTCTGTTAGGTCCATACCATTTCTGTCCTTTATTGTGCCCATCTTTGCATGAAATGTTCCCTTGGAACATTTCTAATTTTCTTGAAGAGATCTCTAGTCTTTCCCATTTCATTGTTTTCCTCTATTTCTTTGCATTGATCACTGAGGAAGACTTTCTTATCTCTCCTTGCTATTCTTTAGAACTCTGCATTCAAATATATTCAGAGAAATAAATTCATCTATAATTCACACCGTCTTACTCTTTGAATTAATCCTTGAGGAATAAGATGTATTTCTGAGAAAATTACATTCATGGAAATAGTAGAATGGGAGAGTCATTTGTCTTTTGACTTGATCTTACCTATTCTGGGGAACTGAATAAAAGTTTATAAGCAGCATCAAATCCCTAAGTTTTTTTTTTTTTTTACTCTGTAGAATGGAATACCTAACCTGAACAAAGTAATTCTGAATAATTTTCCAGATTCATGTATACATACACACACACACACACACATATATATCTATAAATCTTGGAAAGTATATATTTATAGATAGATAGATACTGAGTTTCTCAGTTGTGTCTGACCCTTTGAGGCCCCATGGACTGTATTTTGCCAGGCTCCTCTGTCCATGGAATTCTCCAAGCAAGAATACTTGAGTGGGTTGCAATTTCCTCCTCTAGGTGATTTTCCCTACCCAGGGATCAAACGCAGGGCTCCTGCATTACAGGCAGATTCTTTTCCATCTAAGCCATCAGGGAAGCCCATATACATACATACACACACACACATATATATACACACATATGTGTGTGTATATAAAAACACTGTATATACACTTTCCCAGGTGTATATATATATATATATATATGAATGAATATATATATGTAAAAGAAGTGAAAGTGTTAGTTGCTCAGTCATCTCTGATTCTTAATGACCCCATGGATTGTAGACTGCCAGGCTCCTCTGTTCATGGAATTCTTCAGGAAAGAATATGGAGTGGGTAGACATTCCCTTCTCCAAGGGATCTTCTCGACTTAGGAATTGAACCTGGGTCTCCTGCACTGCAGGCAGGTTCTTCACTATCTGAGCCATCAGGGAAGCCATATATATATATATGTATCTCCCCATGTATATATATCCCCAACTATCCAAGGGCATGCCTTCTGAAGGAGTAGACTGTTTTCACCACAGAGTCCTACATTAGTAGGGAAAGAACACACAAGAAGATAGAGTATTTGTTTTATTGTCTCACAGAGAACCAGTGGTGTGAACATATGATAACATTCAGTTCAGTTCAGTTCAGTTCAGTCACTCAGTCGTGTCCAACTCTTTGTGACCCCATGAATCACAGCATAACATTGAGGGACTAAAATTGTTTTCAGTTTACTAGGAGTAAAAAATATCTTTGTTCTTCCAGTTTTCAAGGGCTTAAATCTAACTATGAATTCCATGATAACTTATTTTAAGTATTATTTGTTATCTTAATTATTCTTATTATCTATTACATTATCTAAATTATTATCTATGATATTATCTTAGTTATCTTAATACTTATTCATCACTAGTAAATAGTAAGCACATTGTACAATAGCGCATTAACCATATCAATCTTATATTATGACCACTTTACAGATGAGAAAAGTGAAGCACAGAAGAAACTGTGGCGTTTCACTCAGAGTATCCCTCTAGGACTGAAGAACTCATCCTTAAGCAGCTGTTGGCCACTGAGGCTCTTAGCTGGGTACCTCCTTGAGGAATTGAGGAGTTGTCAAAAGGCTTTTTAGCCAAGGTTGCACCCTCTCCCCAGAGGCAGCCCACATTTAATGACTGGTCATTAGTCAGAATCACAAAGGAAAGGTTCAGTCCACACGTTTTAACTCAGGATATCCAAAGCCTACCCCGGCTACAGAATTTCCCATTCATCATCTGAGGCCTTTGCAATAACTTCATCAACAATTCAACTCTAGCCTAGTCCTGCTTCAGCTACCTCCATTCCTTCACAGGTGTTATTCTCAAGAGCATGCTACAATAAACATCCTATAGTAAATCTCCCTCTCAGAATGTTTCCCACATAATCCAAACTATGAAAGCTTCTTGTCCAAGATCACACAGCCAGTAAGTAGCAAGCCTAAGAAGCTCAACTCCAGAATGCGTGTTCTCAGCCACTCTGCAAATATGCTTCTTTAGAAGTAATGTGCTTCATTTTACGTTTGCATCTCAGTTAAAAGTCTTGAGCCACACTTTCCAAGTTGTTGCTCAGTCGCTCAGTCGTGTCCAACTCTTCATGATCCCATGGACTGCAGCATGTCAGGCTTCCCTATCCTTCACCATCTCTCAGAGCTTTCTCAATGGAGCAAGCTCCATTGGACTTGTCCATTGGTCTCAAGTCCATTGAGTTGGTGATGCCATCCAACCATCTGATTCTCTATCATCCCCTTCTCCTGCCTTCAATCTTTCCCAGCATCAGTCTTTTCCAGTGAGGCAGCTCTTCGCATCAGGTGGCCAGAGTATTGGACCTTCAGCATCAGCATCAGTTCTTCCAATGAATATTCAGGGTTGATTTCTTTTAGGATTGACTGGTTTGATCTCCTTGCTGTCCAAAGGACTCTCAAGAGTCGTCTCCAACACCCAAGTTGAAGGATCACTAATACTCCTTTAAAGAGGCTTTCCTGGTGGCTCAGTGGAAAAGAACCCACCTGCCAAGCAGGAAATATGGGTTCTTTCCCTGGGTTGGGAAGATCCCCTGGAGGAGGAAATAGCAATCCACTCCAGTATTCTTTATTGTTTGTTTGCTTTTTCTCGCTTTTTTATTGGAGGATAATTGCTTTAAAATATTACATTGGCCTCTGCTATACATCAACACAAATCAGACATAGGTGTAGCATTCTTGCCTGAGAAATCCCATGGACAGAAAAGCCTAGCTGGCTACAGTCCATAGGGTTGCCAAATTTGGATACAAATTAGTGATGATACAGCAACAACAATATTCCTCTAGATCTTCTAGGTCTATATAAACAAATATGACCTGTTTAAGTTTAGTAAATGCCATGCATTTTATCCCCTATTGGACAGTCTCCATGCAAGTTAATATTCCAATAGGACTAGTAGGTTCTGAACAAAGAAATCTTTTTGCATGAACTTTGTAATGTGTCTTCCAACTGGAGCACCCATTTTAAGAAACATCTATTAGCACCAATCTGCTAGTGTCCTTCAGACCCATTTGGGAAATGTTGGCCTAAAGAAATCTTCACCATTCTTCCAAGGATACTCTGCTTACCCTTTTGATATTTTGGAATATTTCTTTTCATTTACTTATTTGGCTGCATCGAGTCTTCGTTGTAGCATGCGGGCTCAGGAGTTGAGGAATCAGGACTCAGTTGTCCCATGGCATGTGGGACCTTAGCTCTCCAAACAGGAATCGAACCCACATCCGCTGCAATGGAAGGTGGATTCTCAACCGCTGGATCACCAGGGAGGTCCCTGTTTCCTCTTTTAAATCTCTCTTTGCTGTCTCATCATTCCTGGGATGCCATTTTAGACTAGTGAGGGACTGCAGTTTTGCACAGAGAACTACAAAATGTGGAAAGTACTTAGCTTTGTGTTATATGCCTAAATGTCATAAGATTATGCAGAAAGTTATTAATAAATGTCTACATTGGTTGCAAGTGCATTATCCTCACATGAAATGGCCATTCAATGGGGAAAATTTTAGACTTAGCCTCTAAACTCAGCTCCAAAATTCTAAGGATTTAAAAACCTATTGAACCTGACTAGGCATGTGACGAGTTGACTCACTGGAAAAGACTCTGATGCTAGGAAAGGTTGGGGGCGGGAGAAGAAGGGGACGACCGAGAATGAGATGGCTGGATGGCATCACTGACTCTGTGGACATGAGTTTGAGTGAACTCCGGGAGTTGATGATGGACAGGGAGGCCTGGCGTGCTGTGATTCATGGGGTCGCGGAGAGTCGGACACGACTGAGCGACTGAACTGAACTGAAAGAGAGAGAGCAGGGCTCAGTTTATTGAAATGCAAAGAGCCTTTCCAATGCTAACATTATAGGATTCTCTTAAATTTTGATATCATGTATAATGTATTGGTAAGTGGACAGGTTCTAGAATCACACACATAAACACAAACATACAGGCACACACACATACACATGCTACTGCTGCTGCTAAGTCACTTCAGTCGTGTCCGACTCTGTGTGACCCCATAAACAGAAGCCGACCAGGCTCCACTGTCCCTGGGATTCTCCAGGCAAGAACACATACACATATTCATACACAAACCTCGATTCTATACCCTCTTCACTCATTATCTGTGTTCTATCTCCTTTTGCTCCTAAAATAATTTGCTGTTGTTGTTGAGTCACTAAGTTGTGTCTGACTCTTTACAGCCTCAAAACTGCAGCATGTCAGGCTCCTCTGTCCTCCATTATCTTCTGCAGTTTGCTCAAATTCATGTCCTCATGATTAAGTCATATTACAGAGTCGGACACGACTGAAGTGACTTAGCAGCAGCAGCAGCAGGGACTTATCACAGAGGGTTGTTATGAAGATGAAAATAGATAATGCATGTACAATGTTTAGCGTTGTCAAACAATTGTTAAATGCTCAATTAATATTTGCCACTTTATCAATGATGTTGGCTGTGTTTTTCAGAGATGGTTGCAGGAATGATGGTTGAGAAACGAGGTGGTATATTATGTGTTTAAACTGTGCATTTTTCCTGGATTTCAAATGTGCTAGATGACTAAGTCCAATTGGCCAGAGTAAGTTAGATCACATGAGCACACAATGGATTAACAAATGTGATTGTGTTTCCGTGATGCTGATGTTGAAGAATGATGCTCAAAGGCATGATAAAACTATTATGTCACGCCTAAAATGCCTTCCATACCCAGAGTAACTTGAAGAAGGCTAAAGAAACCAAACAGGGACAATTACATTGTAGTTAAAAAATACTAAATGCAGACCATACAAGGACATAGTTTAAAGAAAAGAAATGATTCAAATACTAAAAGGACTTGGAAAAATGGCTATCATAAATGAGATAATAACCATAAATAATGAAGAAAAATAACTATTCTGTATTTCCACTCTGGACCACACAAGAACAAAGAGACATAAATTGCTTTCAGATAAAATTAGATTGGCTTCAAGGAAAAACACTGTAACTCTAAGAATTGGTCAGCACCATCATGTTTTACTAAGGGATGCTCTGTGACCTCTACTTAGAAATTCACAAATGACAGGATAAATACCCAACTATTTAGATGATGAAGGAGGAGATTATCTACAATCAGAGGGAAGGATGCCATGCAATTCTTTGCAGTTCCCACGTTTTGATGATTATACAACTTAGCATGCAAAATGTAGCTGTTATCAACACAGGGCTGCTGACAAGGAAATTTCTCCAGGGATTCCTTGAGCCAAATTTTCCTTTCAAAGACCCAAGTTACAAGTCAGCTAGAGGCGGGTGTATTCAATGAGTGATAACAACACTCCCTAATTAGACACAATCTCCTAAACGAGGCATCCACAGAACAGTGAGACTGGTGCTAGTAAATTAGATTTTTAAAATCCTGTTGCAATCACTCCCCTGACATGCCCCCTTCCTTAAGCTCCACACTCTGTTATTTTTTATTTATTGTAATTACCTTAGTAATAAGATTTGTTTTCTTGTTATTATATATATTACTGTGCAGGGTAAGAAAAAAAAATAATAGCCAAAAAGAGTTATGTTTCTTATTTATCTCCTTGGCTGTTATTGGGCCAGGGGGAGGGGTGAGGAGCAGAGAGAAGCTGTAAATAGAAAAGAGTTTCCTACGCAGTGAAGATGTATAGGAACATATTTGCAAGAAGGAAGCAGGGCAATAAAGGAATAAGACTAATAATTCAAAAGGGCTTGGTGGTCCAGAGAGATAAATAAGCTTTTCCAAGAAAAAGTCAACCTGGAAGCCAGGGTAGGGAGGGTGGAGCCATATTACCAAGGTTTATGTGCTGTCTTTGACTTTCCTGTTATGGCCAGCCATGCAGCAGGACCCAGAATTTTAAAGAATAAGGCTCCCAGCAATTGCCCAATGCCAGGCTTAGAGGTACATTTCCTTCTGGTTCCTCATGGGGTGCACTTTCACAGGAATCCAGAGTTCTGTGGGTGCTGGGCAATGAGGCTGGCTGAGATGCTAAGACTGAATACACCAAGGAGGCTGTCCCGAGGCTAGGGGAGACAGATTCCACCATAGACACTGCTCATTACAGATACCCTGAAACACTCTTGGAGATGCCCTGATGGAGGCTGAGGCTGAAAAGGCTGTGTTCTAAAACACAAGAGGCCAGATTTTCATCTGTTCAAATGGAACAACTAAATTTATTTAAAATGGAAGCAGTGACAGAATTTTTTCCCCTTGGGCTCCACAATCACCCAGTCAATCCTAAAGGAAATCAACCCTGAATATTCATTGGAAAGACTGAAGCTGAAGCTCCAATACTTTGGCCACCTGATGTGAACAGCTGACTCACTGGGAAAGACATGGATGCTGGGAAAAACTGAGGGCAAAAGGAGAAGCAGGAGGCAGAAGGGGAGACGGTGAGATAGCATCACCGACTCAGTGGACATGAATTTGAGCAAACTCCAGGAGACAGTGAAAGACAGGAGACCCTGCTGTGCTGCCGTCCAGGGGGTTGAAAAGAGTCAGACATGACTTAACAACTGAACAACAACAACTGATATTTATTTGAAAAGTAACCATGAAAAGAAAAAAGGCATCAGCTGAATTCTTCAAGTTCTAATCCTCCCTAGTGGTGTATACTTTATACAATTTATTCAGTTCTCAACCCAATCCATAATTTTTCAATCATAATCACAAGTTCAATCAAAGCTCATATGAAAGAGGTCATTGTCCTTGTGACTGTTATTTTAAAATTATGGAGTGCATGTAAGATTGATAAATTGTATACATATACATGTAATTATATATATACATATACACACACACCTTGTATATACACATATTTATCAAATATATATATTAAAGGAGACTTTCTCACCTTTGACCTTATCCCAGCCTCTGAAGAATATCTGTCTCATCTATTCTTGCCAAACCTTATCCTGATATCTTTGAAACACTAGAAAATGGAACCAGGAAAGAGCCTGCTTGGTTTGGTAACTGAGAAGAATTTTGCACGTCCCATAATTATAATTCAGGCAACAGAAAAGAACTGGAAACCATCAGGATGCAGATGGCAGAGTAGGAAGCTCCTGAGTTTGCATCCTCTCACAGATACACCTTAACTACAACTACATATGAGCAATCGTGTCTGAGAACGACCTGAAGACTGGCATACGAATTTTCTACAACTAACAGCATAAAGAAAAGACCACATCAAGACAGGCAGGAGTGGCAGAGATGCTGCCTAGTCACAGAGCTCACCCCACCAGGAGGTAACTGACAGCCGGGGGGAGGGGGCAGCTATGGAGATGCCCCTGAGAAGCAAACAGTCTGAGCCCAGTGTTTTGTTTTCCAGCCTGTGGGACCTGCACCAGGAAGAAAACACTATGAGTCCCCATGGTATTTGCTTTTGAAAACCAGATTGGCTTACATTTAGGAGCGCCAGAGGGTTGTGACTAACCAAGACCCACTCTTGAAGAGCTTATAAAAACGCACCCACTGAGTTCCAGTGCAGAGGCACAGCTTGAAAAGTACTTGCATCACACAAGGAGATTTTACAATTTTATGCTCAAAGAGGTTAAGCAAGAAGTTGATGCTCAAAGGAGTTAAGTAACCAACCCAAGATCACAGCACAAGTGAGATGTGGAAAGGCTGTTGAGCCCTCATCAATCTGCCCCTAGAGTTCTGGTGCTATGTGCTGTGCTTAGTCACTCGTGTCCAACTCTTTGCCACCCCACGACTATAGCCCACCAGGCTCCTCTGTCCATGGGATTCTCCAGGCAAGAATACCGGAGTGGGCTGTCATTCCCTTCCCCAGGGGATCTTCCTGACCCAGGGATTGAACCTGGGTCTCCTGCATTGCAGGCAGACTCTTTACCACGGAGTCACCAGGGAGATCTGGCTTATAACTTTACAGTGTTTACTAAACAGGCTAGGATCTAGTGGGAATTTCTCTGGGGAAACAAGTGCTGGTGGACACCATTTATTTTACTCTCCTTTCCCTGGCTTCTAGTTGGCCTAGCGCTAGTGGGCACTTCTTCTGTCCCTCTCCATCAAACTAGTTAACACCATGCATCCCACCCTAGCATTCCCCCGAGGACCCTCCACACCTGATCCACCCACCCAAGCAGCCCCTCCAAAGTGACTCCCACTCTGGGGGGCCAGACCTGCCCACCAGCACACTTGCAGTAATCTCAGGTGGGCCTTAGAAACAGTGTTGCCAAGGAGCAGCCCTACCCAGCAGGGCACCTGCAACAGTCACAGCCAGGCCTCACAGTCAGCTGGACTAGGGACCTGCCCCACCAGTTTGCTCACAGTCTAACCATAAGAGGGCGTTTGCCACCCACAGAGGAGCACCTGTGTGGTGATCACTTCTATATAAGTCACTCTTTCAAGGCCCAGAGACGTAGCTGGCATACCTAACATGTAGAAACATACACAGGGAGGTTGGGAAAGTGAGGAGACAAAGGAATACCTTCCAAATGAAAGAACAAGACAAAACCTCAGGAAAAGAACTAAATGAAAAAGAGAAAAGCAATTTACCAAGTGGAGAGTTTAAAGAAATAATCAGAAAGATGCTCACAAACTTGGGAGAATAGTAGATGAACTCAAAAGAACTTCAGCAAAGAGTAAGAAATTGTAAGTATAAGAAAGAACAAATCACAGCTAAAGAGAGGGAGAGAAAGAGGAGACTGAGGGGTTTGGCGAAACAGGGAAAGGGGATTAAGAGGTACAAACTTGTAGTTATTTTATAAAATAAGTCACAGCTTAGGGAATGTAAAACTTAGGGAATAAAGTCAATAACATCGCAATAGCTTTGTATGTTGACAAATGCTCACTAGACCTATCAGGGTGATAAATTAGTAATGTATATAAATGTCAAATCACTACGTGTGTGACACAGTAGTATCATATGTCAACTATACCTCAATAAAAATTTAAATATAAAGCATACTCCTTCCTCTAGTTAAAAAAGAAGGAACACCATCCGAGGAATCGTTCCATTATAATTCCATACGGTGCTTAACAGTTTCAAAGTGCTGTGGTATTTGACCATGATGGTACCTAGGGAAGGTGTCTTCATACACTGAAGAAACAGGAATGGACAGCTTAAGTAACTTGTTCAAAGCCACATCGATGGAAAGAATACAACTGTGACCTAAATCAGTCTTTGGATCACGTGATGGAAAGTCTCTTTACTACAGCTCCATCACAGTCATCCGAGATGGGGAAAAAAGAGCGATCCAGGAAGAAGGCAGGAAAAGTTCAAATAGTGTCCTTTGAGGAAAGCAATGGGTTCTCATAACAAGGGGACACAGGCTTACGTCCTCCTTCATAAAAGCAGAGCCTCCCCGAGGGTAAATGGCAAAAGAAATAACACCCTCGGTATTGGCGGAGCTGTCAGAGCTGTGCTTCCTATTTTCCAGTGATGGAAACTGATGGATTTTAGGAAACCACATGACATACACCATTAAAAACATGGTAGACGTGATGGGAATTGAGAAATAACAATCCAAATTATACTCAAGGGTTTGCTTTATAAAGACTTCTCAGTATGCTGAAAGAAGGTGTTAAGAGTGGGAATACTATAAAGAGAGATGTCTAAAGGGAAATCTAGAAAGAAGAACAAATGACCAACCACCTCCCTCCTTGCCTGCATCCCTGCTCCTCCTATAACAGGGGGAGGAACAGAGAAAAACTGGAGTGCAGACAGATAACAAAAGTTGCCCAGCAAATGAGGGAGAAAAGCATTTAACAAAACAAGCCCATTTCCCCAAGAGCCTCAGCTCCAATGTGATCAATGATTCTGCAGCATTGAATCATTTTTAATTTAATGCTTCTGGGAAGAGAGGGGGGAACCCATCAACCACAGGCACAGTTGGCAAGAGCTGGGCATTAGCATTTGGCAGCATTTATTATCGCTGTTTATGATGGCATAAATTAGGCTTATGCTGATATAATTAATAATCCTAAATTTAGCAATAATAAATAGTAATATCTATTCGGCACTGCAATATCTGAGGAAGGCAAATGGAATAGTCAAACTGCTGACCCCCTCTCGGTGTGCAGTCTGTGGGAGGAACGGGTGGGAGCAAGGAAGCCCTTGGGAGCACCCTCCCAGAACTATCCACCCAGCACTATGCATCATTTAGCACTATGCAAATGACTTAGCAGCAGGACTTTCACAGTTCCCAGAGCAAATAATTTTCATTTTGATCTCTAAGAAAAAGTTCATCAACAAGACTGTATCAGATCTCTCTCTAGAAGTAGTTCAATTCAGTTCAGTCACTCAGTCATATCAGACTCTGCGACCCCATGAACTGCACCATACCAGGCTTCCCTGTCCATCACCAACTCCCAGAGCTTGCTCAAGCTCATGTTCATCGAGTCAGTGATGCCATCCAACCATCTCATCCTCTGTCACCCCCTTCTTGTCCTGCCTTCAATCTTTCCCAGCATCAGGGTCTTTTCCAATGAGTCAGTTCTTCGCATCAGGAGGCCAAAGTATTGGAACTTCAGCTTCAACATGAGTACTTCCAATGAATAGTCAGGAATGATTTCCTTTAGGATTGACTGGTTTGATTCCATTGCTGTCCAAGGGACTCTCAAGAGTCTTCTCCAACACCACAGTTCAAAAGCATCTAGAACCACAACCCTCAAATGTTCCCTTAACTCACACTTTTCCTAAGAGGTATGCACAGAGGTTCAGACAGTGCCACCAAATGCCACATTCCTCAGGGATCTCTTTACCTCCTTCTGTCTCTTAGAAGGAACATCACAGATGTCCGGCAAAATCTCTGTAGACCATGATTTGACACTTATTGGCAGATATTTGCAAGGCAAGTATTTAAGGTAGAAAACAGTTATGTTTGCAACTTTAAAATAATCTCAAATGCATATTTGTCTTCCATTTTGTAGTTATTTGATGCAGACGCAGAAAAGGGACGTGAACTTGGAGGGGGAAGGGACTGAGATGATTTGGGAGAATGGAATTGACAAGTATACCCTCCTCTGTATAAAACAGATAACTGGTGGGAACCTGCTGTACAACACAGAGAGTTCAGTGCCATGCTCTGTGATAACCTAGAGGAGTGAGATGCAGGAGCAGGGAGGGAGGTCCCAGAGGGAGGGGATATATGTATACATATAGTTGACTGACTTCATTATACAACAGAAATTAACACAACATTGTAGAGCAACTATTCTCCAATTTTTAAAAATGTTTTAAAACTTTACCTTTTAATTTAAAAAAGAGTCTGTGAGGTTAACATATTCCTGTAAATGTTCCTTTTCAGTGCCTAGGAGAACATCTCAGCATTCAAACTGGACTGAGACTTCCATTGTTCCTTTTTTTTTTTTCCAGTGAGGGTATCAGGTAAATGGAGAAAACTATAGTTCCTCCATCCAAATAATCCCTTCTGGATCAAAATAACATTCCCCCCCTATTATCTATATAAAGAAAGTAAAGCAAAGAGAAAGAGGTTAAATACCTTCTGCCCACCTCTTCTCAGAGCCCCTAACACTGAGACCAGCAAACAAAGCAGAAATAGAGTCAGGCTGCTATTTCCATCCAAAGAACCAACCTTCCCTCCATGTCCAAAGAAATTAAAATTTTCCTAAAAACAAATACCCATCCACTGATGACTCTGGTCCAGAGACTACAAAAGAGCAAAACAATCTGAATTTTCAAAGTCCATGATTGCAAGTTCCTTTTTCAGCTCCCAGGCAGAGCAATTGCATTCTACGTTGAAGGAAAGATGACTGGCGTGGCTAAGCTCTAACTAAGAAATATGACCTTTGGCCAGCAAATATTTCCCAGAGAGATTCCACAGCAGGAGTGTTGGATTTCCTGAGCCTCTGGGCCTCACTGAAAGAACTTGGAGCTGAAAATTTGGAATGAGAGTTCAACGTGGAGTATCATTCTCCTGTCATATCACGGCATGGCATGATATAACGAGCATCACCATTTCTCCAGACATTTACTCAATCACTCATGTTCCCAAAGGCCACAGAGAATGTAGAACTGTCTTCTTTTAGGCTCTTTGGCTTGAGATCATTTTGGCCTTTGGACAGGAGGACAAAGTGCCTTGCCGTGTGAGAGAGAGATGCAAGTAGAGGCTGACCATCTACAGACAGTATCCCTCTGCCTTTACTGGTTCCCACTGTATTTCCCTGCTTCTCCTCTCCCCTCTAGAAAGGAGTGTCATCTGCTGTCCTTGCTTTTCAGGGCATAGGGCAGAACTCATAAGGGCATGAATCTGCCCAGCTTGGAAGATGCTGATTAAACCTTAGCCTGTTGGAGACTGTCCAGACATAAAACCAGGCTCCCTGATGTATCATTCTTTCAAAACAGTGAATGGGGACTAAAAGGATGACAAGGGCATAGAGACAGTTAAGGATCATACCCCCAGGTTCAACAAATATCATACCTCAAATGGGTAGGTTACAAATCTAATCTTCCAATTTTCTTGGTGTTGTTCAGTCACTAAGTCACATCCAACTTTTCAAGATCCTATGGACTGCTGAAAGCCTGGCTTCCCTCTCCTTCACTATCTCCCAGAGTTTGCTCAAACTCATGTCCATTGAGTCAATGAGGGCACCTAACCATCTCATCCTCTGTCGCCCCACTCTCTTGCCTTCAATCTTTCCCAGCATCAGGGTCTTTTCCAATGAGTTGCTTCTCACATCAGGTGGCGAAAGCATTGGAGTTTCAGCTTCAGCATCCGTCCTTCCCATGAATAATCAGGGTTGATTCCCTTTAGGACTGACTGGTTTGATATCCTTGCAGTCCAAGGGACTCTTGAGAGTCTTCTCCAGCACCACAATTCAGAAAGCATAACTTTTTCAGTTCTCAGCCTTCTTTATGGCCTAACTCTAACATCTGTACAAGATTGAATGAAAAACTATAGCCAACCTGTAGTAAAACACTGTGAGTAGAACACCAATACTTGCGTACTAATATTTAACTGAAGATGTGTCAGAAAGTTCATTTCTGACAGAGCTGGTTCATAGCTCTTTAAAGCAAGGGTCCGCAACCTCCAGAACCTAATGCCTGATGCTCTGAGGTGGAGCTGATGTAATCAGAACAGAAATAAAGTGCACAATAAATGCAATACACTTGAATCATCCTGAAAGCATCCTCATCCAGTCTGTGGGAAAACTGTGTTTCATGAAAAGGGTCCCTGTGTCAAAAAGCTTGTGGATCACTGCTTTAGAGCTCACCAGCTTTACTCTGGTCTGAAGAGGAACTATCTGGAGGGCCATATGTTAAAACACTTTAGAAAGGTCAGGTGCACCCTGAGTTAGACTTAACAGATATGTATTAGGCACTTACACTTCCCAAGTTCTATGCTGACAGCATTCGAAGGAAGAGTCACCATATGATGGTGTTGAAGCTTTGACATAGTGGGACTGCAGAGCCAAGTGGAAAGAATAGGAGGTTTGCTACCTGACAAAACTGGGTTTAATTCCTGACTGTGAAACATAAACCGTGTGGCTGACCTTGCACATGTCACCTGATTTTTTGCATCAGATTTTTTTTTCATCTGCAAAGTGGGATAAGATATTTACTTTTCCATAAATATAAAAAATTACATTTAAAATCATATTTTCATCTTATCAGATTGACAAAGAATAAAAAGAATGATAATGTGCAGTGTTAAAAAGGGATGGAGACTAGGCCCTTTCATTCATCAGTGGTAGGAATATACATCTGCATATCTTCTATAGAGAGAAATCTGGCAACAATATGCATTAAATATAAAACATGCATAACATTTGACTAAAAACATGACTTTTAAGAATTTATCTTAAGAAAACGACCTCAGAAATTTGTCAAGAGACTGACAAGACTCTTCACCTGTAGTTTATAAGGAGAACTGTTTGAGTTAATTGTGGCCCAACAATACAGTAAGATCGCTGTTTTAAAAACTAATAACACCATCTGTATTCTTTGCCATTAGGAAGACGCTGTTTGTTTTTAACTCTACTACAAAACACATTATCTTATAGAAGTTAAAATGGGTTTGGGTATAGAAATACATGTAAAGAAATAACTGATATACCCGAAGCTGTAGATTTATGAACAAACGCTAATGTATCTTCTTCATCTTCCTAATAGTGTTTCTCTCTGGGCAGCCTGATTCAGGGAGGGACTCCATGTTACAAAATTCCACAGGCACAATGTAATTATCATAGATGATAATGTGAACAGTGCCCCTTGGAGTAATGCAATGTGTTAGCCTGAAATTTGGGTGCTTTTTAAATTTCTTCTTTAAGCTTTTTCTCCACAGTGGGACTTTCTACAATAATGATGCTGCATTTTCCCCCCACTAGAAACAATAAAACCACTTTATTTTTTGAAAACAAAGAAGTCACATATAAACAGTAATAAGCCCAATGCAAGCACGTAATGGGCACTCTGTAGATGGATGCTTTGTGCTTGCTTTTCACTAGTTGTCTCTGAGCTCTCAGCCCACAATTCTGTCTTCTTCTCTGTCACTCTGTTGCTAAAACTCTGCAGACTGCAATGATCAGACTACCTTGCCAGTTGACTTTCTGCTAGGTTCCGCAACAAGAGGCACTAAAGAGAGATAAGAAGGCAGGAGGAGGAAGTAAAAGATACCCTCTATGTTTCCCAGTTCCAGTTAATGAGACTAGAGCAGCAGCAGGTGATTGGCTCAGCCCCTGCCTCTTAAGATGCATACCAATAGCATCACTGCATCCTCTCATGGGTACCAGCAGCAGGTGGGATGTGTCCCCTTGCTATTTGGATATTACACTCTTTCACCTTTTCACCTGTGACCTTTGGTATACTGAAGCCCATGACAAGTCACATTTCCTTCTCAGAGTTCCAAACACCAGTGTTTTGGAGCCTTTCAGCCCCTGGGTTCCAGTAACTCCACAGCTTCCCTTTGCTTCCCCAGGCTTGTAGGCAGTGCCTGCCTCTGCAAATATTAATCATCTGGTTTCTTCTGCATTCCCCTTTTGAACTTTCAGATTTCTATCACTGTGTGAATCAAATCCCATCTTCTTCAACACCTATTATCTTGATTGTATCATGTATCCTTTCATAATTAAAAAACAATAAAGCTATTTTATTTTTAAATGTCTCAGTTATACTGAGCATGATTTTTAAGACACGTTAGCCATTGTACTTATTATCCACTGTCTCCTTAAGAGTTTCTCTAAGTATGACTGCCACTGCTCTTCTTCACCAATCTGAGGCATAGATACTTTCTTTCAATCTCAATAACACAGCTGAAACAAGACAGAAAGGCTTATTAGCATTTTACTAAAATCCAACCAGTCCATTCTAGAGGAGATCAATCCTGGGTGTTCATTGGAAGGACTGATGCTAAAGCTGAAGCTCCAATACTTTGGCCACCTCATGCGACGAGCTGACTCACTGGAAAAGACTTTGATGCTGGGAGGGATTGTGGGAGACGGGGATGACAGAGAGTGAGATGACTGGATGGCATCACCGACTCAATGGAGGTGGGTTTGAGTGAACTCCGGGAGTTGGTGATGGACAGGGAGGCCTGGCGTGCTGTGATTCATGGGGTTGCAAAGAGTCGGACAGGACTGAGCGACTGAACTGAACTGAACTGAAGAATAAATGTGAAGAGCTGACTCTTTGGAAAAGACCCTGATGCTGGGAAAGATTGAGGGAAAGAGAAGGGGATGACAGAGGACGAGATGGTCAGATGTCATCAGTGACTCAATGGACATGAGTTTGAGCAAATTCATGGAGATAATGAAGGACAGTGAATCTGGCGTGCTGTGGTTCCTGGGTTCTCAAAGAGTAGGATACAACTTAGTGACTCAGTAACAATAATAAGAATAAAGGATATAACAGATGATAACTGCTCACAGCAAATTTAAAACTGAGGATTGATGATAGCTGTTCTTATTCTCAAGCAGCAAGTTGAGCAATTACTTCTTCAGACCTCCTTGACATCCTAGGTGCCATCATTCTAAAATGACCCTCGATGATGTAAGGGGGACCAGAGTTTCTCCAGTTTCAAGATCATACGAATTATCTCTTCCCCCTAAAAGGTCCATTTGTCAGGCATCTTTTCCTGTTCCAGGATTTACTCCTTTCTGGGAAGATTGATACTGGGAATAGCCAATTCATTCAATGACTACACAGCTCTCTACCCACAAGGAGGTCTTCATGGCCAGTAGTAAATGTATCGTGGCATGAAAAGTAAGAATGCTCACTTCCATGTTCTAAAGATCCAGCAGCACAAACCTCTGAGTTACTTGTAGGGTTTTATGTATGTGAGGAGGCAGCCCAAGAAACACCTGATGTTGAATTTCTCATGAGTCTATTGGTCAGCAGCTCAGAGAGTATCTTCCATTTTTACCTGTGCAAATTTTTTAAAGATTATATACTCACTACAGTCCTTTTTTTTCAAATGTAACTGATCTGTGAAATCTGAAAATCTGAGAATCAGTGCTACATGTTTTTATCTTGAAGAGATTTGAAATACATTCAAAGAATTGAGGTCATGTAAGAGGGAAGCTGGTAACATATCAAAAAAAGGAAGGAAGAGACCTAGGCAACCCCAAAGGTGAAGTGAGCCCAAAGGGGATCACCATAATCACTTTGTGATCCTGAATAGTCACCTAAGTGAAAATGTACTAGAGAGGGCAGTGGAAGAGGAGCCCAGTGACCAAAACTATTCAAAGTCAGACGAGTGCTGTTTACAGCCGGAAAGTTGGTGGCACCAGGAAGGATGTCTTCTACAATGCAAAAGCTGGCAGGATATGGCAGAGTGTCCGGGCTTAAGCCAAGCTGGGAATTCAAATTCCATGAAGGAAAACCAAGGATAAACCGATTCATTTATCATGGATCAATACTGTGGAAAGCTGGGAAGGCTATGCCTTCTTTCATCCAAGTCACATTGGATGTCAAGATCAAGGTCAACAATTTGAGATTGACACGTACACACTGCTATATTTTAAATAGATAACCAACAAGGATCTACGGTCCAGCACAGGGAACTCTGCTCAGTGTTATGTGGCAACCTGGATCGGAGAGGAGAATATTTCCATGCATATGAATGGCTGAGTCCCTTTGCTGTCCACTTGAAACAATCACAACATTGTTAATCGCTATACTCCAGTATAAAATAAAAAGCTAAAAAAAAAAAAAGGACTAACTTTAGAAACCATTTCTGCTGATGGGGCTGAGGCTTTACTTGCATCTCCATCTAGTACCTCAGCTGGTAAAGAATCTGCCTGCAATGCAGGAGACCCCATTTCAATTCCTGGGTTAGGAAGATCCCCTGAAAAAGGGATAGGCTACCCACTCCAGTATTCTTGGGCTTCCCTGGTGGCTCAGATGGTAAAGAAACTGCCTGCAATGATGGAGACTCCAGTTCAATCCCAAGGTCAGGAAGCTCCACTGGAGCAAAAATGCCAACCCACGCCAGTATTCTTGCTTGGAGAATCCGCATGGAGAGAGGAGCCTGGCAGGCTACAGTCCAAGTGGTCGCAAACAGTCGGACATGACTGAGTGACTAAGCATACCATCTAAGTCTGGGAAGAGTTGATAGATTAAAATCAATATGGGCTCTGGAGGGAGAGTGGGTCCAAACCCCAATCCTGTCACAAGCTAGCTATACAACCTGGGCGTGTGTGTGTGTGTTTGCCTGAGCGTTTTAATTATCTAGACAATTTTTAGTGCCATTTTTCAACTAGGCTATGTGATAACTTATTTTAATCTCTCTAGTCTCAATTACCTTATCATTTAATGGACAGAGACTAAGTAATATACAAGAATCAGCCCAGCTGGAACATTTTAAGTTTCTTTTATTTTAATGCTTTTAAATCTCTATAGAAAAGGAATGCAGAATAGACAATAGTTACAGTCCTGCCTCTGTAATATCAGCTACTTAAACTGAACTGAATAGACAGCTAATGGGAAGCTGCTGTGCAGCACAGGGAACTCAGCTCAGTGCTCTGTGATGACCTAGATGGTTGGGCTGGTGGCGTGGGAGGGAGGCTCAAGAGGGAGGGGAGATATGTATACTTACAGCTGATTCACTTTGCCATACAGCAGAAACTAATATTGTAAAGCAATTATACTCCAATTAAAAAATAAATAAACTGCTCTGAAGACTTCACCCCCACATATGTATTTAAATTTATTTTCATACCTAAAAATTATACAGAAGATCTATTGATACTCCGGTTGGACCATAATTACTACTGGATTAAAAAATACATGTAAAAGAGTAAGATTCTTTCTTGCCTTATAAAAGGTGCTAAATATTTTCTTAGATAAAGTCTGTGAGGGCTTTTAATGTAGTAAAATAAAGCCTTCCCAACTCACAAATAAAAGGCTATCCATACTAAGTTTAAATGGTCCTAGATAGTGAAAATCATCAAAATTTTTATCTGATCTTTATAGCTTCATACGTGTCCTCTAGAGCAGAAAGCCCCAACCTTTTTGCCAGCAGGAACTGGTTTCATGGAAGACAATTTTTCCATGAACTGGCAGGAGGGATGGTTTTGGGATGATTCAGGACAATACATTTATTGTGCACATTATTGCTATCATTATTACATCAGCTCCACCTAAGATCATCAGGCGTTAGAATCCAGATATTGGGGACCCTTGTCCTAAAGCAGTCAGCTATTCCTTACGGAATGACCTTTGTTCTTTTTTTAATATTGGGGTAGAGTTGGCTTTATAATATTAGTTTCTGCTGGATTCAAGATGGCAAAACGCCATCTTTACTGCTTTCTTTACTGTTGTTTACTTCTTTTCCACTGTGGTCTTGGAAGTGGTAATCACGTTTGTAGAGTCCAGTGTTCTTGCCTGGAGAATCCCAGGGACAGGGGAGCCTGGTGGGCTACCATCTATGGGGTCGCACAGAGTCGGACACAACTGAAGCGACTTAGCAGCAGCAGCAGACTTGTGTATATACTAAGGACAAATATACTCTGATTCTACTGGGAACAAAATGTTGGCCTGTGTGTTGATTTTATAAAAATTCTTTGTCACTACCATCCACCCAGCAACCAAAGTCCAAAACTTGGGAATCACGTTAGATCTCTTCCTCTCCTTCACTTACTTGCCATGATGACCTTTTTTTTTTAATTTATTTTATTGGAGGCAAATTACCTTACATTAATATATTGGTTGGTTTTGCCATACATTGACACGAATCCGCCCCGGATGTACATGTGTTCCCTTTCTTGAACCCCCATCCCACCTCCCTCTTCCCCATATCCTCCCTCCAGGTCACCCCCGTGCACCAGCCCCAAGTATCCTGTATCATGCGTCGAACCTGGACTGGTCACTTATGATAATATACATGCTACAATGCCGTTCTCCCCAATCATCCCACCTTCACCCTCTCCCACAGAGTCCCAAAGACTGTTCTATATACCTATGTCTCTTTCGCAATCTCGTGTACAGGGTTAAGGTTACCATCTTTCTAAATTCCATATATATGCAGTAGTATACTGTATTGATGTTTTTCTTTCTGGCTTACTTCACTCTGTATAATTGGCTCCAATTTCATCCACCTCATTAAAACTGATTCAAATGCATTCTTTTTGATGGCTGAAAAATACTCCATTGTGTATATATACCAAAGCTTTCTTATCCATTCATCTGCAGATGGACATCTAGGTTGCTTCCATGTCCTGGCTATTATAAACAGTGCTGATGACCTTTTAAAGTATCACCTGTCTTCTCCCCCCTCCTGCTTTAATCAAGCCACCATTATCACCTCTGCTTTAACCCAACCGGTGGTCTCCTACTTTTATTGCATGTTGGAAAGAATTATAAGAATCTAGGGATCACTGCATCAGGCCTCCCAGATTACTTAGAACTCAGTTCAATACAAACGACCAGGCCAACAAGATGGTAGGATGTTTCTTTTGGAAACCATCTTTGTGATTTGTTTTTCTGTTACAGACATATGTTGCTAAGATATCTTTGGCTTGGCAAGATCCTCTCTATTTCTGCTAGAAAATCCTGGCTTTGTCTCCCTGACCGCTGCTATTAAAACCTCTCAGCCATCCTCAGAGTCTCCATTAGCATCAAGGAAACTACTCCACCTTTACACGGTTTTGCAAACTCCATAGGGGCCCATAATTTCTTGTAAAAGAAAAGCTTCATGTGGTAGATTAAGTGCCAAGTTCAAGTTCAGGCTTTTTAATCTTTAGGCAAAGCTTGCCTCTTTGCTGGTCAGACCACACACAGGGAAGTTTTGTTAATGTTAAGAAGCCTATGAATAGGAATGTGTCCCAAGAAAACCAATGAAAGTCAGAACATCAGAAACAACATCACATAAGGAATGTTTAGGTGAACTGCATCAAACATGGAGGGGGTTTCACCTGGGGAAGTTAAGACATGTAAAATGAGGGTAATATCTTATCCTTATTTTTACACATTTTAGGCAAAATGTGTAAAATTCATAAGATCAAAACAAAGAAAAACAAATCCACCTAATTATATACTATGGAATGTATATGTCCTTAAATAGAATGTCACTGAAAAATTTAAGTGGATATTAGATAAACCATGGGCTTCTCTGGTGACTCAGTGGTAAAGAATCCACCTACCAATACAGGAGATATGGGTTCAATCCCTGGGTCAAGAAAATCTCTTGGAGAAGGAAACGGCAACCCACCTTGCCCAGAAAATCCCATGGACAGAGGAGCCTGGCAGGCTAAATCCATGGGGTCGCAGAGTTGGACACGACTAGGTATATTCTGAGAAGGGTTCATGAGCTGAGGATTTTAAGCCTATTTATCATGTGATGTTATGATTCCATGGCAGCCTCAAGTCTTTTGGTAATGATGTTTAATGACCTGGGGATTTTCCTTTCAGTAGAATAAGGGTATGATTTCCAAATCCCTCTCAGCCAAAATGGTTTTGAGTGATCCAAAATAACCTACAAAATGCTTTGAGCTCCATGATGAAAGATGCTATATAAATAAAAAAGGTAAGTTAGTCATAATAAATAATGGTAATGATGATGAATGGTGGTGTCATAAAGAAGAAGCTGGCCTGCCATTAGGGAACCCAAAGCAACCAGCTGGAAATAAAGCCTGTCCAGACCAGAAGGATATTCACTGATGAGACCACATTAACCTTTCAAACTGAAACCTGGATCAAGTCTGATTCAGAGGTGTGAGCATCTGAAATAGAAGAAACCATAGTATTTGTTCCAAAGCTTGAATATTACCTTAGACTTATAAGACCTTTACCCAGATGGGTCAACAGGGAGTTTCCTCTATCAACAGAAGAGAAAACTAAGTAGGTCGGGGGAGAGCCAGAATTCCCAAGTAGAATTATGACTCTGAGCCCAGTGCTCTTTTCCCTCTCAACCAGACTCTAGATAATTCAAGGGAACATGTAACTTCAGAAAAGAGCCAACTTGAATGAGAAAATGTTTGAAACAAGGTCATGACCCTCAAGATGGCTTGCAGAGTTGTTTTCCATCCATTTAGGCTCAGTTAAGCATGCTAATAAAATCTTTAGCCCCTCGAGCAGGGAGGAGTCATTTAATGAGACTCAAGAGCTGATTCCTAGAGCTCAGTGAACACGTGGTAGGAGCCAGCTGAGTGCTGCTGGACCAGGAATAGACACTGTGCTTTGTCCCGCTTGAGATCTAAGAAGCCTGATTGCTGCCAAAGGTCTGATTGATGGTACCTGCTAAAGGACTTGTCCTCTCATGCCTCGTATGTGCCAACCAGCCCCCGTATGCAAAAAGTGCCAGACTGTGCCAACGAGTCACCATATACAAAAAGCAAGGACCCACCAAAAAATTCCATCAAAAAAAAAAAAATTGGGGAGCTACAAAACTAGGAAACTTGCTAAGTGGCTACTTTCTTTACTTATCTACTTTCTTGTTTTTTTTTAATTATATTTTTATAGGCTTTAGCTTTCATTTGCTTGCATTTTGGCATAATTTAACATATTTTATCATTTGGAATTTATCCTGATCCTCTTTTACTATTTTACCATCTCTATATCTTTAACCTTTTTAACTTTTCAATATTCTTTTTTTGTGCTTATCCTTTGAAACTAGTCTATTCTCAGCATTTCAACATTTATTAATATTTAGGATTTCTTTCCTGAAAGAAATTATTTTATATTTCTTAAAACATTTTCCTATTTATTTTAAGTCATTTTATCTCTGAAATTTTTCTTTTTCATATTTTTTATAATTCTCATTTTATCTGTTTTCACATTTTCAATATTGCTCTATTTTCTCAGTTTCTAAAAGTGTGCATTTGCTTAATACAGATATTTTAAATTGCAACTTCTTTTGCATCTTTAGCTCTTGAAATTATGTATCCTTTCAATATTTCTATTTATCTTGAATTCTGGTTTTTACATAGGATATCACTGTCTAATCCTATAGTACAAATAATCATTTATTACCAAAGGAAGGAATGTTAAGTTTTTTTTGCACAGCTTGAAGCACGTATGTATGGATGTTCACCCTGTCACCCCCATCCACTGGCTGTGTGATGTTGATTGAGAACCTGCTCTGCTTCCTGGGTCTCAGCCCACAAACTCTGAAAATGCTGACTCTTTCTAACACTGGAATTCATCTTTCCCAATATACGTTCTGAGAGGCATGTAGGAAAAGCACCATCCCAATCTTCTCTCTTTCGGCCAACCATTTCCCAGTCATTCCACTTTTAACCATTCCATGGCCATTCTTCAACCGTTTCAGCCATTCCATCTAAATAAAGTGCCACTCTTATTATAGTTGTATCCAGAATCCAGTAAAAACACAACTGAGAATAAAGACTTATCTGCAGTAAATGGAAGCAAATAAAAGCACCAGTCTTAACTTCATCAAATCCCAGTTTGAGGCCTAGCTTTGTCATTAACCCAGCCCAGGTGGCAGGAGGGAATGGGGGTGGGGAGTCATCTGATTATCATAGACATCAATTCCTTCCTTTTTAAAAGGAGAGTGTTAGATCCAATTCTTTCTAAGGATTCTTCTAATTGCCTATGAGTCTATACTTTTCTATTAAAAGAAACAATGAGATTGATATCAATGTTTATAGAGAATATCCTGATATTTATACGAGGTAACAGAACTCAAGAGAAGTTATTCCTGCCAGAGTACCGACACCTCTCAAGTCAAACCCATTGAGCAAAACAACAATCCGTTATCATGGTAACATAAATGCAGCCTAAGTTAGGCCAGGTGCCTGACATACTTGCCATTGATGACACCATCTGGGTTGAGCATGGGGATTATCTTGAAAATGAAGTTTTCCCTCAAGAGCCTAGCCACAGGGTCACTGCTGACCAGGAACTCCAAGGTCCCCTTCATCACCCAGCTAGCATTGCTCTCTCCTGGGTGAACTCGAGCTGTAATCACTTGGTACGGGCGCTGCCCTGCGTAGAAAAACAAAACACACATGCAAGAAAATTAAACCTAAATACAGTTTCCATATCCATCAAGACAATCTCCAGGAAGCCAGTTTTACACCTGACTGGCATAAAGCCTTAAATAGGTTGATTGTTTCTAATACACACCTAATGTGCATTTATCCATTTTCCATCTGCCTCTATAGTCTGTAAGACTCAGGAGAATATAAAGTTAAAGCTCAAGGCTGTTATCCAAACCGTAAGTACTTCATGGCATCAAAACAAGCCAAGAATCAGATTTTAGAAGACCACCAAAGAAACAGTTTTCCCTTCAGGATCCAGTAGCGTGATGCTGTATGTCCCAGATCTGAGACTGACTCTTATCTTCATCATTTACCAGTTGTAAGATCCCAGCTGCAGGACTTAATTTCTCCAAGGCTGCTTTCTCATGTGTAAAATGAGGACAATGATATTGACCTCCTGTAGCTGTTATAAAAACTAAATGATGTAATTATAAAGCACTTGGCATATCACTTGCCATTTGGTTTGTACCTGTTAGCTCTCTCCCTTCTCAATTAGACAATCTGTGGTTAGGATGTTCCCTCTCACTCCCCAGCAGTAAGAGGAGTCAAGTTCAAAACCTGAACTGGGAAACTTAATGACTGACTTTATGACACTGGAGCCAATCCTGGAGAGATTTCACAGAAGAAGGAAGTGCCTAGAAGTTCAGTCTTGGAGTTGCAATACTTCCTTCACTTTGCAAAAGAAATCAGGAACACACTCTGTCAATCACAAGGAGTGTATTGATACAATGGACCTCTATGCAGAATGCATTGGGAAAAGATAGACTTATCTTCCTTTCCTTGTTGATAGAAGATGCACACAGCATTGAGACCTATTCTCAGACCACGTCTGGGCTCAGGTGGAAAAAGTCTTTGATTGATTAGTGATGTCTGTCCTCACATACTTGAGGAAGTGGGAGGTGGGGAACATGTGGTATCAGACAAGCAATTCGCCATGTCTGCTCTAACCTCCTATTTGATTTTGTGAGGGTTTTTTGACTCTCGCTTCCTTCTGTATCCTCACCCAATTCCTTATTGCTCCTAAACTCATTCTAAAGATGAGAACTAAATTTTTGCCAGGTATAAATACATTAGCCACTAAACAGTCTAAAAGTTAAACAAGTCATTTTCTTCCTGATTATTCAAATCATGAGTTAAATATTTAACTATGAGTTTATGGCTTTTCTTTCCTTAAAAAGTAGCCTTTTTGAAGGTATAAACTGTGTCTCTAATTCTATACAAAGAAAGACAAAACTGAATAACCTCAAGAACCCCTAAATAACAAGGAATAAAAGATACAGAGAAATAAACTATTAATTACCCAATCATATTACTATTATCATCTATTAAAACAAACAAAATCCCCTCTGTCAACAGCCAACGAGATGCAGGTTTAAGGGGCATATATATTCATGCACTTTTATTGACTATGGTGAGAGAACATTACTTCTCTTTGTAGATCCTTTCTATTTTGGGGATAACATTCAGCTTTTTTTTTTTTTTTTTAATTTAAGCAGGTATCTTGAACATATTCCAGGAACTGCAGGAGGCATTGGGTAGAAAAAGCTGAACCTATTATAGTTCTTGTTCTGTAAAAGACCAAAGCACTTGTCGGTGGTGACAAACATTCAAGCAAATAATGACAAGCGAGCTAATGGAGGTGTAAATAAAGCACCAAAAATAGATCTGTCTGAGGGAGGGAAAGACATTTCCAGAGATGTGATGCTATTTATTTAGACTGGGTCCTGCAGAATAATTATCATCTAACTTGAGAGAAATGGCAAAGCAACCCACTCCAGTATTCTTGCCTGGAGAATCCCATGAGCCGAGGAGCCTGGTGCTCAGTAGTCCATGGGGTCGCACAGAGTCGGACACAACTGAGCAACCAAGCACAACCCAAAACAGAGGGTGAGGAAGGGTCTCCTAAGCAAAGAAAAAGACACGCGCGAAGAACACAGAGCAAACACAACCAGTATCCTGTTGTGTTCTTATTGTTTTTACCAGTCTGTGAAAACAATCAGTTTATATAAACTGGTGCTTTCAAGAATCAGGAAAAGGCATGAGTGGCTGAAGCAAAGAACTGGAAACCGTAGCTCGTGAATTTAGAAATTAGGCTGGTGTCACACTAGTAATATCCCACCTCATACATTTTGGTTTGGGTTTGGAGTTTATACTGTTGATCAGAACTTCTCAGTCATGAAGTCAGTGTCTCACGGGTATGCTATGATCTGTGATGAGATCTATTGAAGAATCACTGGTTATTAATAAAAGTGCAAATGTTTGCTTGTTTTATATATAGATATAGATAATATATAGAAATAGATACAGATATAGATATGGTCACATTATATATGTATATGTGTGTGTGTGTGTACATGTGTGCTCAGTTGTGTCTGACTCTTTGCAGCCCCATGGACTATAGCCCACCCTGTTCCTCTGTACATGACATTTTCCAGGCAAGTATACTGGAAGTCGCCATTTCCTGCTTCAGGGAATCTTCCCAACACAAGAATCAAAACTGTATCTATTGAGTTTCCTGCATTAGCAGGCAGATTCTTTACCACTGTGCCATCTGGGAAGCCCTGTATGTATACATGCTGCTGCTGCTGCTAAGGCGCTTCAGTCATGTCAGACTCTGTGTGACCCCATAGGTGGCAGCCCACCAGGCTCCTCTGTCCCTGAGATTCTCCAGGCAAGAACACTGGAGTGGGTTGCCATTTCCTTCTCCAATGCACGCATGCATGCTAAGTCACTTCAGTCGTGTCCAACTCTGGGTGACCCTATGGACAGAAGCCCACCAGGCTCCTCTGTCCACAGGATTCTCTAGGCAAGAACACTGGAGTGGGTTTCCATTTCCTTCTCCATACACAAACATATATACATATGTTCACAATATATATATCACACAAAATGTTGGTTACTTGTCCAATAAGCTTTAGTCTCCTTCTTTCCTACTACCAGACCCCTGATTTCGGGGGAGGTTAAAAAAGTGCTCAGAGTCATGAATCCTCTTAGAGGCAGGAATGGCCATGTGACAGGAGTGAGACCAGTGAGATGTAAATAGCAGCCCGAGGGTAAGTCTTTCTGGAAAAAGGATTGGAGAGCACAGTTTCACCTGGCAAAGGCCTTCTTAGATTTCTGTCTCTCGTATTTGTCTCTTCTTCCTTCCTTGAACACAGATCTGACACTTTAAGGTGAGGAAGCCAATTCGAGAATCCAAGTCACATGAGAAGATGGTAACCATAAAGGTAGAAAGAGCCTGGGTTCTTGAAAAACCCCTTAAGCAGCTATCCTGCACCTTCAATAGCTTCTTCAATGCTTCTAGATGTTTGAGACCAATAAACCACTATTTGACTGGGCAAATGTAATCACGTATGTGTTATATTTTATTAGACTCTAGTTCAATTTATATGAATAAAAGAACAGATTTAAAATCATCTTTATAATATGGTTACCTTGAATAGCATGCATCTAAGTGTGCTTTCTGGACTGGGGAGAAAAGAGAGACACAAAGAGTTGTAATGAGAATATTTGCTAGGTGTGTCCCAGAAATAAACAGTTGAGAACGTCTACTTTAAGAAACAGAGAGTAAATGATGACTTTTCAACAGGAGCAAGACATACCAAAGACCATGCTTCCAAAAAATCCTGACATTTCTATAGACTGTACGTTTGTTTAGTCACAGACAGTACAGCCTACCAGAGTAGAACACAACTTTTATTTTTTTAACTTTTTGTTTTATATTGGACGATAGCTGATTAACAAGGTTGTGATAGTTTCAGGCGCACAGCAGAGTGACTCAGCCATACATATACATGTAACTATATATATATATACACATATATCCCAAACTCCCCTCCCATCCAGGCTGCCACATAACACTGAGCAGAGTTCTCAGCGATTCCTTATTAGCTATCCATTTTATGCAGAGCCGTATGTACATATCGACCCCAAACTCCATAACTATCCCTTCCCCCCATCCTTCCCTGCTGGCAACCATGAGTTCAGAGAACAGCTTCAAGAGCTGTATTTCCAGAGTTCAAATTCCAGCCCCGCCATGTTCTCTCTGAGATGAATTATGTAAGTTTCTGAAGAAACTGAGTTTTGGACTGGATGTTCTGCATGTTAGACCAACAATTTGCTAACTGGAACTTACTAAGTGTATGGGGTGTGGGGGGTGGCATACAATCAGCTAGTTAGCACAGTTGAAGTTAGTTGAAGGTCAACTTTCCCACTATATCATTTGATCACAATTACTTTTCACTCCTTCCAAAGCAAGCTGTATTGACATGCCAATAAAAAGCTTATTGAGAAATAAAGAGGCTTGATGAATCTGTACCCAATCTGTGGCCTATTTTCAGTTCTATAATTCCATATCACTCTCTGTGGTTTTTGAACTATGCTCATTTACAGTATATTAAACAATAGTAAGTGTCCCCAGTCCATCAAGAAGTAAAAAAAAGCTTAAGCTCTTATAAATTTTCAGCATCAATTGGATCCTCTCATTGTCTGGGCCAGTTGAGTCCCATTGCCTGATAACTAGTGCAATTAGTGCATTATAGTCAATAAGTCAAATGCAGCTCTTGCAAGGAAATATCAGTGATGTTTCTCTTCTTTGGAAAGGTTTATAATTCACTAGATTGTCATATGCCACAAAATCTAAGAGGCTGTCCTAAAGAAGCAAACAGGGAAACTGTGGGTTCTTACAAAGACATTAGCATAAGCAGCAGTTTAGCCATTTCTAGTAGATTTTCCTCTCTTCCTTTCTGTGATTTAAGGCAATTTTGCAGTCATACTGGTGAGTTCAACCTATGGGACCATTCAGTTGTAGCAGCAAATGCTGCTCCAGAGAACCCATAATAGACAATAGCTGTAAACAGCATGCAACACACATACTATGTGTTTTTTCTTGTAATTGAAAATTTAAGATTTAATAACTCGTCTCTGCTTGCTGCTGCTGCTGCTGCTAAGTCACTTCAGTCGTGTCCAACTCTGTGTGACCCCATAGACGGAAGCCCACCGGGCTCCCCCGTCCCTGGGATTCTCCAGGTAAGAACACTGGAGTGGGTTGCCATTTCCTTCTCCAATGTGTGAAAGTGAAAAGTGAAAGTGAAGTCGCTCAGTCGTGTCCGACCCTTAGCGACCCCATGGACTGCAGCCTACCAGGCTCCTCCATCCATGGGATTTTCTAGGCAAGAGTACTGGAGTGGCTTGCCATTGCCTTCTCTGCGTCTCTGCTTAGGGGAGGGCAAAGAGTGTAGCGTATACATCTTTTATTTTTTCTCTGCAATTTATAAAATCTATTCTGGAGTCCATGAAGATCTATGGCGGAGGCATGGTTTGGCATACTGTAATTCTTAAAGTCACATATTAAATTTATGTCAGTGGCAATGACATCTGTTAGAAACAAGTAGAGAATTGTACAATCCTAAGAGATATCAGGCTCACAGCCAATGAAAAACGGAGAAAAAACTAAAGACATGTGTGATGTGCACCCAACTATATAAATAATCATTCATTTATTCCTTCTTTCTTTTAGTGTTATTATTAAGCTCCTACTGGCAGTCATGCTCAAAGTTCTCCAAGCCAGGCTTCAGCAATATGTGAACCGTGAACTTCCAGATGTTCAAGCAGGTTTTAGAAAAGGCAGAGGCACCAGAGATCAAATTGCCAACATCCGCTGGATCATGGAGAAAGCAAGAGAGTTCCAGAAAAACATCTATTTCTGCTTCATTGACTATGCCAAAGCCTTTGACTGTGTGGATCACAATAAACTGTGGAACATTCTGAAAGACATGGGAATACCAGACCACCTGACCTGCCTCTTGAGAAACCTGTATGCAGGTCAGGAAGCAACAGTTAGAACTGGACATGGAACAACAGACTGGTTCCAAATAGGAAAAGGAGTACGTCAAGGCTATATATTGTTACCCTGCTTATTTAATTTATATGCAGAGTACATCATGAGGAATGCTGGGCTGGAAGAAGCACAAGCTGGAATCAAGATTGCTGGGAGAAATATCAATAACCTCAGATATGCAGATGACACCACCCTTATGGCAGAAAGTGAAGAGGAACTCAAAGGCCTCTTGATGAAAGTGAAAGAGGAGAGTGAAAAGGCTGGCTTGAAGCTCAACATTCAGAAAACTAAGATCATGGCATCTGGTCCCATCACTTCATGGGAAATAGATGGGGAAACAGGGGAAACAGTGTCAGACTTTATTTTTTTGGGCTCCAAAATCACTGCGGATGCTGATTGCAGCCATGAAATTAAAAGACACTTACTCCTTGGAAGGAAAGTTATGACCAATCGAGACAGCATATTGAAAAACAGAGACATTACTTTGCCAACCAAGGTCCGTCTAGTCAAAGCTATGGTTTTTCCAGTGGTCATGTATGAATGTGAGAGTTGGACTGTGAAGAAAGCTGATCGCCGAAGTACTGATGTTTTTGAACTGTGGTGCTGGAGAAGACTGTTGAGAGTCCCTTGGACTGCAATGAGATCCAACCAGTCC